>NW_027362763.1:521283451-521892379 GCF_046119375.1 Phyllobates terribilis | reverse complement strand
TGAGAAAGCTAAGAGGTTGAATTTCACCATCTGCAAGCTCTTGGCTACAGAAATGCTGCCTTTCCGCCTGGTGGACACAGAGGATTTTCGAGACCTTATGTCCGTCGCAGTGCCCCAGTACCAGATGCCCAGTCGGCACTACTTCTCAAAGAAAGGTGTGCCTGCGCTCCACCAGCATGTCGCACACAACATCACCGCTTCTTTGAGAAACTCTGTGTGTGACAGGGTGCATTTCACCACAGACACTTGGACGAGTAGGCATGGACAGGGGCGTTACATGTCGCTGACTGGGCACTGGGTAACTATGGTGACAGCAGGACAAGGGGCTGCTGTCCAAGTCTTGCCGTCCCCACGAGTTGTGCGTCAATCCTCTTTATGTCAAAGTTCCTCCACTGCTTCTGCCTCCTCAACCTCCTCTCGGTCTTCCACCTGCACCCAAAGCCTGTCTGGTCATGCCACAAGCTTTCTAACTGCGCAGAAGGGATCCTGCACACCTCCTTACTATGCTGGCAGTAGGGCTCAACGTCATCAGGCGGTTTTTACATTGAAATGTCTGGGAAATGTGAGTCACACAGCTGAGGAGTTGTGGTCAGCTCTGGAGAACCAATTTCATGAATGGTTGTCTCCACTGGACCTGAAACCAGGGAAGGCCGTGTGCGACAATGCTGCAAACCTGGGTGCGGCCCTTCGCCGGGGCAATGTCACACACGTGCCTTGTATGGCTCACGTGTTGAACCTGGTTGTCCAGCAATTTTTAGCCCACTATCCCAGACTAGATGGCCTTCTGCAGAGGGCACGGTCGCTGTGTGCTCACTTCCGCCGTTCGCATCCCGCAGCTCAGCGACTTACATCTCTACAGAAGTCGTTGGGCCTGCCACTTCACCGGCTAAAATGCGATGTGCCTACCCGGTGGAATTCAACTCTGCACATGTTGCAGCGACTGTGGCAGCACCGACAAGCCCTGGTGCAATACGTTCTGACGTATAGCCTGGGCCAACGAGATTCAGAGGTGGGGCAAATCACGCTGGAGGAGTGGTCTCAGATCAGGGACCTATGCACCCTTCTGCACAGTTTTGAAATGGCGACGAAGATGTTTAGTGCTGACGATGCCATTATCAGCATGACTATTCCGGTGATTTACATGCTGGAGCACATGTTAAACAGAATTCGGAGTCAGGTGGTGGCACAAGAGGAGGTGGAGGAAGTAGAGGAGGAGGAGTTGTATGCGGAAGGGCTAACATCTGCAAGGTCCAGACGGTCGGCAGCACCAAGGTGGCAGGCATGTGAGGGTGGGGGAGATGGTTTTACCAGGGCGCATGGTAGCAGCCAAACTAGTGAGGAAGGTGCAGGAGCCCAGGAAGAAGTGGAGGACGAACTGATGGAAGACTCATCAGATGAGGGAGACCTTGATCACATTTCTGTTGTGCGAGGTTGGGGGGAGAGGACAGAGGAAGGAAGCATAATTGTTACCTCGCCACCAACACAACAGGGACTTGGTGCTCCTGGATGCGCAACACACATGAGTGCCTTCTTGCTGCACTACCTGCAACATGACCCTCGAATTGTGAGAATTAGAAATAATCCTGACTACTGGGTTGCCACACTGTTAGATCCCCGGTAGAAAAGTAAATTTGCAGAAATTATTCCTGCCATAGAAAGGGATGCACGCATGCAGGAGTATCAGCAGAGACTGTTGCAGAATCTTACATGTGCTTTTCCACAAAATACCAGTGGTGCACGTAGTGAATCTCACAGTTCCAACTTGCCAACCGTGGGACCGTCAAGTGTTCAGCACTCAAACCGTAACAGAACCACAGTATCTGCTGGTAACATCAATTTTGCGGAATCATTTCACCACTTTTTTAGCCCATCCTTTGCAAGGCCACAGGAGACAAGAAGTCTGACACATAGTCAGCGCCTAGAGACGATGGTACAGGAGTATCTCCAAGTAAACATTGAAGCCACGACTGTGTCACTGGACCCTTGCTCTTTTTGGGCTTCCAATCTGGATAAATGGCCGGAGCTAGCCACTTACGCCTTGGAGATCTTGTCATGCCCCGCAGCCAGCGTTCTGTCTGAACGTGTGTTCAGCGCTGCTGGTGGTGTGCTGACAGATAAGCGCACGCGGCTCTCCACTGATAATGTAGACAGACTCACGTTCATAAAGATGAACAAATCATGGATCCGAAATGACTTTTCTACCCCTGTGTCATCCTGGGGAGAGTAAAAGCTTGATGATTGGTTAAAATCACCCTACCAACCGTTTTAAGCTTTCAAATTACTAATCATGTTTATCTGTATCTTGACTGGAAAATAATTTGGGCTTTGTAGCAGTGTGCAGCACTGATCCTATTAGGCCATCTATACTAAAGCTTCACCAGATTTAAAATTAAAAATAATTTTTAGCTGCATCTAGCCCGGAAAATAATTTTGGGGCTCCGAGATGCGCAAGGCACATAAGTGCCTTCTTGCTGCACTACCTGCAGCATGACCCTCATATTGTCAGAATTCGAAGTAATCATGACTACTGGGTTGCCACACTCTTAGATCCCCCAAACTTTTCGATCAACCTTTTCATTTTAATAAAGACCAAAAAAATGGTCATTTTTGAAATTATAAGCATTAGCAGGTTGTTAGAAACTGAAATCAAACAGTTTTCAACTCAAAACTTTATTCTAGGTGATGTTACATTTTCACATAGGACCCCTTGTTCGAAAGGAGCTTCTGAACTCTCTCGTCCATTGAATTTGTCAGGTTTTGGATGGTTTCTGCTTCAATTGTTTTGCATGAGGACAGAATACCCTCCCAGAGCTGTTGCTTAGATGTGAACTGCCTCCCGCCATCATAGACACTCCTTTTAATGATGCTCCAAAGGTTCTGAATGGGGTAGAGGTCAGGGGAGCATGGGGGTCACACCATAAGTTTGTCCCCTTTTATGCCCATATCAGCCAGAGATGCAGATGTTTTATGTGCAGCATGAGATGGTGCATTATCATGCAGAAAAATGATCTTGCTGTGAAATACACGGTTCTTCTTCTTGAACCATGGCAGGAAGTGCTGTTTGAGAAAATCCACATACATTATGGAGTTCATCTTTAGCGCCTTCAGGGATCCTAAAGGGGCCGACAATCTCTCTCCCCATGATTTCAGCACAAAACATTACTCCACCTCCTCCTTGTTGGCACTGTAGCCGTGTTTGCGTGGGGTGTCCATCAACCAGCCATCCTCCACTCCATCCATCTGGACCATCGAGCGCTGCACGGCACTCATCCGTGAACAAAACAGTTTTGAAATCAGTCTTCATGTAATGTTTGGCCCACTGGAGCCGTTTCTGCTTGTGTGAAGTGGATAGAGGAGGTCGACAGGATGGCGCATGCACAGCTGCAAACCTCTGAAGGACCCTGCATCTTGTTGTTCGGGGGACGTTGGAGGCACAAGCAGCTTCAAAAACTTGTCTGCTGCTATGACAAGGCTTTTTTGCCGCTGCTCTTTCAACCTGACGTAATTGCCTGTAGGAAAGAGTCCTCAATTTGCCCTTATCAGCACGCACACGTGTGTACTGTGAATCAGCTACATACTTCTTGATTGCCAAGACACTTCATCCTGATCATCGCACAATGTTGATTGTAGTCATGCCTTGACCTAAACACTCCACAATTTGTTGCTTCTCAGCAGCCGACACATCCTTTTTCTTTCCCATTTTGGCAGAAAATGTAGGCTGCTTAATAATGTGAGAGAGCCTTCTTAAGTAGTCTTGCCTTTCATTGGAAACACCTGCCAAACTAATTAGCACAGGTGTCTGCAATTGCTTACAGTGATATAAAGAGCCCTGACACACATCACCATCAATGAGTTTAACTGACAAACAAACAAATTCTTCCCTTATCACTCCTAAACACTTTTTGTATAATAATTTGGAACGCAGTGTACATGTGCTTTTCCACAAAACACCAGTGGTTCACGTAGTGAATCTTACAGTTCTAACTTGCCAACCGTGGTCTGTATGGAGTTGTTCAATAAAGGGCCCAAAATTAAGATAACATAGATGGGAGAGGTCTCTATGAATAGGAATTCCTAAGTATTTGATACCCTGTGAGGGCCAGGCAAAGGGAAAGTTGGACTGGATGGAATCCTATATGGATTTGGGGAGGGAGACATCGAGGGCCTCAGACTTCGCTGCATTGATTTTAAAATTTTACCATGTAACAAAGTGATCTATTTCAGCCATAACAGCATGGATGGATATATGTGATTGAGTGATATATACTAGGACATCATCAGCAAATAGAGAGCACTTGTACTCGGTGCCTCCCACCTCAATCCACCTAATATTGGGGTTATGGCCAATTGATGAGAGCAGGTGCTCCGTCACTAGGATGTATAAGAGAGGGGACAGAGGACATCACTGCCTTGTCCCATTGGTGATTGTGAAAGGTGATGAAAATGTTCTGACGCACCCCCTGGGCCTTGGGACACCCGGAGCCGGACCCTTTTTGGTGGATGCTGGTGGTTGTAGTCTTCGTGGCGGCGACCCAGTTCCGTGGCTCAGGGCGGTCAAACCAGTGGCGGAACTATTTATGTGGTTTTCATGTTTAAATGTCCGACTACGCCACCCGTGGATTGCGGTCAGAGTGAACCGCCGCTACAGGGCAGACCACTGAGGCTGGTGTTGTGGGTGCAGCAGAGCGTAGCATAACTCCCCACGGGAGGAGTATAGCCTCAGGGCAGTGTATGCGGAGGATGGGGGTGATGGTGCAGGGCAGCAGCAGTAACGACACGGAGTCAGTGATGCAGTTCAGGGCCTTTACTCACAGTTCTTATTATCCAGACCACGTCTGCAGGTAACGGCTGCCCACGTCGTACTGTGCTCACCAGGTGAGGGGCTCAGACAACTCCCAGATAACTTTGGAGCACTTCACAGGACCCCCTTTGTGTGTCCTTTGTCTGGCCTTTCTTACCAACACTTCTGTCCGGCTGCCTCGGGCCTCCTCTTGGTAAACTTGGCGCCAGTTTCCCTGACCCTATGTGGTGCCTTCCTAGCGGGTGTAGCGAGGGGCTACGCCACATAAAATGTCAGAGCCTCCGGTTTCTAGCTGAGGGTCGTTTCCTGCCTCCACTAGTTCGGGGACCGGTCTCCCCCTTTGGCCTGACCCCTCCACGCAGGTGGATTCGGGCGTGCGGTGGCGACTCGCCCGTCCGCACCCCTGGGATCCCTTCATTCCTCGTTCCTGGAGCCTTCTCCGCTCCTCTTCTCCCTCTTCCAGGCCTGGGCCTCTGTTACTAGGCCTGCCTCCGGAGCAGAGCTCATGCAGAGCCCCTGCTCCCTGCCACTTCTGCTCAGACTTCTCTGCACTGAACTAAGATGGTGCCCACCTTTTATACTCCCTTCTCAATGCACCCAGGAACTGCTTCCTCCCTGCTCCTGCACTACAGGGTTCCCCTTCCTCAGTGTTCCCTCCCCCTACTCCAGCCAGGGACAGGGACTGTCGTGCCCATCTCAGGGGCATATTGGTCGCCCTGCCCCACGGCAATGTGGTGTAATGCATGCAGGTGTCGGGTCCTGATCCACACTCCATCCTTACCTGAGAGTGAGATATCACACCTCTGGGTGAGGTGCAATACGTCTGTAGCAACCGAGCCCTCAGGGTGCTACAGTTCCATTTATCTTCAGCCTAGGTGACGTATTGCGATACAGGGCCGTGATTTTGGCTATAAAAGGGTCCCCTAGACCCCTACCCCAAGCTTTTT
This sequence comes from Phyllobates terribilis, assembly GCF_046119375.1. NCBI lineage: Eukaryota > Metazoa > Chordata > Amphibia > Anura > Dendrobatidae > Phyllobates > Phyllobates terribilis. The sequence goes on along the minus strand of NW_027362763.1, from coordinate 521,886,631 downwards.
AAGAGAATCATATATGGCGTGCCAGGAGACTCTATGGAATGCTTTCTCAGCATCCAACGAGAGTATCTAATTACAAATTTTTAACTGCATCTAGCCCAGGAAATACTTTGTGCCTAGTAGCAGTGTCTGCTAGTGAGCGGATTATCCCGGCTGTTAAGCAAGCTGCACCACCTGTAGTTTAGACACTTAATTTTTTCAAAGGAAATGCTTCGGGACCATGGGATACTTAGTGAAGAGCATCAGGAGGCACCCCAAGGCATAGGGGCTGGGACTGGCAGTAGGATGCCTTGCGGTGGACAGCCGAGCTCGATCCTTATAAAAGCTTTTTAACTGCAGCAGCTTTAGTGGACGCTACTGGAGCTGGAATTACCGCGGCTGCTGGCATGAGACTTGCCCTCCAATAGATCCTTGTAAATGGATTTAAAGTGTATTCATTCAAATTAGAGAGACAATTTAAATTAAAAAGCTTAGAGCTGCCTCCACCACAGGGGGGCTCTCTCGACCCACCAGCGGACAGGCACCAGTATTGGAAGAGGGGGGCTGGCCGTCAGGGTTCACCGCGGCTCTGGCACAAACCCGGCGACACGGAGGTGGCACGGGCAGGAGCGGACTGGCCGTCTCGGCTTCTCACTTTTTGGATTTTAGAAGGGCATGACATGCCTATATCTGTGTCTCCCCCTCCTTTTACTCCTCCACCTCTTTTCTTTTCGCATGACTATATGTACTTGTCACTTTTCCATGTGTTAGTTATGTCTTCTGAGCAGTTTGTCAGCTTTTGGACACCTTTGAAGGTGTTTTCTATGTGTTTCTATGTGTTTTTGTTTGCCTGCCATTGGTTTTAACGGTGTTCGAAGGTGTTCGACGAACAGTTCGACGAACAGTTCGGCGAACACACGGGTGTTCGACGAACCGAACCGAACTCGAACACTACGGGGGTGGCTCAACACTAGTTATGAAAAGCTTCTGCCTCCACGAGCCTAAAAGGCCACATTTCAAGTGCAAGCAGCTGTCAAAAATTTGGCAGTAAAGAATTGCAGCCTGTGGGTTGGTGGGTGGCTGGCTGCATATTTGCGCTTGCTTTCCAAGGAATGGGGTACGGACAACTGAACGCTGCACTGGGACAAGGACGTGGACGGTGATTGTTGCAAGTCTGCAATGACAGGTACATGGCGGGAGTCATCTTTGCATGCGCCAAGGATCACTTATGATGGGCACACTTTTAGGCAGTGACCTGGGAGTCAGAGATGCTTGCAGAGGTCTTCCCCATGCTGATCCCATGTCTTCTCAGCACTGTATGAATGTGTCTGATGATGTGTCACACACCACATGGCCAGATAAGGTTGTAAAATGTTAAAATTACATTTCCTGGTGAATGCATTTGTCTTGGTTGAAAGCAATGCAAAAGTGCAAAAACGCATCAAAAACACTACGTGTGAACATAGCCCAAGGTTTGGAGGAGTATTTTTGTTTTTGGTTATTTATTTTGCCTTATATACAAGTCATTACCCTGGAAAGGATGTTCCTTAACATATTTCCCAGGAAAATCCATTTTGGTTTCGTTTTTGTATGTTTTATTGTGAGTGCGTAAAAGTGGCGTAATACTCTGACAACGTTGTTGATAGCAGTGATCTGGGACTCAGAGATGCTTCCAGGGGTCTTCCCCATGCTGTTCCCATGTCATTTGAGCACTGTTCCCATCGATTTAGCCAATTTTTAGGCCCTCTACAGACCGCCGCGGGGAGCCGTCTGAAAAATGCTCGAGTTTCCCATAGACTTACATTGGGCTCGTTGCTCGGGTCAATCACCCGAGTATTCCAATGTGCTCGACCCGAGCAACGAGTACCCAAGCATTTTAGTGCTGGCTCATCACTACTCCAACGCTGTCAGTGACGTGCTTGAGGTGAGCCGAGCTCATCTGCATGCCGGTCACAGCGAGACACTGAGGAGTGCAAGGCTTCTCAGTGTCTCTGCGGCATGGCAAGCTGGATGGCAGCATTCTGCTACGATCCAGTCTGCCATCTCAATGTAGCAGAGCTGGAGCCGTCGTGGGAACCATGGAAAGGTAAGGATGAGCTTGGTTAATTATTTTACTTTTATTGCAGGAGACATTGGCTTCAGCTGGAATGGGCATAATAGTAAGTAGAGTTTAATTCAGAATATTAAAGTACTGTGTGTTTATTTCAATTAAAAGATTTTATTCTGGGTGTTGGTGTTTTTTTTCACTTTCACTATGGGGTTAGTAATGGGGGTGTCTTATAGACGCCTCCCCATTACTAACCTGGGCTTGATGTCAGCTGACATTATAAGCTGACATCAACCCCAGCCCTATTACCCCACTGCCACTGCTACAGGTCAGTGGGAAGAGCGAGGCTAAGTGCCAGAATTGGCATATCCTATGGATGTGCCATTTCTGGGGCGGCTGAGGGCTGGTGTTTCTAGCCTGGAAGGGGGACAATATTCATGGCACCCTTCTTGGGCTATTAATATCAGCCCCCAGCTGTCTGCCCCATTTTTTTGGGGTCCCCCATTTTAATAGCTAGTAAAGGCTAGGTATTCAGCTGGGGGCTGATATTAGTAGCCTGGGAAGCTCCGTGGGTATTATCCCCTTCCCAGGCTTCAAACATCTGCCCCAGCCGTCTGCTTAACCTCCGCTAGAGACTAAAATTACTGGGAACCCCACGCCCTTTTTTTTTTTTTTTTAATAAATCCTTTATTTTAACACTAAATGACAAGTACATTAACCAACACTGTCACTGTACTTATTATATATGTGACTGACATGTTTCTATCTATCTAATCTATGTGTGATGCTCTATTCTTTCTGTTCTAAATTGTCGGGTACCGATGTTATAACTGTATGCGGCTGCTGAATTACCGGCTTTTTTAAAGAGACGGGTGCGTAAAAATCGGAGGGCACTAGTGTGTTCCGATTGCCCTGTTATGTTTTTCATGCACCCTCCTATAAACCCTGCCTGCCTGCCTATATATTCTGCCTGCCTGCCTGACATGTTTCATTGTGCACTGTTCCAATCGATTTGGGCAATTTTTGACCTTCTGCAGACTGCCGGGGGAGACCGCCAGAAAAATGCTCGAGTTTCCCATAGACTTACATTGGGCTCGTTGCTCGTGTTGAGCACCCGAGTATCACGATGTGCTCGGCCCAAGCTTCGAGCACCCGAGCATTTCAATGCTCGCTCATCACTAGTAACCAGAAAAGGAGAAAAAAGACTGTATACAGAAACAGGGATCACTAATAAAATAATGATTTTTATTGAAAAAAGACCAGACGAATAACACCACACTTATTAAAAACAATTAAAAAAGAAAGAATGATTTAGTTTACAACAAGATGTAAAATGTTTACATTTTACAACAAAATCATGATATGGTCAACCCTTTGTATCTAGGGCATGTGTGTCAGCAGCATATGCCATAATGTTTCTATTTATGCTTCTATTTAAAGGCTTGTTGTTGAAATAATACCTTAATTAAGGCTTAACTGTGCTTTTCTGCTGTCACTTTTGTATGACGCTGTAAGGTATTGTTTGCCACAATAATTTGTGTGGTTGTCTTTGGCCTGCACATGTGAGGGTTGACCATATCATGATTTTGCTATGGTCTTGTTGTAAACTAAAGCATTCTTGCTTTTTTAATTGTTTTTAATATGTGTGGTGTTTTTTGTCTGGTCTTTTTTCAATAGAAATCATTATTTTATTAGTGATCCCTGTTTCTGCATACAGTCTTTTTTCTCCTTTTCTAATTTCTGTAGCGGAGATGTAACTCTCCGCTGCAGGTTTTGACCAATTGAAATGTCATTACATGCAGTGGATCCGCATGTACTGACAAAACATGTGCAGCATTGAAACGCAGCATTTGGGATGCAGCAAAAATATTCACCCCTGGTCCGACGGTAATCGAAGGGTTAGGGTATGTGCACACGATCCGGACAAGCAGTGCTTTGGACGCAGTATACTTTATGCTGTGTCCAAAGTGCTGCATTCTATTGAACGCAGGTGAATCCCCATGTGTTCATTGAACCATGCGGATTCATCGCATTCAATACTTTTTACTGATCAGATTTCTCTTGCTGAAACTAACGACTGCACAAGAGAAATTGACATGGTGCGGTCTTGAATTACGTGCCACATGTCCGTGTCCTCGGTTGATCCGCAGGAACAGATGACTGCATAGTAGACATGGGATTTCTACTGGTGGAATCCCTGCATTAGGCCTATTAGATCTCCGGAGATTTTGATTGTCATCCATAGGCATAATAGCCGTGTGACTGTTTTCTTCAACTGAAGGTTCGGCTGGAGCCATGGTTTCCTCCTCTCTGCGAGCTGGCAATGCATCCGTGCCGGAATGTCAACTTCCACTGACTGGGGACCTTCCACGGACTCAGGAACGGTACACCAGTCACTGGCAGGGAAAACCGGTCTTGGTGAAGAAGCAGGAGGAGTAACTCTTGGGACAGGTGTAGGATCCTCAGAACAGGATGGTCGTAACATATTCCTATGTAGGGTTCTCCGACCAGACTCCTCTTTTTCAGTTTGCACTTAGTACACTGGACCGTTGGGATACACTCTCTTGATCACTTTGTATGGTGGTACCTCCCAACGTCCACTCAGCTTCCCTTTGGGGCATTTTTCCTGCACCAGCACTCGGTCTCCAGGCTGTGCGCCTTTTCTTGGAACCGCTGGCCTGCTAGCTGGCGGATGGTCTGAAGTCGTCGCCAATGCTCTTTCACCCAGGAGGTGGTAGATCGTTTGAATAGATCCTCTGGCTGTTTCAGATTTAGCTCAATGATTTCTCGGTTGGCTCTACCAAACAGTAGCATGTATTGGGTATTAACAGTCGTGGTGTGGACCCGATTGTTACAGGTCCAGACTAGTTCGGGTACTTAGTCAGGCCAATGTGTCTTCTTGTCTTCTTCTAATGTCCTCAACATTTGAAGCAGAGTTTAGAATAAAGCGCTCACAGGACCCATTCCCTTGGGGGTGATATGGGGTTGTTCGGGACCTTTCAATGCCGTACAATCGGTACAGTTCCTCCATCACTTTACCCTGAAAATACGCTCCTTGATCTTAATGAATCCTCTTTGGACACCCATAGACCCGGATGAAATCTTGACAGACAGCTCGCGCAGCAGACTCAGCCGTATGGTCCTGAGTCGGGGTGACCACCGCAAGCTTGGAGAAGTGGTTGGTGATTACCAGGCAGTACTGTGGGCCTCTAGTCGATTGTCCCATGAGGAGGTAATATATCCTAAACACTACAAGTGGCTCTTTTGTCCGTATGGTCTGTATGGGTGCCCTCTGTTCTGTGCTTTTGGTGAGGTAACACATTCGACACTGTCGGTACACTTCTTCAACCATTTCCTCCAGCCAGGGGCAATATACATAACGCTGCAGCCAATTGTAAGTGACGCACCCCTGGGCCGTGTGTGTGTGGGGATACCCGGAACCGGACTTTTTGTGGGTGCTGGGGGTCGTAGTCCTTGCATGGCGGGGACCCGGTCCCGGGGCTCAGGGTGGTCAACCCAAATGGCAGTCTATATGCTGAATGTCCGACTACACCACCCATGGATTGCGGTCAGAGTGAAACGCCGCTGCAGGGAAGACCGCTGAGGCTGGTGTTGTGGGTGCAGCAGAGGGTAGTATAACTCCCCACAGGAGGAGTATAGCCTCAGGGCAGTGAGTGCGGATGTTGGGGGTGATGGTGCGTGGGAGCAGCAGTAACGACACAGAGTCCTGTAATGCAGTCCAGGGTATTTACTCACAGTTCTTTATCCACGTTACTCCAGCTGGTCATAACGTCCCAGGTCGCACTGTGCTCACCAGGTGAGTGGCTCGGCCTACTCCCAGATAACTTTGGAGCGTTTCACAGGACCCCCTTTGTGTGTCCTTTCTCTGGCCTGTCATACCCCATCAGTGACCTCGTTTCTGTCCGGCTGCCTCGGGCCTTCTCGGGTAAACGTTGGTGCCATTTCCCTGACCCTATGTGGTGCCTTCCTAGCGGGTGTAGCGAGGGGCTGCGCCACATAAAATGTCACAACCTCCGGTTTCTAGCTGAGGGTAGTTCCCCGCCTCCACTAGGTTCGGGGACCGGTCTCCCCCTTTGGCCTGACCCCCCTACGCAGGTAGATTCGGGCGTGCGGTGGCGACTCGCTGGTCCACACCCCTGGGGTCCCTTCGTTCCTTGTTCCTGGAGCCCCCTCTGCTCCTCTTCCTTCCTTCTCCTTCCTCCAGGCTCTGGCCGCTCTCCCAGGCCTGCCTGCGGAGCAGAGCTCGGTCTGAGACTCTGCTCCCTGTCTTCTCCTCTGACTGAACTGACCCACTGAGCTAAGATGGTGCCCACCTTTTATACCTCCTTCTCAGTGCACCCAGGAACTGCCCTCTCCCTCCTATGCACTACAGGGTCCCCCCTTCCTCGGTGTTCCCTCCCCCCACTCCAGCCAGGGACAGGGACTGTCGTGCTCCACTTGGAGCATATCAGTCGCCCTACCCCCCGGAAATGTGGTGTAATGCATGCAGGTGTCAGGGTCCTGATCCACACTCCATCCTTACCTGGAATTGAGATACCGCACATCTGGTTGAGATGCAATACCTCTGTAGGGACCGAACTCTCGGGGCGCTACATAAGTATTTCCCAGGCCGAAGTGAGCTCCAAACTCATGAGCTTCTTTGGCAATTTCTCGTGCCACTCTTCCAAGGACTACTACTTGCCATCTCGCCTCTAAGTCAGCAGGCTGTTGCAACTTAGAACGGCTTCTTGAACTCTCAGTCTATCCCACTGGTGTATGACGGACTTCATTTCGAGATCTAGGGCAGCTCTTTCTTCCTTGTCTGGCCATCTTCCTTGGACTACCCAGCTTTTCACTTACTGCAACCTTGCATCTTCATCTTGGACCCGACCCCATTCTTCGTTAGTCCTTTCCAGTGACTTGGATAGAGGTCGAGCCTCCCCACTTGACTGTGCCACTACTGCGATGGGTGTAAATTTGAGGAAATCTGGGATCTCCTCTTCTTCTAGGTGCTCATCATGGTCTTCTCCCGGAGTCTCGAAGGTTACTCTTGACAATCCATCGGCATTGGTATTCTCCGTGGCAGAGCAGTAGTGAATCAAGAAGTCAAATTTTGTGAGACAGGTAACCCAACACTGCTTCATGGGCACCTAGCTTGGCAGTGTCCAGATGGGCCAACGGGTTGTTATCCGTTCTCACTTGGATCTTGGCTCCCATTAGGTACTCTGCAAATTTTTCCTTCATGGCCCATACGAGAGCAAGGAGTTCCAGCCGGATGGAGCTGTAGTTATGGGGGTTCTGCTCTGTATCCCTCAAGAACCTACTGGCATAGGCGATGACTCTTTCATGCCCGTCTTGAATCAGTGAGAGGATTGCACCTAGTCCATGAAGACTGCCATCCGTGTGTAAGAGGAACAGCCAGTTGAAATCTGCGTAGGCTAAGACTGGGGCTGATGTTAGGGCATCTTTCAGTGTCTGGAAGGCCTCCTCCTGTTTCCGTTCCCAGGGTATACCCTGGTTTCTTGGTCCCCCAACAGTCCCTTTCAGAAGCTATTTTCGCATAGTCTTTGATGAACCGCTGGTAGTACCCGGTCAATCCAAGGATGGCCTTTAAGTCCCGTAGGGTTCGAGGTGCTGGTCATTGTTGTATCGCAGCAAATTTAGCTTGGGAAGGCAAGACTCCATCCTGAGACACCTTGTGGTCAAGATACTAGATCTCTTTCTTGAAAAGATGACACTTCTTCAACTTTATCTTCAGGCCATGGGTCCGCTATCATCCGAGCACCTGCCTGAGTCTGTCCAGATATTCTTGAAAAGTAGAAGAGTAAACGATGATATCATCCAGGTATATCAGAGAAGCTTCTAAGTTTTGGTCACCCAAACACTTTTCAATCAACCTCTGTAACGTCCCCGGCGCGTTAGATAATCCGAACGGCTTTCTTTTGCCTTGTCCTTTTTACCACTGGTACTTGCCAGTACCCGCTAGCCAAATCCAAGGTAGAGAAGTACTTTGGTTTTCCCAGGGCCGTCAAAGACTCTTCAATACAGGGCAGGGGGTATGAATCTCGCATGGTGCATGTGTACAACAGCCTGTAGTCCACGCAGAAATGAAGGGTCCTGTCCTTCTTCTTGACAAGCACCACTGGTGCTGCCCATGGGCTCTGACTACTCTGCACCACTCCCGCATCCTGTTTCAGCAGGGACTTCATCTCTTGGTACAGCTTACGGGGTATCTGTCAATATCTTTTTCAAATCGGAGGAGTGTCCCCCATCGGTATCTCATGGGTGATGGAGTCCGTGCAGCCAAAGTCTTCAGTGTGACGGGCGAATGCAGCCTGATTCTCCCATAGCATTGCTTCCACTGCTTGTATCTGATCTAAATTGAGGGCTTTCACATCTACCCACATCTGAGTCAGGAGGGCTCATCCATTTCATTCTGGAGTCGATGCCCCCTTTTCTACGAACGTGACGGCCAGAATCCAGACTGCATCATCTACTGGGGACAGGGTAATTTCTCTCAGACTCAACACTTTACTTCGATGTAGGTACAACTGAGCCAGCTCCACTCTCGAGGGTAAATAGAACTCTCTCTACGCCATATTCATGACTCGGATGGGTACTCTCCATTCCCGGACCACTGCAGTGTCCGGGCCACCAGGATATTCTGGTCTATTTCACCTAGGCCCACTGATTCAATAGCCACCTCCATACCTTCAAGGTTGCGGAAAGTCCCCATGTGCAGTGGGAGAATGGTCTCCTGACCAGGAGGGAGGGTGAGGGACACCCTTCCCGGCACTCGGATAATTCCCACAGACTGGGGTATCTGGACACTCTTCTGAGTCCCACAAACGCGGATCATCCATTGAAATGCCTTCTGAGTGGGCTTGTGTGGGGTGGCCTGTTTCCAGTAGTCAGGCCCCCATTTAATGAACATGGTCTAGTCTAACTCCCGCAGAATATTCATACCCATTATCACCAGTACATCTTCTTGGAATGGTTCAAGAACCTACAGTATACCTTTCCTTACCACATCTTGTCCACATATCCGCAAGTTCATCCACACGACCCATGTGACTGGGATCGGTTGCTGATTAGCTGCCGTCACTCAAATTAACGTCTCCCACTCTGGCTTGGCCATCGCCTGGAAGTAGCGATTAAAGTATGACTCGGGCATAGTCGCTACCTGTGATCCGGTATCCACCAAACAGTCCACTGGATTCCTTCGAACTCAGCTTGCAGGATGGGACAGCCTGCAACCAGATGTTCAGAATTGTGCTGGGTGGTTTGTCCTTCTACCCCCCTGCAGTACGCCCCACTACTGCAGGGGCTGGAAGTTTAACAGCGGTGCTGGACATCCCTGCAAATCACTCCGACATTCTTTAGCGAAGTGTCTTTTACTTCCACATCACCAGCACTGTCCAACCTGACGCCCCTCTCTTTTCATCTGCGTGTGGGAGGGGCCTTTGACATCCAACAGGCTAGCCACAGTGAAGGACGCTGGGGCCTTGGGTAGATTGGCTCAGGCCAGGAGACCGCTGGTGGATGATAATGAGGACCTTGGTAACACGGCGAACCCACAGACGTTGTAGGCGGAGGACCGTAAGGTTTCAACGGACCAGTGTAGGGAGGTCTAGGTTCAGGGGCCTGAGGTAAAGTCCGTAAAGGATCTGCTAAAGCCGGGTATGTTACCTCAGCGGCGGAGCTGGCTCCCATCCTCTTTTCCCATTGTGTCAGTTTTTCTTGCATAACATTCAGGGAACTTTGCAGATCCTGCACTACCCTGAACAGAGTCTCTTCATTCCCTCCGCCCCCGACAGTCATGGCAACCTGAGTACGCACCACTCCAGTGGCACAGCTGTCTTCCTTACTTCGGGCCACCGCTTCTGCTAATATATGTCGAAAACTTAAAGCTGAATCCACCCTCACTCGCTCACGCAGAATCTGTCTCAGGGAAGTACTGTAGAGTCCAAGAATAAATTGTTTTCGTAGTATCCAGTCTACAGATCCCATGCCGCCTACTCCGTCTGCCTCTTTCTATTGGACCTCTGCAAGTACTTCCTGCAATGCTGTGGCGTATTGGGAGACTCCCTACCCTTCTCGCTGCAATCGATAGAAGAATTTTGCCCAGAGATGACCCGCACTACCCGTTTCACCGTATATCTCTTCCAGAAACGTCACCATCTCTTCTAATGTGCTACGTGTGGTTTCTGTTTGCAAAAAAACATTTCTGCGCGCCTCACCTTTCTGGGAGGCCAGAATGATTTCAACTTGTAGTTCTAGGCTGACATTATAAATCTTGGCAGCACTCTGCAATCTGGTGAACCAGTCTTTCAGGGGTATATTCTGGCCATCAAATTTGGGCAGAATACTAAACAATGTGCTCATAGGGAGGACCCTTGCAGGCTTCCACCATTACCTGCGGTACTCACATTAGCCACATTGCTGTCGGCCATCTCCATCTCAGTAACCGTACCCTGCTCGCAGCGCCACTTGTAGCAGTATCCAAAGAACACCACAAGGCAGGATTCAAGTACGGAAGAGCAGATGAGAAGGTTGAAACAAAACTCCGACTTTATTATATACAAAGGAAATCTATGCCGTGAGATGAAAATAACAATATTTACAATAATGATATTACCAACATGAACATAGGAAGATATAGCTGGAGCAAGTCACAAACTATGCTCTAGCTATGTCAATGAAAGCTTAGAACAAACAGTGCACAACAAGTTTCACAAACTACTCTGGGCAAATCCCCTATCTGGCTTTCTGCTATTCGGGCCACGCTGCTACAGTGTCCTAGCTACAGAAAACTATGCTAAACCCTAACACAGTTCATATTGATGGGTCACTCACGCGTGCGCAGATCAGGCGCAGATGGCGCCTGCCGCTTGTTCCTGGTGGGAAAGAGCTGGATGAATTTGTTTGAGTCTTTTCCTTGTATACGGGATCTCCTTCTTCCAGCCGGAAGGCAAACCTTGCTTCACTCTGACAGAAATGGCTGACACGCTATGTTGTGCGTTATTTCAGGTCCTCAGTCTCCAGGCATGACGATCTTCAAGAAAAGGATAAATTTCTCTACTCCTTGACACAGTCCCAAACAACAAATCTTGCTATAGTCCGTAATCTTCTCTTTCCATAGATTAACAGTGTCTTCTTTATAGTCTCTGCTGATCAGGGAAACTGACACCGTCTCCCTGTTAACTCAGACACACACATCCACACAACGTCTCTACTTCTTTGTTCTCCTTTCTCTCCCATCACATACCAACAACTTCAGGGGGAGGAGACAAGTCCAACAGCAAGGCTCAGAGGGGAGCATGATGCTTTAAAGTCACAATGTATTCAATGTCCGGTAAGGGAAGGTCCTCTATGTAGCACCCTGAGGACTCGGCTGCTACAGGGGTATTACGCCTCAAGCCAGAGGTGTGGTATTCCACTCCCGGGTAAGGATGGAGTGTGGGACTGAGCTCAGATAGCTGCATACACTACATACATCCCATTTCCGGGGGACAGACCGACGGTACTCCCACCAGTATATGTGCAGGTACGACAGTATCTGTCCCTGGCTGGAGTGGGAGGGGGGTGGAACATCCCAGTAGTGTAGGGGCAGATAGGGGGAGCAGTCTGGGTAAGGCTAGGAGCTCATTGGGTGCTGGTCACCTGAGCTCACACATAGAGGGAGTATATAAGGTGGGCACCATCTTAGATCAGGGTCAGTCTTCTGTAGAGGGTCAGTCAGTCCTGAGAGAGGTCCAGGAGCGCCTGCAGAGAGAAGAGAGAGAGGAGAAGAGAAGGACCCAGAGGGGGAGAAGAAGAAACCCCAAGAACCCAGTATACAACCAGAAGGGTGAAGGGTTGGCACGCAAGGGAACCGGATCCCAAATTAGTGGAGGAGAGAAACTACCCTCAACTAAGAACCGGAGGCTGCGACATTATATGTGGAGCAGCCCCTCACCAAGTCCACTAAGAAGGCACACCGAGCATAGGGTCAGGGAAGCCAAAGAAGGTTCACCCAACAGGAGACCCGAGGGAGCCGGACATAAGTGGACCCCTGGTGGGAACGGCCAGTAGAGAGGACAGTCAGAAAGGGAGCTCAGGACCACGCTCCAGAATTGCTTGGGGGTTGGCCGAGTCCAGGACCTGGTGGACGCAGCACGGCTCGGGCGGTCACTCAAGGCCAGAGTGACCAACAGAACAGCAGTAAGTAAAAACCCTGAACTGCACAGCCCGACTCTGAGTCTTCTTACCATCCACACTGCACCACCACTACCACCATCCTCTACACCTGACCCCCTGAGGCTATACCCCTCCCGTTGGGGGTTATACTACCACAGCTGCACATATACCACCAGCCTCAGCGGACCCTGCTGCAGCGGCGGCCTTTTGACCGCAAATCAACGGGTGGCGTAGTCGACACTAAGAACAACTAATAACATCTGTAAAGACTGCCACACACTGAGTTTGACACCCTGGGCACGGACCGGGTCGCCGCCACTCGGAGACTACAACCCCCATCAGATCCGGCTCCGGGTAATCCCCAAACAGCACTGGCCCAGGGGGCGCGTCACTCTACATGTCCAAAGCACTGCTTGTCCGGATCATGTGCACATACCCCAACCCTTGAATTACCGTCGGACCAGTGGTAAGTATTTTCACTGCATCCAAAACGCTGCATTCTAATACTGCACTTGGTTTGTCAGTACATGCGGATCCACCGCATGTAATGACATTTCAATCGGTAAAAATCTGTAGCGGAGACTTACATCTCCGCTACAGAAATTGACATGCTGCGGGTGAGTTTCCACAGCGTCAAAAACAAGCACAGTGGGCATGGGATTTCTTATAGATGAAATAAAATGAAGAATTAAATTAAAAAAATGGCGTGGGCTCCTGTGTCATTTTCATAACCGGCAGAGGGAAAGCTGACTGCTGGGGGCTGATATTAATAGCCAGGGAGGGGGGCATTAGCCAAAGATGTTCCCTGGCTATTAATAACAGCTCACAGGAAACCAAAGATGTTCGAGGCCATGTTAGTGTTCTGGTTCTTGATCAGGAACCCGAACACAAACATTTTTTTGATGTTCGGGTTTATTCGCCGAACCCGAACATCAAAACATTCGCTCATCTCTATTCTTGAGTCATACTTAATTAATGAATAAATCCATCCTTAAGGTACATTTAAAGTAGCAGACGCATGGCATAAAAAAACTGCTGATTGGCTACATAGAAGCTAATCGGCACCCGTTTAATAACCTATTTAGAAAGGCGGACTGCACTTCCATGTGCTAGGAAGAATCATAGCAATTATTTCCATTAATCATTCAGTGTAAATGCACCTATAAAGCCCCCAAACATATAATACTTATTTTTACCGAATCTGCTGCTAACCTGCCGTTGATGTGTACTGGGGCCTCCTCAAAAGATGTTAAGGGAGATAAGGATCCAATATGTCCAATTTCGAACTATCAATCCTTTCATTCTTGGTGAGATAAGATGTTGCCAGTGGAGTCATGAGCATTAGAGAACTCATGAGCTTAGAAAAGTGAGCACTCCAGTGTATGGAAGAAACAGGAGAGATACAGTACCTGCTGGCCAACTGATCAGCTGAATCATCGGCCAATAACTATCTATTGTGTATGAAGACCCATAATCTCTAAACTCAACTTTATTAGATGGGTGTTATGCTGCATACTGGGGGGGCTGTGCAGAGAAAGGGGTGATGCTGTGTGCTGGTGGGGGCTGTGTAGAGAAAAAGATGATGGGTGCTGGGGGGCTGGGCAGAGAAGGGAATGATGCTGCGTGCAGGGGAGGCCATGCAGAGAAATGGTAATGCTGCATGCTGGGGGGGAGAAGGGGACTATTCTGCATGATGGATAGGACTGTGCAGTGAAGGGGGTGATGCTTCGTGCTGGGGAGGCTGTGCGATAAAAAGGATGATGCGTGCCGGGGGGCTGTGCTGAGAAGGGGATGATGCTGCATGCTGGGGGGCTGTGCGTAGAAAGGATGATGCTGCATGCTGGGGAGTTGTGCAGAGAAAGGGGTGATGCTACGTACTGGGGCTGTGTGGAGAACAGGATGATGGTGAGTGCTGGGTGGGACTGTAAGGTGAAGTGGATTATGCTGCATGCTGGGAAAGGCTGTGTGGAGAAGGGGATAATGCTGCATGCTGGGGTGCTGTGTGGAGAAGGGAATGATGCTGGGTGATGAGATGGCTGTGCTGAGAGGGGGATGATGCTGCCTGCTGAGGGGGCTTTGCAGAGAAAGGGATGATGCTGGGTGTGATGGCCTGTGCATTTTGTTAACTTATTTATATATATGTTTTAATAAAACTATTTGAGAACTATAGGTATATAATTTTCATTTATAGAATTATTAGTGATGATCGAGCACTAAAATGCTCAAGTGCTCAGTACTCAAATCAAGCAGCTCAGACACTCGGACGGAGTCGACTCGAGTACCGAGTATAACGTTAAAGTCAATGGGAAACTCAAGACCCTAACAGCATGCGCGGCTCCCAGAGCTACAAGCCCATCTGGCCATGACCTACTGCGCAAGCGCCCCATACTTACATCAGCGCAAGCTGGGAGCAGAATTCAAATGCATGGGCTGCGTCAACCATGACTAAATGCAATGAATAACACCCCTATGACTAAATGAGCAGGTATGATATAAAGATATAAAGTGTTTTTTACACATTATATTAGCACCGATTTTATTGAAAAAAGCGTGTTAGTGATGCACATTACATCACTAACAACGCAATGGGGGCAGTTTAGATACTACACAGGACATGACAGATTCCCTTTAAGAGCATAAGAGCATAACACTGCCTACAAGAGTGTTCATCTAAACAGTGTCCTATCCAGATTCCCAATGTAAAGTGTAAAACACAATTCCACAGTTATACTGCATATACAGTGGCCGACCCCGAGAGTGCACTCAAGCAAGAGAGTTCCCAATACTTGCTTGCTTCACTTTATCCTACAATGAGATAGTGGAAGACCTGTCAGCAGTCATCCAGTGCTTGTGTGGCGCCCCTGCGGGTTGAGTCGCCACAGAGGCACTGCATCTCACCCAGAAGTGTGGTATCTCACTCTCAGGTAAGGATAGAGTGCTGCCCTAACACCAGCATCCAACACATTCCACTTCAGTGGGGGAAGGGTGAGATTGCTCCTAAGGGAGAGCACAGTCCCTGGTCCCTAGCTGAAGGGTGGAACTATGTAGTGGGTGTGGGTGGAGGATGTAGTTCAGGGGAGCACAGGAAAGGAAATTATATAAAAGAGGGAACCATCTTGGGAGGACAGTTCAGTCTGAGAGGAGAAGTAGTGGGAGCAGGAGCTCTGCAGGAGCTCAGCTCGGGAGGTGGGCCTAGCCAGAGAGGCCCAAGACTGAGAAGGAGAGGAGGAAGGAGAGTGGAGCAGAAAAGAAGGCTCCAGGAGGAACGAGGGGATCCTAGGGGTACGGGCAGTGCTGGAGGCAACCCGTATTCCCGAATCTACCAGGACATGAGAGGATCAAGCCACAGAGGGGACCGGCCCCTAACTAGTGAAAATTGCAATGTTCAGCTAGAAACCGGAGGTTTCTGTACTTTTAGGGTGCAGTTGCCACAGCCACAATTACATCACCGAAAAGGTGGCCACAGAGGGTCCAGGGGACTGCAGGTCACTGGACAAGACCCGAGGCTACCGGCTTGGGACACTGATTGTGAGGCGCAGGGCAGGAGGGTGAGAGCCAGCGCAGGAAGACGACTGAGAGAGGCACACAGAAGGGGGTCCCGTTAAGTGCTCTTGAATTACCTGAGGGATTGCTGAACCCCTCCCTGAGTAAGCACAGGATGACGTGGGAAGTTACACCGGTACCTGTAACTTGGATTGCAACAACTGTGAGTAAACTCTGAAGACGACACCGTCTCTGTGAATTACTGCTGCGCCATTACCCCCTGAACTACACCGCAACATCCATAACATCCATAACAACTCAGCACAGCCCTGGAGCTAAGCTCTACCTGTGGAGAGCTAATCCAACTCTGCTGCATTTACACCAGCTCCAGAGGACCTGCCGCATACCACAGGTGGCGTCACAAACTATATATAAGAACTATAAATTCCCTGTAAATATTCCCCTTTTGATTGCCCGCCCTGGGTCACGAATCGGGTCACCGCCACAGTGACATCACCCCTAGCAACGACTGGCCCTGCACCAAGTACCTCATGGCCCAGGGGGCACGTCACTTGCTCGCAGGTCCTTTCTTCTTCCTAGAGAAGCCTGTGGTTGAGCAAGCTGTGTGATAGGTTTAATAAGGGAATTATTCAGTTGTATTTACATCCTAAGGAAACTGATATACCATAATTGAAAGCAGTTTACCATATGTGATATTCTACAGAATTCATTGCTGAGGTTTCTGAGCTCTTGAACAAAATGTTCTAGCAACTTGACAATAAAAGTCTTTAAGTCAGACTTAATCATATACCTATCAAGTTTCACTTACAGCACCTGAATAGTGTTATTGTAAAAATCATCTGTTCCCTGCTTTGACTGCAGCTGAAGTCTTTTCTTGCCTTGGGAATACTTTCATGTACCACTTAAATGTCAGTTTTGGGAATACTCCATCTGCCAACCATGCATCTTATCAAACTTTGTGACTATCTGAGCCATCATAACCTGAAGGAAAGGAAAACAAATCTAACCTGAATGGGGAACTTACTATTTCCTATGGGCAATTGTTTTAGAGGAAAGGTAAATAAGAAATGTAGCACCCTGAGGATTCGGCTGCTACAGGGGTATTGCACCTCAACCCAGAGGTGTGATATTCCACTCCCGGGTAAGGATGGAGTGTGGGACTGAGCTCGGTAGGCTGCATGCACTACACACATCCCATTTCCGAGGAGCAGACCGACGGTACTCCCACTTAGAAATGTGCAGGTACGACCGAGTCTGTTCCTGGCTGGAGTGGGAGGGGGGTGGTACATCCCAAGTAGTGTAGGGGCAGATAGGGGGAGCAGCCTGGGTAAAGATAGGAGCTCATTGGGTGCTGGTCACCTGAGCTCACACATAGAGGGTGTATATAAGGTGGGCACCAACTAAGATCAGGGTCAGATGCAGAGAACAAGTCAGCAAGCAGAGGAAGAGGAGAAGAGAGAGACCCAGAGTGAGAGAGGAGAAGAGAGAGAGAGACCCAGAGGGGGAAACAGCAGAAAAGGACTCCAAGATCCCAACTTAAATCCCCGGGTGAAGAGTCGGCACAGGGTACCGGAACCCAAGCTGGTGGGGGCAGAAAGCACACCCTAGCCAGAGACCGGAGACCGTGGGCAGCGTTTGTCACGGTCACCCATCGCATCCACCCCGAAGGCACACCACATGAAGGGTCAGGGAACCCAAGGCCAAGGGTGTCCCAACAGAAGGCCCGAGGGAGCTGGACCTAGGTGGATCACTGGTGGGGACGGCCAGAGAACGGGACAGAAGGAGAGCTCAGGGCCACGCTCCGGACTTGTTTGGGGGTTGGCTGGATCCAGGACCTGGTGGACGCAGCACGGCTCGGGTGGTCACTCGCAGCTGGAGTGACCAGTACAACATCTGCAGTAAGTAAACACCCTTAACTGCACAACCCGACTCTGTCTTCATTGCCGTCTGCACTGCACCACCACAACCCCCATCCTCTGCACCTATCCCCCCTGAGGCTATACCCCTCCCGTTGGGGGTTATCCCACCAAGCTGCGCACCCACCATCAGCCTCAGCGGACCCTGCTGCAGCGGCGGCCACAGTGACCGCATCACAACGGGTGGCGTAATCGACACAAAAGAACTCTTAATAACATCTGTAGGACTGCCACATAACACTGAGCTTGACGCCCTGGGCACGGGCCGGGTCACAGCCGCTCGGAGACTACAACCCCCCATCTGATCCGGTGCCGGGTATTCCCCTCAAAAAGGAATATGTCCCAGGGGGCGCGTCAACTTTGGCGTAGTCGGCAGGATTACGTGCCCGCAACACCCGGGTACTGCGTGCCTGAAGAAAAGTGCAAGTTTACCTCAGAAGGAAGTCTCCTGCCGGTTCCGGAGGGTCCACGCCATCGGACTCCATCACAGGTCGTTTCCCGCCGATTGTCCGTCATTTCCAGCTTGTTCCCGCCATCTGCAGAGTTTCCCGCCACTGGGCGACGCTTCCCGCCAAATCCGAAGATTTCCCGCCTTGGAAGAGCAGCGGACGCCATTATGGGCGTGCCAAAGGAGGGCAGGAGGCCGCCTCCCATCGTGGGCCAGGACAGAAAATGGCGCCAAAAGTGGAAACCGCCCCCACCAACAGAGACTGTGATGCTGGAGGTGTCTGTCAGCGTGAAAGAACTACCCCTGGAGCTGACAGTCACCGAGTTGCCCCGGGACCGCCCTCTAAGTGGGAGGAGACGAAAGAAAAGAACGAAGATGGGTGCCGCCTGGAGCAGTCTGGAGCGAGCGCACCCGGAGGCAAGAAGCCTGGAGAGGAGTAGCGGAGGAGCTTACCCGGATATGGAGAGAAAGCAGAACAGCACCGGCCCGCTGGCCAGGAGTCTGCTAGAGACCGAGGAAGGAGAGCAGAGCAGCACCGGCCCGCTGGCCAGGAGCCTGCTGGAAGAAGAGCAGAGCAGCACCGACCCGTTGGTCAGGAGCCTGCTAGAAACCACGACCCCACTAGGCCTAGTGGAGGTCCTTGCACAGCTCCCCCGAGACCGGGAGTGTGCACAGACTGCCCTGGAGGGCCTCGCACGGAGGATGGCCCGGGTACAGCGCGAGATATTGGCGGAATGGAGCCGGGAGATGGCCCAGCAGGCTGAGAGCAGTCAACGGAGCACGCTACCCTGGAAGAGGAAGCAGACCGCCTCTGAGGACGGCGCGGGAGGACCAAAGGCCGAAGACGGCGCCGAGAAGGGAGCCGAACGCATGGAGGCAGGTAAAGGGGACGCCTATACCCCAAGCCGGGAAACCGCCCACCTGCCCCAGCTCCCCGTCGCAGAGCCCGAAAGTCCCCCTGCTGTGCCCGTAGCCGCCATGTCACCGCTATGGACTAAGCCCCGACCGGAAGCCGCCGCAGCGACCCCTGTGACGTCACGCGCCTCGACCCGGAGCGTGACAAAGCAGGAAATACCACCAGCCTGGTCGCAAGGCCTAGTACCCCCGGGCGCCGCATCACCAACAGCGCCCCCTACCTCCGCGGAGCCTCCGGCCTGGCCGCAAGGCCAGGTAGCCCAGGGCGCCGCCGTCCTAACGGTGCCCTTCACCTTCCAGGTGCCCCAGGCCTGGCCGCAAGGCCTGGGCAACCCGGGCGCCACCACCACCGCGCCCGCACCCGTAAAACCAAGGGTGCCACACCTGGGGGAGGACTTGTTCAGCCAGCTCACATGGCCGGACGGGCGGCCCTTCATCTGGCCCGAAGAATACCATGAGCTGGAACGGCAGCAGAGACTAAGACCCCTGGATGAACCCCTGATTCCAGCTCCGAAGCCCGTGGCACGGATCTCGCCCCCGCTAGCGGAAGCACAGTTTGAGTGGGACCCCACCGGAGAAGATCTAATGGGGTTCACTCAGGAAACTAGGGCAGCTGCAGCAGAGCGCGCTGAGTGTTGCCGACAGCAGCTCGAAGAGTTTGCGAGGGAGCGGAGAGAGAGGCGGGTCCGGGAACAACAGGCCCAAATAAGGAGCGCCGAGCAGAAGAGCCGGACCAGGAGGGACCCCCGTGCAGCGCATTGTCCCCGCACCACCGGGACAGTGATCAAGTTCAACCAGCAGCATGGGTGGGGCTTCATCCGAGACAACAACACCCCCGGCGACGTCTTTGTCACGCGCAGAGACGTGGAGTCCCATCTGCCGGAGGGGCACAGAGGTCGTGACCTCTACATCGGAGACGAGGTCACCTTCACCCGGCACAAGTGTGCCAAAGGACCTTACGCCCTCCACGTATACCTCCTGACGGAGGAGGAGTTGCGGTGCGAGGAGGAGGAGCAAGAGGACCCGGACGGGTCTGAAGTTACAACCAGCTACAAGCAAAGAGCAGGAGGAAGACGCCGTTGAGTGCGGCAGAGCAGTGGATGTAAATAGTTACCCGACCGGGTACTAAAGAAACTGTTGCTACATATATATAGTCCCCGTTGGGACCAGCTGAGTGAACTGTTTACCCGTTATTCCGTATCCATACCAGGCTGAGGACTGTGAGCAGCCATTCCCTTCCCTTTAACTGGCCGAGGACTGAGAGCGGCCAACTTTCCCTGTATATAGTTGCGCTTCCTAAAGCGCCCCCTACTGGTTTTATAGGAGAACCAGTTGTCCAGAGAGACTGTCGCGCTTTACCCGGTCACACGTTGCACAGTGACCGGAGGAGGAGCCAGAGGCGACGAGAAAGTTTTATATATATAATGTTTTATATATTTTATATGTTTATGAAAAAAAAAAAAATTTGTATGTTTTGGTGTTATTTATGTCTTACAGCCCGAGGACGTGCTGTGATTTACCAGGGGGGAATGTAGCACCCTGAGGATTCGGCTGCTACAGGGGTATTGCACCTCAACCCAGAGGTGTGATATTCCACTCCCGGGTAAGGATGGAGTGTGGGACTGAGCTCGGTAGGCTGCATGCACTACACACATCCCATTTCCGAGGAGCAGACCGACGGTACTCCCACTTAGAAATGTGCAGGTACGACCGAGTCTGTTCCTGGCTGGAGTGGGAGGGGGGTGGTACATCCCAAGTAGTGTAGGGGCAGATAGGGGGAGCAGCCTGGGTAAAGATAGGAGCTCATTGGGTGCTGGTCACCTGAGCTCACACATAGAGGGTGTATATAAGGTGGGCACCAACTAAGATCAGGGTCAGATGCAGAGAACAAGTCAGCAAGCAGAGGAAGAGGAGAAGAGAGAGACCCAGAGTGAGAGAGGAGAAGAGAGAGAGAGACCCAGAGGGGGAAACAGCAGAAAAGGACTCCAAGATCCCAACTTAAATCCCCGGGTGAAGAGTCGGCACAGGGTACCGGAACCCAAGCTGGTGGGGGCAGAAAGCACACCCTAGCCAGAGACCGGAGACCGTGGGCAGCGTTTGTCACGGTCACCCATCACATCCACCCCGAAGGCACACCACATGAAGGGTCAGGGAACCCAAGGCCAAGGGTGTCCCAACAGAAGGCCCGAGGGAGCTGGACCTAGGTGGATCACTGGTGGGGACGGCCAGAGAACGGGACAGAAGGAAAGCTCAGGGCCACGCTCCGGACTTGTTTGGGGGTTGGCTGGATCCAGGACCTGGTGGACGCAGCACGGCTCGGGTGGTCACTCGCAGCTGGAGTGACCAGTACAACATCTGCAGTAAGTAAACACCCTTAACTGCACAACCCGACTCTGTCTTCATTGCCGTCTGCACTGCACCACCACAACCCCCATCCTCTGCACCTGTCCCCCCTGAGGCTATACCCCTCCCGTTGGGGGTTATCCCACCAAGCTGCGCACCCACCATCAGCCTCAGCGGACCCTGCTGCAGCGGCGGCCACAGTGACCGCATCACAACGGGTGGCGTAGTCGACACAAAAGAACTCTTAATAACATCTGTAGGACTGCCACATAACACTGAGCTTGACGCCCTGGGCACGGGCCGGGTCACAGCCGCTCGGAGACTACAACCCCCCATCTGATCCGGTGCCGGGTATTCCCCTCAAAAAGGAATATGTCCCAGGGGGCGCGTCAGAAACGTAGAAATATTAGCAAAAATGTTTGTACTTGAGTCGCAAGCTAAGGGCACTGTCAGATCGCAATATAAATCAGACAAGATCGGAATGCAGTGCACAGACTTGCCGATGACTCTTCTGGTCCAAGCGGGACAGCTTCATGTATTTCTATGTGGCTGTCACGCACAGGTCGGGACAGTTGCCAGCTAGTCCACCAGTCCATGCACTGCGTTAACATTCTCGGTCCGATTTATATGGCCATCAGACTGCTTATTAATGTAAACACCTCTATGCCAAGGATACTGAGAGATTTGTTGCAAGATCATTTTATATACAGTGCTACTCACTATTATTGGCACCCCTTCACTTTTTTCAAAGGCTGTACAATATCTTCAGAAATAAATGAAAATGTACCAAAGTTATATCTTCAGGACTTTTTAATTAGTGGTCCAAAGTAATACAACAATAAAACATTGTTTTTCAACTCCCATGTTGCAATTTTAAAGAAAAAACTGAATAAATAGCATGTGCAGCAATTAAGGCACCCCTAATTAATACTTGGTTACAGATCCATTGCATTTCTGACAGCCTCCAAATGTTTCTTGTAGCCATCTATAAGCTTCTTGCACTTCTCAGCTGGAATTTTCTCCCACTCTTCCTTTGCAGTTTGTTCAAGCTCTTGAATGTTTGCAGAGTTCTTTTTCCCAATGGCAGATTTCAGCTACACCTCAAAGATTTTCAATGGGATTGAGGTCAGGACTCATTTCTAGCCATTTTAAAACAGTCCACTTTTTTTTTTCAATCATTCCTGTGTACTTTTGGATGTGTGCTTTGGGTCATTGTCTTGCTGGAGGACCCATGATCTTCGACTCAAACCAAGTTTTCTTACACTAGGTAGGACAGTTCGCTCTAAAATCTCTTGATAATTCTCTGATTTCATGATTCCTGTGATACAGTCAAGGCTTCCAGTACCAGACACAGCAAAGCAACCCCACAGCATTAAGGATTCTCCACAATGCTTAACTGTTGGTTGGGTGACCTTTTCCTTCTAAGCTTCATTGCGCCATCTGTAAACACTATTGCTTTGCATTGTCAAAAAGCTCTATTTTTGCTTCATCTGTCCACAGAACAATTTCCCAGAAGGATTGTGATTTGTCAAGGTACTCTTTAGCAAACATCAGTCTTTCCTCTTTATGTCTGTTCTTCAGCAATGGTTTCTTCTTTGGCCTTCGCGCATAAAGCTCTGCTTGGTTTAGTGTGCGGCCTAAGATAATTGTTGAAACCATGACCCTGGACTGTTCCAAATTTGTATTCAGGTGTTTGGATGTTTGACGTGATGTTTTTTCCATCATTTGCACCAACCTTCGAAGACATCGCTTGTCAATTTTCCTCTTTCCCCCACATCCAGGGAGGTTCTTAAGGGTTCCATGCTTGGAAAACTTAATAACATTGTGCACTGTTGAAACAGGGATACAAAGGTCTTTGGAGATGGCCTTATACCCTTTGGCAGTCTTTTGCTAATAATAGCAGTTCTGATGTCCTTAGACATCTTTTTTGTCTTCACCATTGTGACAAAGGAACAGGGCCTACCATGTGACTTTCTAAAACACTGAAGTTGTCATTCATTGGCTAATTCATGCCCCATGGGCACCGACAATTTATCACAGAAGAATCTCTTTTGTGATTTACCACAGGCGCATCAAAATGTGTTTCCATACTAAATTAAAGTAAAGGGTACCATACCAGTGACACAGCAAGCTTTAGGTTTTTATATTTTTCCATACTATTGTTTTTTGCTTTAAATTATTGTTTATCATTTGCTCTTTTGTATTTAACACAAGTGCTCTATGCAAAAAAACCTGTTTATCTTGATTCATTTTTTTCAGGATATATTCCACATTATGCACTTAAACTTCATGGGTGATTTCACTACATTGCTCCCATGCGAAATGATAAAAAATAAATATTATGTAAAGTATATAATAAAAAAAAAAATCCTAAATTATTTCGTTTGTAACAGCCGTTAATGTTTTTTTTCTGATGTTGTACTTCACACATTCATAAACTTTTCATAAAAATCACTGGAAAATTAGGCTGTCACATGCAACACAAATTTACAGTCTAGAAAAACAAATTTTGCCAGAGATATACATAAATTAAAACATATTTAGAAACAAGCCATGGAAAATACACTCCTGAAGAGCAGACATTACTAGCTTCTGTATGAATCCTCCTACGCATCTTCTTGGTTTTTTTTTTAAGACATGCCATTCAGAATACAAGTTTCTTTCCTCGGCCAAAACTGAAAATAGCAGCTGTCTAATGTCTGTTCCCTATTCTTAATGTGGTTTAAAAAGCAAGAAAAACAGAAGATGGAAGCTGAATGTCATCTCTAATTAGAGCCAATGTTACATTTTAGACTACAACTAACAGTTTGCAAACAGCTAATGGACCCTGTTGGCTTTGTGACACTCCTAGCATGCTCCCAAAGTAGCTAGCAGCACAAAACTAACACATTACTTAGCAAATATCCCTAATGAAGTCAGCTTAGACTATGTTAGAATTAATTGGTTTATTTCCATTATTTAACAACTTTTTGATAAGTCCAGCCGTTTAATAAAGTTCAAGTGCTTTCAAATGTTTACACACAAGAACGCCAAGAATGACAAAGCATCTTAAAGAAACAAACATGTTGTATGAATAGATCAGTAAAGAAATACATTGTAAAGGGTTCTTGCTATGATTCAAATTTGAGGATAATCTCTATTCTTAACTTATTCAGCAGATCCAAAACTCATGGTTAGAAAGAATTTCTTTTCACTGCTACAATAAGAAAGCTAGTGAAATTTTAGCAGTACCGAACGCAGTGAGATCCATGCCTTAGCAGCCTGGTGCACACAGAGAAGAATTTCACAGGGAGTGATTGGATAATATTGGTAATACAATACCTCAATAGGGAGAAAAGTTATGCGTCCATCACAAAGGATTCTCTGTGTATAGTTTCGGATTGCTACATTATGCATGCCTGAATAGTACATTCTGTACCTTTTTCTATTTGTCATTTGTTGACATAGAAAGACGTCATTACTTCACTATAAGAAAAGTCAACCAGTTCAACTTAAAGGGGTGGTCCGAAACACAAATTCATTTTAATCCTAAATGCCTATTTAATGTCATAATCTAATCTTTTTTCTAATACACTTTAATTAAAAAGTTCTTCCTCATTGTATTGTTTCATTTGAGAATCCCAATGCATACTGTCACTGCCTCAACCTCTGCCCCCTTCCTGAAGTGGAACGTCATCAGTGACCTCCATTTCAGAGGCTGGGATAGTCCTTTCTCTACTGAGCATGCGTCGGTTGTCAATTATGACATATTTTCAGTATATTCTTCTCACTATACACTGTTCTTAATAGGACACAGTGACATTACGCTCTCACACCAGCTCAGATCAGAAATAACGAGCCAGCAAGAGAACGCACTGCTAGTGTGAGTTGTAAGACTACCCGGTGTTCAGAGACTAGCATCGCCCCCACAAGTTAGCATAAGAATAAAGAATTTCACCATGTCAGTTTTTAAATGCTGTAAGGTCATCAAAGACTTTATGATCTTAAACTACAAGTTTGTTTGCTTGTCTTTGCATACTATTGCCTCCTCCAGTATTAAGTCAGTTGATTAATTGTTTCCCGAGTTAATTTACACCTAGTTCTAAACACAAACTTCCCTGTAAATTTAGACCTAACCAAGGGGAAGGCACTCTGTGCAGTGGCGCAATTGTGCAGAATTTGTCTGTGTGCCATATTTGTCAAAGTGCAATGCAGTTAGATAGAGCAGGAAACAGGTAATCTATGCAAGATATTTTATCAAATTTGTGTCTTGGTCACTTGTGCTGCAAAATGTTTTTTTCAATGCTGATTTGGTCGCTTTGTGTTTCATCTGCTGTTTTCTTCCAATTTTACCGCCCTTTCGTACATTCTTTGCATTCTGCGCTCCTGAACTCTACTTCAGGATGTAACAAGCTCCCTAATATTCATTACTTCTTCATTTCAAAATCCCTAAACCTTCTCACTCTTACCAAAACCTGAATACTACAATCAGATACCACCTCCTCTCTCAAATGAGGGGCTACATTTTTCTCATACCCCCACTTATGTTCCCCCATTTATTTTTCGCTTTTTTGAGGTCCACACCATCAGACTTTTCCACTCTATCTCCCTGCGAGTGTCAGTTATGTATCGCCATCAAGGCCAGCGACACCCCTCCTTGATGATTTTGCAACCTGGCTTTCTGTCAGACTAGTGTTGAGCATTCCGATACTGAAATATCGGGTATCGACCGATATTCGCGGTATCGGAGTTCCGATACTGAGTTCCGATACTTTTAGAATATCGAATACCGGAATCGGAAGTTCCCATAATGCAATGAGCCAGTTTCATTTTATTCAGCCAATGAGGATCCTAAGAAGTGTGGGCACATCCTGTTAGGCATGTTAACTAAGGGCATGGCTGTGATTGGCTGCTGAAATGATGTCATGATGCACTATAAAAGCCGCCGCCGCCATTTTGGGTTCACTCTGCTGTGAATTCAATTAGGGATAGGACGCTGCTGTTCTGAGGGACAGTTTTAGCTACCTATTTGCTTTATTGTGCTTTACCCAGGCTACTTTATAAAGCTTTCTTTTGCCTTGCAGCTCTAGTGCACAGTTCTCTGCACTGTTCACTGCTGTCTGCGAGGTCTCTGTGTGTGAGTGCAGCTCATGCTGTAGTGTGTGCTGCAGCCACATCCGGTTGTAGTCAGCTCAGCGTACATCACTGCCTCATACATTTTGCTTTTTTGCATAAGTGCTGCTCATTTTTCCTTATTTCTCCTATTAGTGTGGTTCCATCCGTATCCAGATAGATTGCTTCCAAACACACTATATAGGAGTAGATAGAGGAGCCTTTCTGCAGCCTTGTGCCCTGCAGCCCCAGCCAGATTAGTATTAGCCTATATTTTGTAGCCTCATCTATTGCATTGTAGGTTACCTTCCTGCATTGTGATAGCTACAAAAAGTTTGTGATACTATCGGTTTTACATCTTTGGGCACATCCAGTGTCTTTTTGTGAAAAAAAACCCGTAAATAAAGTTCACCAAACACTCCACTTTACAGTTGTGTAGGCCACATTAGCTCATATTAAAGTCTAGTCCACACTTTATAAAATTAGCGTTTCTTATACCTGTTAGCAGCTGTTCAGGAATAAGCACACTAAGCCCTTAGTACTTTTCTGCCTATCTTTATCAGTCTACCAAGATGAAGAAGGCAGGGAGTAAGGCATGTGGTCGTGGTCGTGGGCGGTGGCGTGGAGTTTCTGCAGGGAGAGGACGTGGAGATTCTGTGACTGCAGGGAGAGGACGTGGGGATTCTGTGCCTGCTGCGGGCACCAGTGACTCGGCATCCCCCAGTTTTACCAGGGAACAGTCCTTTATGCGCAGCTTTGTAGGAGCTCGCCATACCCCACTGTTGCGGGAGGACCAAATTAAAGCCGTTGTCGGATGGATGGCAGCTAACGCATCGACTTCAATTAGTTACAGATCCTCTCAGGTCCTGAGCACTGAAGAGCACCATCTGCCAAATTGCCCAGGCAGTCAGAGAGCCCTGGACAGGAGCCATCTCTACTTCTGTTCTTTGAATCTCTTGGCTTGGAAAGAGGGGGACAGCCAAGCAGAATTCTAGAATTTGAAGAAGAGGTAGTATGCAGTGATGCGCAACAGCTTTGTCTCTCTGAATCTGAAGAGGCGGGTGGGCCAGTGCCTATGGTCAGCACACCTCAGTACGCATCTGATGATGAGACTCAGGTGCCACTTTCTGGTGCGTACTGTGCTCTCGAGACTACCCAGGAGAAGCAGTTGTTTGAAGAGGGTAGTGTAGATGATGAGGTCCTTGCCCCATCATGGCGTGAGGTACAGGAAGGTGGTGGTAGCAGCTCTGAGGAAGAGATTCCCCGAACGGCCCAAAAAGGAGGGAGAGGGAGGGGGCAGACTTGGTTGCCTGCAGCCTCCACTTCGGCACCCATTAGGAGCATGCCTCTTCCAAAACCCAAAACGGGCGCTCCCAAGACTTGCAGTGCCTGGTCCTTTTTTGACACAGTTGCAGATGACATTTGCTTCGTCAAATGCAAGCTGTGTAATCAGAAAGTGAAAAGAGGGAAAAGTGTCAGCAAGCTCAATACCACAAATATGTGGAAACATGTGCGGACCAAGCACGTGGTGGAGTTACAAAGACACACTGAAGACCTAGGCCAACCTACAGCGCCACCTACCACCTCTTCAGCTCGTGTTGTAGCCTCTTTCTCCAGCTCACACACAGCTGGTTCGGCTTCCTCACAGGATCGCCATGGAAGAAACTCTGGCACTGTTGTACAGAGACACAGTGTCATTCCACCCACAGCACCACGTTCCCTGTCATCCTCACACTCCCAGGCCAGTCTACAGCCATCGTTAGCACAGGTATGGGAGAAAAGGCGCCCATACTCGGCAAACCACCCCCGAGCACAGGCTCTGAATGCTGGCATTGCAAAACTACTGGCCCTTGAAATGCTATCATTCAGGCTGGTGGAGACTGACACCTTCCGTAACTTGATGGCATTGGCAGTCCAACAATACAATGTGCCCAGCCGCTTTTATTTCAGCAGGCAAGCCGTCCCTGCCCTGCCACAGCATGTGGAGGGAAAAATTAAACATGCGCTACAAAACGCCGTCAGTAGCAAGATCTACCTGACCACTGATGCATGGACCAGTAAGCATGGACAGGGACGATACCTTTCCCTCACTGCCCATTGGGTAAATGTTGTGGAGCCGGGTACAGATCTTGAGAGTAGCGCTGTACATATTCTGCCAACTCCAAGGATTGCAGGAATCCAGTCTGTACACATTGACTCCTCTTCATACTCCAGTTCCTCTGAATCAGCGCTGCAGGAGCCATCACGGTCTTCCTCCACATCGATCCGTGAACGGTTACCTGTTAAGACCAATATGAGCACAGCCGTGGCCAAATGTCAACAGGCCGTATTGAAATAAATTTATTTGGGGAATTGAAGCCACACAGCGCAGGAGCTCTGGAATGCCATCAAGCAGCACAGTGACGTGTGGTTTGTGCCAGCGAATCTCCAGCCAGGCATGGTAGTGTGTGACAATGGCCGAAATCTGGTGGCAGCTCTGGGCCTAGGCAACCTCACTCACATCCCATGTCTGGCACATGTGCTCAACTTGGTCGTGCAGAGTTTTTTGATGGACTATCCGGATCTTGATGCACTGCTGCACAAGGTCCGCATAGAGTGCGCTCACTTGCGGCGTTCCAGCATCGCAAGATCGCGCATTGCAGCTCTGCAGTGCCGATTACGCCTTCTGGAACATCGCATCATATGTGACCTACCCACCAGGTGGAATTCAACGTTACATATGTTGGAGAGGTTGTGTGAGCAGCAGGCAGCAGTAATGGAGTACCAGCTGCAGCAGGCGCAAACAGGTCGCACTGCGCGCCGTTCACACTTCACCACCACTGAGTAGGCCTCTATGAAGGACATCTGCCACGTTTTGCGTGCCTTTGATTATTCCATGCGGATGGCAAGTGCAGATGATGCACTAGTCAGCATGACTATCCCCCTTATCTACCTGCTTGAAAAAACACTGCAAGCACTAAGGGAGGAGGTTTTGGAAGAGGTGGAGGATGAGGAGTCACAAATGCCATCTGCTTCTGTTCAGTCTGCGCAACGTGGTTCCTCACAAAGGCCTAGGCAGGGGACACTTTGTGAGGAGGATGAGGAGAAGTCAATGGAGGAGGAAGACATCTGTCCAGAGGAGGGAGGTACACAATGCTCTAGTAGTCAGCATCTAGAGCGAGGGTGGGGTGATGCAGAGCAGGCAGAGATCACGCCTCAAGCAGGGGACAGCGTTTCTTGGCCAGGTGGCAGTCTGCAGCACATGGTTGATTTCATGCTGCAGTGCCTGAGAAACGACCGCAGCGTCGCCCACATTCTCAACACGGCTGATTATTGGGTGTCCACCCTCCTAGATCCTCGCTACCGGGACAACTTACAAAGCCTCATAACACCGTTGAACCGGGAGCGTAAAATGCGGGAGTACCAAGACACACTGGTGCATTCCGTCATGTTCTCCATTCCACCCGAGAGCAGTGCTGCTAGTGCTTTACAAAGCAGCTCAGTGCATCGAGGCAGTGGAGGAAGCTCTGCACAAAGAGGGAGCAGAAGCAGCACCTCAGCACAAGGCAAGACCAGTATGGCCCAAATGTGGCAAAGTTTTGTGTCCCCGTCACAAATGTCTACACCATCACAGATGGCTGCAGTCAGCAGGAAGCAACGTTTCCGTCAGATGGTGACAGACTACATGTCTAGCCCTGTCAGTGTACTCCCAGACGGCTCTTCCCCCTTCAAGTTTTGGGTTTCTAAGCTGGATACATGGCCAGAGCTTAGCCAGTATGCATTGGAGGTGCTGGCTTGCCCTGCTGCTAGTGTATTATCGGAACGCGTCTTTAGTGCCGCAGGTGGTGTACTAACAGACCGTCGCATCCGACAATCCTCCGATAACGTTGACCGGATTACTTTTCTGAAAATGAACAAGGCCTGGATCTCGCAATTTGCCAGTCCTCTTCCAGATTAAATAATTGGTTGGTAACACTATCCAGGTCTCCTGTTGTGTTCATGTTTCTACAACCTGAACTGTAATCCCTGGGCTCCAACACCGCCAGTTGCTGCTCAGAAGTGCCGTCTGCACAGTCAACACTTGCTCCAGTGTTATTGGGGTTCAGTAACGTCAGCTGATCCCCTGCTGTGTGTCCGGCAATTTCTCCTGCTCTGTCCACATTCACACCACTACTGATTTTAAACTTGCTCCAATTAGGCCTCTGGCTCCACTCTGTTTTCAGTATTTACCCTGGGCTCCAACACTGCCAGGTGCTGCTCAGAAGTGCCATCTGCACAGTCAACACTTGCTCAAGTGTTATTGGGGTTCAGTAACGTCAGATGTTCCCCTGCTGTGTGTCTGGCAATTTCTCCTGCTCTGTCCACATTCACACTTCTACTGATTTTAAACTTGCTCCAATTAGGCCTCTGTCTGGCTCCTCTCTGTTGTTAGTATTTACCCTGGGCCCCAACACCGCCAGTTGCTGCTCAGAAGTGCCATCTGCACAGTCAACACTTGCTCAAGTGTTATTGGGGTTCAGTAACGTCAGCTGTTCCCCTGCTGTGTGTCTGGCAATTTCTCCTGCTCTGTCCACATTCACACTTCTACTGATTTTAAACTTGCTCCAATTAGGCCTCTGTCTGGCTCCTTTATGTTGCTAGTATTTACCCTGGGCCCCAACACCGCCAGTTGCTGCTCAGAAGTGCCGTCTGCACAGTCAACACTTGCTCCAGTGTTATTGGAGTTCAGAAACTTCAGCGGTTCCCCTGCTGTGTTTCCGGCAATTTCTCCTGCTCTGTCCACATTCACACTACTACTGATTTTAAACTTGCTCCAATTAGGCCTCTGTCTGGCTCCTCTTTGTTTTCAGTATTTACCCTGGGCTCCAACACCGCCAGTTGCTGCTCAGAAGTGCCGTCTGCACAGTCAACACTTGCTCCAGTGTTATTGGGGTTCATTAACGTCAGCTGATCCCCTGCTGTGTGTCCGGCAATTTCTCCTGCTCCGTCCACATTCACACTACTACTGATTTTAAACTTGCTCCAATTAGGCCTCTGGCTCCTCTCTGTTTTCAGTTTTTACCCTGGGCTCCAACACCGCCAGGTGCTGCTCAGAAGTGCCATCTGCACAGTCAACACTTGCTCAAGTGTTATTGGGGTTCAGTAACGTCAGCTGTTCCCATGCTGTGTGTCTGGCAATTTCTCCTGCTCTGTCCACATTCACACTTCTACTGATTTTAAACTTGCTCCAATTAGGCCTCTGTCTGGCTCCTCTATGTTGTTAGTATTTACCCTGGGCCCCAACACCGCCAGTTGCTGCTCAGAAGTGCCGTCTGCACAGTCAACACTTGCTCCAGTGTTATTGGAGTTCAGTAACGTCAGCGGTTCCCCTGCTGTGTTTCCGGCAATTTCTCCTGCTCTGTCCACATTCACACTACTACTGATTTTAAACTTGCTCCAATTAGGCCTCTGTCTGGCTCCTCTCTGTTTTCAGTATTTACCCTGGGCTCCAACACCACCAGTTGCTGCTCAGAAGTGCCGTCTGCAAAGTGAACACTTGCTCCAGTGTTATTGGGGTTCAGTAACGTCAGCTGTTCCCCTGCTGTGTGCCCGGTAATTTCTCCTGCTCTGTCCACATTCACACTTCTACTGATTTTAAACTTGCTCCAATTAGGCCTCTGGCTCCACTCTGTTTTTAGTATTTAACCTGGGCTCCAACACCGCCAGTTGCAGCTCAGAAGTGCCATCTGCACAGTCAGCACTTGCTCCAGTGTTATTGGGGTTCAGTAATGTTAGCTGTTCCCCTGCTGTGTGACCGTCAATTTCTCCTGCTCTGTCCACATTCACACTACTACTGATTTTAAACTTCCTCCAATTAGGCCTCTGGCTCCTCTCTGTTTTCAATATTTACCCTGGGCTCCAATACTGCCAGTTGCTGCTCAGAAGTGCCATCTGCACAGTCAACACTTGCTCCACTGTTATTGGAGGTCAGTAATGTCAGCTGTTCCCCTGCTGTGTGTCCAGCAATTTCTCCTGCTCTGTCCACATTCACACTACTACTGATTTCAAACTTGCTCCAATTAGGCCTCTGTCTGGCTCCTCTCTGTTTTCAGTATTTACCCTGGGCTCCAACACCGCCAGTTCCTGCTCAGAAGTGCCATCTGCACAGTCAACACTTGCTCCAGTGTTACTGGGGTTCAGTAACGTCAGCTGATTCCCTGCTGTGTGCCGGCAATTTCTCATGCCTTGTCCACATTCACACCACTACTGATTTTAAACTTGCTCAAATTAGGCCTCTGGCTCCACTCTGTTGTTAGTATTTACCCTGAGCCCCAACACCGCCAGTTGCTGCTCAGAAGTGCCGTCTGCACAGTGAACACTTGCTCCAGTGTTATTGGAGTTCAGTAACGTCAGCGGTTCCCCTGCTGTGTGTCCGGCAATTTCTCCTGCTCTGCCACATTCACACTACTACTGATTTTAAACTTGCTCCAATTAGGCCTCTGTCTGGCTCCTCTCTGTTTTCAGTATTTACCCTGGGCTCCAACACCTCCAGTTGCTGCTCAGAAGTGCCGTCTGCACAGTCAACACTTGCTCCAGTGTTATTGGGGTTCAGTAACGTCAGCTGTTCCCCTGTTGTGTGTCCGGCAATTTCTCCTGCTCTGTCCACATTCACACTACTACTGATTTTAAACTTGCTCCAATTAGGCCTCTGTCTGGCTCCTCTCTGTTTTCAGTATTCACCCTGTGCTCCAACACCGCCAGTTGCTGCTCAGAAGTGCCGTCTGCACAGTCAACACTTGCTCCAGTGTTATTGGGGTTCAGTAAAGTCAGCTGATTCCCTGCTGTGTGCCCGGCAATTTCTCCTGCTCTGTCCACATTCACACTTCTACTGATTTTAAACTTGCTCCAATTAGGCCTCTGCCTCCACTCTGTTTTTAGTATTTAACCTGGGCACCAACACCGCCTGTTGCAGCTCAGAAGTGCCATCTGCACAGTCAGCACTTGCTCCAGTGTTATTGGGGTTCAGTAATGTTAGCTGTTCCCCTGCTGTGTGACCGTCAATTTCTCCTGCTCTGTCCACATTCACACTACTACTGATTTTAAACTTGCTCCAATTAGGCCTCTGGCTCCTCTCTGTTTTCAGTATTTACCCTGGGCTCCAATACTGCCAGTTGCTGCTCAGAAGTGCCATCTGCACAGTCAACACTTGCTCCACTGTTATTGGGGTTCAGTAACGTCAGCTGTTCCCCTGCTGTGTGTCCGGCAATTTCTCCTGCTCTGTCCACATTCACACTACTACTGATTTTAAACTTGCTCCAATTAGGCCTCTGTCTCCACTCTGTTTTTAGTATTTACCCTGGGCTCCAACACCGCCAGTTGCAGCTCAGAAGTGCCATCTGCACAGTCAACACTTGCTCCAGTGTTATTGGGGTTCAGTAACGTTAGCTGTTCCCCTGCTGTGTGACCGTCAATTTCTCCTGCTCTGTCCATATTCACACTACTACTGATTTTAAACTTGCTCCAATTAGGCCTCTGGCTCCTCTCTGTTTTCAGTATTTAATCTGGGCTCCAATACTGCCAGTTGCTGCTCAGTAGTGCCATCTGCACAGTCAACACTTGATCCACTGTTATTGGGGTTCAGTAACGTCAGCTGTTCCCCTGCTGTGTGTCCGGCAATTTCTCCTGCTCTGTCCACATTCACACTTCTACTGATTTTAAACTTGCTCCAATTAGGCCTCTGTCTGGCTCCTCTCTGTTTTCAGTATTTACCCTGGGCTCCAACACCGCCAGTTGCTGCTCAGAAGTGCCATCTGCACAGTCAACACTTGCTCCAGTGTTACTGGGGTTCAGTAACGTCAGCTGATTCCCTGCTGTGTGCCGGCAATTTCTCATGCCCTGTCCACATTCACACTACTACTGATTTTAAACTTGCTCAAATTAGGCCTCTGGCTCCACTCTGTTGTTAGTATTTACCCTGGGCCCCAACACCGCCAGTTGCTGCTCAGAAGTGCCGTCTGCACAGTGAACACTTGCTCCAGTGTTATTGGAGTTCAGTAACGTCAGCGATTCCCCTGCTGTGTGTCCGGCAATTTCTCCTGCTCTGCCACATTCACACTACTACTGATTTTAAACTTGCTCCAATTAGGCCTCTGTCTGGCTCCTCTCTGTTTTCAGTATTTACCCTGGGCTCCAACACCGCCAGTTGCTGCTCAGAAGTGCCGTCTGCACAGTCAACACTTGCTCCAGTGTTATTGGGGTTCAGTAACGTCAGTTGTTCCCCTGTTGTGTGTCCGGCAATTTCTCCTGCTCTGTCCACATTCACACTACTACTGATTTTAAACTTGCTCCAATTAGGCCTCTGTCTGGCTCCTCTCTGTTTTCAGTATTCACCCTGGGCTCCACCACCGCCAGTTGCTGCTCAGAAGTGCCGTCTGCACAGTCAACACTTGCTCCAGTGTTATTGGGGTTCAGTAAAGTCAGCTGATTCCCTGCTGTGTGCCCGGCAATTTCTCCTGCTCTGTCCACATTCACACTTCTACTGATTTTAAACTTGCTCCAATTAGGCCTCTGGCTCCACTCTGTTTTTAGTATTTAACCTGGGCTCCAACATCGCCTGTTGCAGCTCAGAAGTGCCATCTGCACAGTCAGCACTTGCTCCAGTGTTATTGGGGTTCAGTAATGTTAGCTGTTCCCCTGCTGTGTGACCGTAATTTTCTCCTGCTCTGTCCACATTCACACTACTACTGATTTTAAACTTGCTCCAATTAGGCCTCTGGCTTCTCTCTGTTTTCAGTATTTACCCTGGGCTCCAATACTGCCAGTTGCTGCTCAGAAGTGCCATCTGCACAGTCAACACTTGCTCCACTGTTATTGGGGTTCAGTAACGTCAGCTGTTCCCCTGCTGTGTGTCCGGCAATTTCTCCTGCTCTGTCCACATTCACACTACTACTGATTTTAAACTTGCTCCAATTAGGCCTCTGTCTCCACTCTGTTTTTAGTATTAACCCTGGGCTCCAACATCGCCAGTTGCAGCTCAGAAGTGCCATCTGCACAGTCAACACTTGCTCCAGTGTTATTGGGGTTCAGTAACGTTAGCTGTTCCCCTGCTGTGTGACCGTCAATTTCTCCTGCTCTGTCCACATTCACACTACTACTAATTTTAAACTTGCTCCAATTAGGCCTCTGGCTCCTCTCTGTTTTCAGTATTTACCCTGGGCTCCAATACTGCCAGTTGCTGCTCAGTAGTGCCATCTGCACAGTCAACACTTGCTCCACTGTTATTGGGGTTCAGTAACGTCAGCTGTTCCCCTGCTGTGTGTCCGGCAATTTCTCCTGCTCTGTCCACATTCACACTTCTACTGATTTTAAACTTGCTCCAATTAGGCCTCTGTCTGGCTCCTCTCTGTTTTCAGTATTTACCCTGGGCTCCAACACCGCCAGTTGCTGCTCAGAAGTGCCATCTGCACAGTCAACAGTTGCTCCAGTGTTACTGGGGTTCAGTAACGTCAGCTGATTCCCTGCTGTGTGCCGGCAATTTCTCATGCCCTGTCCACATTCACACTACTACTGATTTTACACTTGCTCCAATTAGGCCTCTGGCTAGCTCCTCTCTGTTTTCAGTATTTACCCTGGGCTCCAACTTCGCCAGTTGCTGCTCAGAAGTGCAGTCTGCACAGTCAACACTTGCACCAGTGTTATTGGGGTTCAGTAACGTCAGGTGTTCCCCTGCTGTGTGCCCGGCAATTTCTCCTGCTCTGTCCACATTCACACTACTACTGATTTTAAACTTGCTCCAATTAGGCCTCTGGCTCCGCTCTGTTTTTTGTATTTACCCTGGGCTCCAACACCGCCAGTTACTACTCAGAAGTGCCATCTGCACAGTCAACACTTGCTCCAGCGTCATTGGGGTTCAGTAACGTCAGCTGTTCCCCTGCTGTGTGTCTGGCAATTTCTCCTGCTCTGTCCACATTCACACTACTACTGATTTTAAACTTGCTCCAATTAGGCCTCTGTATGGCTCCTCTCTGTTTTCAGTATTTACCCTGGGCTCCAACACCGCCAGTTGCTGCTCAGAAGTGCCGTCTGCACAGTCAGCACTTGCTCCAGTGTTATTGGGGTTCAGTAACGTCAGCTGTTCCCCTGCTGTGTGTCTGGCAATTTCTCCTGCTCTGTCCACATTCACACTACTACTGATTTTAAACTTACTCCAATTAGGCCTCTGTCTGGCTCCTCTCTGTTTTCAGTATTTACCCTGGGCTCCAACACCGCCAGTTGCTGCTCAGAAGTGCCGTCTGCACAGTCAGCATTTGCTCCAGTGTTATTGGGGTTCAGTAACGTCAGCTGTTCCCCTGCTGTGTGACCGGCAATTTCTCCTGCTCTGTCCACATTCACACTACTACTGATTTTAAACTTGCTCCAATTAGGCCTCTAGCTCCACTCTGTTTTTAGTATTTACCCTGGTCTCCAACACCGCCAGTTGCTGCTCAGTAGTACCGTCTGCACTGTCAATACTTGCTCCAGTGTTATTGGGGTTCAGTAACGTCAGCTGTTCCCCTGCTGTGTGTCTGGCAATTTCTCCTGCTCTGTCCACATTCACACTACTACTGATTTTAAACTTGCTCCAATTAGGACTCTGTCTGGCTCCTCTCTGTTTTCAGTATTCACCCTGGGCTTCAACACCGCCAGTTGCTGCTCAGAAGTGTCGTCTGCACAGTCAACACTTGCTCCAGTGTTATTGGGGTTCAGTAACGTCAGCTGTTCCCCTGCTGTGTGACCGGCAATTTCTCCTGCTCTGTCCACGTTCACACCACTAGTGATTTTAAACTTGCTCCAATTAGGCCTCTAGCTACACTCTGTTTTTAGTATTTACCCTGGGCTCCAACACCGCCAGTTTCTGCTCAAAAGTGCCGTCTGCACAGTCAACACTTGCTCCAGTGTTATTGGGGTTCAGTAACGTCAGCTGTTGCCCTACTGTGTGCCCGGCAATTTCTCCTGCTCTGTCCACATTCACACTACTACTGATTTTAAGCTTGCTCTAATTTGGCCTCTTTCTGGCTCCTCTCTGTTTTCAGTATTTACCCTGGGCTCCAGCACCGCCAGTTGCTGCTCAGAAGTGCCTTCTGCACAGTCAACACTTGCTCCAGTGTTATTGGGGTTCAGTAACGTCAGATGTTCCCCTGCTGTGTGTCCGGCAATTTCTCCTGCTCTGTCCACATTCACACTACTACTGATTTTAAACTTTCTCCAATTAGGCCTCTGTCTGGCTCCTCTCTGTTTTCAGTATTTAACCTGGGCTCCAACACCGCCAATTGCTGCTCATAAGGGCCGTCTGCACAGTCAACACTTCCTCCAGTGTTATTGGGGTTCAGTAACGTCAGCTGATCCCCTGCTTTGTGCCCGGCAATTTCTCCAGCTCTGTCCACATTCTCACCACTACTGATTTTAAACTTGCTCCAATTATGTCTCTGGCTCCACTCTGTTTTTAGTATTTACCCTGGGCTCCAACACCGCCAGTTGCTGCTCAGAAGTGCCGTCTGCACAGTCAACACTTGGTCCAGTGGTATTGAGGTTCAGTAACGTCAGCTGTTCCCCTGCTGTGTGTCCGGCAATTTCTCCTGCTCTGTCCACATTCACACCACTACTTATTTTAAACTTGCTCCATTTAGGCCTCTGGCTCCTCTCTGTATTCAGTATTTACCCTGGGCTTCAACACCGCCAGTTGCTGCTCAGAAGTTCCGTCTGCACAGTCAACACTTGCTCCAGTGTTATTGGGGTTCAGTAACGTCAGCTGTTCCCCTGCTGTGTGTCCGGCAATTTCTCCTGCTCTGTCCACATTCACACTACTACTGATTTTAAACTTGCTCCAATAAGGCCTCTGTCTGGCTCCTCTCTGTTTTCAGTATTTACCCTGGGCTCCAACACCGCCAGTTGCTGCTCACAAGTGCCGTCTGCACAGTCAACACTTGCTCCAGTGTTATTGGGGTTCAGTAACGTCAGCTGATTCCCTGCTGTGTGCCCGGCAATTTCTCCTGCCCTGTCCACATTCACACCACTACTGATTTTAAACTTGCTCCAATTAGGCCTCTGGCTCCACTCTGTTTTTCATATTTACCCTGGGCTCCAACGCCACCAGTTGCTGCTCAGAAGTGCCGTCTGCTCAGTCAACACTTGCTCCAGTGTTATTGGGGTTCAGTAACGTCATCTGTTCCCCTGCTGTGTGCCCCGCAATTTCTCCTGCTCTGTCCACATTCACACCACTACTGATTTTAAACTGGCTCCAATTAGGCCTCTAGCTCCACTCTGTTTTTAGTATTTACCCTGGGCTCCAACACCGCCAGTTGCTGCTCAGAAGTGCCGTCTGCACAGTCAACACTTGCTCCAGTGTTATTGGGGTTCAGTAACGTCAACTGTTCCCCTGCTGTGTGACCGGCAATTTCTCCTGCTCTGCCCACATTCACACTACTACTGATTTTAAACTTGCTCCAATTAGGCCACTGGCTCCTCTCTGTTTTCAGTATTTACCCATGGCTCCAATACCACCAGTTGCTGCTCAGTAGTGCCGTCTGCACAGTCAACACTTGCTCCAGTTTCATTGGGGTGCAGTAACGTCAGCTGTTCCCCTGCTGTGTGCCCGGCAATTTCTCCTGCTCTGTCCACATTCACACCACTACTGATTTTAAACTTGCTTCAATTAGGCCTCTAGCTCCACTCTGTTTTTAGTATTTACCCTGGGCTCCAACACCATCAGTTGCTGCTCAGTAGTGCCGTCTGCACAGTCAACACTTGGTCCAGTGTTATTGGGGTTCAGTAACGTCAGCTGTTCCCCTGCTGTGTGTCTGGCAATTTCTCCTGCTCTGTCCACATTCACACTACTACTGATTTTAAACTTGCTCCAATTAGGCCTCTGTCTGGCTCCTCTCTGTTTTCAGTATTTACCCTGGGCTCCAAGATCGCCAGTTGCTGCTCAGAAATGCCGTCTGCACAGTCAACACTTGCTCCAGTGTTATTGGGGTTCAGTAACGTCAGGTGTTCTCCTGCTGTGTGCCCGGCAATTTCTCCTGCTCTGTCCACATTCACACTACTACTGATTTTAAACTTACTCCAATTAGGCCTCTGTCTGGCTCCTCTCTGTTTTCATTATTTACCCTGGGCTCCAACACCGCCAGTTGCTGCTCAGAAGTGCCGTCTGCACAGTCAGCACTTGCTCCAGTGTTATTGGGGTTCAGTAACGTCAGCTGTTCCCCTGCTGTGTGCCCGGCAATTTTTTCCTGCTCTGTCCACATTCACACTACTACTGATTTTAAACTTGCTCCAATTAGGCCTCTAGCTCCACTCTGTTTTTAGTATTTACCCTGGTCTCTAACACCGCCAGTTGCTGCTCAGTAGTACCGTCTGCACTGTCAATACTTGCTCCAGTGTTATTGGGGTTCAGTAACGTCAGCTGTTCCCCTGCTGTGTGTCTGGCAATTTCTCCTGCTCTGTCCACATTCACACTACTACTGATTTTAAACTTGCTCCAATTAGGCCTCTGTCTGGCTCCTCTCTGTTTTCAGTATTTACCCTGGGCTCCAAGATCGCCAGTTGCTGCTCAGAAATGCCGTCTGCACAGTCAACACTTGCTCCAGTGTTATTGGGGTTCAGTAACGTCAGGTGTTCTCCTGCTGTGTGCCCGGCAAATTCTCCTGCTCTGTCCAAATTCACACCACTACTGATTTTAAACTTGCTCCAATTAGGCCTCTGGCTCCACTCTGTTTTTAGTATTTACCCTGGGCTCCAACACCGCCAGTTGCTGCTCAGAAGTGCCGTCTGCACAGTCAACACTTGCTCCATTGTTATTGGGGTTCAGTAACGTCAGCTGTTCCCCTGCTGCGTGCCCGGCAATATCTCCTGCTCTGTCCACATTCACACTACTACTGATTTTAAACATGCTCCAATTAGGCCTCTGTCTGGCTACTCTCTGTTTTCAGTATTTACCCTGGGCTCCAACACCGCCAGTTGCTGCTCAGAAGTGCCGTCTGCACAGTCAACACTTGCTCCAGTGTCATTGGGGTTCATTAACGTCAGCTGTTCCCCTGCTGTGTGTCTGGCAATTTCTCCTGCTCTGTCCACATTCACACTACTACTGATTTTAAACTTGCTCCAATTAGGCCTCTGTCTGGCTACTCTCTGTTTTCAGTATTTACCCTGGGCTCCAACACCGCCAGTTGCTGCTCAGAAGTGCCGTCTGCACAGTCAACACTTGCTCCAGTGTCATTGGGGTTCATTAACGTCAGCTGTTCCCCTGCTGTGTGTCTGGCAATTTCTCCTGCTCTGTCCACATTCACACTACCACTGATTTTAAACTTGCTCCAATTAGGCCTCTGTCTGGCTCCTCTGTGTTTTCAGTATTTACCCTGGGCTCCAACTTCGCCAGTTGCTGCTCAGAAGTGCAGTCTGCACAGTCAACACTTGCACCAGTGTTATTGGGGTTCAGTAACGTCAGGTGTTCCCCTGCTGTGTGCCCGGCAATTTCTCCTGCTCTGTCCACATTCACACTACTACTGATTTTAAACTTGCTCCAATTAGGCCTCTGGCTCCACTCTGTTTTTTGTATTTACCCTGGGCTCCAACACCGCCAGTTACTGCTCAGAAGTGCCATCTGCACAGTCAACACTTGCTCCAGCGTCATTGGGGTTCAGTAACGTCAGCTGTTCCCCTGCTGTGTGTCTGGCAATTTCTCCTGCTCTGTCCACATTCACACTACTACTGATTTTAAACTTGCTCCAATTAGGCCTCTGTATGGCTCCTCTCTGTTTTCAGTATTTACCCTGGGCTCCAACACCGCCAGTTGCTGCTCAGAAGTGCCGTCTGCACAGTCAGCACTTGCTCCAGTGTTATTGGGGTTCAGTAACGTCAGCTGTTCCCCTGCTGTGTGTCTGGCAATTTCTCCTGCTCTGTCCACATTCACACTACTACTGATTTTAAACTTACTCCAATTAGGCCTCTGTCTGGCTCCTCTCTGTTTTCAGTATTTACCCTGGGCTCCAACACCGCCAGTTGCTGCTCAGAAGTGCCGTCTGCACAGTCAGCATTTGCTCCAGTGTTATTGGGGTTCAGTAACGTCAGCTGTTCCCCTGCTGTGTGACCGGCAATTTCTCCTGCTCTGTCCACATTCACACTACTACTGATTTTAAACTTGCTCCAATTAGGCCTCTAGCTCCACTCTGTTTTTAGTATTTACCCTGGTCTCCAACACCGCCAGTTGCTGCTCAGTAGTACCGTCTGCACTGTCAATACTTGCTCCAGTGTTATTGAGGTTCAGTAACGTCAGCTGTTCCCCTGCTGTGTGTCCGGCAATTTCTCCTGCTCTGTCCACATTCACACTACTACTGATTTTAAACTTGCTCCAATAAGGCCTCTGTCTGGCTCCTCTCTGTTTTCAGTATTTACCCTGGGCTCCAACACCGCCAGTTGCTGCTCACAAGTGCCGTCTGCACAGTCAACACTTGCTCCAGTGTTATTGGGGTTCAGTAACGTCAGCTGATTCCCTGCTGTGTGCCCGGCAATTTCTCCTGCCCTGTCCACATTCACACCACTACTGATTTTAAACTTGCTCCAATTAGGCCTCTGGCTCCACTCTGTTTTTCATATTTACCCTGGGCTCCAACGCCACCAGTTGCTGCTCAGAAGTGCCGTCTGCTCAGTCAACACTTGCTCCAGTGTTATTGGGGTTCAGTAACGTCATCTGTTCCCCTGCTGTGTGCCCCGCAATTTCTCCTGCTCTGTCCACATTCACACCACTACTGATTTTAAACTGGCTCCAATTAGGCCTCTAGCTCCACTCTGTTTTTAGTATTTACCCTGGGCTCCAACACCGCCAGTTGCTGCTCAGAAGTGCCGTCTGCACAGTCAACACTTGCTCCAGTGTTATTGGGGTTCAGTAACGTCAACTGTTCCCCTGCTGTGTGACCGGCAATTTCTCCTGCTCTGCCCACATTCACACTACTACTGATTTTAAACTTGCTCCAATTAGGCCACTGGCTCCTCTCTGTTTTCAGTATTTACCCATGGCTCCAATACCACCAGTTGCTGCTCAGTAGTGCCGTCTGCACAGTCAACACTTGCTCCAGTTTCATTGGGGTGCCGTAACGTCAGCTGTTCCCCTGCTGTGTGCCCGGCAATTTCTCCTGCTCTGTCCACATTCACACCACTACTGATTTTAAACTTGCTTCAATTAGGCCTCTAGCTCCACTCTGTTTTTAGTATTTACCCTGGGCTCCAACACCATCAGTTGCTGCTCAGTAGTGCCGTCTGCACAGTCAACACTTGGTCCAGTGTTATTGGGGTTCAGTAACGTCAGCTGTTCCCCTGCTGTGTGTCTGGCAATTTCTCCTGCTCTGTCCACATTCACACTACTACTGATTTTAAACTTGCTCCAATTAGGCCTCTGTCTGGCTCCTCTCTGTTTTCAGTATTTACCCTGGGCTCCAAGATCGCCAGTTGCTGCTCAGAAATGCCGTCTGCACAGTCAACACTTGCTCCAGTGTTATTGGGGTTCAGTAACGTCAGGTGTTCTCCTGCTGTGTGCCCGGCAATTTCTCCTGCTCTGTCCACATTCACACTACTACTGATTTTAAACTTACTCCAATTAGGCCTCTGTCTGGCTCCTCTCTGTTTTCATTATTTACCCTGGGCTCCAACACCGCCAGTTGCTGCTCAGAAGTGCCGTCTGCACAGTCAGCACTTGCTCCAGTGTTATTGGGGTTCAGTAACGTCAGCTGTTCCCCTGCTGTGTGCCCGGCAATTTTTTCCTGCTCTGTCCACATTCACACTACTACTGATTTTAAACTTGCTCCAATTAGGCCTCTAGCTCCACTCTGTTTTTAGTATTTACCCTGGTCTCTAACACCGCCAGTTGCTGCTCAGTAGTACCGTCTGCACTGTCAATACTTGCTCCAGTGTTATTGGGGTTCAGTAACGTCAGCTGTTCCCCTGCTGTGTGTCTGGCAATTTCTCCTGCTCTGTCCACATTCACACTACTACTGATTTTAAACTTGCTCCAATTAGGCCTCTGTCTGGCTCCTCTCTGTTTTCAGTATTTACCCTGGGCTCCAAGATCGCCAGTTGCTGCTCAGAAATGCCGTCTGCACAGTCAACACTTGCTCCAGTGTTATTGGGGTTCAGTAACGTCAGGTGTTCTCCTGCTGTGTGCCCGGCAAATTCTCCTGCTCTGTCCAAATTCACACCACTACTGATTTTAAACTTGCTCCAATTAGGCCTCTGGCTCCACTCTGTTTTTAGTATTTACCCTGGGCTCCAACACCGCCAGTTGCTGCTCAGAAGTGCCGTCTGCACAGTCAACACTTGCTCCATTGTTATTGGGGTTCAGTAACGTCAGCTGTTCCCCTGCTGCGTGCCCGGCAATATCTCCTGCTCTGTCCACATTCACACTACTACTGATTTTAAACATGCTCCAATTAGGCCTCTGTCTGGCTACTCTCTGTTTTCAGTATTTACCCTGGGCTCCAACACCGCCAGTTGCTGCTCAGAAGTGCCGTCTGCACAGTCAACACTTGCTCCAGTGTCATTGGGGTTCATTAACGTCAGCTGTTCCCCTGCTGTGTGTCTGGCAATTTCTCCTGCTCTGTCCACATTCACACTACTACTGATTTTAAACTTGCTCCAATTAGGCCTCTGTCTGGCTACTCTCTGTTTTCAGTATTTACCCTGGGCTCCAACACCGCCAGTTGCTGCTCAGAAGTGCCGTCTGCACAGTCAACACTTGCTCCAGTGTCATTGGGGTTCATTAACGTCAGCTGTTCCCCTGCTGTGTGTCTGGCAATTTCTCCTGCTCTGTCCACATTCACACTACCACTGATTTTAAACTTGCTCCAATTAGGCCTCTGTCTGGCTCCTCTCTGTTTTCAGTATTTACCCTGGGCTCCAACTTCGCCAGTTGCTGCTCAGAAGTGCAGTCTGCACAGTCAACACTTGCTCCAGTGTTATTGGGGTTCAGTAACGTCAGCTGATCCCCTGCTTTGTGCCCGGCAATTTCTCCAGCTCTGTCCACATTCTCACCACTACTGATTTTAAACTTGCTCCAATTATGTCTCTGGCTCCACTCTGTTTTTAGTATTTACCCTGGGCTCCAACACCGCAAGTTGCTGCTCAGAAGTGCCGTCTGCACAGTCAACACTTGCTCCAGTGTTATTGGGGTTCAGTAACGTCAGCTGTTCCCCTGCTGTGTGTCCGGCAATTTCTCCTGCTCTGTCCACATTC
The DNA here is from genome assembly GCF_046119375.1 of Phyllobates terribilis. Classification (NCBI taxonomy): domain Eukaryota; kingdom Metazoa; phylum Chordata; class Amphibia; order Anura; family Dendrobatidae; genus Phyllobates; species Phyllobates terribilis. The sequence goes on along the minus strand of NW_027362763.1, from coordinate 521,841,996 downwards.
ACACTACTACTGATTTTAAACTTGCTCCAATAAGGCCTCTGTCTGGCTCCTCTCTGTTTTCAGTATTTACCCTGGGCTCCAACACCGCCAGTTGCTGCTCAGAAGTGCCGTCTGCACAGTCAACACTTGCTCCAGTGTTATTGGGGTTCAGTAACGTCAGCTGATTCCCTGCTGTGTGCCCGGCAATTTCTCCTGCCCTGTCCACATTCACACCACTACTGATTTTAAACTTGCTCCAATTAGGCCTCTGGCTCCTCTCTGTTTTCAGTATTTACCCTGGGCTCCAACACCGCCAGGTGCTGCTCAGAAGTGCCATCTGCACAGTCAACACTTGCTCAAGTGTTATTGGGGTTCAGCAACGTCAGCTGTTCCCCTGCTGTGTGTCTGGCAATTTCTCCTGCTCTGTCCACATTCACATTTCTACTGATTTTAAACTTGCTCCAATTAGGCCTCTGTCTGGCTCCTCTATGTTGTTAGTATTTACCCTGGGCCCCAACACCGCCAGTTGCTGCTCAGAAGTGCCGTCTGCACAGTCAACACTTGCTCCAGTGTTATTGGAGTTCAGTAACGTCAGCGGTTCCCCTGCTGTGTTTCCGGCAATTTCTCCTGCTCTGTCCACATTCACACTACTACTGATTTTAAACTTGCTCCAATTAGGCCTCTGTCTGGCTCCTCTCTGTTTTCAGTATTTACCCTGGGCTCCAGCACCGCCAGTTGCTCCTCAGAAGTGCCGTCTGCACAGTCAACACTTGCTCCAGTGTTATTGGGGTTCATTAACGTCAGCTGATCCCCTGCTGTGTGTCCTGCAATTTCTCCTGCTCTGTCCACATTCACACTACTACTGATTTTAAACTTGCTCCAATTAGGCCTCTGGCTCCTCTCTGTTTTCAGTATTTACCCTGGGCTCCAACACCGCCAGTTGCTGCTCAGAAGTGCCGTCTGCAAAGTGAACACTTGCTCCAGTGTTATTGGGGTTCAGTAACGTCAGCTGTTCCCCTGCTGTGTGCCCGGCAATTTCTCCTGCTCTGTCCACATTCACACTTCTACTGATTTTAAACTTGCTCCAATTAAGCCTCTGGCTCCACTCTCTTTTTAGTATTTAACCTGGGCTCCAACACCGCCAGTTGCAGCTCAGATGTGCCATCTGCACAGTCAGCACTTGCTCCAGTGTTATTGGGGTTCAGTAATGTTAGCTGTTCCCCTGTTGTGTGACCGTCAATTTCTCCTGCTCTGTCCACATTCACACTACTATTGATTTTAAACTTGCTCCAATTAGGCCTCTGGCTCCTCTCTGTTTTCAATATTTACCCTGGGCTCCAATACTGCCAGTTGCTGCTCAGAAGTGCCATCTGCACAGTCAACACTTGCTCCACTGTTATTGGAATACAGTAATGTCAGCGGTTCCCCTGCTGTGTGTCCAGCAATTTCTCCTGCTCTGTCCACATTCACACTACTACTGATTTCAAACTTGCTCCAATTAGGCCTCTGTCTGGCTCGTCTCTGTTTTCAGTATTTACCCTGTGCTCCAACACCGCCAGTTGCTGCTCAGAAGTGCCATCTGCACAGTCAACACTTGCTCCAGTGTTACTGGGGTTCAGTAACGTCAGCTGATTCCCTGCTGTGTGCCGGCAATTTCTCATGCCCTGTCCACATTCACACCACTACTGATTTTAAACTTGCTCAAATTAGGCCTCTGGCTCCACTCTGTTGTTAGTATTTACCCTGGGCCCCTACACCGCCAGTTGCTGCTCAGAAGTGCCGTCTGCACAGTCAACACTTGCTCCAGTGTTACTGGGGTTCAGTAACGTCAGCTGTTCCCCTGTTGTGTGTCCGGCAATTTCTCCTGCTCTGTCCACATTCACACTACTACTGATTTTAAACTTGCTCCAATTAGGCCTCTGTCTGGCTCCTCTCTGTTTTCAGTATTCACCCTGGGCTCCAACACCGCCAGTTGCTGCTCAGAAGTGCCGTCTGCACAGTCAACACTTGCTCCAGTGTTATTGGGGTTCAGTAAAGTCAGCTGATTTCCTGCTGTGTGCCCGGCAATTTCTCCTGCTCTGTCCACATTCACACTTCTACTGATTTTAAACTTGCTCCAATTAGGCCTCTGGCTCCACTCTGTTTTTAGTATTTAACCTGGGCTCCAACACCGCCTGTTGCAGCTCAGAAGTGCCATCTGCACAGTCAGCACTTGCTCCAGTGTTATAGGGGTACAGTAATGTTAGCTGTTCCCCTACTGTGTGACCGTCATTTTCTCCTGCTCTGTCCACATTCACACTACTACTGATTTTAAACTTGCTCCAATTAGGCCTCTGGCTCCTCTCTGTTTTCAGTATTTACCCTGGGCTCCAATACTGCCAGTTGCTGCTCAGAAGTGCCATCTGCACAGTCAACACTTGCTCCACTGTTATTGGGGTTCAGTAACGTCAGCTGTTCCCCTGCTGTGTGTCCGGCAATTTCTCCTGCTCTGTCCACATTCACACTACTACTGATTTTAAACTTGCTCCAATTAGGCCTCTGTCTCCACTCTGTTTTTAGTATTTACCCTGGGCTCCAACATCGCCAGTTGCAGCTCAGAAGTGCCATCTGCACAGTCAACACTTGCTCCAGTGTTATTGGGGTTCAGTAACGTTAGCTGTTCCTCTGCTGTGTGACCGTCAATTTCTCCTGCTCTGTCCACATTCACACTACTACTGATTTTAAACTTGCTCCAATTAGGCCTCTGGCTCCTCTCTGTTTTCAGTATTTAATCTGGGCTCCAATACTGCCAGTTGCTGCTCAGTAGTGCCATCTGCACAGTCAACACTTGCTCCACTGTTATTGGGGTTCAGTAACGTCAGCTGTTCCCCTGCTGTGTGTCCGGCAATTTCTCCTGCTCTGTCCACATTCACACTTCTACTGATTTTAAACTTGCTCCAATTAGGCCTCTGTCTGGCTCCTCTCTGTTTTCAGTATTTACCCTGGGCTCCAACACCGCCAGTTGCTGCTCAGAAGTGCCATCTGCACAGTCAACACTTGCTCCAGTGTTACTGGGGTTCAGTAACGTCAGCTGATTCCCTGCTGTGTGCCAGCAATTTCTCATGCCCTGTCCACATTCACACCACTACTGATTTTAAACTTGCTCAAATTAGGCCTCTGGCTCCACTCTGTTGTTAGTATTTACCCTGGGCCCCAACACCGCCAGTTGCTGCTCAGAAGTGCCGTCTGCACAGTGAACACTTGCTCCAGTGTTATTGGGGTTCAGTAACGTCAGCTGTTCCCCTGCTGTGTGTCCGGCAATTTCTCCTGCTCTGCCACATTCACACTACTACTGATTTTAAACTTGCTCAAATTAGGCCTCTGGCTCCACTCTGTTGTTAGTATTTACCCTGGGCTCCAACACCGCCAGTTGCTGCTCAGAAGTGCCGTCTGCACAGTCAACACTTGCTCCAGTGTTATTGGGGTTCAGTAACGTCAGCTGTTCCCCTGTTGTGTGTCCGGCAATTTCTCCTGCTCTGTCCACATTCACACTTCTACTGATTTTAAACTTGCTCCAATTAGGCCTCTGGCTCCACTCTGTTTTTAGTATTTAACCTGGGCTCCAACACCGCCTGTTGCAGCTCAGAAGTGCCATCTGCACAGTCAGCACTTGCTCCAGTGTTATTGGGGTTCAGTAATGTTAGCTGTTCCCCTGCTGTGTGACCGTCATTTTCTCCTGCTCTGTCCACATTCACACTACTACTGATTTTAAACTTGCTCCAATTAGGCCTCTGGCTCCTCTCTGTTTTCAGTATTTACCCTGGGCTCCAATACTGCCAGTTGCTGCTCAGAAGTGCTATCTGCACAGTCAACACTTGCTCCACTGTTATTGGGGTTCAGTAACGTCAGCTGTTCCCCTGCTGTGTGTCCGGCAATTTCTCCTGCTCTGTCCACATTCACACTACTACTGATTTTAAACTTGCTCCAATTAGGCCTCTGTCTCCACTCTGTTTTTAGTATTTACCCTGGGCTCCAACATCGCCAGTTGCAGCTCAGAAGTGCCATCTGCACAGTCAACACTTGCTCCAGTGTTATTGGGGTTCAGTAACGTTAGCTGTTTCCCTGCTGTGTGACCGTCAATTTCTCCTGCTCTGTCCACATTCACACTACTACTGATTTTAAACTTGCTCCAATTAGGCCTCTGGCTCCTCTCTGTTTTCAGTATTTAATTTGGGCTCCAATACTGCCAGTTGCTGCTCAGTAGTGCCATCTGCACAGTCAACACTTGCTCCACTGTTATTGGGGTTCAGTAACGTCAGCTGTTCCCCTGCTGTGTGTCCGGCAATTTCTCCTGCTCTGTCCACATTCACACTTCTACTGATTTTAAACTTGCTCCAATTAGGCCTCTGTCTGGCTCCTCTCTGTTTTCAGTATTTACCCTGGGCTCCAACACCGCCAGTTGCTGCTCAGAAGTGCCATCTGCACAGTCAACACTTGCTCCAGTGTTACTGGGGTTCAGTAATGTCAGCTGATTCCCTGCTGTGTGCCGGCAATTTCTCATGCCCTGTCCACATTCACACCACTACTGATTTTAAACTTGCTCAAATTAGGCCTCTGGCTCCACTCTGTTGTTAGTATTTACCCTGGGCCCCAACACCGCCAGTTGCTGCTCAGAAGTGCCGTCTGCACAGTGAACACTTGCTCCAGTGTTATTGGAGTTCAGTAACGTCAGCGGTTCCCCTGCTGTGTGTCCGGCAATTTCTCCTGCTCTGCCACATTCACACTACTACTGATTTTAAACTTGCTCCAATTAGGCCTCTGTCTGGCTCCTCTCTGTTTTCAGTATTTACCCTGGGCTCCAACACCGCCAGTTGCTGCTCAGAAGTGCCGTCTGCACAGTCAACACTTGCTCCTGTGTTATTGGGGTTCAGTAACGTCAGCTGTTCCCCTGTTGTGTGTCCGGCAATTTCTCCTGCTCTGTCCACATTCACACTACAACTGATTTTAAACTTGCTCCAATTAGGCCTCTGGCTCCACTCTGTTTTTTGTATTTACCCTGGGCTCCAACACCGCCAGATACTGCTCAGAAGTGCCATCTGCACAGTCAACACTTGCTCCAGCGTCATTGGGGTTCAGTAAAGTCAGCTGATTCCCTGCTGTGTGCCCGGCAATTTCTCCTGCTCTGTCCACATTCACACTACTACTGATTTTAAACTTGCTCCAATTAGGCCTCTGTCTGGCTCCTCTCTGTTTTCAGTATTTTCCCTGGGCTCCAATATTGCCAGTTGCTGCTCAGAAGTGCCATCTGCACAGTCAACACTTGCTCCAGTGTTATTGGGGCTCAGTAACGTCAGGTGTTCCCCTGCTGTGTGCCCGGCAAATTCTCCTGCTCTGTCCAAATTCACACCACTACTGATTTTAAACTTGCTCCAATTAGGACTCTGGCTCCACTCTGTTTTTAGTATTTACCCTGGGCTCCAACACCGCCAGTTGCTGCTCAGAAGTGCCGTCTGCACAGTCAACACTTGCTCCAGTGTTATTGGGGTTCAGTAACGTCAGCTGTTCCCCTGCTGTGTGCCCGGCAATTTCTCCTGCTCTGTCCACATTCACACTACTACTGATTTTAAACTTGCTCCAAATAGGCCTCTGTCTGGCTACTCTCTGTTTTCAGTATTTACCCTGGGCTCCAACACTGCCAGTTGCTGCTCAGAAGTGCCGTCTGCACAATCAACACTTGCTCCAGTGTCATTAGGGTTCATTAACGTCAGCTGTTCCCCTGCTGTGTGTCTGGCAATTTCTCCTGCTCTGTCCACATTCACACTACTACTGATTTTAAACTTGCTCCAATTAGGCCTCTGTCTGGCTCCTCTCTGTTTTCAGTATTTACCCTGGGCTCCAAGACCGCCAGTTGCTGCTCAGAAGTGCCGTCTGCACAGTCAACACTTGCTCCAGTGTTATTGGGGTTCAGTAACGTCAGCTGTTCCCCTGCTGTGTGTCTGGCAATTTCTCCTGCTCTGTCCCCATTCACACTACTACTGATTTTAAACTTACTTCAATTAGGCCTCTGTCTGGCTCTTCTCTGTTTTCAGTATTTACCCTGGGCTCCAACACCGCCAGTTGCTGCTCAGAAGTGCAGTCTGCACAGTCAACACTTGCTCCAGTGTTATTGGGGTTCAGTAACGTCAGCTGTTCCCCTGCTGTGTGACCGGCAATTTCTCCTTCTCTGTCCACATTCACACCACTAGTGTTTTTAAACTTGCTCCAATTAGGCCTCTAGCTCCACTCTGTTTTTAGTATTTACCCTGGGCTCCAACACCGCCAGTTTCTGCTCAGAAGTGCCGTCTGCACAGTCAACACTTGCTCCAGTGTTATTGGGGTTCAGTAACGTACGCTGTTGCCCTACTGTGTGCCCGGCAATTTCTCCTGCTCTGTCCACATTCACACTACTACTGATTTTAAGCTTGCTCTAATTTGGCCTCTGTCTGGCTCCTCTCTGTTTTCAGTATTTACCCTGGGCTCCAGCACCGCCAGTTGCTGCTCAGAAGTGCCTTTTGCACAGTCAACACTTGCTCCAGTGTTATTGGGGTTCAGTAACGTCAGATGTTCCCCTGCTGTGTGTCCGGCAATTTCTCCTGCTCTGTCCACATTCACACTACTACTGATTTTAAACTTTCTCCAATTAGGCCTCTGTCTGGCTCCTCTCTGTTTTCAGTATTTACCCTGGGCTCCAACACTGCCAATTGCTGCTCATAAGGGCCGTCTGCACAGTCAACACTTGCTCCAGTGTTATTGGGGATCGGTAACGTCAGCTGATCCCCTGCTTTGTGCCCGGCAATTTCTCCAGCTCTGTCCACATTCTCACCACTACTGATTTTAAACTTGCTCCAATTATGTCTCTGGCTCCACTCTGTTTTTAGTATTTACCCTGGGCTCCAACACCGCCAGTTGCTTCTCAGAAGTGCCGTCTGCACAGTCAACACTTGGTCCAGTGGTATTGAGGTTCAGTAACGTCAGCTGTTCCCCTGCTGTGTGTCCGGCAATTTCTCCTGCTCTGTCCACATTCACACCACTACTTATTTTAAACTTGCTCCATTTAGGCCTCTGGCTCCTCTCTGTATTCCCTATTTACCCTGGGCTTCAACACCGCCAGTTGCTGCTCAGAAATGCCGTCTGCACAGTCAACACTTGCTCCAGTGTTATTGGGGTTCAGTAACGTCAGCTGTTCCCCTGCTGTGTGTCCGGCAATTTCTCCTGCTCTGTCCACATTCACACTACTACTGATTTTAAACTTGCTCCAATAAGGCCTCTGTCTGGCTCCTCTCTGTTTTCAGTATTTACCCTGGGCTCCAACACCGCCAGTTGCTGCTCAGAAGTGCCGTCTGCACAGTCAACACTTGCTCCAGTGTTATTGGGGTTCAGTAACGTCAGCTGATTCCCTGCTGTGTGCCCGGCAATTTCTCCTGCCCTGTCCACATTCACACCACTACTGATTTTAAACTTGCTCCAATTAGGCCTTTGGCTCCACTCTGTTTTTCATATTTACCCTGGGCTCCAACACCGCCAGTTGCTGCTCAGAAGTGCCGTCTGCTCAGTCAACACTTGCTCCAGTGTTACTGGGGTTCAGTAACGTCATGTGTTCCCCTGCTGTGTGCCCCGCAATTTCTCCTGCTCTGTCCACATTCACACCACTACTGATTTTAAACTTGCTCAAATTAGGCCTCTAGCTCCACTCTGTTTTTAGTATTTACCCTGGGCTCCAACACCGCCAGTTGCTGCTCAGAAGTGCCGTCTGCACAGTCAACACTTGCTCCAGTGTTATTGGGGTTCAGTAACGTCAACTGTTCCCCTGCTGTGTGACCGGCAATTTCCCCTGCTCTGCCCACATTCACACTACTACTGATTTTAAACTTGCTCCAAATAGGCCACTGGTTCCTCTCTGTTTTCAGTATTTACCCATGGCTCCAATACCACCAGTTGCTGCTCAGTAGTGCCGTCTGCACAGTCAACACTTGCTCCAGTTTCATTGGGGTGCAGTAACGTCAGCTGTTCCCCTGCTGTGTGCCCGGCAATTTCTCCTGCTCTGTCCACATTCACACCACTACTGATTTTAAACTTGCTTCAATTAAGCCTCTAGCTCCACTCTGTTTTTAGTATTTACCCTGGGCTCCAACACCGTCAGTTGCTGCTCAGTAGTGCCGTCTGCACAGTCAACACTTGCTCCAGTGTTTTTGGGGTTCAGTAACGTCAGCTGTTCCCCTGCTGTGTGTCCGGCAATTTCTCATGCCCTGTCCACATTCACACCACTACTGATTTTAAACTTGCTCAAATTAGGCCTCTGGCTCCACTCTGTTGTTAGTATTTACCCTGGGCCCCAACACCGCCAGTTGCTGCTCAGAAGTGCCGTCTGCACAGTCAACACTTGCTCCAGTGTTATTGGAGTTCAGTAACGTCAGCTGTTCCCCTGCAGCGTGCCCGGCAATTTCTCCTGCTCTGTCCACATTCACACTACTACTTGTTTTAAACTTGCTCCAATTAGGCCTCTGTCTGGCTACTCTCTGTTTTCAGTATTTACCCTGGGCTCCAACACCGCCAGTTGCTGCTCAGAAGTGCCATCTGCACAGTCAACACTTGCTCCAGTGTCATTGGGGTTCATTAACGTCAGCTGTTCCCCTGCTGTGTGTCTGGCAATTTCTCCTGCTCTGTCCACATTCACACTACTACTGATTTTAAACTTGCTCCAATTAGGCCTCTGTCTGGCTACTCTCTGTTTTCAGTATATACCCTGGGCTCCCACACCGCCAGTTTCTGCTCAGAAGTGCCGTCTGCACAGTCAACACTTGCTCCAGTGTTATTGGGGTTCAGTAACGTACGCTGTTGCCCTACTGTGTGCCCGGCAATTTCTCCTGCTCTGTCCACATTCACACTACTACTGATTTTAAGCTTGCTCTAATTTGGCCTCTGTCTGGCTCCTCTCTGTTTTCAGTATTTACCCTGGGCTCCAGCACCGCCAGTTGCTGCTCAGAAGTGCCTTCTGCACAGTCAACACTTGCTCCAGTGTTATTGGGGTTCAGTAACGTCAGATGTTCCCCTGCTGTGTGTCTGGCAATTTCTCCTGCTCTGTCCACATTCACACTACTACTGATTTTAAACTTGCTCCAATTAGGCCTCTGTCTGGCTCCTCTCTGTTTTCAGTATTTACCCTGGGCTCCAAGACCGCCAGTTGCTGCTCAGAAGTGCCGTCTGCACAGTCAACACTTGCTCCAGTGTTATTGGGGTTCAGTAACGTCAGCTGTTCCCCTGCTGTGTGTCTGGCAATTTCTCCTGCTCTGTCCACATTCACACTACTACTGATTTTAAACTTACTTCAATTAGGCCTCTGTCTGGCTCCTCTCTGTTTTCAGTATTTATCCTGGGCTCCAACACCGCCAGTTGCTGCTCAGAAGTGCAGTCTGCACAGTCAACACTTGCTCCAGTATTATTGGGGTTCAGTAACGTCAGCTGTTCCCCTGCTGTGTGACCGGCAATTTCTCCTGCTCTGTCCACATTCACACCACTAGTGTTTTTAAACTTGCTCCATTTAGGCCTCTAGCTCCACTCTGTTTTTAGTATTTACCCTGGGCTCCAACACCGCCAGTTTCTGCTCAGAAGTGCCGTCTGCACAGTCAATACTTGCTCCAGTGTTATTGGGGTTCAGTAACGTACGCTGTTGCCCTACTGTGTGCCCGGCAATTTCTCCTGCTCTGTCCACATTCACACTACTACTGATTTTAAGCTTGCTCTAATTTGGCCTCTGTCTGGCTCCTCTCTGTTTTCAGTATTTACCCTGGGCTCCAGCACTGCCAGTTGCTGCTCAGAAGTGCCTTCTGCACAGTCAACACTTGCTCCAGTGTTATTGGGGTTCAGTAACGTCAGATGTTCCCCTGCTGTGTGTCCGGCAATTTCTCCTGCTCTGTCCACATTCACACTACTACTGATTTTAAACTTTCTCCAATTAGGCCTCTGTCTGGCTCCTCTCTGTTTTCAGTATTTACCCTGGGCTCCAACACCGCCAGTTGCTGCTCAGAAGTGCCGTTTGCACAATCAACACTTGCTCCAGTGTCATTGGGGTTCATTAACGTCAGCTGTTCCCCTGCTGTGTGTCTGGCAATTTCTCCTGCTCTGTCCACATTCACACTACTACTGATTTTAAACTTGCTCCAATTAGGCCTCTGTCTGGCTCCTCTCTGTTTTCAGTATTTACCCTGGGCTCCAAGACCGCCAGTTGCTGCTCAGAAGTGCCGTCTGCACAGTCAACACTTGCTCCAGTGTTATTGGGGTTCAGTAACGTTAGCTGTTCCCCTGCTGTGTGTCTGGCAATTTCTCCTGCTCTGTCCACATTCACACTACTACTGATTTTAAACTTACTTCAATTAGGCCTCTGTCTGGCTCCTCTCTGTTTTCAGTATTTACCCTGGGCTCCAACACAGCCAGTTGCTGCTCAGAAGTGCCGTCTGCACAGTCAACACTTGCTCCAGTGTCATTGGGGTTCAGTAACGTCAGCTGTTCCCCTGCTGTGTGTCTGGCAATTTCTCCTGCTCTGTCCACATTCACACTACCACTGATTTTAAACTTGCTCCAATTAGGCCTCTGTCTGGCTCCTCTCTGTTTTCAGTATTTACCCTGGGCTCCAACACCGCCAGTTGCTGCTCAGAAGTGCAGTCTGCACAGTCAACACTTGCTCCAGTGTTATTGGGGTTCAGTAACGTCAGCTGTTCCCCTGCTGTGTGACCGGCAATTTCTCCTGCTCTGTCCACATTCACACCACTACTGATTTTAAACTTGCTCCAATTAGGCCTCTAGCTCCACTCTGTTTTTAGTATTTACCCTGGGCTCCAACACCGCCAGTTTCTGCTCAAAAGTGCCGTCTGCACAGTCAACACTTGCTCCAGTGTTATTGGAGTTCAGTAACTTACGCTGTTGCCCTACTGTGTGCCCGGCAATTTCTCCTGCTCTGTCCACATTCACACTACTACTGATTTTAAGCTTGCTCTAATTTGGCCTCTGTCTGGCTCCTCTCTGTTTTCATTATTTACCCTGGGCTCCAGCACCGCCATTTGCTGCTCAGAAGTGCCTTCTGCACAGTCAACACTTGCTCCAGTGTTATTGGGGTTCAGTAACGTCAGATGTTCCCCTGCTGTGTGTCCGGCAATTTCTCCTGCTCTGTCCACATTCACACTACTACTGATTTTAAACTTTCTCCAATTAGTACTCTGTCTGGCTCCTCTCTGTTTTCAGTATTTACCCTGGGCTCCAACACCGCCAATTGCTGCTCATAAGGGCCGTCTGCACAGTCAACACTTGCTCCAGTGTTATTGGGGTTCAGTAACGTCAGCTGATCCCCTGCTTTGTGCCCGGCAATTTCTCCAGCTCTGTCCACATTCTCACCACTACTGATTTTAAACTTGCTCCAATTATGTCTCTGGCTCCACTCTGTTTTTAGTATTTACCCTGGGCTCCAACACCGCCAGTTGCTGCTCAGAAGTGCCGTCTGCACAGTCAACACTTGGTCCAGTGGTATTGAGGTTCAGTAACGTCAGCTGTTCCCCTGCTTTGTGTCCGGCAATTTCTCCTGCTCTGTCCACATTCACACCACTACTTATTTTAAACTTGCTCCATTTAGGCCTCTGGCTCCTCTCTGTATTCAGTATTTACCCTGTGCTTCAACACCGCAAGTTGCTGCTCAGAAGTGCCGTCTGCACAGTCAACACTTGCTCCAGTGTTATTGGGGTTCAGTAACGTCAGCTGTTCCCCTGCTGTGTGTCCGGCAATTTCTCCTGCTCTGTCCACATTCACACTACTACTGATTTTAAACTTGCTCCAATAAGGCCTCTGTCTGGCTCCTCTCTGTTTTCAGTATTTACCCTGGGCTCCAACACCGCCAGTTGCTGCTCAGAAGTGCCGTCTGCACAGTCAACACTTGCTCCAGTGTTATTGGGGTTCAGTAACGTCAGCTGATTCCCTGCTGTGTGCCCAGCAATTTCTCCTGCCCTGTCCACATTCACACCACTACTGATTTTAAACTTGCTCCAATTAGGCCTCTGGCTCCTCTCTGTTTTCAGTATTTACCCTGGGCTCCAACACCGCCAGGTGCTGCTCAGAAGTGCCATCTGCACAGTCAACACTTGCTCAAGTGTTATTGGGGTTCAGCAACGTCAGCTGTTCCCCTGCTGTGTGTCTGGCAATTTCTCCTGCTCTGTCCACATTCACATTTCTACTGATTTTAAACTTGCTCCAATTAGGCCTCTGTCTGGCTCCTCTATGTTGTTAGTATTTACCCTGGGCCCCAACACCGCCAGTTGCTGCTCAGAAGTGCCGTCTGCACAGTCAACACTTGCTCCAGTGTTATTGGAGTTCAGTAACGTCAGCGGTTCCCCTGCTGTGTTTCCGGCAATTTCTCCTGCTCTGTCCACATTCACACTACTACTGATTTTAAACTTGCTCCAATTAGGCCTCTGTCTGGCTCCTCTCTGTTTTCAGTATTTACCCTGGGCTCCAGCACCGCCAGTTGCTGCTCAGAAGTGCCGTCTGCACAGTCAACACTTGCTCCAGTGTTATTGGGGTTCATTAACGTCAGCTGATCCCCTGCTGTGTGTCCTGCAATTTCTCCTGCTCTGTCCACATTCACACTACTACTGATTTTAAACTTGCTCCAATTAGGCCTCTGGCTCCTCTCTGTTTTCAGTATTTACCCTGGGCTCCAACACCGCCAGTTGCTGCTCAGAAGTGCCGTCTGCAAAGTGAACACTTGCTCCAGTGTTATTGGGGTTCAGTAACGTCAGCTGTTCCCCTGCTGTGTGCCCGGCAATTTCTCCTGCTCTGTCCACATTCACACTTCTACTGATTTTAAACTTGCTCCAATTAAGCCTCTGGCTCCACTCTCTTTTTAGTATTTAACCTGGGCTCCAACACCGCCAGTTGCAGCTCAGATGTGCCATCTGCACAGTCAGCACTTGCTCCAGTGTTATTGGGGTTCAGTAACGTCAGCTGTTCCCCTGCTGTGTGCCCGGCAATTACTCCTGCTCTGTCCACATTCACACTTCTACTGATTTTAAACTTGCTCCAATTAAGCCTCTGGCTCCACTCTCTTTTTAGTATTTACCCTGGGCTCCAGCACCGCCAGTTGCTGCTCAGAAGTGCCTTCTGCACAGTCAACACTTGCTCCAGTGTTATTGGGGTTCAGTAACGTCAGATGTTCCCCTGCTGTGTGTCCGGCAATTTCTCCTGCTCTGTCCACATTCACACTACTACTGATTTTAAACTTTCTCCAATTAGGCCTCTGTCTGGCTCCTCTCTGTTTTCAGTATTTACCCTGGGCTCCAAGACCGCCAGTTGCTGCTCAGAAGTGCCGTCTGCACAGTCAACACTTGCTCCAGTGTTATTGGGGTTCAGTAACGTTAGCTGTTCCCCTGCTGTGTGTCTGGCAATTTCTCCTGCTCTGTCCACATTCACACTACTACTGATTTTAAACTTACTTCAATTAGGCCTCTGTCTGGCTCCTCTCTGTTTTCAGTATTTACCCTGGGCTCCAACACAGCCAGTTGCTGCTCAGAAGTGCCGTCTGCACAGTCAACACTTGCTCCAGTGTCATTGGGGTTCAGTAACGTCAGCTGTTCCCCTGCTGTGTGTCTGGCAATTTCTCCTGCTCTGTCCACATTCACACTACCACTGATTTTAAACTTGCTCCAATTAGGCCTCTGTCTGGCTCCTCTCTGTTTTCAGTATTTACCCTGGGCTCCAACACCGCCAGTTGCTGCTCAGAAGTGCAGTCTGCACAGTCAACACTTGCTCCAGTGTTATTGGGGTTCAGTAACGTCAGCTGTTCCCCTGCTGTGTGACCGGCAATTTCTCCTGCTCTGTCCACATTCACACCACTACTGATTTTAAACTTGCTCCAATTAGGCCTCTAGCTCCACTCTGTTTTTAGTATTTACCCTGGGCTCCAACACCGCCAGTTTCTGCTCAAAAGTGCCGTCTGCACAGTCAACACTTGCTCCAGTGTTATTGGAGTTCAGTAACTTACGCTGTTGCCCTACTGTGTGCCCGGCAATTTCTCCTGCTCTGTCCACATTCACACTACTACTGATTTTAAGCTTGCTCTAATTTGGCCTCTGTCTGGCTCCTCTCTGTTTTCATTATTTACCCTGGGCTCCAGCACCGCCATTTGCTGCTCAGAAGTGCCTTCTGCACAGTCAACACTTGCTCCAGTGTTATTGGGGTTCAGTAACGTCAGATGTTCCCCTGCTGTGTGTCCGGCAATTTCTCCTGCTCTGTCCACATTCACACTACTACTGATTTTAAACTTTCTCCAATTAGTACTCTGTCTGGCTCCTCTCTGTTTTCAGTATTTACCCTGGGCTCCAACACCGCCAATTGCTGCTCATAAGGGCCGTCTGCACAGTCAACACTTGCTCCAGTGTTATTGGGGTTCAGTAACGTCAGCTGATCCCCTGCTTTGTGCCCGGCAATTTCTCCAGCTCTGTCCACATTCTCACCACTACTGATTTTAAACTTGCTCCAATTATGTCTCTGGCTCCACTCTGTTTTTAGTATTTACCCTGGGCTCCAACACCGCCAGTTGCTGCTCAGAAGTGCCGTCTGCACAGTCAACACTTGGTCCAGTGGTATTGAGGTTCAGTAACGTCAGCTGTTCCCCTGCTTTGTGTCCGGCAATTTCTCCTGCTCTGTCCACATTCACACCACTACTTATTTTAAACTTGCTCCATTTAGGCCTCTGGCTCCTCTCTGTATTCAGTATTTACCCTGTGCTTCAACACCGCAAGTTGCTGCTCAGAAGTGCCGTCTGCACAGTCAACACTTGCTCCAGTGTTATTGGGGTTCAGTAACGTCAGCTGTTCCCCTGCTGTGTGTCCGGCAATTTCTCCTGCTCTGTCCACATTCACACTACTACTGATTTTAAACTTGCTCCAATAAGGCCTCTGTCTGGCTCCTCTCTGTTTTCAGTATTTACCCTGGGCTCCAACACCGCCAGTTGCTGCTCAGAAGTGCCGTCTGCACAGTCAACACTTGCTCCAGTGTTATTGGGGTTCAGTAACGTCAGCTGATTCCCTGCTGTGTGCCCGGCAATTTCTCCTGCCCTGTCCACATTCACACCACTACTGATTTTAAACTTGCTCCAATTAGGCCTCTGGCTCCTCTCTGTTTTCAGTATTTACCCTGGGCTCCAACACCGCCAGGTGCTGCTCAGAAGTGCCATCTGCACAGTCAACACTTGCTCAAGTGTTATTGGGGTTCAGCAACGTCAGCTGTTCCCCTGCTGTGTGTCTGGCAATTTCTCCTGCTCTGTCCACATTCACATTTCTACTGATTTTAAACTTGCTCCAATTAGGCCTCTGTCTGGCTCCTCTATGTTGTTAGTATTTACCCTGGGCCCCAACACCGCCAGTTGCTGCTCAGAAGTGCCGTCTGCACAGTCAACACTTGCTCCAGTGTTATTGGAGTTCAGTAACGTCAGCGGTTCCCCTGCTGTGTTTCCGGCAATTTCTCCTGCTCTGTCCACATTCACACTACTACTGATTTTAAACTTGCTCCAATTAGGCCTCTGTCTGGCTCCTCTCTGTTTTCAGTATTTACCCTGGGCTCCAGCACCGCCAGTTGCAGCTCAGAAGTGCCGTCTGCACAGTCAACACTTGCTCCAGTGTTATTGGGGTTCATTAACGTCAGCTGATCCCCTGCTGTGTGTCCTGCAATTTCTCCTGCTCTGTCCACATTCACACTACTACTGATTTTAAACTTGCTCCAATTAGGCCTCTGGCTCCTCTCTGTTTTCAGTATTTACCCTGGGCTCCAACACCGCCAGTTGCTGCTCAGAAGTGCCGTCTGCAAAGTGAACACTTGCTCCAGTGTTATTGGGGTTCAGTAACGTCAGCTGTTCCCCTGCTGTGTGCCCGGCAATTTCTCCTGCTCTGTCCACATTCACACTTCTACTGATTTTAAACTTGCTCCAATTAAGCCTCTGGCTCCACTCTCTTTTTAGTATTTAACCTGGGCTCCAACACCGCCAGTTGCAGCTCAGATGTGCCATCTGCACAGTCAGCACTTGCTCCAGTGTTATTGGGGTTCAGTAATGTTAGCTGTTCCCCTGTTGTGTGACCGTCAATTTCTCCTGCTCTGTCCACATTCACACTACTATTGATTTTAAACTTGCTCCAATTAGGCCTCTGGCTCCTCTCTGTTTTCAATATTTACCCTGGGCTCCAATACTGCCAGTTGCTGCTCAGAAGTGCCATCTGCACAGTCAACACTTGCTCCACTGTTATTGGAATACAGTAATGTCAGCGGTTCCCCTGCTGTGTGTCCAGCAATTTCTCCTGCTCTGTCCACATTCACACTACTACTGATTTCAAACTTGCTCCAATTAGGCCTCTGTCTGGCTCGTCTCTGTTTTCAGTATTTACCCTGTGCTCCAACACCGCCAGTTGCTGCTCAGAAGTGCCATCTGCACAGTCAACACTTGCTCCAGTGTTACTGGGGTTCAGTAACGTCAGCTGATTCCCTGCTGTGTGCCGGCAATTTCTCATGCCCTGTCCACATTCACACCACTACTGATTTTAAACTTGCTCAAATTAGGCCTCTGGCTCCACTCTGTTGTTAGTATTTACCCTGGGCCCCTACACCGCCAGTTGCTGCTCAGAAGTGCCGTCTGCACAGTCAACACTTGCTCCAGTGTTATTGGGGTTCAGTAACGTCAGCTGTTCCCCTGTTGTGTGTCCGGCAATTTCTCCTGCTCTGTCCACATTCACACTACTACTGATTTTAAACTTGCTCCAATTAGGCCTCTGTCTGGCTCCTCTCTGTTTTCAGTATTCACCCTGGGCTCCAACACCGCCAGTTGCTGCTCAGAAGTGCCGTCTGCACAGTCAACACTTGCTCCAGTGTTATTGGGGTTCAGTAAAGTCAGCTGATTTCCTGCTGTGTGCCCGGCAATTTCTCCTGCTCTGTCCACATTCACACTTCTACTGATTTTAAACTTGCTCCAATTAGGCCTCTGGCTCCACTCTGTTTTTAGTATTTAACCTGGGCTCCAACACCGCCTGTTGCAGCTCAGAAGTGCCATCTGCACAGTCAGCACTTGCTCCAGTGTTATAGGGGTACAGTAATGTTAGCTGTTCCCCTACTGTGTGACCGTCATTTTCTCCTGCTCTGTCCACATTCACACTACTACTGATTTTAAACTTGCTCCAATTAGGCCTCTGGCTCCTCTCTGTTTTCAGTATTTACCCTGGGCTCCAATACTGCCAGTTGCTGCTCAGAAGTGCCATCTGCACAGTCAACACTTGCTCCACTGTTATTGGGGTTCAGTAACGTCAGCTGTTCCCCTGCTGTGTGTCCGGCAATTTCTCCTGCTCTGTCCACATTCACACTACTACTGATTTTAAACTTGCTCCAATTAGGCCTCTGTCTCCACTCTGTTTTTAGTATTTACCCTGGGCTCCAACATCGCCAGTTGCAGCTCAGAAGTGCCATCTGCACAGTCAACACTTGCTCCAGTGTTATTGGGGTTCAGTAACGTTAGCTGTTCCTCTGCTGTGTGACCGTCAATTTCTCCTGCTCTGTCCACATTCACACTACTACTGATTTTAAACTTGCTCCAATTAGGCCTCTGGCTCCTCTCTGTTTTCAGTATTTAATCTGGGCTCCAATACTGCCAGTTGCTGCTCAGTAGTGCCATCTGCACAGTCAACACTTGCTCCACTGTTATTGGGGTTCAGTAACGTCAGCTGTTCCCCTGCTGTGTGTCCGGCAATTTCTCCTGCTCTGTCCACATTCACACTTCTACTGATTTTAAACTTGCTCCAATTAGGCCTCTGTCTGGCTCCTCTCTGTTTTCAGTATTTACCCTGGGCTCCAACACCGCCAGTTGCTGCTCAGAAATGCCATCTGCACAGTCAACACTTGCTCCAGTGTTACTGGGGTTCAGTAACGTCAGCTGATTCCCTGCTGTGTGCCAGCAATTTCTCATGCCCTGTCCACATTCACACCACTACTGATTTTAAACTTGCTCAAATTAGGCCTCTGGCTCCACTCTGTTGTTAGTATTTACCCTGGGCCCCAACACCGCCAGTTGCTGCTCAGAAGTGCCGTCTGCACAGTGAACACTTGCTCCAGTGTTATTGGGGTTCAGTAACGTCAGCTGTTCCCCTGCTGTGTGTCCGACAATTTCTCCTGCTCTGCCACATTCACACTACTACTGATTTTAAACTTGCTCAAATTAGGCCTCTGGCTCCACTCTGTTGTTAGTATTTACCCTGGGCTCCAACACCGCCAGTTGCTGCTCAGAAGTGCCGTCTGCACAGTCAACACTTGCTCCAGTGTTATTGGGGTTCAGTAACGTCAGCTGTTCCCCTGTTGTGTGTCCGGCAATTTCTCCTGCTCTGTCCACATTCACACTTCTACTGATTTTAAACTTGCTCCAATTAGGCCTCTGGCTCCACTCTGTTTTTAGTATTTAACCTGGGCTCCAACACCGCCTGTTGCAGCTCAGAAGTGCCATCTGCACAGTCAGCACTTGCTCCAGTGTTATTGGGGTTCAGTAATGTTAGCTGTTCCCCTGCTGTGTGACCGTCATTTTCTCCTGCTCTGTCCACATTCACACTACTACTGATTTTAAACTTGCTCCAATTAGGCCTCTGGCTCCTCTCTGTTTTCAGTATTTACCCTGGGCTCCAATACTGCCAGTTGCTGCTCAGAAGTGCTATCTGCACAGTCAACACTTGCTCCACTGTTATTGGGGTTCAGTAACGTCAGCTGTTCCCCTGCTGTGTGTCCGGCAATTTCTCCTGCTCTGTCCACATTCACACTACTACTGATTTTAAACTTGCTCCAATTAGGCCTCTGTCTCCACTCTGTTTTTAGTATTTACCCTGGGCTCCAACATCGCCAGTTGCAGCTCAGAAGTGCCATCTGCACAGTCAACACTTGCTCCAGTGTTATTGGGGTTCAGTAACGTTAGCTGTTTCCCTGCTGTGTGACCGTCAATTTCTCCTGCTCTGTCCACATTCACACTACTACTGATTTTAAACTTGCTCCAATTAGGCCTCTGGCTCCTCTCTGTTTTCAGTATTTAATTTGGGCTCCAATACTGCCAGTTGCTGCTCAGTAGTGCCATCTGCACAGTCAACACTTGCTCCACTGTTATTGGGGTTCAGTAACGTCAGCTGTTCCCCTGCTGTGTGTCCGGCAATTTCTCCTGCTCTGTCCACATTCACACTTCTACTGATTTTAAACTTGCTCCAATTAGGCCTCTGTCTGGCTCCTCTCTGTTTTCAGTATTTACCCTGGGCTCCAACACCGCCAGTTGCTGCTCAGAAGTGCCATCTGCACAGTCAACACTTGCTCCAGTGTTACTGGGGTTCAGTAACGTCAGCTGATTCCCTGCTGTGTGCCGGCAATTTCTCATGCCCTGTCCACATTCACACCACTACTGATTTTAAACTTGCTCAAATTAGGCCTCTGGCTCCACTCTGTTGTTAGTATTTACCCTGGGCCCCAACACCGCCAGTTGCTGCTCAGAAGTGCCGTCTGCACAGTGAACACTTGCTCCAGTGTTATTGGAGTTCAGTAACGTCAGCGGTTCCCCTGCTGTGTGTCCGGCAATTTCTCCTGCTCTGCCACATTCACACTACTACTGATTTTAAACTTGCTCCAATTAGGCCTCTGTCTGGCTCCTCTCTGTTTTCAGTATTTACCCTGGGCTCCAACACCGCCAGTTGCTGCTCAGAAGTGCCGTCTGCACAGTCAACACTTGCTCCTGTGTTATTGGGGTTCAGTAACGTCAGCTGTTCCCCTGTTGTGTGTCCGGCAATTTCTCCTGCTCTGTCCACATTCACACTACAACTGATTTTAAACTTGCTCCAATTAGGCCTCTGGCTCCACTCTGTTTTTTGTATTTACCCTGGGCTCCAACACCGCCAGTTACTGCTCAGAAGTGCCATCTGCACAGTCAACACTTGCTCCAGCGTCATTGGGGTTCAGTAAAGTCAGCTGATTCCCTGCTGTGTGCCCGGCAATTTCTCCTGCTCTGTCCACATTCACACTACTACTGATTTTAAACTTGCTCCAATTAGGCCTCTGTCTGGCTCCTCTCTGTTTTCAGTATTTTCCCTGGGCTCCAATATTGCCAGTTGCTGCTCAGAAGTGCCATCTGCACAGTCAACACTTGCTCCAGTGTTATTGGGGCTCAGTAACGTCAGGTGTTCCCCTGCTGTGTGCCCGGCAAATTCTCCTGCTCTGTCCAAATTCACACCACTACTGATTTTAAACTTGCTCCAATTAGGACTCTGGCTCCACTCTGTTTTTAGTATTTACCCTGGGCTCCAACACCGCCAGTTGCTGCTCAGAAGTGCCGTCTGCACAGTCAACACTTGCTCCAGTGTTATTGGGGTTCAGTAACGTCAGCTGTTCCCCTGCTGTGTGCCCGGCAATTTCTCCTGCTCTGTCCACATTCACACTACTACTGATTTTAAACTTGCTCCAATTAGGCCTCTGTCTGGCTACTCTCTGTTTTCAGTATTTACCCTGGGCTCCAACACCGCCAGTTGCTGCTCAGAAGTGCCGTCTGCACAATCAACACTTGCTCCAGTGTCATTAGGGTTCATTAACGTCAGCTGTTCCCCTGCTGTGTGTCTGGCAATTTCTCCTGCTCTGTCCACATTCACACTACTACTGATTTTAAACTTGCTCCAATTAGGCCTCTGTCTGGCTCCTCTCTGTTTTCAGTATTTACCCTGGGCTCCAAGACCGCCAGTTGCTGCTCAGAAGTGCCGTCTGCACAGTCAACACTTGCTCCAGTGTTATTGGGGTTCAGTAACGTCAGCTGTTCCCCTGCTGTGTGTCTGGCAATTTCTCCTGCTCTGTCCCCATTCACACTACTACTGATTTTAAACTTACTTCAATTAGGCCTCTGTCTGGCTCTTCTCTGTTTTCAGTATTTACCCTGGGCTCCAACACCGCCAGTTGCTGCTCAGAAGTGCAGTCTGCACAGTCAACACTTGCTCCAGTGTTATTGGGGTTCAGTAACGTCAGCTGTTCCCCTGCTGTGTGACCGGCAATTTCTCCTTCTCTGTCCACATTCACACCACTAGTGTTTTTAAACTTGCTCCAATTAGGCCTCTAGCTCCACTCTGTTTTTAGTATTTACCCTGGGCTCCAACACCGCCAGTTTCTGCTCAGAAGTGCCGTCTGCACAGTCAACACTTGCTCCAGTGTTATTGGGGTTCAGTAACGTACGCTGTTGCCCTACTGTGTGCCCGGCAATTTCTCCTGCTCTGTCCACATTCACACTACTACTGATTTTAAGCTTGCTCTAATTTGGCCTCTGTCTGGCTCCTCTCTGTTTTCAGTATTTACCCTGGGCTCCAGCACCGCCAGTTGCTGCTCAGAAGTGCCTTCTGCACAGTCAACACTTGCTCCAGTGTTATTGGGGTTCAGTAACGTCAGATGTTCCCCTGCTGTGTGTCCGGCAATTTCTCCTGCTCTGTCCACATTCACACTACTACTGATTTTAAACTTTCTCCAATTAGGCCTCTGTCTGGCTCCTCTCTGTTTTCAGTATTTACCCTGGGCTCCAACACTGCCAATTGCTGCTCATAAGGGCCGTCTGCACAGTCAACACTTGCTCCAGTGTTATTGGGGATCGGTAACGTCAGCTGATCCCCTGCTTTGTGCCCGGCAATTTCTCCAGCTCTGTCCACATTCTCACCACTACTGATTTTAAACTTGCTCCAATTATGTCTCTGGCTCCACTCTGTTTTTAGTATTTACCCTGGGCTCCAACACCGCCAGTTGCTTCTCAGAAGTGCCGTCTGCACAGTCAACACTTGGTCCAGTGGTATTGAGGTTCAGTAACGTCAGCTGTTCCCCTGCTGTGTGTCCGGCAATTTCTCCTGCTCTGTCCACATTCACACCACTACTTATTTTAAACTTGCTCCATTTAGGCCTCTGGCTCCTCTCTGTATTCCCTATTTACCCTGGGCTTCAACACCGCCAGTTGCTGCTCAGAAATGCCGTCTGCACAGTCAACACTTGCTCCAGTGTTATTGGGGTTCAGTAACGTCAGCTGTTCCCCTGCTGTGTGTCCGGCAATTTCTCCTGCTCTGTCCACATTCACACTACTACTGATTTTAAACTTGCTCCAATAAGGCCTCTGTCTGGCTCCTCTCTGTTTTCAGTATTTACCCTGGGCTCCAACACCGCCAGTTGCTGCTCAGAAGTGCCGTCTGCACAGTCAACACTTGCTCCAGTGTTATTGGGGTTCAGTAACGTCAGCTGATTCCCTGCTGTGTGCCCGGCAATTTCTCCTGCCCTGTCCACATTCACACCACTACTGATTTTAAACTTGCTCCAATTAGGCCTTTGGCTCCACTCTGTTTTTCATATTTACCCTGGGCTCCAACACCGCCAGTTGCTGCTCAGAAGTGCCGTCTGCTCAGTCAACACTTGCTCCAGTGTTACTGGGGTTCAGTAACGTCATGTGTTCCCCTGCTGTGTGCCCCGCAATTTCTCCTGCTCTGTCCACATTCACACCACTACTGATTTTAAACTTGCTCAAATTAGGCCTCTAGCTCCACTCTGTTTTTAGTATTTACCCTGGGCTCCAACACCGCCAGTTGCTGCTCAGAAGTGCCGTCTGCACAGTCAACACTTGCTCCAGTGTTATTGGGGTTCAGTAACGTCAACTGTTCCCCTGCTGTGTGACCGGCAATTTCCCCTGCTCTGCCCACATTCACACTACTACTGATTTTAAACTTGCTCCAAATAGGCCACTGGTTCCTCTCTGTTTTCAGTATTTACCCATGGCTCCAATACCACCAGTTGCTGCTCAGTAGTGCCGTCTGCACAGTCAACACTTGCTCCAGTTTCATTGGGGTGCAGTAACGTCAGCTGTTCCCCTGCTGTGTGCCCGGCAATTTCTCCTGCTCTGTCCACATTCACACCACTACTGATTTTAAACTTGCTTCAATTAAGCCTCTAGCTCCACTCTGTTTTTAGTATTTACCCTGGGCTCCAACACCGTCAGTTGCTGCTCAGTAGTGCCGTCTGCACAGTCAACACTTGCTCCAGTGTTTTTGGGGTTCAGTAACGTCAGCTGTTCCCCTGCTGTGTGTCCGGCAATTTCTCATGCCCTGTCCACATTCACACCACTACTGATTTTAAACTTGCTCAAATTAGGCCTCTGGCTCCACTCTGTTGTTAGTATTTACCCTGGGCCCCAACACCGCCAGTTGCTGCTCAGAAGTGCCGTCTGCACAGTCAACACTTGCTCCAGTGTTATTGGAGTTCAGTAACGTCAGCTGTTCCCCTGCAGCGTGCCCGGCAATTTCTCCTGCTCTGTCCACATTCACACTACTACTTGTTATAAACTTGCTCCAATTAGGCCTCTGTCTGGCTACTCTCTGTTTTCAGTATTTACCCTGGGCTCCAACACCGCCAGTTGCTGCTCAGAAGTGCCATCTGCACAGTCAACACTTGCTCCAGTGTCATTGGGGTTCATTAACGTCAGCTGTTCCCCTGCTGTGTGTCTGGCAATTTCTCCTGCTCTGTCCACATTCACACTACTACTGATTTTAAACTTGCTCCAATTAGGCCTCTGTCTGGCTACTCTCTGTTTTCAGTATATACCCTGGGCTCCAACACCACCAGTTTCTGCTCAGAAGTGCCGTCTGCACAGTCAACACTTGCTCCAGTGTTATTGGGGTTCAGTAACGTACGCTGTTGCCCTACTGTGTGCCCGGCAATTTCTCCTGCTCTGTCCACATTCACACTACTACTGATTTTAAGCTTGCTCTAATTTGGCCTCTGTCTGGCTCCTCTCTGTTTTCAGTATTTACCCTGGGCTCCAGCACCGCCAGTTGCTGCTCAGAAGTGCCTTCTGCACAGTCAACACTTGCTCCAGTGTTATTAGGGTTCAGTAACGTCAGATGTTCCCCTGCTGTGTGTCCGGCAATTTCTCCTGCTCTGTCCACATTCACACTACTACTGATTTTAAACTTTCTCCAATTAGGCCTCTGTCTGGCTCCTCTCTGTTTTCAGTATTTACCCTGGGCTCCAACACCGCCAGTTGCTGCTCAGAAGTGCCGTTTGCACAATCAACACTTGCTCCAGTGTCATTGGGGTTCATTAACGTCAGCTGTTCCCCTGCTGTGTGTCTGGCAATTTCTCCTGCTCTGTCCACATTCACACTACTACTGATTTTAAACTTGCTCCAATTAGGCCTCTGTCTGGCTCCTCTCTGTTTTCAGTATTTACCCTGGGCTCCAAGACCGCCAGTTGCTGCTCAGAAGTGCCGTCTGCACAGTCAACACTTGCTCCAGTGTTATTGGGGTTCAGTAACGTCAGCTGTTCCCCTGCTGTGTGTCTGGCAATTTCTCCTGCTCTGTCCACATTCACACTACTACTGATTTTAAACTTACTTCAATTAGGCCTCTGTCTGGCTCCTCTCTGTTTTCAGTATTTATCCTGGGCTCCAACACCGCCAGTTGCTGCTCAGAAGTGCAGTCTGCACAGTCAACACTTGCACCAGTATTATTGGGGTTCAGTAACGTCAGCTGTTCCCCTGCTGTGTGACCGGCAATTTCTCCTGCTCTGTCCACATTCACACCACTAGTGTTTTTAAACTTGCTCCATTTAGGCCTCTAGCTCCACTCTGTTTTTAGTATTTACTCTGGGCTCCAACACCGCCAGTTTCTGCTCAGAAGTGCCGTCTGCACAGTCAACACTTGCTCCAGTGTTATTGGGGTTCAGTAACGTCAGATGTTCCCCTGCTGTGTGTCCGGCAATTTCTCCTGCTCTGTCCACATTCACACTACTACTGATTTTAAACTTTCTCCAATTAGGCCTCTGTCTGGCTCCTCTCTGTTTTCAGTATTTACCCTGGGCTCCAACACCGCCAGTTGCTGCTCAGAAGTGCCGTTTGCACAATCAACACTTGCTCCAGTGTCATTGGGGTTCATTAACGTCAGCTGTTCCCCTGCTGTGTGTCTGGCAATTTCTCCTGCTCTGTCCACATTCACACTACTACTGATTTTAAACTTGCTCCAATTAGGCCTCTGTCTGGCTCCTCTCTGTTTTCAGTATTTACCCTGGGCTCCAAGACCGCCAGTTGCTGCTCAGAAGTGCCGTCTGCACAGTCAACACTTGCTCCAGTGTTATTGGGGTTCAGTAACGTTAGCTGTTCCCCTGCTGTGTGTCTGGCAATTTCTCCTGCTCTGTCCACATTCACACTACTACTGATTTTAAACTTACTTCAATTAGGCCTCTGTCTGGCTCCTCTCTGTTTTCAGTATTTACCCTGGGCTCCAACACCGCCAGATGCTGCTCAGAAGTGCAGTCTGCACAGTCAACACTTGCTCCAGTTTTATTGGGGTTCAGTAACGTCAGCTGTTCCCCTGCTGTGTGAGCGGCAATTTCTCCTGCTCTGTCCACATTCACACCACTAGTGTTTTTAAACTTGCTCCATTTAGGCCTCTAGCTCCACTCTGTTTTTAGTATTTACCCTGGGCTCCAACACCGCCAGTTTCTGCTCAGAAGTGCCGTCTGCACAGTCAACACTTGCTCCAGTGTTATTTGGGTTCAGTAACGTACGCTGTTGCCCTACTGTGTGCCTGGCAATTTCTCCTGCTCTGTCCACATTCACACTACTACTGATTTTAAGCTTGCTCTAATTTGGCCTCTGTCTGGCTCCTCTCTGTTTTCAGTATTTACCCTGGGCTCCAGCACCACCAGTTGCTGCTCAGAAGTGCCTTCTGCACAGTCAACACTTGCTCCAGTGTTATTGGGGTTCAGTAACGTCAGATGTTCCCCTGCTGTGTGTCCGGCAATTTCTCCTGCTCTGTCCACATTCACACTACTACTGATTTTAAACTTTCTCCAATTAGGCCTCTGTCTGGCTCCTCTCTGTTTTCAGTATTTACCCTGGGCTCCAACACCGCCAATTGCTGCTCATAAGGGCCGTCTGCACAGTCAACACTTGCTCCAGTGTTATTGGGGTTCAGTAACGTCAGCTGATCCCCTGCTTTGTGCCCGGCAATTTCTCCAGCTCTGTCCACATTCTCAACACTACTGATTTTAAATTTGCTCCAATTATGTCTCTGGCTCCACTCTGTTTTTAGTATTTACCCTGGGCTCCAACACCGCCAGTTGCTGCTCAGAAGTGCCGTCTGCACAGTCGACACTTGGTCCAGTGGTATTGAGGTTCAGTAACGTCAGCTGTTCCCCTGCTGTGTGTCCGGCAATTTCTCCTGCTCTGTCCACATTCACACCACTACTTATTTTAAACTTGCTCAATTTAGGCCTCTGGCTCCTCTCTGTATTCACTATTTACCCTGGGCTTCAACACCGCCAGTTGCTGCTCAGAAGTGCTGTCTGCACAGTCAACACTTGCTCCAGTGTTATTGGGGTTCAGTAACGTCAGCTGTTCCCCTGCTGTGTGTCCGGCAATTTCTCCTGCTCTGTCCACATTCACACTACTACTGATTTTAAACTTGCTCCAATAAGGCCTCTATCTGGCTCCTCTCTGTTTTCAGTATTTACCCTAGGCTCCAACACCGCCAGTTGCTGCTCAGAAGTGCCGTCTGCACAGTCAACACTTGCTCCAGTGTTATTGGGGTTCAGTAACGTCAGCTGATTCCCTGCTGTGTGCCCGGCAATTTCTCCTGCCGTGTCCACATTCACACCACTACTGATTTTAACTTGCTCCAATTAGGCCTCTGGCTCCACTCTGTTTTTCATATTTACCCTGGGCTCCAACACCGCCAGTTGCTGCTCAGAAGTACCGTCTGCTCAGTCAACACTTGCTCCAGTGTTATTGGGGTTCAGTAACGTCATCTGTTCCCCTGCTGTGTGCCCCGCAATTTCTCCTGCTCTGTCCACATTCACACCACTACTGATTTTAAACTGGCTCTAATTAGGCCTCTAGCTCCACTCTGTTTTTAGTATTTACCCTGGGCTCCAACACCGCCAGTTGCTGCTCAGAAGTACCGTCTGCACAGTCAACACTTGCTCCAGTGTTATTGGGGTTCAGTAACGTCAACTGTTCCCCTGCTGTGTGACTGGCAATTTCTCCTGCTCTGCCCACATTCACACTACTACTGATTTTAAACTTGCTCCAATTAGACCACTGGCTCCTCTCTGTTTTCAGTATTTACCCATGGCTCCAATACCACCAGTTGCTGCTCAGTAGTGCCGTCTGCACAGTCAACACTTGCTCCAGTTTCATTGGGGTGCAGTAACGTCAGCTGTTCCCCTGCTGTGTGCCCGTCAATTTCTCCTGCTCTGTGCACATTCACACCACTACTGATTTTAAACTTGCTTCAATTAGGCCTCTAGCTCCACTCTGTTTTTAGTATTTACCCTGGGCTCCAAGATCGCCAGTTGCTGCTCAGAAATGCCGTCTGCACAGTCAACACTTGCTCCAGTGTTATTGGGGTTCAGTAACGTCAGGTGTTCTCCTGCTGTGTGCCCGGCAATTTCTCCTGCTCTGTCCACATTCACACTACTACTGATTTTAAACTTTCTCCAATTAGGCCTCTGTCTGGCTCCTCTCTGTTTTCAGTATTTACCCTGGGCTCCAACACCGCCAGTTGCTGCTCAGAAGTGCCGTCTGCACAATCAACACTTGCTCCAGTGTCATTGGGGTTCATTAACGTCAGCTGTTCCCCTGCTGTGTGTCTGGCAATTTCTCCTGCTCTGTCCACATTCACACTACTACTGATTTTAAACTTGCTCCAATTAGGCCTCTGTCTGGCTCCTCTCTGTTTTCAGTATTTACCCTGGGCTCCAAGACCGCCAGTTGCTGCTCAGAAGTGCCGTCTGCACAGTCAACACTTGCTCCAGTGTTATTGGGGTTCAGTAACGTCAGCTGTTCCCCTGCTGTGTGTCTGGCAATTTCTCCTGCTCGGTCCACATTCACGCTACTACTGATTTTAAACTTACTTCAATTAGGCCTCTGTCTGGCTCCTCTCTGTTTTCAGTATTTACCCTGGGCTCCAACACCGCCAGTTGCTGCTCAGAAGTGCAGTCTGCACAGTCAACACTTGCTCCAGTATTATTGGGGTTCAGTAACGTCAGCTGTTCCCCTGCTGTGTGACCGGCAATTTCTCCTGCTCTGTCCACATTCACACCACTAGTGTTTTTAAACTTGCTCCATTTAGGCCTCTAGCTCCACTCTGTTTTTAGTATTTACCCTGGGCTCCAACACCGCCAGTTTCTGCTCAGAAGTGCCGTCTGCACAGTCAAAACTTGCTCCAGTGTTATTGGGGTTCAGTAACGTACGCTGTTGCCCTACTGTGTGCCCGGCAATTTCTCCTGCTCTGTCCACATTCACACTACTACTGATTTTAAGCTTGCTCTAATTTGGCCTCTGTCTGGCTCCTCTCTGTTTTCAGTATTTACCCTGGGCTCCAGCACCACCAGTTGCTGCTCAGAAGTGCCTTCTGCACAGTCAACACTTGCTCCAGTGTTATTGGGGTTCAGTAACGTCAGATGTTCCCCTGCTGTGTGTCCGGCAATTTCTCCTGCTCTGTCCACATTCACACTACTACTGATTTTAAACTTTCTCCAATTAGGCCTCTGTCTGGCTCCTCTCTGTTTTCAGTATTTACCCTGGGCTCCAACACCGCCAATTGCTGCTCATAAGGGCCGTCTGCACAGTCAACACTTGCTCCAGTGTTATTGGGGTTCAGTAACGTCAGCTGATCCCCTGCTTTGTGCCCGGCAATTTCTCCAGCTCTGTCCACATTCTCAACACTACTGATTTTAAACTTGCTCCAATTATGTCTCTGGCTCCACTCTGTTTTTAGTATTTACCCTGGGCTCCAACACCGCCAGTTGCTGCTCAGAAGTGCCGTCTGCACAGTCGACACTTGGTCCAGTGGTATTGAGGTTCAGTAACGTCAGCTGTTCCCCTGCTGTGTGTCCGGCAATTTCTCCTGCTCTGTCCACATTCACACCACTACTTATTTTAAACTTGCTCAATTTAGGCCTCTGGCTCCTCTCTGTATTCACTATTTACCCTGGGCTTCAACACCGCCAGTTGCTGCTCAGAAGTGCTGTCTGCACAGTCAACACTTGCTCCAGTGTTATTGGGGTTCAGTAACGTCAGCTGTTCCCCTGCTGTGTGTCCGGCAATTTCTCCTGCTCTGTCCACATTCACACTACTACTGATTTTAAACTTGCTCCAATAAGGCCTCTATCTGGCTCCTCTCTGTTTTCAGTATTTACCCTGGGCTCCAACACCGCCAGTTGCTGCTCAGAAGTGCCGTCTGCACAGTCAACACTTGCTCCAGTGTTATTGGGGTTCAGTAACGTC
Source organism: Phyllobates terribilis (assembly GCF_046119375.1). Classification (NCBI taxonomy): domain Eukaryota; kingdom Metazoa; phylum Chordata; class Amphibia; order Anura; family Dendrobatidae; genus Phyllobates; species Phyllobates terribilis. The sequence continues at coordinate 521,812,676 of NW_027362763.1, read as the reverse complement.
AGCTGATTCCCTGCTGTGTGCCCGGCAATTTCTCCTGCCCTGTCCACATTCACACCACTACTGATTTTAACTTGCTCCAATTAGGCCTCTGGCTCCACTCTGTTTTTCATATTTACCCTGGGCTCCAACACCGCCAGTTGCTGCTCAGAAGTGCCGTCTGCTCAGTCAACACTTGCTCCAGTGTTATTGGGGTTCAGTAACGTCATCTGTTCCCCTGCTGTGTGCCCCACAATTTCTCCTGCTCTGTCCACATTCACACCACTACTGATTTTAAACTGGCTCCAATTAGGCCTCTAGCTCCACTCTGTTTTTAGTATTTACCCTGGGCTCCAACACCGCCAGTTGCTGCTCAGAAGTGCCGTCTGCACAGTCAACACTTGCTCCAGTGTTATTGGGGTTCAGTAACGTCAACTGTTCCCCTGCTGTGTGACCGGCAATTTCTCCTGCTCTGCCCACATTCACACTACTACTGATTTTAAACTTGCTCCAATTAGACCACTGGCTCCTCTCTGTTTTCAGTATTTACCCATGGCTCCAATACCACCAGTTGCTGCTCAGTAGTGCCGTCTGCACAGTCAACACTTGCTCCAGTTTCATTGGGGTGCAGTAACGTCAGCTGTTCCCCTGCTGTGTGTCCGGCAATTTCTCCTGCTCTGTCCACATTCACACTACTACTGATTTTAAACTTTCTCCAATTAGGCCTCTGTCTGGCTCCTCTCTGTTTTCAGTATTTACCCTGGGCTCCAACACCGCCAATTGCTGCTCATAAGGGCCGTCTGCACAGTCAACACTTGCTCCAGTGTTATTGGGGTTCAGTAACGTCAGCTGATCCCCTGCTTTGTGCCCGGCAATTTCTCCAGCTCTGTCCACATTCTCAACACTACTGATTTTAAACTTGCTCCAATTATGTCTCTGGCTCCACTCTGTTTTTAGTATTTACCCTGGGCTCCAACACCGCCAGTTGCTGCTCAGAAGTGCCGTCTGCACAGTCGACACTTGGTCCAGTGGTATTGAGGTTCAGTAACGTCAGCTGTTCCCCTGCTGTGTGTCCGGCAATTTCTCCTGCTCTGTCCACATTCACACCACTACTTATTTTAAACTTGCTCAATTTAGGCCTCTGGCTCCTCTCTGTATTCACTATTTACCCTGGTCTTCAACACCGCCAGTTGCTGCTCAGAAGTGCTGTCTGCACAGTCAACACTTGCTCCAGTGTTATTGGGGTTCAGTAACGTCAGCTGTTCCCCTGCTGTGTGTCCGGCAATTTCTCCTGCTCTGTCCACATTCACACTACTACTGATTTTAAACTTGCTCCAATAAGGCCTCTATCTGGCTCCTCTCTGTTTTCAGTATTTACCCTGGGCTCCAACACCGCCAGTTGCTGCTCAGAAGTGCCGTCTGCACAGTCAACACTTGCTCCAGTGTTATTGGGGTTCAGTAACGTCAGCTGATTCCCTGCTGTGTGCCCGGCAATTTCTCCTGCCCTGAAAACATTCACACCACTACTGATTTTAACTTGCTCCAATTAGGCCTCTGGCTCCACTCTGTTTTTCATATTTACCCTGGGCTCCAACACCGCCAGTTGCTGCTCAGAAGTGCCGTCTGCTCAGTCAACACTTGCTCCAGTGTTATTGGGGTTCAGTAACGTCATCTGTTCCCCTGCTGTGTGAACCCACAATTTCTCCTGCTCTGTCCACATTCACACCACTACTGATTTTAAACTGGCTCCAATTAGGCCTCTAGCTCCACTCTGTTTTTAGTATTTACCCTGGGCTCCAACACCGCCAGTTGCTGCTCAGAAGTGCCGTCTGCACAGTCAACACTTGCTCCAGTGTTATTGGGGTTCAGTAACGTCAACTGTTCCCCTGCTGTGTGACCGGCAATTTCTCCTGCTCTGCCCACATTCACACTACTACTGATTTTAAACTTGCTCCAATTAGACCACTGGCTCCTCTCTGTTTTCAGTATTTACCCATGGCTCCAATACCACCAGTTGCTGCTCAGTAGTGCCGTCTGCACAGTCAACACTTGCTCCAGTTTCATTGGGGTGCAGTAACGTCAGCTGTTCCCCTGCTGTGTGTCCGGCAATTTCTCCTGCTCTGTCCACATTCACACTACTACTGATTTTAAACTTTCTCCAATTAGGCCTCTGTCTGGCTCCTCTCTGTTTTCAGTATTTACCCTGGGCTCCAACACCGCCAATTGCTGCTCATAAGGGCCGTCTGCACAGTCAACACTTGCTCCAGTGTTATTGGGGTTCAGTAACGTCAGCTGATCCCCTGCTTTGTGCCCGGCAATTTCTCCAGCTCTGTCCACATTCTCAACACTACTGATTTTAAACTTGCTTCAATTATGTCTCTGGCTCCACTCTGTTTTTAGTATTTACCCTGGGCTCCAACACCGCCAGTTGCTGCTCAGAAGTGCCGTCTGCACAGTCGACACTTGGTCCAGTGGTATTGAGGTTCAGTAACGTCAGCTGTTCCCCTGCTGTGTGTCCGGCAATTTCTCCTGCTCTGTCCACATTCACACCACTACTTATTTTAAACTTGCTCAATTTAGGCCTCTGGCTCCTCTCTGTATTCACTATTTACCCTGGGCTTCAACACCGCCAGTTGCTGCTCAGAAGTGCTGTCTGCACAGTCAACACTTGCTCCAGTGTTATTGGGGTTCAGTAACGTCAGCTGTTCCCCTGCTGTGTGTCCGGCAATTTCTCCTGCTCTGTCCACATTCACACTACTACTGATTTTAAACTTGCTCCAATAAGGCCTCTATCTGGCTCCTCTCTGTTTTCAGTATTTACCCTGGGCTCCAACACCGCCAGTTGCTGCTCAGAAGTGCCGTCTGCACAGTTAACACTTGCTCCAGTGTTATTGGGGTTCAGTAACGTCAGCTGATTCCCTGCTGTGTGCCCGGCAATTTCTCCTGCCCTGTCCACATTCACACCACTACTGATTTTAACTTGCTCCAATTAGGCCTCTGGCTCCACTCTGTTTTTCATATTTACCCTGGGCTCCAACACCGCCAGTTGCTGCTCAGAAGTGCCGTCTGCTCAGTCAACACTTGCTCCAGTGTTATTGGGGTTCAGTAACGTCATCTGTTCCCCTGCTGTGTGAACCCACAATTTCTCCTGCTCTGTCCACATTCACACCACTACTGATTTTAAACTGGCTCCAATTAGGCCTCTAGCTCCACTCTGTTTTTAGTATTTACCCTGGGCTCCAACACCGCCAGTTGCTGCTCAGAAGTGCCGTCTGCACAGTCAACACTTGCTCCAGTGTTATTGGGGTTCAGTAACGTCAACTGTTCCCCTGCTGTGTGACCGGCAATTTCTCCTGCTCTGCCCACATTCACACTACTACTGATTTTAAACTTGCTCCAATTAGACCACTGGCTCCTCTCTGTTTTCAGTATTTACCCATGGCTCCAATACCACCAGTTGCTGCTCAGTAGTGCCGTCTGCACAGTCAACACTTGCTCCAGTTTCATTGGGGTGCAGTAACGTCAGCTGTTCCCCTGCTGTGTGCCCGGCAATTTCTCCTGCTCTGTGCACATTCACACCACTACTGATTTTAAACTTGCTTCAATTAGGCCTCTAGCTCCACTCTGTTTTTAGTATTTACCCTGGGCTCCAAGATCGCCAGTTGCTGCTCAGAAATGCCGTCTGCACAGTCAACACTTGCTCCAGTGTTATTGGGGTTCAGTAACGTCAGGTGTTCTCCTGCTGTGTGCCCGGCAATTTCTCCTGCTCTGTCCACATTCACACTACTACTGATTTTAAACTTTCTCCAATTAGGCCTCTGTCTGGCTCCTCTCTGTTTTCAGTATTTACCCTGGGCTCCAACACCGCCAGTTGCTGCTCAGAAGTGCCGTCTGCACAATCAACACTTGCTCCAGTGTCATTGGGGTTCATTAACGTCAGCTGTTCCCCTGCTGTGTGTCTGGCAATTTCTCCTGCTCTGTCCACATTCACACTACTACTGATTTTAAACTTGCTCCGATTAGGCCTCTGTCTGGCTCCTCTCTGTTTTCAGTATTTACCCTGGGCTCCAAGACCGCCAGTTGCTGCTCAGAAGTGCCGTCTGCACAGTCAACACTTGCTCCAGTGTTATTGGGGTTCAGTAACGTCAGCTGTTCCCCTGCTGTGTGTCTGGCAATTTCTCCTGCTCTGTCCACATTCACACTACTACTGATTTTAAACTTACTTCAATTAGGCCTCTGTCTGGCTCCTCTCTGTTTTCAGTATTTACCCTGGGCTCCAACACCGCCAGTTGCTGCTCAGAAGTGCAGTCTGCACAGTCAACACTTGCTCCAGTATTATTGGGGTTCAGTAACGTCAGCTGTTCCCCTGCTGTGTGACCGGAAATTTCTCCTGCTCTGTCCACATTCACACCACTAGTGTTTTTAAACTTGCTCCATTTAGGCCTCTAGCTCCACTCTGTTTTTAGTATTTACGCTGGGCTCCAACACCGCCAGTTTCTGCTCAGAAGTGCCGTCTGCACAGTCAACACTTGCTCCAGTGTTATTGGGGTTCAGTAACGTACGCTGTTGCCTTACTGTGTGCCCGGCAATTTCTCCTGCTCTGTCCACATTCACACTACTACTGATTTTAAGCTTGCTCTAATTTGGCCTCTGTCTGGCTCCTCTCTGTTTTCAGTATTTACCCTGGGCTCCAGCACCGCCAGTTGCTGCTCAGAAGTGCCTTCTGCACAGTCAACACTTGCTCCAGTGTTATTGGGGTTCAGTAACGTCAGATGTTCCCCTGCTGTGTGTCCGGCAATTTCTCCTGCTCTGTCCACATTCACACTACTACTGATTTTAAACTTTCTCCAATTAGGCCTCTGTCTGGCTCCTCTCTGTTTTCAGTATTTACCCTGGGCTCCAACACCGCCAATTGCTGCTCATAAGGGCCGTCTGCACAGTCAACACTTGCTCCAGTGTTATTGGGGTTCAGTAACGTCAGCTGATCCCCTGCTTTGTGCCCGGCAATTTCTCCAGCTCTGTCCACATTCTCAACACTACTGATTTTAAACTTGCTCCAATTATGTCTCTGGCTCCACTCTGTTTTTAGTATTTACCCTGGGCTCCAACACCGCCAGTTGCTGCTCAGAAGTGCCGTCTGCACAGTCGACACTTGGTCCAGTGTATTGAGGTTCAGTAACGTCAGCTGTTCCCCTGCTGTGTGTCCGGCAATTTCTCCTGCTCTGTCCACATTCACACCACTACTTATTTTAAACTTGCTCCATTTAGGCCTCTGGCTCCTCTCTGTATTCACTATTTACCCTGGGCTTCAACACCGCCAGTTGCTGCTCAGAAGTGCTGTCTGCACAGTCAACACTTGCTCCAGTGTTATTGGGGTTCAGTAACGTCAGCTGTTCCCCTGCTGTGTGTCCGGCAATTTCTCCTGCTCTGTCCACATTCACACTACTACTGATTTTAAACTTGCTCCAATAAGGCCTCTATCTGGCTCATCTCTGTTTTCAGTATTTACCCTGGGCTCCAACACCGCCAGTTGCTGCTCAGAAGTGCCGTCTGCACAGTCAACACTTGCTCCAGTGTTATTGGGGTTCAGTAACGTCAGCTGATTCCCTGCTGTGTGCCCGGCAATTTCTCCTGCCCTGTCCACATTCACACCACTACTGATTTTAACTTGCTCCAATTAGGCCTCTGGCTCCACTCTGTTTTTCATATTTACCCTGGGCTCCAACACCGCCAGTTGCTGCTCAGAAGTGCCGTCTGCTCAGTCAACACTTGCTCCAGTGTTATTGGGGTTCAGTAACGTCATCTGTTCCCCTGCTGTGTGCCCCGAAATTTCTCCTGCTCTGTCCACATTCACACCACTACTGATTTTAAACTGGCTCCAATTAGGCCTCTAGCTCCACTCTGTTTTTAGTATTTACCCTGGGCTCCAACACCGCCAGTTGCTGCTCAGAAGTGCCGTCTGCACAGTCAACACTTGCTCCAGTGTTATTGGGGTTCAGTAACGTCAACTGTTCCCCTGCTGTGTGACCGGCAATTTCTCCTGCTCTGCCCACATTCACACTACTACTGATTTTAAACTTGCTCCAATTAGACCACTGGCTCCTCTCTGTTTTCAGTATTTACCCATGGCTCCAATACCACCAGTTGCTGCTCAGTAGTGCCGTCTGCACAGTCAACACTTGCTGCAGTTTCATTGGGGTGCAGTAACGTCAGCTGTTCCCCTGCTGTGTGCCCGGCAATTTCTCCTGCTCTGTGCACATTCACACCACTACTGATTTTAAACTTGCTTCAATTAGGCCTCTAGGTCCACTCTGTTTTTAGTATTTACCCTGGGCTCCAAGATCGCCAGTTGCTGCTCAGAAATGCCGTCTGCACAGTCAACACTTGCTCCAGTGTTATTGGGGTTCAGTAACGTCAGGTGTTCTCCTGCTGTGTGCCCGGCAATTTCTCCTGCTCTGTCCACATTCACACTACTACTGATTTTAAACTTGCTCCAATTAGGCCTCTGTCTGGCTCCTCTCTGTTTTCAGTATTTACCCTGGGCTCCAAGATCGCCAGTTGCTGCTCAGAAATGCCGTCTGCACAGTCAACACTTGCTCCAGTGTTATTGGGGTTCAGTAACGTCAGGTGTTCTCCTGCTGTGTGCTCGGCAATTTCTCCTGCTCTGTCCACATTCACACTACTACTGATTTTAAACTTACTACAATTAGGCCTCTGTCTGGCTCCTCTCTGTTTTCAGTATTTACCCTGGGCTCCAACACCGCCAGTTGCTGCTCAGAAGTGCCGTCTGCACAGTCAGCACTTGCTCCAGTGTTATTGGGGTTCAGTAACGTCAGCTGTTCCCCTGCTGTGTGACCGGCAATTTCTCCTGCTCGGTCCACATTCACACTACTACTGATTTTAAACTTGCTCCAATTAGGCCTCTAGCTCCACTCTGTTTTTAGTATTTACCCTGGTCTCCAACACCGCCAGTTGCTGCTCAGTAGTACCGTCTGCACTGTCAATACTTGCTCCAGTGTTATTGGGGTTCAGTAATGTCAGCTGTTCCTCTGCTGTGTGTCCGGCAATTTCTCCTGCTCTGTCCACATTCATACTACTACTGATTTTAAACTTGCTCCAATTAGGACTCTGTCTGGCTCCTCTCTGTTTTCAGTATTCACCCTGGACTTCAACACCGCCAGTTGCTGCTCAGAAGTGCGGTCTGCACAGTCAACACTTGCTCCAGTGTTATTGGGGTTCAGTAAAGTCAGCTGATTCCCTGCTGTGTGCCCGGCAATTTCTCCTGCTCTGTCCACATTCACACTACTACTGATTTTAAACTTGCTCCAATTAGGCCTCTGTCTGGCTCCTCTCTGTTTTCAGTATTTTCACTGGGCTCCAACATTGCCAGTTGCTGCTCAGAAGTCCCGTCTACACAGTCGACACTTGCTCCAGTGTTATTGGGGCTCAGTAACGTCAGCTGTTCCCCTGCTGCGTGCCCGGCAATTTCTACTGCTCTGTCCACATTCACACTACTACTGATTTTAAACTTGCTCCAATTAGGCCTCTGTCTGGCTACTCTCTGTTTTCAGTATTTACCCTGGGCTCCAACACCGCCAGTTGCTGCTCAGAAGTGCCGTCTGCACAGTCAACACTTGCTCCAGTGTCATTGGGGTTCATTAACGTCAGCTGTTCCCCTGCTGTGTATCTGGCAATTTCTCCTGCTCTGTCCACATTCACACTACTACTGATTTTAAACTTGCTCCAATTATGCCTCTGTCTGGCTATTCTCTGTTTTCAGTATTTACCCTGGGCTCCAACACGGCCAGTTTCTGCTCAGAAGTGCCGTCTGCACAGTCAACACTTGCTCCAGTGTTATTGGGGTTCAGTAACGTACGCTGTTGCCCTACTGTGTGCCCGGCAATTTCTCCTGCTCTGTCCACATTCACACTACTACTGATTTTAAGCTTGCTCTAATTTGGCCTCTGTCTGGCTCCTCTCTGTTTTCAGTATTTACCCTGGGCTCCAGCACCGCCAGTTGCTGCTCAGAAGTGCCTTCTGCACAGTCAACACTTGCTCCAGTGTTATTGGGGTTCAGTAACGTCAGATGTTCCCCTGCTGTGTGTCCGGCAATTTCTCCTGCTCTGTCCACATTCACACTACTACTGATTTTAAACTTTCTCCAATTAGGCCTCTGTCTGGCTCCTCTCTGTTTTCAGTATTTACCTTGGGCTCCAACACCACCAATTGCTGCTCATAAGGGCCGTCTGCACAGTCAACACTTGCTCCAGTGTTATTGGGGTTCAGTAACGTCAGCTGATCCCCTGCTTTGTGCCCGGCAATTTCTCCAGCTCTGTCCACATTCTCACCACTACTGATTTTAAACTTGCTCCAATTATGTCTCTGGCTCCACTCTGTTTTTAGTATTTACCCTGGGCTCCAACACCGCCAGTTGCTGCTCAGAAGTGCCGTCTGCACAGTCAACACTTGGTCCAGTGGTATTGACGTTCAGTAACGTCAGCTGTTCCCCTGCTGTGTGTCCGGCAAATTCTCCTGCTCTGTCCACATTCACACCACTACTTATTTTAAACTTGCTCCATTTAGGCCTCTGGCTCCTCTCTGTATTCAGTATTTACCCTGGGCTTCAACACCGCCAGTTGCTGCTCAGAAGTGCCGTCTGCACAGTCAACACTTGCTCCAGTGTTATTGGGGTTCAGTAACGTCAGCTGTTCCCCTGCTGTGTGTCCGGCAATTTCTCCTGCTCTGTCCACATTCACACTACTACCGATTATAAACTTGCTCCAATAAGGCCTCTGTCTGGCTCCTCTCTGTTTTCAGTATTTACCCTGGGCTCCAACACCGCCAGTTGCTGCTCAGAAGTGCCGTCTGCACAGTCAACACTTGCTCCAGTGTTATTGGGGTTCAGTAACGTCAGCTGATTCCCTGCTGTGTGCCCGGCAATTTCTCCTGCCCTGTCCACATTCACACCACTACTGATTTTAAACTTGCTCCAATTAGGCTTCTGGCTCCACTCTGTTTTTCATATTTACCCTGGGCTCCAACACCGCCAGTTGCTGCTCAGAAGTGCCGTCTGCTCAGTCAACACTTGCTCCAGTGATATTGGGGTTCAGTAACGTCATCTGTTCCCCTGCTGTGTGCCCCGCAATTTCTCCTGCTCTGTCCACATTCACACCACTAATTATTTTAAACTGGCTCCAATTAGGCCTCTAGCTCCACTCTGTTTTTAGTATTTACCCTGGGCTCCAACACCGTCAGTTGCTGCTCAGAAGTGCCATCTGCACAGTCAACACTTGCTCCAGTGTTATTGGGGTTCAGTAACGTCAACTGTTCCCCTGCTGTGTGACCGGCAATTTCTCCTGCTCTGCCCACATTCACACTACTACTGATTTTAAACTTGCTCCAATTAGGCCACTGGCTCCTCTCTGTTTTCAGTATTTACCCATGGCTCCAATACCACCAGTTGCTGCTCAGTAGTGCCGTCTGCACAGTCAACACTTGCTCCAGTTTCATTGGGGTGCAGTAACGTCAGCTGTTCCCCTGCTGTGTGCCCGGCAATTTCTCCTGCTCTGTCCACATTCACACCACTACTGATTTTAAACTTGCTTCAATTAGGCCTCTAGCTCCACTCTGTTTTTAGTATTTACCCTGGGCTCCAACACCGTCAGTTGCTGCTCAGTAGTGCCGTCTGCACAGTCAACACTTGCTCCAGTGTTATTGGGGTTCAGTAACGTCAGATGTTCCCCTGCTGTGTGTCCGGCAATTTCTCCTGCTCTGTCCACATTCACACTACTACTGATTTTAAGCTTGCTCTAATTTGGCCTCTGTCTGGCTCCTCTCTGTTTTCAGTATTTACCCTGGGCTCCAGCACCGCCAGTTGCTGCTCAGAAGTGCCTTCTGCACAGTCAACACTTGCTCCAGTGTTATTGGGGTTCAGTAACGTCAGATGTTCCCCTGCTGTGTGTCCGGCAATTTCTCCTGCTCTGTCCACATTCACACTACTACTGATTTTAAACTTTCTCCAAATAGGCCTCTGTCTGGCTCCTCTCTGTTTTCAGTATTTACCCTGGGCTCCAACACCGCCAATTGCTGCTCATAAGGGCCGTCTGCACAGTCAACACTTGCTCCAGTGTTATTGGGGTTCAGTAACGTCAGCTGATCCCCTGCTTTGTGCCCGGCAATTTCTCCAGCTCTGTCCACATTCTCACCACTACTGATTTTAAACTTGCTCCAATTATGTCTCTGGCTCCACTCTGTTTTTAGTATTTACCCTGGGCTCCAACACCGCCAGTTGCTGCTCAGAAGTGCCGTCTGCACAGTCAACACTTGGTCCAGTGGTATTGAGGTTCAGTAACGTCAGCTGTTCCCCTGCTGTGTGTCCGGCAATTTCTCCTGCTCTGTCCACATTCACACCACTACTTATTTTAAACTTGCTCCATTTAGGCCTCTGTCACCTCTCTGTATTCAGTATTTACCCTGGGCTTCAACACCGCCAGTTGCTGCTCAGAAGTGCCGTCTGCACAGTCAACACTTGCTCCAGTGTTATTGGGGTTCAGTAACGTCAGCTGTTCCCCTGCTGTGTGTCTGGCAATTTCTCCTGCTCTGTCCACATTCACACTACTACTGATTTTAAACTTGCTCCAATAAGGCCTCTGTCTGGCTCCTCTCTGTTTTCAGTATTTACCCTGAGCTCCAACACCGCCAGTTGCTGCTCAGAAGTGCCGTCTGCACAGTCAACACTTGCTCCAGTGTTATTGGGGTTCAGTAACGTCAGCTGATTCCCTGCTGTGTGCCCGGTAATTTCTCCTGCCCTGTCCACATTCACACCACTACTGATTTTAAACTTGCTCCAATTAGGCCTCTGGCTCCACTCTGTTTTTCATATTTACCCTGGGCTCCAAAACCGCCAGTTGCTGCTCAGAAGTGCCGTCTGCTCAGTCAACACTTGCTCCAGTGTTATTGGGGTTCAGTAACGTCATCTGTTCCCCTGCTGTGTGCCCCGCAATTTCTCCTGCTCTGTCCACATTCACACCACTACTGATTTTAAACTGGCTCCAATTAGGCCTCTAGCTCCACTCTGTTTTTAGTATTTACCCTGGGCTCCAACACCGCCAGTTGCTGCTCAGAAGTGCCGTCTGCACAGTCAACACTTGCTCCAGTGTTATTGGGGTTCAGTAACGTCAACTGTTCCCCTGCTGTGTGACCGGCAATTTCTCCTGCTCTGCCCACATTCACACTACTACTGAATTTAAACTTGCTCCATTTAGGCCACTGGCTCCTCTCTGTTTTCAGTATTTACCCATGGCTCCAATACCACCAGTTGCTGCTCAGTAGTACCGTCTGCACAGTCAACACTTGCTCCGGTTTCATTGGGGTGCAGTAACGTCAGCTGTTCCCCTGCTGTGTGTCCGGCAATTTCTCCTGCTCTGTCCACATTCACACTACTACTGATTTTAAACTTGCTCCAATTAGGCCTCTGTCTGGCTCCTCTCTGTTTTCAGTATTTACCCTGGGCTCCAAGATCGCCAGTTGCTGCTCAGAAATGCCATCTGCACAGTCAACACTTGCTCCAGTGTTATTGGGATTCAGTAACGTCAGGTGTTCTCCTGCTGTGTGCCCGGCAATTTCTCCTGCTCTGTCCACATTCACACCACTACTGATTTTAAACTTGCTCCAATTAGGCCTCTGGCTCCACTCTGTTTTTAGTATTTACCCTGGGCTCCAACACCGCCAGTTGCTGCTCAGAAGTGCCGTCTGCACAGTCAACACTTGCTCCAGTGTTATTGGGGTTCAGTAACGTCAGCTGTTCCCCTGCTGCGTGCCCGGCAATTTCTACTGCTCTGTCCACATTCACACAACTACTGATTTTAAACTTGCTCCAATTAGGCCTCTGTCTGGCTCCTCTCTGTTTTCAGTATTTACCCTGGGCTCCAACACCGCCAGTTGCTGCTCAGAAGTGCCGTCTGCACAGTCAACACTTGCTCCAGTGTTATTGGGGTTCAGTAACGTCAGCTGTTCCCCTGCTGTGTGTCTGGCAATTTCTCCTGCTCTGTCCACATTCACACTACTACTGATTTTAAACTTGCTCCAATTAGGCCTCTGTCTGGCTCCTCTCTGTTTTCAGTACTTACGCTGGGCTCCAACTCCGCCAGTTGCTGCTCAGAAGTGCCGTCTGCACAGTCAACACTTGCTCCAGTGTTATGTGGGTTTAGTAACGTCAGCTGTTCCCTTGCTGTGTGCCCGGCAATTTCTCCTGCTCTGTCCACATTCACACTACTACTAATTTTAAACCTGCTCCAATTAGACCTCTGTCTGGCTCCTCTCTGTTTTCAGTATTTACCCTGGGCTCCAACACAGCCAGTTGCTGTTCAGAAGTGCCGTCTGCATAGTCAACACTTGCTCCAGTGTTATTGGGGTTCAGTAACGTCAGCTCTTCCCCTGCTGTGTGTCAAGCAATTTCTCCTGCTCTGTCCACATTCACACTACTACTGATTTTAACCTCCTTCAATTAGGCCTCTGTCTGGCTCCTCTCTGTTTTCAGTATTTACCCTGGGCTCCAACACCGCCAGTTGCTGCTCAGAAGTGCCGTCTGCACAGTCAACACTTGCTCCAGTGTTATTGGGGTTCAGTAACGTCAACTGATCCCCTGCTGTGTGCCCGGCAATTTCTCCTGCTCTGTCCACATTCACACTACTACTGATTTTAAACTTGCTCCAATTACGCCTCTGGCTCCACTCTGTTTTTAGTATTTACCCTGGGCTACAACACCACCAGTTGCTGCTCAGAAGTGCCATCTGCACAGTCAACACTTGCTCCAGTGTTATTGGGATTCCGTAACGTCAGCTGTTCCCCTGCTGTGTGTCCGGCAATTTCTCCTGCTCTGTCCACATTCACACTACTACTGATTTTAAACTTGCTCCAATTAGGCCTCTGGCTCCACTCTGTTTTCAGTATTTACCCTGGTCTCCAACACCGCCAGTTGCTGCTCAGAAGTGCCGTCTGCACAGTCAACACTTGCTCCAGTGTTATTGGGGTTCAGTAACGTCAGCTGTTCCCCTGCTGTGTGTCCTGCAAATTCTCCTGCTCTGTCCACATTCACACTACTACTGATTTTAAACTTGCTCCAATTAGGCCTCTGTCTGGCTCCTCTCTGTTTTCAGTATTTACCCTGGGCTCCAACACAGCCAGCTGCTGCTCAGATGTGCCGTCTGCACAGTCAACACTTGCTCCAGTGTTATTGGGGTTCAGTAACGTCAGCTGTTCCCCTGCTGTGTGTCCGGCAATTTCTCCTGCTCTGTCCACATTCACACCACTACTAATTTTAAAATTGCTCCAATTAGGCCTCTGTCTGGCTCATCTCTGTTTTCAGTATTTACGCTGGGCTCCAACTCCGCCAGTTGCTGCTCAGAAGTGCCGTCTGCACAGTCAACACTTGCTCCAGTGTTATGTGGGTTTAGTAACGTCAGCTGTTCCCTTGCTGTGTGCCCGGCAATTTCTCCTGCTCTGTCCACATTCACACTACTACTAATTTTAAACCTGCTCCAATTAGACCTCTGTCTGGCTCCTCTCTGTTTTCAGTATTTACCCTGGGCTCCAACACAGCCAGTTGCTGTTCAGAAGTGCCGTCTGCATAGTCAACACTTGCTCCAGTGTTATTGGGGTTCAGTAACGTCAGCTCTTCCCCTGCTGTGTGTCAAACAATTTCTCCTGCTCTGTCCACATTCACACTACTACTGATTTTAAACTTGCTTCAATTAGGCCTCTGTCTGGCTCCTCTCTGTTTTCAGTATTTACCCTGGGCTCCAACACCGCCATTTGCTGCTCAGAAGTGCCGTCTGCACAGTCAACACTTGCTCCAGTGTTATTGGGGTTCAGTAACGTCAACTGATCCCCTGCTGTGTGCCCGGCAATTTCTCCTGCTCTGTCCACATTCACACTACTACTGATTTTAAACTTGCTCCAATTACGCCTCTGGCTCCACTCTGTTTTTAGTATTTACCCTGGGCTCCAACACCACCAGTTGCTGCTCAGAAGTGCCATCTGCACAGTCAACACTTGCTCCAGTGTTATTGGGATTCCGTAACGTCAGCTGTTCCCCTGCTGTGTGTCCGGCAATTTCTCCTGCTCTGTCCACATTCACACTACTACTGATTTTAAATTTGCTCCAATTAGGCCTCTGGCTCCACTCTGTTTTCAGTATTTACCCTGGTCTCCAACACCGCCAGTTGCTGCTCAGAAGTGCCGTCTGCACAGTCAACACTTGCTCCAGTGTTATTGGGGTTCAGTAACGTCAGCTGTTCCCCTGCTGTGTGTCCTGCAAATTCTCCTGCTCTGTTCACATTCACACTACTACTGATTTTAAACTTGCTCCAATTAGGCCTCTGTCTGGCTCCTATCTGTTTTCAGTATTTACCCTGGGCTCCAACACCGCCAGTTGCTGCTCAGAAGTGCCGTCTGCACAGTCAACACTTGCTCCAGTGTTATTGGGGTTCAGTAACGTCAGCTGTTCCCCTGCTGTGTGTCCGGCAATTTCTCCTGCTCTGTCCACATTCAGACTACTACTGATCTTAAACTTGCTCCAATTAGGCCCCTGGCTCCACTCTGTTTTTAGCATTTACCCTGGGTTCCAGCACTACCAGCTGTTTCCTAGCAGTGTCTTTGGCACGGGTACTCCCTCCTGCCCAGCCTCATTCCAGCACGCCAGCTGTTTCCAGTTAGTGTCAACATCACTTTGCCTCCAATACGTTGTCCTGTCGTGTTGCGGTCGTGTTAGCTGACTCTATGGTGCCTGCAGTTTAGGTGACTCCTATGTTAGCTGCGGGATCTGGCAATGAAGGCTGGTTCCATAGTGCCAATAGGACAAGCACCCCCTGTAGGACTGTGTGTTTCGGTAACTGCGGCCGGCTCGCGGCCTTGCAACTTTTTTTTTCATGCGTGTTACGGGTCCGGGAGGTGGAACCTCTGTGCTGCGGAGCAAGGAGGGACCCAGAGGGGTGTAACTAAGTATCAACTCGGACCGACCCTGGTTGTACGGCTCCGGAGGAGGAAGCATCAACCTCCAGGTAGAACTGTTTGTTGCAATCCGGACGGTGCAGTACTGGGGCAGAGGAGAAGGCTTGCTTTAAGGAAAGGAAGGCCTCCTCAGCTTCGGGCGACCATTCCTGGGGATTTTCTCCCTTACGGGTGAGCGCAGATATGGGAGCAGTCCGGTAAGCGAAGTGCGGGATGAAGAGACGATAGTAGTTGGCGAAGCCCAGAAATCGCTGAATCGTCTTCAACCCCTCCGGACGGGGCCACTTTAGGACAGCAGAGAGCTTCTCAGGATCCATTCGTAGGCCTGTCTGGGAGATAACATAGCCCAGGAAAGGAAGAGAGGTCTGCTCGAAGAGGTACTTCTCGAATTTTCCATAGAGGTGATTCTGCCTGAGCATAAGCAGGACCTGACGAACATCCCTCCGGTGTGTGGGAAGATCCGGAGAGAAGACCAAGTTATCGTCCAGGTACACCACCACGCAAGAGTAAAGAAGATCACGGAAGATGTCGTTGACCAATTCTTGGAAGACGGCAGGAGCATTGCAGAGACCGAAGGGCATCACACGGTATTCATAGTGACCGTCCCGGGTATTGAATGCCGTCTTCCACTCGTCTCCTTGACGGATTCGGACCAGGTTATACGCCCCACGTAGAACTAGCTTGGTAAAGATCCTAGCTCCCTTAAGACGGTCAAACAACTTGGAGATGAGCGGCAGGGGGTATTTGTTCTTTACCGTAATTTGGTTGAGTCCTCTATAGTCAATAAAGGAGCGTAATGAACCATCTTTCTTCTTGACGAAGAAGAATCCGGCTCCAGCCGGGGAGGTAGATTTCCGGATGAATCTCCT
Source organism: Phyllobates terribilis (assembly GCF_046119375.1). Lineage (NCBI taxonomy): Eukaryota > Metazoa > Chordata > Amphibia > Anura > Dendrobatidae > Phyllobates > Phyllobates terribilis. The sequence continues at coordinate 521,796,822 of NW_027362763.1, read as the reverse complement.
GGCCAGATTCTTCTCAATGTACTCCGACATGGCCCGGGTTTCGGCCGACGACAAGGGGTAAATACACCCACGGGGTGGAGTGGCGCCGGGTACCAGGTCGATTGGGCAATCATATGGCCTATGAGGTGGCAGTGTCTCTGCTTCCTTTTTACCGAAGACATCTGCATAGGACCAGTTAGGTGCCAGTAGACCGGGTAAATTAGCCCTCGATAGGTGGAGGACTAGCCGGGCGAACTGGAACCAGGCAGGTCCTATGGCAATCCTGACCCCACCGGAGTACTTCACTGGATTGCCAGTTCAGCACGGGTTCATGTGTCTGGAGCCAGGGTAGACCTAGCAATTGGGAGTGAGAGAGTCTGGACAGCACATGGAAGGAGATATTCTCAGAGTGCAGCATTCCCACCTGCAGGGTTATGGGTTCAGTGACGAGCAGGATGGTCACCGGAAGGAGTTTTCCATCCACGGAGGCGACTGACAATGTTTCAGCCAGAGGATTGGTGGGAATCCGGTATCTCTCTACCAGGGACTGGGAAATAAGGTTTCCAGCAGCTCCAGAATCCAGGTGAGCAATTTCAAAGTGACGGTTCTCTCACAAGGAGATAGAGACAGACAAAGTCAGGGATGGAGAGGGCTTACTTTTGCCTAGGACGACCTCTCCAAGCGGTCCTAGTCACTGGAGTTTCCCGGCTTCTCCGGGCAGGAACGGATGAAGTGCTTCTTACTACCACAATAGTAACAGCAGCTCCCCTCAGCTCGGCGTGACTCTTGGCGAGATTTGACCATCTTGGTCTGGTCGATCTGCATAGGTTCGGGCTAGTGCACCTGGAGAGTGACTGGTTGAGAGGCAGGTCTCTGGAAAGTAGGAGCAAGGCAAGGAAACTTTCTCTCCCGGGTAGTCTCTTTGGTACGTTCTTGGAACCGGATGTCAATCCGGGTAGCTAGTGACACCAGGTCATCCAGGGTAGTAGGAATGTCCCGACCGGCTAACACGTCCTTAATCCAACCGGAACGACCCTCCCAGAAGACGGACACCAGAGCCTCGTTATCCCAGGCAAGCTCAGAAGCGAGGGTATGGAACCGTATGGCATATTGGCCCACGGTGAGACTCCCTTGGCGGAGATGTAGCAGAGAGGAGGCTGAAGAGGATTTTCGTCCTGGCTCATCGAAGACTTTCTGGAAAGCAGCGACGAAAGATGATAGGTCAGACACCAGGGTTTCCCCTCTCTCCCACAGGGGATTTAGCCATGCCAGTGCTTCCCCAGTGAGATGGGACATGATGAATGCCACCTTGGCCGGTCAGAGATGAACTGATGTGCCAAGAGTTCAAAGTGCAGGGTGCACTGGTTTATGAAACCCCGCGCTAGAGCGGGGTCGCCTCCAAAACGAGGAGGTGCAGAAAGCCGGGGCCCTGGGTTGGATGCCGTGGTATTGGTGGGCAGCGGCGCTGCCGGAGCAGGTGTTACTCAACTTGGGGCGGACACAGGTGGTACAGACAGCGTGTCCAGGTGAGTGTTGACAGACCCCAGGTAGGTCAGGATGGTTTCCTGTTGGGATCTCTGACGAGAAACCTCCTGGTACAGGTCAGCAAGCGAAGGTGCCTGGGGGCCACCGGGTTCCATGGCCCGAGCAAACTGTTACGGGTCCGGGAGGTGGAACCTCTGTGCTATGGTGCAAGGAGGGACCCAGAGGGGCGTAACTAAGTATCAACTCAGACCGACCCTGGTCGTACGGCGGCTAACGACTCCATGACCAGGGAGAGACCGAGCAGAGGGACCAGGTGCTACAAGGACGACCTTGTAAGGGAGCAGGTGACTCCCACGGTACAGATGGTAGGGACTGACCAGAATAGCAGGTAGGCACAGCAGGCAGGCTGGCGAGCAGAAGCCTCCAGGTAGGCTATCAGGTAGACACAGCATGTGACGGCAGGAGTCTCTAGGTGGGCTTGCAGGTGGTCGCGGCAAGTGACAGCAGGAGTCTCTAGGTGGACTGGCAGGTGGTCACGGCAAGTGACGGCAGGAGCCTCCGGGTAGGCACGGCAGGTAACAAGCGGGTAACAGGCAGGTCACAGGCAAGTGCTCCCAGGTGAGCGGGCTGGCAGGCACGGCAGGCAACAGGTAAGTGCTCCCAGGTGAGCGGGCTGGCAGGCACGGCTGGTAACAGGCAGGCAACAGGCAAGTGCTCCCAGGTGAGCGGGCAGTCAGGTAACAGGCAGGACTGATAGTCAGGCTAGTAGCGGGACCTGAGGGCTGAAGCAGAGGTAAGAAACACTGTGCAACAACTTTTGCTTGGGCACCTCCATTTTGGAGGAGGTGCCTTATATATGGGAGGTCCTCCGGCAATTGGCCGGGGACTCCTTAGGACAGCGCGCATGGCCCCTTTAAGAGAGAGGGAGCACGCGACCTAAGCACAGTGCCCGGGAGGCTGCGCGCGCCGGCAGCTGCAGGAAGAGGAGCGCTGGAGGACGCCGAGCGAGGAGCGCGGGGAGCGAGGAGGTGAGAGGGACGGCGTCTCTGCCTGGCAGGGGGCAGAGACGCCGGTGCTAAAATGTGTACCTTCTGTACAGTACTGTCAGCTGATTCTCGACAGTGCCTTTGGCTTAGGTGCCTCCTTCTCGGTATCCGAGTTCCACCAATGTATGCTGGTCCTTGGTAGTGCTTTCTGGCACAGGTACCTCCTGCTTAGTAACCGGGTTCCAGTACCATCAGCTGGTCCTCGGTAGTTCCATTGGCTCTTGTACCTTCTGCTACCCATCCGGGTTCCAGTAACGTCAGCTGGTTCTCGGCAGTGTCTTTGGCACAGGTACTCCCTCCTACCCAGCCTGGTTCCAGCACGCCAGCTGTTTCTGGGTAGTGTCAACTTCACTTTGCCTCGAATGCGTTGTCCTGTCGTGTTGCGGTCGGGTTAGCCGACTCTATGGTGCCTACAGTTTAGGTGATTTCTATGTGGGCTGCGGTATCTGGCAATGAAGGCTGGTTCCATAGAGCCAATAGGACAAGCACCCCCTGTAGGACTGTGGGTTTCGGTAACTCCGGCCGGCTTGCGGCCTTGCAACTTTTTCATGTGTACCTTTCGCTACCCATCTGGGTTCCAGTACCGTCAGCTGGTTCTCGGCAGTGCCTTTGGCTTAGGTGCCTCCTTCTCGGTATCCGAGTTCCACCAACGTCTGCTGGTCCTTGGTAGTGTTTTCTGGCACAGGTACCTCCTGCTTAGTAACTGGGTGCCAGTACCATCAGCTGGTCCTCGGTAGTTCCATTGGCTCTTGTACCTTCTGCTACCCATCCGGGTTCCAGTAACGTCAGCTGGTTCTCGGCAGTGTCTTTGGCATGGGTACTCCCTCCTGCACAGCCTGGTTCCAGCACGCCAGCTGTTTCCGGGTAGTGTCAACGTTAATTTGCCTCCAATACGTTGTCCTGTCGTGTTGCGGTCGGGTTAGCCGACTCTATGGTGCCTGCAGTTTAGGTGACTCCTATGTGGGCTGCGAGATCTGGCAATGAAGGCTGGTTCCATAGTGCCAATAGGACAAGCACCCCCTGTAGGACTGTGGGTTTCGGTAACTCTGGCCGGCTCATGGCCTTGCAACTTTTTTTTTCATGTGTACCTTCTGCTACCCATCCGGGTTCCAGTACCGTCAGCTGGTTCTCGGCAGTGCCTTTGGCTTAGGTGCCTCCTTCTCGGTATCCGAGTTCCACCAACGTCTGCTGGTCCTTGGTAGTGCTTTCTGGTACAGGTACCTCCTGCTTAGTAACTGGGTTCCAGTACCATCAGCTGGTCCTCGGTAGTTCCATTGGCTCTTGTACCTTCTGCTACCCATCCGGGTTCCAGTACCGTCAGCTGGTTCTCGGCAGTGCATTTGGCTTAGGTGCCTCCTTCTCGGTATCTGAGTTCCACCAACATCTGCTGGTCCTTGGTAGTGCTTTCTGGCACAGGTACCTCCTGCTTAGTAACCGGGTTAAAGTACCATCAGCTGGTCCTCGGTAGTTCCATTGGCTCTTGTACCTTCTGCTACCCATCCGGGTTCCAGTAACATCAGCTGGTTCTCGGCAGTTCCTCAGCCTTCTTGTACCTTCTGCTACATTTCCAAGTTCAAGCTTTTGAAATGGTTTTGGGTAATCACTCTGGATCTCCCTGACGATGACCCTGAAGACGACGACCCTGAAGACCACCCCGAAGAAGACGACGACCCCGAAGATGACGACCCTGAAGACGACGACCCTGAAGACCACCCCGAAGAAGACGAGGACCCCGAAGACGACGACCCTGAAGACGACGACCCTGAAGACCACCCCAAAGAAGACCAAGAAGATGACCCTGAAGAAGATGACCAAGAGGACAAAGAACAAGAAGACAACCACCAAGATACAGAAGAACAAGTGACAGAAAACCAAGCAGCAGAAGAATAAGAAGCTGCAGAACAAAAAGCAGAAGAACATTAAGCATAAGACTAAAAATCAGAGCAAAAGATATTATCTAAATTATAAGCAGAAGAAGACTAAGCAGTGTATGGGGGTGAGTCCGTTCCTCCTCGTGGTGCCCCTGGAAAATACCTGCTGCTGCAGGCCAAACTGAACGCGGACAAATCCTGTTGTAAATCTTTTGTGACAGGCAGAACGGAAGGTGTAATCTTCAAACTTTTATAGATAACAACTACAGGAATGCATGTCACAAATAAGAATATGATGAAGAAGAAGAATATCAAGAAGATGAAGAAGTAGAATATGAAGAAGAATAATAGTTGAATAAGAAGAATATAAAGAATGTATAAATAAAAGAATAATAGGAAAAAGGTGAAGAAGAAGATGAATAAGGTGAAGAAGAAGTTGATGAAAAAGATGCTGCTGCTGAGGATGATGAAGGAGAAAGTGTTGGAGAAGTAAAAAAGAAGGTGAAGAGCATGGAAGTAGTGAAACAAATATCTGACCAAATATAAAAAAGCTTAACATAGTCAATATCTTTGTAACTCCAAACGTCTTAAAAAAAATATTAATTCCTGCTATTCCATTTGATTGGGCTAAACCTCTATGCCTTTAATGTCTCCTCCAACTCCCCCAATACATTCTACATTATTCTTAGTTGTTTTCCTTCATGTAGAATTAACCTACAAGGAAAGAAAGGGTTTATTTTCATTCCGATATTTGTGTCCCATTGACTTGCATTGGTTTCCGGTATCGGAATCGGCGATATCCGATATTTTTGGGGTATTGGTCCAATCCAATCCGATCCGATATTTCCCAATATCGGAAGGTATCACTCAACACTACTCAAGACACCCTCACATACCACACATATAGAAATCTATGGGCCAGAATTTTATGAAGAATTTAAAGTCATCATTGGCCACAACCCACTCCTCTTCTGACTTTTCTTTGATACATTATAATAAGACACTGGAAAGTGCTCTGAAGATACACCAGTTACATGCAAAATAACCCAGCATATATGACAAGTACCACGGCACATGCTGAAAACACGTCTTCTCCTGGGGTGCTACCGGTGTCCTGATTGTCTGTGAAGATAATTTCCTGCAAGAGAAAACTTCATCCATTAAATGTTTATGCTCCAAATTTAAAACTATGCCCTTCATCTTTCAAAACAAGCCTATTTCACCACTCTCATCACCTCAGTTTTCAACAAACCAAAATGACTCTTTAACAGTTTTCACTCCCTCCTTATTCCTAAAGTGCAAGTCTATATCACTAACCTTTGCGCTGACAATATGGCCACTTATTTGAAAAAAAAAAACATGTTAAACAGGAAATTGTCTTACACTCCCCTAGTAACAGATACTTTGAACCAGTCACATCTTTGAACCAGTCACAGAAGAAGTTATCAGACTCTTCGCTTCTTCTCATCTTACTACCTGCATCAGTAACTCCACTTCCTTACAACTCCTCAAGTCCCTGTAACCGGTTGTCACTACCCTCCTAACAAAAATATTTAACCTCTCTCTATTGTCCAGTATCTTTCCATCCTCTTTCAAAAACACCGTCATAACACCTATACTAAAAAAAACATCCCTCTACCAGAAATACTATGCTAACTAGAGACCTGTTTTTAACCTTCCCTTCATCCCTAAACTCCTGGAATGCTTGGACTGCACTTAAATTCACTATAATTTAGATAACCCTTTTAGGGCAGCGGTGTTCACACCATGCAGTTACTGAGGCAGTAACCCAAGTAAGTGCACCATAAGCAGCTTTTATTCAGCAATACTTACAGATAAACAGGAAGTCCTCCGGTTCGCAGCCGGGTTAACACAAGTCCATAGCAACGGTTGCCAGGGGCAATGGCTGCTCCGGGTGCAGAGCCTTCCCAGGCATGGGTTCAGCTGCTCACAGGCCCGCCGAGCTTTCCTGCTATGCTCCTAGCAGGTCCCAACGTTGAACAACACTAATCCTTAATGCAGGGTTTTTAAAGGACCTGTGGCAAGAGCCACTGGAAATCCCAGGTTGGAGGGAGGAGGCCACCTCTCTGCCTTCCTGTAGGCTCCTCCAAGAAATGAAGGCCCTGCCAGGTTTTACTAATTTGCCTTAGCCAGATAACCTGACCAGGTCAATGCTCACCTTCATTCCGGCATTGCAGCCGCAGGTGTGTCTGTGACTGCAATGCACTTCAATGGATTTAATAGGTCTCTGTACACATTCTGGGGATATATAATGTCCCTCGTATACGATCCCAGTAACTGCCTCACACCCTCTTCTTGACCCTTTACAATTTGGTTTCCACTCTATTAGCAGCTAAATCTAATAGTCACTACTCCTTTCTGATTCCCCTGAATCCCTCTACAGTATTTGACACTGTATCACCAGCTCCTGGTCACTATGACTTAAGGACACTGCTCCTCCTACCTATCTGACTGCTACTTTAGTGCTTCTTCTGCTAACTCTTCTTCTTTTCTTTTTCCCTTTACTCTTGGAGTCCATAACAGGTTCCAATCCAAGGTCCCCTCCTCTTTTCTCTATACACCTACAACTATTTGATGCATCATCAGCAGATTTGGTTTTCAGTACCATCTCTATGCTCATGACATCCAAGTTTACAAATCTTCTCCGGACATCACACATGCATTACTACAAAATACCACTGAGTGTCTGTCCACTATCTCTAACATCATATCCTCCCTCTCTATGAAAGTGAATATGTCCAAAACTGAACTTCTTGTGTTTTCTCCCTCTACTAAAGCACCTAAACCCGAAATTTCCTTTTCTGTGGATCATTATACCATAACATCCAAACAGCACGCTGGCTGCCATGAGGTTATATTTGACTCAGAGCTTTCCTTCACCCCCTATATCCAATCATTCACTCACTCATGTCACATGCACCTCAAAATCCAACCCTGCAAAAACTCTTACTGTTAATCTGATTCATTCTCACCTGAACTATTGCATTCTCTATTAATCAGTCTCCCGCTTACTAAACCCCCTTCTCGATTCTATCCTGAATACAGAAGCCAGGGTCATATTTCTGTGTAGCCACTACAACGATGCCTCCACCCTGTGCCAGTCATTGCACTGGTTGACCATCCACTACAGAATACAATATAAACATATTACTCTCACCTCACAAGCTCTCCACAGTTCTACATCAACCTACATTTCCTTCCTCATCCCAGTCTACAAACCTACCCATGATTCCAATTCAGCTAATGATCTAAGACTAACATCCTCTATAATCCGAACATCACACTCACATCTCTTGAATGCACTTCTGCAGACAATTCAGGTAATATCTATTATTCACAGTTTTAAGCCTGTTCTAAAATCACTTCTTTTTACTGGGCTACGAACCTCATCTCACTAATCTAACTACTCCCTCTTCTCCCTTTATACCTTTGCATCAGAATCTGGACCCTTCTATCATCTGTTCTCACATCCTCCATGCACTCCATAGCACTTTGTATCTGCACTTACATAGAAATTGGCTGACGACTTTGTCATGTAGCTTTATTTGAATACCCTATTTATTATATTGAAGACTGGACCATGCACAACAAGAACTTATTAACTTTTTGTGTTTCCGATATTTCCTCATAGATTGTAAGCTTGCGAGCAGGGCCCTCACGGTTCTTGTTTAAATTGTTCAATAATATACCGCTGTGTAACGTCTTATATAGTATGTTCATGTCCCCTCTGATTTGTAAGGTGCTGTGGAATATTTTGGCACCGTAGAAATAAAATTTGTATTATTATTATTATCTTTATTATTAATGGACAAACTTGTGCAGTACTTGCAAGCACTTATCAATAGTGCTTTGAAGCTGGCCAGATAACTGGAGCATTCTCATCCCTCTCAATAAAATCAGCATCAGTGCAACGGCGTTTCTCCGATGCTTCTATGGTGTTTTCCCGAATACAAGTCTTAGCATTATTTTACAGGATTTTTGGAGTATGCTCTACTCCAAAAATAAGCCCTAGTTACAGTCAGGGACTGTGGTGGGGGGGGGGGGGGGGGGCACTCTCTTAGGGGACCCCAGCATTTCTATTCCCAAGTTAAGCCTGCTTAAGGACCTTTTGTGACATCACGGTCATGTGACCATGATGTCACAAAATATCCTATAACTGCCGGAGTCTAGAGGTACTGAAGAGGAGACAGGCGGTATGTACCGTATATGCAGTGTGTGTATATACCTGTGTATGAATATGTGTATGTGCTGTGTGTGTGTGTGTGTATATATGATGCACCCCCTGGGCCGTGGGGTAGATGCTGGGGGAATGTCACAGTGGTGGTGACCCGGTCCGTGATCCAGGGCGGTCAATAAAAGGAGTGATGGATAGGGGATTTATAGTGTTTTTATAGAGTTCGTGACGCCACCTGTGGAGTGCGGCTAAAGGGAGCCGCCTCTGCGGAGCAGTCCTCTGAAGCTGATGTTACTGCAGCAGGGATGGTGTGGCTCTCCACAGGAAGAGCTAGCTCCAGGGCAGTGTGGGTTTTGCAGGTTGTGCTGGGCGTTGTAGTGCAGGGGTTGATGGTGCAGCAAGAAACACAGAGACAAGGAAGTGCATTCCCAGGGTCTTTACTGGTGCTGATTAGACAAGCTGGGACTAGGGTACTGGCTAGAAGTGGAAGTCCGGGCAGCCTGGAAGCAAGTAAAGAATCCTCCTTGCCAGGGGAAGTTGGAGGCCTTCCCTTTCCACTAAACTCTTTGTCCCTGAGTGTGGCGTGTCTGTGCTCACCCATATGGCAGGCAGCTCGGGCCTTGCTGGCGCGTCACTCCCACGTGCCGGTGCTGGACCCTGCGGTGCTGCTGAGCCTCCGGGCGTCTGATGGGGCCAGGAGACCTGCCGTCTCCTGCCCTCCGGTTTCTACTGCTGGGCCTTTCGGTGCCCCACAGTCTCGGACTCCGGTGTCTGGTTCTTTAGTGTTTGCTCCTTCTGGGGTGAGCTGCCGCGCAGCTCCAGTCCCCAGCTCCTCTCTCTTCGACGTCCTCACTTCAACTCCTCACACTAAGACTCACTAACCCCGCTCCCAGATCCCAGTTGCCAAGGGGAGGGGGCTCCCCTTGCTGGTCTGGAGCCAGGAAAGTGTTGCATGTTTAGTATACCTGACTAGGGGACCCCTGCTTGCTTCCAGGCATGGCATTACCTCTTTTGAGGGAGGCAATGCCACTGTGGCAACCGGACCCCTGGGTGCCACATATACATGAGTATGTGCAGTGTCTGATGACATGATTATATTTGTTTGAATAAATGTTGATTTTTTTGTTCAAGAATTAATGTGGACTGTTATTCATGGAAAAAAAGAAATCCTCTCAGATAAGCCCTGACCCAACTTTCGGAGCAAAACATAATATATGATCCTGTCTTATTTTCAGGGAAACACTCTACATGAGGCAACTTTGCCTATGCAGCTTAAGAATAACGCATTGGGTCAGCAGTGCAAAAATTGCTGCTGACCTGAACTGTCAATCAAGTAGGTGCACTGCACACCATCAAGCAGAAAACCAGGATGCTGGTGAGAGTAGCCTTCCTACTTGAGAAGATGAAACAACCCTTTTAATAATTCTTTGAATGTATGTCTATTTTTTAATTAAAAAATCAAAATACCCAATGAGTCATATAGCAAGATCCATTCATTATCTGGTGTCAATATTGTCCATTCAAAGAATAAAAAGCTAGGACATAATGGTTTTTTTTTTTAAAAAAACTCAAATACTTTGCATTTTCTCTACACTGAAGACTTCCCATAAAGAAAGCCACAAGAATGCTATAATCAGTGCTTGGTTTTTTCAGTAAGAATACCACCATGAAGCACAAGTGCCTGCTCTGCAATACACAATGTTTTACCTTTCACACAAACTACTTTCGTCTACAGGAACATCTGGTTTATGTTGTATTTACTGGGGAACACCTTGTTCCTACCATACAGTGACTTAGTCTTGTATATTATTATAGTTCTGGTCACGTCATAAAATAATACTTGGCGAACTAAACTTAACTTTAGGAATACAAGATTTTAGTACAGCTCTTCCTATGTAAAGTGTTGTCGGTTCCTATGGTTGTTTTGCATGACATACCAAATGGGAAAATCCATTTGAAAAAAAAGACGAGATAAAATAGTATAGCAGTATGTAATGCATTAGAACTTCAAAAGATTAGTAACATTAATTTTAGCTATCTTGGTTGTTTTTAAAGCATTTTGCAAAAAAAAAAGTACTAGCCATCTGAGAGTCACCTGTGCAATGGTTACCATGCGTCCTCATCTTAGTTAATCAAATGAGCTATGATCAAGATTAGTGTTGAGCCACCCCCGTAGTGTTCGAGTTCGGTTCGGTTCGTCGAACACCCGTGTGTTCGCCGAACTGTTCGTCGAACTGTTCGTCGAACACCTTCGAACACCGTTAAAACCAATGGCAGGCAAACAAAAACACATAGAAACACATAGAAAACACCTTCAAAGGTGTCCAAAAGCTGACAAACTGCTCAGAAGACACAACTAACACATGGAAAAGTGACAAGTACATATAGTCATGCGAAAAGAAAAGAGGTGGAGGAGTAAAAGGAGGGGGAGACACAGATATAGGCATGTCATGCCCTTCTAAAATCCAAAAAGTGAGAAGCCGACACGTTCAGTCCGCTCCTGCCCGTGCCACCTACGCGTCGCCGGGTTTGTGCCAGAGCCGCGGTGAACCCTGACGGCCAGCCCCCCTCTCCCAATACTGGTGCCTGTCCGCTGGTGGGTCGAGCGAGCCCCCCTGTGGTGGAGGCAGCTCTAAGCTTTTTAATTTAAATTGTCTCTCTAATTTGAATGAATACACTTTAAATCCATTTACAAGGTTCTATTGGAGGGCAAGTCTCATGCCAGCAGCCGCGTAATTCCAGCTCCAGTAGCGTCCACTAAAGCTGCTGCAGTTAAAAAGCTTTTATAAGGATCGAGCTCGGCTGTCCACCGCAAGGCATCCTACTGCCAGTCCCAGCCCCTATGCCTTGGGGTGCCTCCTGATGCTCTTCACTGAGTATCCCGTGGTCCCGAAGCATTTCCTTTGAAAAAATTAAGTGTCCAAACTACAGGTGGTGTAGCTTGCTTAACAGCTGGGATAATCCGCTGACTAGCAGACACTGCTACTAGGCACAAAGTATTTCCTGGGCTAGATGCAGTTAAAAATTTGTAATTAGATACTCTCGTTAGATGCTGAGAAAGCATTCCATAGAGTCTCCTGGCACGCCATATATGATTCTCTTAAAAAGCTTGGGGTAGGGGTCTAGGGGACCCTTTTATAGCCAAAATCACGGCCCTGTATCGCAATACGTCACCTAGGCTGAAGATAAATGGAACTGTAGCACCCTGAGGGCTCGGTTGCTACAGAGGTATTGCACCTCACCCAGAGGTGTGATATCTCACTCTCAGGTAAGGATGTAGTGTGGATCAGGACCCGACACCTGCATGCATTACACCACATTGCCGTGGGGCAGGGCGACCAATATGCCCCTGAGATGGGCACGACAGTCCCTGTCCCTGGCTGGAGTGGGGGGAGGGAACACTGAGGAAGGGGAACCCTGTAGTGCAGGAGCAGGGAGGAAGCAGTTCCTGAGTGCATTGAGAAGGGAGTATAAAAGGTGGGCACCATCTTAGTTCAGTGCAGAGAAGTCTGAGCAGAAGTGGCAGGGAGCAGGGGCTCTGCATGAGCTCTGCTCCGGAGGCGGGCCTAGTAACAGAGGCCCAGGCCTGGAAGAGGGAGAAGGAAGAAAGAGGAGCGGAGAAGGCTCCAGGAACGAGGAACGAAGGGATCCCAGGGGTGCGGACGGGCGAGTCGCCACCGCACGCCCGAATCCACCTGCGTGGAGGGGTCAGGCCAAAGGGGGAGACCGGTCCCCGAAACTAGTGGAGGCAGGAAACGACCCTCAGCTAGAAACAGGAGGCTGTGACATTTTATGTGGCGCAGCCCCTCGCTACACCCGCTAGGAAGGCACCACATAGGGTCAGGGAAACTGACGCCAAGTTTACCAAGAGGAGGCCCGAGGCAGCCGGACAGAAGGGTTGGTAAGAAAGGCCAGACAAAGGACACACAAAGGGGGTCCTGTGAAGCGCTCCAAAGTTATCTGGGAGTTGTCTGAGCCCCTAACCTGGTGAGCACAGTACGACGTGGGCAGCCGTTACCTGCAGACGTGGTCTGGATAATAAGAACTGTGAGTAAAGGCCCTGGACTGCATCACTGACTCCGTGTGCCCTGCACCATCACCCCCATCCTCCGCATACACTGCCCTGAGGCTATACTCCTCCCGTGGGGAGTTATGCTACGCTCTGCTGCACCCACAACACCAGCCTCAGCGGTCTACCCTGGAGCGGCAGTTCACTCTGACCGCAATCCACGGGTGGCGTAGTCGGACATTTAAACATCAAAACCACATAAATAGTTCCGCCACTGGTTTGACCGCCCTGAGCCACGGAACCGGGTCGCCGCCACGGAGACTACAACCACCAGCATCCACCAAAAAGGGTCCGGCTCCGGGTGTCCCAAGGCCCAGGGGGCGCGTCAGAACATTTTCATCACCTTTCACAATCACCAATGGGATAAGGCAGGGATGTTCTCTGTCCCCTCTCTTATACATCCTAGTGACGGAGCACCTGCTCTCATCAATTCGCCATAACCCCAATATTAGGTGGATTGAGGTGGGAGGCACCGAGTACAAGTGCTCTCTATTTGCTGATGATGTCCTAGTATATATCACTCAATCACATATATCCATCCATGCTGTTATGGCTGAAATAGATCACTTTGTTACATGGTCAAATTTTAAAATCAATGCAGCGAAGTCTGAGGCCCTCGATGTCTCCCTCCCCAAATCCATATAGGATTGCATCCAGTCCAACTTTTCCTTTGCCTGGCCCTCACAGGGTATCAAATACTTAGGAATTCCTATTCATAGAGACCTCTCCCATCTATGTTATCTTAATTTTGGGCCCTTTATTGAACAACTCCATACAGACCACGGTTGGCAAGTTAGAACTGTAAGATTCACTACGTGAACCACTGGTGTTTTGTGGAAAAGCACATGTACACTGTGTTCCAAATTATTATGCAAAAAGTGTTTAGGAGTGATAAGGGAAGAATTTGTTTGTTTGTCAGTTAAACTCATTGATGGTGATGTGTGTCAGGGCTCTTTATATCACTGTAAGCAATTACAGACACCTGTGCTAATTCGTTTGGCAGGTGTGTCCAATGAAAGGCAAGACTACTTAAGAAGGCTGTCTCACATTATTAAGCAGCCTACATTTTCTGCCAAAATGGGAAAGAAAAAGGATGTGTCGGCTGCTGAGAAGCAACAAATTGTGGAGTGTTTAGGTCAAGGCATGACTACAATCAACATTGTGCGATGATCAGGATGAAGTGTCTTGGCAATCAAGAAGTATGTAGCTGATTCACAGTACACACGTGTGCGTGCTGATAAGGGCAAATTGAGGACTCTTTCCTACAGGCAATTACGTCAGGTTGAAAGAGCAGCGGCAAAAAAGCCTTGTCATAGCAGCAGACAAGTTTTTGAAGCTGCTGGTGTCTCCAACGTCCCCCGAACAACAAGATGCAGGGTCCTTCAGAGGTTTGCAGCTGTGCATACGCCATCCTGTCGACCTCCTCTATCCACTTCACACAAGCAGAAACGGCTCCAGTGGGCCAAACATTACATGAAGACTGATTTCAAAACTGTTTTGTTCACGGATGAGTGCCGTGCAGCGCTCGATGGTCCAGATGGATGGAGTGGAGGATGGCTGGTTGATGGACACCCCACGCAAACACGGCTACAGCGCCAACAAGGAGGAGGTGGAGTAATGTTTTGGGCTGGAATCATGGGGAGAGAGATTGTCGGCCCCTTTAGGATCCCTGAAGGCGCTAAAGATGAACTCCATAATGTATGTGGATTTTCTCAAACAGCACTTCCTGCCATGGTTCAAGAAGAAGAACCGTGTATTTCACAGCAAGATCATTTTTTTGCATGATAATGCACCATCTCATGCTGCACATAAAACATCTGCATCTCTGGCTGATATGGGCATAAAAGGGGACAAACTTATGGTGTGACCCCCATGCTCCCCTGACCTCTACCCCATTCAGAACCTTTGGAGCATCATTAAAAGGAGTGTCTATGATGGCGGGAGGCAGTTCACATCTAAGCAACAGCTCTGGGAGGGTATTCTGTCCTCATGCAAAACAATTGAAGCAGAAACCATCCAAAACCTGACAAATTCAATGGACGAGAGAGTTCAGAAGCTCCTTTCGAACAAGGGGTCCTATGTGAAAATGTAACATCACCTAGAATAAAGTTTTGAGTTGAAAACTGTTTGATTTCAGTTTCTAACAACCTGCTAATGCTTATAATTTCAAAAATGACCATTTTTTTGGTCTTTATTAAAATGAAAATGTTGATCGAAAAGTTTGGGGGATCTAAGAGTGTGGCAACCCAGTAGTCATGATTACTTCGAATTCTGACAATATGAGGGTCATGCTGCAGGTAGTGCAGCAAGAAGGCACTTATGTGTCTTGCGCATCTCGGAGCCCCAAAATTATTTTCCGGGCTAGATGCAGCTAAAAATTATTATTAATTTTAAATCTGGTGAAGCTTTAGTATAGATGGCCTAATAGGATCAGTGCTGCACACTGCTACAAAGCCCAAATTATTTTCCAGTCAAGATACAGATAAACATGATTAGTAATTTTAAATCTGGTGGAGCTTATTATAGATGGCCTAATAGAATCAGTGCTGCACACTGCTACAAAGCCCAAATTATTTTCCAGCCAAGATACAGATAAACATGATTAGTAATTTGAAAGCTTAAAACGGTTGGTAGGGTGATTTTAACCAATCATCAAGCTTTTACTCTCCCCAGGATGACACAGGGGTAGAAAAGTCGTTTCGGATCCATGATTTGTTCATCTTTATGAACGTGAGTCTGTCTACATTATCAGTGGAGAGCCGCGTGCGCTTATCTGTCAGCACACCACCAGCAGCGCTGAACACACGTTCAGACAGAACGCTGGCTGCGGGGCATGACAAGATCTCCAAGGCGTAAGTGGCTAGCTCCGGCCATTTATCCAGATTGGAAGCCCAAAAAGAGCAAGGGTCCAGTGACACAGTCATGGTTTCAATGTTTACTTGGAGATACTCCTGTACCATCGTCTCTAGGCATTGACTATGTGTCAGACTTCTTGTCTCCTGTGGCCTTGCAAAGGATGGGCTAAAAAAGTGGTGAAATGATTCCGCAAAATTGATGTTACCAGCAGATACTGTGGTTCTGTTACGGTTTGAGTGCTGAACACTTGACGGTCCCACGGTTGGCAAGTTGGAACTGTGAGATTCACTACATGCACCACTGGTATTTTGTGGAAAAGCACATGTAAGATTCTGCAACAGTCTCTGCTGATACTCCTGCATGCGTGCATCCCTTTCTATGGCAGGAATAATTTCTGCAAATTTACTTTTGTACCGGGGATCTAACAGTGTGGCAACCCAGTAGTCAGGATTATTTCTAATTCTCACAATTCGAGGGTCATGTTGCAGGTAGTGCAGCAAGAAGGCACTCATGTGTGTTGCGCATCCAGGAGCACCAAGTCCCTGTTGTGTTGGTGGCGAGGTAACAATCATGCTTCCTTCCTCTGTCCTCTCCCCCCAACCTCGCACAACAGAAATGTGATCAAGGTCTCCCTCATCTGATGAGTCTTCCATCAGTTCGTCCTCCACTTCTTCCTGGGCTCCTGCACCTTCCTCACTAGTTTGGCTGCTACCATGCGCCCTGGTAAAACCATTTCCCCCACCCTCACATGCCTGCCGCCTTGGTGCTGCCGACCGTCTGGACCTTGCAGATGTTAGCCCTTCCGCATACAACTCCTCCTCCTCTACTTCCTCCACCTCCTCTTGTGCCACCACCTGACTCTGAATTCTGTTTAACATGTGCTCCAGCATGTAAATCACCGGAATAGTCATGCTGATAATGGCATCGTCAGCACTAAACATCTTCGTCGCCATTTCAAAACTGTGCAGAAGGGTGCATAGGTCCCTGATCTGAGACCACTCCTCCAGCGTGATTTGCCCCACCTCTGGATCTCGTTGGCCCAGGCTATACGTCAGAACGTATTGCACCAGGGCTTGTCGGTGCTGCCACAGTCGCTGCAACATGTGCAGAGTTGAATTCCACCGGGTAGGCACATCGCATTTTAGCCGGTGAAGTGGCAGGCCCAACGACTTCTGTAGAGATGTAAGTCGCTGAGCTGCGGGATGCGAACGGCGGAAGTGAGCACACAGCGACCGTGCCCTCTGCAGAAGGCCATCTAGTCTGGGATAGTGGGCTAAAAATTGCTGGACAACCAGGTTCAACACGTGAGCCATACAAGGCACGTGTGTGACATTGCCCCGGCGAAGGGCCGCACCCAGGTTTGCAGCATTGTCGCACACGGCCTTCCCTGGTTTCAGGTCCAGTGGAGACAACCATTCATGAAATTGGTTCTCCAGAGCTGACCACAACTCCTCAGCTGTGTGACTCACATTTCCCAGACATTTCAATTTAAAAACCGCCTGATGACGTTGAGCCCTACTGCCAGCATAGTAAGGAGGTGTGCAGGATCCCTTCTGCGCAGTTAGAAAGCTTGTGGCATGACCAGACAGGCTATGGGTGCAGGTGGAAGACCGAGAGGAGGTTGAGGAGGCAGAAGCAGTGGAGGAATTTTGACATAAAGAGGATTGACGCACAACTCGTGGGGACGGCAAGACTTGGACAGCAGCACATTGTCCTGCGGTCACCATAGTTACCCAGTGCCCAGTCAGCGACATGTAACGCCCCTGTCCATGCCTACTCGTCCAAGTGTCTGTGGTGAAATGCACCCTGTCACACACAGAGTTTCTCAAAGAAGCGGTGATGTTGTGTGCGACATGCTGGTGGAGCGCAGGCACACCTTTCTTTGAGAAGTAGTGCCGACTGGGCATCTGGTACTGGGGCACTGCGACGGACATAAGGTCTCGAAAATCCTCTGTGTCCACCAGGCGGAAAGGCAGCATTTCTGTAGCCAAGAGCTTGCAGATGGTGAAATTCAACCTCTTAGCTTTCTCATGGCTAGGAGGAAATGGTCTTTTACTTGTCCACATCTGAGGGACCGAGGGCTGGCTATTGTGCTTAGACGGGGTTGATAAGGGTGTCCCCGGCAAACTGCCGGTCTGTGAGGAAGATGCAGGCGGACATGTTAGGTTGCCTTGATCCAAAGGTGGTGCTATCGATGTCGGACAGCGCTCAACACCAGCTGGTGTTACCACCTCCAAAGAAAATGATGACCTGCCAATCACGCTGGCTGTTGCGGGTAAAGAGGTGGCAGGTCTGCGCCCCAAAACAGGTGTGACTGCTGTCCCCCCAGTCACAGAGGATGAAGAGGCCGCGGATGCACAAGATATGGCAGACGGTGGTTGGCCCGGCCGGCTAGGCCGCATTGTAGCACACTGAGCTTCCCACTGCAACTTATGCTTCATGTCCATGTGCCGGTTCATGCATGAAGTACTCAAACTATGTATTTTTTGGCCTCTACTTAGCTTTTGCTGACAAATGTTACAGATAACACGAGTTGGGTCATCTTTATCGATCTGAAAAAATGCCCAGGCTATGCAAGGCTTAGCACGCATGCGACCTGAAGAGCCACCACGACTTGTGGTGAGAGGCAGAGTTGTGTTTGAGGATGCAGTTGTTGACGTGCTTCCAGTACTACGTCTCTGTCCAGGAAGGTGCAACCTGACCTCGTCGTCACTAGCATCTTCCTCCACCTCCTCTGCTGACCTCATCTCTTGGCTGACTGTGGGTTGACAGTAAGTGGGATCTCCAACCTCATCATCATCACCCTGTGCGTTATCACACCCGTCGTCCTCAGAGCCAACCTGTTCCTGCCCTGACAAAAAACTAAAGTTGTCGCTCCAATCAGGTATTTGAGTCTTATCATCGTCTTCCTCATTGTCTCCACCAACAGGAGTTACAGTTTGGGAATGAGGGTCTACATTATGGTCAGAACCTTCTGCGTCTGGTCCTGGATCCGACTCATAAAGATTCTGGGCATCAGTGCAGATCATTTCCTCGTCTGGATTCACAGAAGCGCTGGAGTCGACCTCTGATTCCCAGGCTATAGTATGAGTAAACAGCTCTGCAGACTCAACCATCTGTTCTACCTCATACTCAGACGGGCAGCTGGAGATTTGGGAGCTGTGAGGAAGCAAGTGCGATTGGGGTGACACCTTTGAGGACTGGAGTATTTGTGATGTTGAAGTTGATGTGGAGGAGAGCCCACTTAAAGGAGCACTTGATATCCGTTGAAGCACCTGCTGTTTTTGTGCCTCATCTGGAATTTGTAGCGATTGGCGTGGCCGTAAGAAAGGGATCTTATCACATTGTCCGCTAAAAGAAGTAGACATTTTAGTTTGGCTGGAAGATGGTCTTTCTTCTGCAGATGTTACTGTTGCTTTAACACCTACCCCACGGACACAACCTTTTTTCCCCTTCCCAACACGCCTATTCCCCTTTCCACCAGCAGCAGGCCTTTTTCCACTCATTTTGGTGGTTAACTAATTCACAACTCTGGAGTTGTTTGCACAAAAAAACAATGGATGGGAACCGAGCAGAGCTGAGTGGCCAAACTGTGGTATTAGGCCAAAACTATTGGCTGGGTTAGATGCAGAAAAAAATTATATTCAATTTGCAACCTGATGGAGGTCAGTATAGATGGACTAATAGAACAAGTCCCACACACAGCTAGAAGCCCAAATATTTTTTCAGAGGTAGATGCAGAAAAATTTTTTATTCAGTTTGCAACCTGATGGAGGTCTGTATAGATGGATTAATAGAACAAGTCCCACACACAGCTACAAGCCCAATATTTTTTCAGAGGTAGATGCAGAAAAAAAATATATTCAGTTTGCAACCTGATGGAGGTCAGTATAGATGGACTAATAGAGAAAGTCCCACACACTGCTAGAAGGCCAAATATTGTTTCAGAGCTAGATGCAGACAAAAAATTATTTTGAATTTGCAACCTGATGGAGGTCAGTATAGGTGGACTAATAGAACAAGTCCCACACACTGCTAGAAGGCCAAATATTTTTTCAGAGCTAGATGCAGAAAAAAATTATATTCAGTTTGCAACCTGATGGAGGTCTGTATAGATGGATTAATAGAACAAGTCCCACACACAGCTAGAAGCCCAAATATTTTTTCAGAGGTAGATGCAGATAAAAATTATTTTTAATTTGCAACCTGATGGAGGTCAGTATAGATGGACTAATAGAGAAAGTCCCACACACTGCTAGAAGGCCAAATATTTTTTCAGAGCTAGATGCAGATAAAAATTATTTTTAATTTGCAACCTTATGGAGGTCAGCATAGATGGACTAATAGAGAAAGTCCCACACACTGCTAGAAGGCCAAATATTTTTTCAGAGCTAGATGCAGATAAAAATTATATTCAATTTGCAACCTGATGGAGGTCAGTATAGATGGACTAATAGAACAAGTCCCACACACAGCTAGAAGCCCAAATATTTTTTCAGAGGTAGATGCAGATAAAAATTATTTTTAATTTGCAACCTGATGGAGGTCAGTATAGATGGACTAATAGAGAAAGTCCCACACACTGCTAGAAGGCCAAATATTTTTTCAGAGCTAGATGCAGATAAAAATTATACTCAATTTGCAACCTGATGGAGGTCAGTATAGATGGACTAATAGAGAAAGTCCCACACACTGTTAGAAGGCCAAATATTTTTTCAGAGCTAGATACAGATAAAAATTATATTCAATTTGCAACCTGATGGAGGTCAGTATAGATGGACTAATAGAACAAGTCCCACACACAGCTAGAAGCCCAAATATTTTTTCAGAGGTACTGTAGATGCAGATAAAAATTATTTTTAATTTGTAACCTGATGGAGGTCAGTATAGATGGACTAATAGAGAAAGTCCCACACACTGCTAGAAGGCCAAATATTTTTTCAGAGCTAGATGCAGATAAAAATTATATTCAATTTGCAACCTGATGGAGGTCAGTATAGATGTACAAATACAACAAGTCCCACACACAGCTAGAAGCCCAATATTTTTTCAGAGGTAGATGCAGAAAAAAATATATTCAGTTTGCAACCTGATGGAGGTCTGTATAGATGGATTAATAGAACAAGTCCCACACACAGCTAGAAGCCCAATATTTTTTCAGAGGTAGATGCAGAAAAAAATATATTCAGTTTGCAACCTGATGGAGGTCAGTATAGATGGACTAATACAACAAGTCCCACACACAGCTAGAAGCCCAATATTTTTTCAGAGGTAGATGCAGAAAAAAATATATTCAGTTTTCAACCTGATGGAGGTCTGTATAGATGGATAAATAGAACAAGTCCCACACACAGCTAGAAGCCCAATATTTTTTCAGAGGTAGATGCAGAAAAAAATATATTCAGTTTGCAACCTGATGGAGGTCAGTATAGATGGACTAATACAACAAGTCCCACACACAGCTAGAAGCCCAATATTTTTTCAGAGCTAGATGCAGATAAAAATTATATTCAATTTGCAACCTGATGGAGGTCAGTATAGATGGACTAATAGAACAAGTCCCACACACAGCTAGAAGCCCAAATATTTTTTCAGAGGTACTGTAGATGCAGATAAAAATTATTTTTAATTTGCAACCTGATGGAGGTCAGTATAGATGGACTAATAGAGAAAGACCCACACACTGCTAGAAGGCCAAATATTTTTTCAGAGCTAGATGCAGAAAAAAATTATATTCAGTTTGCAACCTGATGGAGGTCAGTATAGATGGACTAATAGAGAAAGTCCCACACATTGCTAGAAGGCCACATATTTTTTCAGAGGTAGATGCAGAAAAAAATATATTCAGTTTGCAACCTGATGTAGGTCTGTATAGATGGATTAATAGAACAAGTCCCACACACAACTAGAAGCCCAATATTTTTTCAGAGGTAGATGCAGAAAAAAATATATTCAGTTTGCAACCTGATGGAGGTCAGTATAGATGGACTAATACAACAAGTCCCACACACAGCTAGAAGCCCAATATTTTTTCAGAGGTAGATGCAGAAAAAAATATATTCAGTTTTCAACCTGATGGAGGTCTGTATAGATGGATTAATAGAACAAGTCCCACACACAGCTAGAAGCCCAATATTTTTTCAGAGGTAGATGCAGAAAAAAATATATTCAGTTTGCAACCTGATGGAGGTCAGTATAGATGGACTAATACAACAAGTCCCACACACAGCTAGAAGCCCAATATTTTTTCAGAGCTAGATGCAGATAAAAATTATATTCAATTTGCAACCTGATGGAGGTCAGTATAGATGGACTAATAGAACAAGTCCCACACACAGCTAGAAGCCCAAATATTTTTTCAGAGGTACTGTAGATGCAGAAAAAAAATATTTTTAATTTGCAACCTGATGGAGGTCAGTATAGATGGACTAATACAACAAGTACCACACACAGCTAGAAGCCCAATATTTGTTCAGAGGTAGATGCAGAAAAAAATATATTCAGTTTGCAACCTGATGGAGGTCAGTATAGATGGAGTAATAGAACAAATCCCACGCACAGCTAGAAGCCCAAATATTTTTTCAGAGGTAGATGCAGATAAAAATTATTTTTAATTTGCAACCTGATGGAGGTCAGTATAGATGGACTAATACATCAAGTCCCACACACAGCTAGAAGCCCAATATTTTTTCAGAGGTAGATGCAGAAAAAAATATATTCAGTTTGCAACCTGATGGAGGTCAGTATAGATGGACTAATACAACAAGTCCCACACACAGCTAGAAGCCCAATATTTTTTCAGAGGTAGATGCAGAAAAAAATATATTCAGTTTGCAATCTGATGGAGGTCTGTATAGATGGATTAATAGAACAAGTCCCACACACAGCTAGAAGCCCAATATTTTTTCAGAGGTAGATGCAGAAAAAAATATATTCAGTTTGCAACCTGATGGAGGTCAGTATAGATGGACTAATATAACAAGTCCCACACACAGCTAGAAGCCCAATATTTTTTCAGAGCTAGATGCAGAAAAAAATTATATTCAATTTGCAACCTGATGGAGGTCAGTATAGATGGACTAATAGAATGATGCTATGCCCAAAAGATTTTACTTCACTAGGTGCAGTAAAAAAATTGGTATTCTATACACAGGTGGTATATCTTGCAACACAGGTAGGCTACTCCACTGACTAACACACTCTGCAATAGGCCAAAAAGGATTAGCTTTGCTAGATTCAGCCAAATGCTGTGAAAAAAACTTGCACAGCACTGGCACAGACCTGCCTGGCAAAAACTGATAGGAACTGATGTAACCTAGTCCTGAAAAGGACTCCAATTACAATTAGTCTTTACTCCCACAATCTATCTATTTAAGAGCACAGACCTGCCTGATAAAAGTCGTAGGAGATGCTGTAACCTAGTCCTTAAAAGGACTGCAATCACAACTATTCCCTACTCCCAAGCTATCTGTAGATTTGTGCGAAAATTGGCTTGAAATTAACAAGGTATAGCGCACACAGCAACAGCGGTGCCGTCTAACACGCAGCTGCAGCAGTGAGAAAATGGTGGCGACGGGGAAAATGGCTTGGTCTTATAGGGCAAGGACATGTGACATACACTGCCAATGACACATGCCCTTGCTTGTGTGAAAAAAAGCACTTCGCTCCGTGTGTGCGCTGCTGATAGGCTGACAGATTGCACCTCCCCACTGTAAATGCGGGAAAGAGAAAAAAAAAATGGAGATCTTCATTGTTCCTGCAGAGATCCATCCCCTGCCCCTCCCCCCACCCCGCTGTACACTCAAACTGCGTATTAACATTAATTTTCATCATTACTGAGAAAAAATCCAGTTATGATTTTGGTGCACGAACAGTTATCGAACATAACCTCGAACAGCCGAATTTTTCTCAAATTGTTCGTGTTCGCCGAACGGCTCGAACACCGCCCAAAACAGCTCGAATTTGAGATTGGCGAACAGTTCGAGTAGAACAACGCTCATCTCTAATCAATATTTGATGAAATTTAAAAACACTATTATTAAATTTCCATGCTTAATTATTATTTTATTAACTTATGGCAAATTTGTAGGGGATAAGTAGATTAGCTATTGACCAGTGACATTATGTGATTGCAACTCTGACTTGCCAGCTCACACCGCAAATAGTTGTTTACTTTTTTTAAAGGGTTTATCCCCTTTCAGTTAATCTTCGTCCTTGGGTGCTGTTTGATATAAAAGAATAATAAATAGTTTTAAAAAAACACACCGTTCTCACTGTCCCCGTCCCTACTGCTGCTCACGACCTCTAGCATTGACTGCGGAGCTGAAGTGATGTCGACAAAGCTGTAGCCAATCAGTGTATAGAACAGTTTGTTTTTTCATACCAAACTGCACCCAGGGATGAAGATTAATTGACAAACCTCAGGAAGGAGAAATGCAAGGTTCTCCTTGTAGCATGAGTCTAGCAGGGTGAACAACCAGTACTCTTTTTTGGCCAAGATGAATATAACGCGAGGGTCACCGGAAAGGCAGCAGTACATAAAGTCGGATATATGTGCCAAGCTCCCTACAGCCAACACTTTCCTGTCTCCACCATGATGACTACTCTCCATCTCTTCCTCCTCCATCTCTTCCTCCTCATTCCCCTCCTCAGCCCATCCGCGTAGGAGAGATGGGATGAAGCTTGTGTGGGTACTAGCCTCCATTGCGCTAGCAACCAGCTCCTGCTCCTCCTCCTCCTCAGCCTCCACCTCCTCATTGTTATCCATGCTGAGCAGATGAGATGAGGCTGGGCTAGGTAGTATCTCCCTGTCTCATGTCTTCCTCCATCTCCACCTGGTACTTATTCAAAGCTTCAGCTTTAATTGTGAGCTGCGACTGTTTAAGTAGGCAAAGAAGTGGGATTGTAGCACTGATAATGGCGTTATTGACACTCACCATCTTTGTGGAGTCCTCAAGGTCTTGGAAAACTGCACAAATGTCAGACATCCATGCCCACTTTTCAGTTATTATGCTCGAATGCTGCACAGAATACCTACGGGCAAGTTGGAGCTGGCATTCGACAACTGGCCTCTGCTGCTCACAAAGCCTTGCCAGCATGTGCAGTGTGGAGTTCCAGCATGTGGTGACTTCACACACCAGTCGGTGAGCTGGCACTTGCATGCGCTGCTGCAGCATTGCCAGAGCGGCGACAGCTGTAGCTGACTTGGGGAAATGGGCGCTGACATGGCATACTTTGACCAGAATCACTGGCGAATTTGGGTAGGTTTTCATAAACCACTGAACCACCAAGTTGAGCACGTGGGCCAAGCATGGTACGTCTGTGAGCTGTGAGCTACGGCCATTATCACACACCACCATGCCTGGTTGGAGGTTTAGCAATGAGAGCCGCACATCTGTCTGGTCTGTTATTCCTTTCAATAACTCTGCCTATTGCCACTTCACTGAGGCAATTCTACAGAGCTTCCAGTTTCCAGCTGATATAGATGATATGCTGTAAGATAATAAATCAGAGATGGAAGATGAGGAGGAGCAGGAAGGGATGGAGGAACTGGTGTACTAGGTGGGGGAAACTCTGATCGAAGTAGGGCTAGCAATCCTCGGTGTCAGTAGCACATGTGCCATCCCAGGTTGGGACTCGGCCCCAGCCTCCAGAATGTTCACCCAGTGTGCCATCAGGGAAATGTAGCATCTCTGGCCACAAGCACTTGTCCACGTTTGGTCGTTAAATGTACAATCCCTGCAACTGTGTTGGTAAAGGCATGGGTGATGTTTCTGGACACATGCTGGTACAAAGCAGGGATGCCACACTGGGAGAAAAAGTGGTGTCAGGGGACCGAGTACGGAGGGACCTCTGTGTCTACAAGTCTAAATGACTACATTTCCAAGGCAAGCAGCCTGGAAATGTGCCTGTTTAGCATTTGGGCTTGCGGCTGGGTAGATGGGAACTTTCTTTTTCATTCCAATGCCTGGGGTAGGGACAGTTGAATTCTGTGTTGGCACAAATTTTTGTTAGTGCCTGATAATGGCGTCTCAGAATGTGCAAGGACAGGTGCAGGGCGGGAGGCATCTGTGCCAGTGTCATGGACAGAAAGACAAAAAAGGGGGTGGGGTGGAAAAGCGCAGTGCTTGTGTGAACCTGTATGGAAATAGAATATAGGTGCAGATACAGTGTAATGCTTTTTTAAGTCCC
This sequence comes from Phyllobates terribilis, assembly GCF_046119375.1. Taxonomy (NCBI): domain Eukaryota; kingdom Metazoa; phylum Chordata; class Amphibia; order Anura; family Dendrobatidae; genus Phyllobates; species Phyllobates terribilis. Next base: position 521,771,130 of record NW_027362763.1, on the reverse strand, counting down.
CTTTGTTATTAAATTGTAATTGTCTTTTTTAATGGTGATTAAGGGGTTAAGTACCAAATTCTCCCTTGGCACCTCCCATTGAGTTCCTTTGTTTTATGTATAAAAGTGCCTGTTTCTGCCATTTTCCCATAACTCCACCTGATGAAGGCAGCAGACCGATGCAGAAACGCGTTGTGGGCATTAATACTTCAATAAAGAGGTTTGTTTTATCCTTTTCCAGTGCCTTATCCAGTTTCTAGCGCCCCACTGACCACTTCAATTTGCACACAGTGTCATGGACAGGGAATTGGGAAGCACCTAGCACAGAGGATGAGACAGTGTTATCACCCACTGGCACCAATCGTGGACTCAGGTGTTCGGCCCACCAAGTTGGGTGCTTAGATGACATGTGCCTGATCATGCTCGTGGTGGTTAGGCTCTTAGTGGTCAGGCCTCTGCTGATCTTGGCATGGCACAGGTTAAAAATGACCATTTTTTGTCTCAGAGCTCTCTTTAAAAAAAGTCCCAGACTGGGGAACATCTAACTCTGACGGTTAAATTCACGAGTGATGGAGCTCTGTGGAATAGTTGCCCATCTTCTCCCTCTGGTCACCCTGCTGCCTCTTCCTGCCTAATCTGGTGCTGCCGATCCCCCTCAGCGCTTCATGCCTCACTCTGCAAGCCAGTTTCAGAAGGTCAGAGACTTCGTCATCCACCACCTCATCTTCCACCGCCGCAGCCTGGTCCTCCAGACTTTATGACTTCACAACAACCTGCCTTATCGGCAACTGTGTATCATCATCATCTACCTTCTTAGACAAAATAGTCAAACAACACTGAAGTCCAGCACAGCCAAAAGGGCGGAGCTGGAATATATAGGCAGATGGTCACGTGACCGCAAAACACAAGATGGAAAAAACAAATAGGAGTGTTCTAACAGTACTTCCTCCTTTATGAGGATCCTCTGGATCCTCCAGGCCCAGGCCTATCCGGAAACCTCTTGTGGAAAGCTCTAACAAGCCTAGGAGCAGAGACATCATCCGCCCTTACCCAGTAGTTATCTTCGGGACCGAACCCTTCCAGAAGATGAGATACTGTAATCTCCTTCTATGCCATGTAGAATTCAAGATACGAGAAATTTCATATTCACCGTCTTCCACCACAGGAGGAACTGTGACAGTGGCATCCCTATTAGTGATGAGCGAGCACTAAAATGCTCGTGTACTCGTTGCTCGGGTCGAGCAAATTGGAATACTCAGGTGCTTGACCCGAGCAACGAGCCCAATGTAAGTCTATGGGAAACTCAAGCATTTTTCAGGTGGCTCCCACCGTCTGCAGAGGGCCTAAAAATTGCCAAAATCGATGGGAACAGTGCTCAAATTACATGGGAACAGCATGGGGAAGACACCTGGAAGCATCTCTGACTCCCAGATCACTGCTTTCTGCAATGTGGTCAGAGTATTATGCCACTTTTACGGACTCACAATAAAACATACAAAAACGAAACCAAAATGGATTTTCCTGGGAAATAAGTTAAGGAACATCCTTTCCAGGGTAATGACTTGTATATAAGGCAAAATAAATAACCAAAAACAAAAATACTCCTCCATAACTTGGGATATGTTCACACGTAGTGTTTTTGATGCGTTTTTGCACTTTTGCATTGCTTTCAACCAAGACAAATGCATTCACCAGGAAATGTCATTTTAACATTTTACAACCTTATCTGGCCATGTGGTGTGTGACACATCATCAGACACATGCATACAGTGCTGAAAAGACATGGGAACAGCATGGGGAAGACCTCCTCTGGAAGCATCTCTAACTCCCAGGTCACTGCCTAAAAGTGTGCCCATGATAAGTGATCCTTGGCGCATGCGAAGATGCCTCCCGCCATGCATCTGTCGTTGCAGACTTGCAACAATCACCATCCAAGTCCTTGTCCCACTGAAGCGTTCAGTTGTCCCTACCCCATTCCTTGGAATGCAAGCGCAAGTATGCAGCCAGCAACCCACCCACACACAGGCTGCAATACTAAACTGCCAAATTTTTGACAGCTGCTTGCACTTGAAATGTGGCCTTTTAGGCTCGTGGAGGCGGAAGCTTTCCATAATCTCATGCCGGCGGCAGTCGGGTGTCCATATTCGGTCCCTAGCCGCCACCATATTTCCCGGTATCGCCTCAGCCTTTCACAAGCACGGGTCCCACAACATTACCGGTGCCCTCCCCAGTGCACTTACTGGGAAGGGCCGCCTAACCACAAACACGTGGACAGGTGAATGTGGCCAGGGATGGTACAAAGCCAGTCCACAACTTTTTTTGCTGAGAGTTGTATTTAGCTCAGTGAAAGGACTGGCATAGAGGGAAACCGTATCTACCCTGCGTGTCATTTCTCCCAGGAAGTCCTCTAAAGCTGCTTGCACTTGAAATGTGGCCTGAATATTCCTGTTCGCACTTTTCTGTGGGAATTTGCTTGCCTCCTACCAGCCTGGAATATTTCCAGCAAACTATGGTACAACGCCATGGTATTAGCACTGCCCCCAGTACCAGTAGTGAAGCCATCCCCAATTTCCTTCTCAGGAATTTTATTTGGTAGACTGAGTGGCTGCCCAAATACATTTTCTCACAAAGGAGCTGAAAATAGAGAGGCAGTAGGTGCAAGTTTCTCCAGCCTGTTAGATATTAGAGTGTGAACGGCAGCACATTGGATCAATTGTTAGCACTGAAGCCTTGCAGCACTGGGATCCTGGGTTCAAATCCCAGCAAGGACAACATCTGCAAGGACTTTGTATGTTCTCCCTGTGTTTGTGTGTGTTTCCTCCTCAGTAAAAATAGAGCATCCGGGAACCTTCCCACACACTTTTCTTAGCAAGGACTGCTTCTCGGCAGGGTTGAACGGTCCCACTAGAGAATCCTCTGGTGTGCCTTGGCTTCTACCCCAGGAGAGTTCATGATAGTGCTAACTTTGCAGCTGCTATGGGGCTTTTGAGCGGGGGAGAAAGGTTATCCCTCAAAATCAAATCCTCTGGTGGGCACAATGTTTTCAATCTGTAACAGCTTCTCAGTAGGAGTTGTATTTCACCACAGCCATATTCTTTAGCTCGTATCTACCCCGGCTGTCATTTCTCCGTCACCAGGTTCCGCCCATTGTCACACACGACCATGCCTGGCTGTATGTTCAGCGGTGAGAGCCACAGATCAGGCTGCTGTGTTACAGCTTTCAACAACTCTTCAGCGCTGGGCGGTTTGTCAATTAAGCATTAAGCATGTTATCTTCAGCACAGCCTGTTGCCGCTTGGCCAAGGCAGTGCTGCAGTGCTGTCAGCTTGTGACTGATGTGGTCATTTCGGAGATGGAGGAGGAGGTGCATGAGCTGAATAATGTGATTACATTGAGGTTAAATTGGTGATGCTGTTTTTTATACTAAAGAAAGATCCTATTGTTTTGGGTTTTTTATGTCATTTTTTAAGACAAATGCATTCACTGGGAAATGTCATTTTAACATTTTACAACCTTATCTGGCAATGTGGTGTTTGACACATCATCAGACACATCCTGTTTAATTTATGATGGAGGGACTCTGAAAGTCATAAAGCCTATTTTTATAGGGCCATCAGACGGCCCTTACTATTCTTAAAAGGTCAGCAGTCGGCCCTCGCTATTGTTAGAGAGCCATCAGCCGGCTTTGCTTTGTTGTTCCCATTATTAACAAGTGGGTCTCCTATACTGTTATTGGATACCCAGTGACTGCAAGGGCTGCCAAAAATTTGGACGCAACCCAATACCCCTTTGAAAAGACATAGAGGGGGATCTCAGTAAAAAACATGTTCCCATTAAAAAGGAGCGGGTGGTAATGCACATGCTGTGACTGCAAGGGCTGCAAAAATTTGGGAAAAACCCCACAAACAATTTAAAGTGACATAGAGCAGGGCCACAGTAATGACAAATTCCATTTAGAAAGGAAAGAGTTTGCTATACAGTTTTAGGGTATGCAGTGAGTCCAACGGCTGACCAATTTTAGGAAAAACCCCAGTAAGAATTTAAAGACACACAGAGCAGGTCCACAGTAACAAGTACGACATGTTCCCATTAGAAAGGAGAGGGTCTGCTATACAGTTATAGGGTATGCAGTGAGTCCAACGACTTACCAATTTTAGGAGAAACCCCACTAAGATTTTAAAGACACATAGAGCAGGGCCATAGTAAGAAGGTACGACATGTTCCCATTAGAAAGGAGAGGGTCTGCTATACAGTCATAGGGTATGCAGTGAGTCTAACCACTGACCAATTTTAGGAAAAACCCCACTAAGAATTTAAAGACACATAGAGCAGGGCCACAGTAACGACAAATTTCCATTAGAAAGTAGAGAGTCTCCAATAGTGTTGGACTATGCAGTGAATGCAAGGGCTGCCAAAAATTTGGAGGCACTTCGATGACCCTTGGAAGAGACGTGGAGGAGGGCCTCATAAAAAAATGTTCCCATTAGAAAGTAGCGGGCCTCCTATACTTGTAATGCCCATGCACTAAGTGTATGGGCTGACAAACATTTACCCCTGGGGGGTATACGTGAACATACTGTATAAAAAAAAAATTTTACGGGCATCATAGACACCCTTTAAAAAAATTATGTGGGTGTTGCATCACGGACCACGGTCACCCTGGTGATATGGTGGTGGAGGATGAGGAGAAGGAGGAGGACAAGAGCAAATAGCCAAAATCAGGAAGCGTATACCCATGTGTGGGTGTGAAAAGGTGCTTGGAATGCACCTCCCAAGAAAAGACACTGGATTTGAGTTTATGTTACGCTGCTATCATTCGGTGGTGTTGAGAAGTCTGGCCCAATCCAGCCCTTGTTCATTTTTATAAGAGTCAGCCTGTCAGCATTTTCAGTTGACAGGAGGTTGCGCTTATCAGTTTTAATTTTACCAGCGGCACTAAAAACCCGTTCTGATAAAACGCTGGCGGCAGGGCAGGCCAGGACCACCAAGGCATAGAGAGCCAGTTCATTCCATGTATCCAGCTTGGATACCCAATAATTATAAGGCACAGTGGAATCATGGAGGACGTTGGTACGGTCGGCAAGGTACTCCCTCAGCATCTTCCCAAACTTTGCACTCCTTGTGAGAGTACCACGCGCCTCAGGGCCTGTGCGATGGGAGAGTCTGAGAAAACTCTCCCAGAACTTTAACAGTGTTCCCCTGCCTCTGCTGGATTGAAGTTGTGTCTCTCTCACCTGTACTCCTTGGTTGTCCAACGAACTGTGACCTCTGCCGCCAGCGTTTTCAGATGGGAATTTATTTAATAGTTCTGCAACAAGGGCCTTCTGTTGCAGCCCCATTTTTGTAGACCTGTCTGCCTCAGGAATAAGAGATAGAAAGTTCTCCTTGTAGCATGGGTCTAGAAGTGTCACCAACCAGTAATGCGAGGGTCATGGGAAAGGCAGCGTAACATAAACTCAGCCATGCGTGCCAGACTACTAACAGGCAAAAAACGTATATACTAAGAGAATAGCCTAATATAATTGGGAAGATCACCTCCAGACTAAAGTATCACCAATTGCGGAAAGAAATGGAGGAGCAGTAGATCAGAGTAATTTACATATCAGAAATTTATTAGATCAAAAAAAGTATTTTTATAAAAGGATGATAACATAGATTTTCACATATACATGGAAATAGGACATAACTTAGTACAAAGGTTTTTAAGAGACCAGTGAGCCAGACTACAGTATTTTTTCTCCCCTAAGTCTAAGGTATAAGTTGGTGGACAGTAAAATAAATGTGACAGGCTACCTGGTTGTATAATTTAATAGGTCTTAGTGAAAGAGTAAATGATAAGGGTATATTTGATATGGTCTATAGGTGTCTCAAAGGTATAATTAGAAAGGTATATTACCTGTAGACATTGGATGTAGTCTAAGATGGTGGGCTCACTTGCTACCTTGATGCGCGTTTCACCACTGCTGCAGTTTTGTCAGGAGGAAGACTTCCGTGTCCTCACCAAGAGGATCACTGACCATGCTCTCCTCCTCCTCCTCCTCTCTGTCCTCTGGCCATCCACGCTGAACAGACGGTATGACAGCTGTGCAGGTAGTACTGTCTATAGTGCATGAAACTAGCTCCTGTCCTTCCTCCTCCTCCTCCTCTTCCTCAATGTCACCCAGTCCATGTTGGGATGAGATGAGACTTGGCTGTGTGTTATCAGCCTGTATGGTTCCTTGCTCCATCTCATCATGCTCCGCCTGCAATGCATCCTCTTTGATTGTGAGCAGAGAGCATTTCAGAAGACAGAGAAGCAGGATGGTGACGCTAATTATGGCATCATCGCTGCTCACCATCTTGGTGGAGTCCTCAAAGTTTTGGAGGATGGTACATATGTCTGACATCCTTGTCCACTCCTGAGGTCTTATGTGTGGAGTCTGAACTGAATACGGACGACCTTGTTGATGCTGGTACTCAACAACTGCCCTCTTCTGCTCACAAATCCTTCCCAACATCTGTAGTGTAGAGTTCCAACGCGTGGGGACATCACACACCAGTCTGTGAGCCGGAAGCTGCAAGGGCGGCGGAAGCTGTAGCTAACTTTCTAAAATGGGCACACAGGCGGCGTACTTTAACAAGCAGATTCGGCAGCTCCAGGTAGGATTTGAAAAATCGCTGAATTTCGAGGTTTAGCACATTGGCCAGGCATGGTACATGTGTGAGCTCACCTGGCCTCGGAGCAATCACCAGGTTCCAGCCATTGTTACACACGACCACGCCTAGCTGTAGGTTCAGCGTTGTGAGCCATAGATCTGCCTGCTCTTTCAGAGCTGTCCACAACTCATCAGCATTGTGTGTTTTTTCAGCTAAGCATATTAGCTTCAGCACAGCCTGTTGTCGCTTGGCCGAGGCTATGCTGCACTGCTTCCAGTTTGTGACTGATGTGGTCATTTCAGAGATGGAGGCTGAAGAGGAGGAGGAAGCTGAGGAGGATGAGGTTCAGGAGCTGTAGACCGAGAGGCAACCCTGATTGACCTAGGGCCCGCAATCCTTGGCGTCGGGAGGACGTGTTCCGTCCCAAGGTCCGACTGGGTCCCGGCTTCCACTATGTTAACCCAGTGTGCCTTCAGTGAAATTTACCGTCCCTGCCCACAAGCACTTGTCCACGTGTCCGTGGTTAGGTGGACTTTACCGGTAACTGCATTGTTGAGAGCACGGCTAATGTTTTGGGAAACATGCTTGTGTAATGCGGGGACGGCACACTGGGAGAAATAGTGGCGGCTGGGGACTGAGTACCGAGGGATGACCGCCACCATCAGGTTGCGGAATGCTTCCGTCTCCACGAGCCTAAAAGGCAACATTTTGAGCGCAAGCAGTCGTTAAATGTGAGAATTTAGTAGTGTGGCCTGTGGGGCATTGGCTGCATATTTGCGCTTGCATTCCAAGGACTGGCGTATGGACAACTGAACGCTGCACTGGGACAAGGACATGGACGTGCTTCCTGATGCTGCTATTTGAGAGTGTGCAACGACAGGTGCAGGGCAGGAGGCGTCTTCGCATGCACCATGGACAGGGGATTGGCTTGCATGCACAACAGCGGAAGAAGCAATGGTGCCACCCGCAGACACTGTTCCTCGACCCTGGCATCATGTGCCTGATCATGCTGGTGGAGGTCAGGCTCGTCATTTTGCCACCCCTGCTTATGCTGGCCTGGCAGGTGGTGCAAATGGCTTTTTTGGGGTTATCGGCACTGTCTTTAAAAAACAACCAGACTCGGGAAGACCTAACAGTTGTACTGGCAACTTCCTTCGTGCTGGTGTTACGGGGAACGGTTGCCTGCCTTCTGTGTGCGGCCACCACACTGCTTCTTCCTGCCTGTTGGGGTGCTCTGCCTCCCTCCCCCTGTGTGCTGCTGTCCTCGCTCTGCATGTCCTCCTGCCAGGTTGAGTAAGTTACTATATCATCCACCACCTCGTCTTCCACTTCCACACCCTGGTCCTCCTTCTGACTTTCTGGCAATTATGACTCATCATTGTCCACCTCTTGTGACACTTTCCCACCATCACCTTTGTGTGACCGTGGCTGCTCAAATATTTGGGCATCGCTACACGCGATCTCCTCTTGCCCCGCTTCAAGTTGACCGGGCGAGAGGCCCGAATCTATAAATGGAAAAGTGAACAGCTCTTCAGAGTGTCCAAGTGTGGGATCAGTTGTCTCTGGGTACTCGGCATGGTGGGAGGAAGGAGGATCAGGGTGAGGAATATGCAGTCCAGACTCATGGCTACTGAGACTTGACCGTGTGGAAGACAGGGTGGTGGTGGTGGTGGCTAAGTGACTGGAAGCATTATCTGCTATCCAACCAACAAACTTTTGACACTGCTGAGGGTTCTCTAGTGGTGTGCCGCGGTCCCCTAGAAATTGGGACAGGAAGGTCAGGCGAGAAGATGTGGGTGTTTGCTGTGGCACAATTTCGGCTTGCCCACAGCCTTGTCCTCGGCCTCTGCTTGCACCATCACCATCACGTCCAGTTCCCCGTCCCTTGCCACGTGCCTTGCCCATTTTAAATGGAGGACAGTATATTCCATGCTCACTACAAATGACTGAGTCTGGAGCAAACTTATATGTGATCCGTGTGATGGAGAAAACAGAGTTTTAAATACCTGGCCTGTAGGTAAGTAGTTTGACCAGCAAACTGCTGTGAATTGCTTCACTGACACACTGAAAGAAATTTTTAATGGAGGCCAGAAAAGGCAATATTTTCTGACAACGTATATGTGTTCCGTGTGACGGAGAAGACATAGTTTTAAATACCTGGCCTGTAGGTAAGTAGCTTGAACAGCAATCTGTGGTGAATTGCTTCAATGACACACTAAAGGAAATTTTTAATGGAGGCCAGAAATGGCAGTATTTTCTGACAACGTATATGTCATCCGTGTGACGGAGAAAACAGTTTTAATTACATGGCCTGTAGGTAAGTAGTTTGAACAGCAAACTGCGGTGAATTGCTTCAATGACACACTAAAGGAAATTTTTAATGGAGGCCAGAAATGGCAGTATTTTCTGACAACGTATATGTGATCCGTTTGATGGAGAAAACACAGTTTCAAATACAGAAAGGACCTGGCTGTATTCTGCAGTGCCAACAAGCAAATGGCGCAGAAAAAATGGTGTTCTCTGGATTGCTTTTTAAGCAAATAATGAGGATTAAGATCCAAAGAAAAGTATTCCTGGCCCCTGAGACCTGGGCCTTTGCATAGAAATATCTAACAGCAACAGAAGGAAGAATTGGAATGGAACCTCTTGTGCTGTATGCACTGCAGTTTGCTATATACACTGCCTGCCTATACACCCTGCCTGCCTGATATCTCTGCAGATGGATTAGTCCTCAGAAGGACTGTTTGTTAAGATGGATATGTGTAATGTACGTTTTTTCTCATTCCACTTCCTAATACACAATCAAATCTGTCCCTGATGCAACAGCAGCTCTCCCTACACTGTCTGATCTGGAGTGATTGTGACGAGCATGGCGGCACCAGGTCTGAAATAGACCTGATGACGCTGTGCGGCCAGCCAAGCACTGTAATGCCCACAACCAACATGGCTACGGCATTACAGTGCATGGCAGGCAATCCCTGCATGTTCATTGGCTCTCTAAAGAGCGCCAAACATGCAGGGAGGGGACCCGAGTTCCCGCCCAAGCAACCCGGAAACACTTGGCAAGCGCCGAGCATCTCGAGCAGTAGCGAGCATGCTCGCTCATCACTAATCCCTATCTGATGCATGAGCCTTTTTCAACCAGGAAGCATGAAACACAGGATTAATCTTCCAGGAAGTAGGGACATCCAACCTAACCACAGACGGGTTAACAAACCTGAAGCACTTTAAATGGACCCACAAACTTAGGACCCAGTTTTTTAGAGGGAATCCTCAACCGCAAGTTCCTTGAGGACCAAACCATGTCACCCACAGTAAACAAAACCTCCTTACGTTTCCTGTCAAAATACTTCTTGGACTTCTTGTTAGCCTTTTGAAGGTTGCAACGTACATTAGTCCAAACTCTCTCCAAATCACCGGAAAAAATCTCCTCCTCCGGCACCGCCGACCTCAATTTGGAGAACGAACCAAAAGACAAATGTCTCCCAGTACAACAAAAAAAAGAAGAACACCCAGCTGAGGAGGATGCATGATTGTTAAGAGCAAATTCTGCGAGAGGCAGAAACTCAGACCACACCTCTTGATTGTCCGCCACAAAACAACGCAAAAACTGTTCTACATCCTGGTTCTTTCTTTCAGTCTGTCCATTAGACTCAGGATGATACCCAGACGAAAATGACAAATAGACTCCCAACCTGTCACAAAAAGCACGCCAAAAGCGAGCCACAAACTGAGGTCCTCTATCAGAAACAATATCTGTGGGAACGCCATGAAGCTTGACAATCTCCTTAACAAACGCCTTAGCGAGTGTCTTGGCGCAGGGAAACTTAATGAATGGAACCAAATGACACATTTTACTAAAACGGTCCACGACCACCCAGATGACAGTAAAACCCTCGGACACAGGCAGATCAGTAATAAAATCCATTGTGAGATGAGTCCAAGGCGCACTAGGAACCTCCAAAGGGCAAAGCAACCCCGCAGCAGGAGTATGTGAAGCCTTTGACCTAGCACACACAGTACATTGACGCACCCACTTGATGACTTCCTTCTGCCATCCAGGCCACCAAAAACTGCGACTCATAAGTCTCTTAGTCTCAGAAATTCCTGGATGACCTGCCAACCGAGACTCATGACACTCCACAAACAAATCTCTCCTAAAGGTTCTAGGCACGAACAACCTCCCATGGGGAGTATTAGATGGAACATCATCTTGAGCTTTCAGAATCCCATTCTCCAAAACAGAGTCCAATGCCGCCACCACAACTCCTTTCTGTAAAATGCTCTCCTTCTCCTCGGCACCGATTATAGGAGAGAAGCTGCGAGATAAAGCATCGGCTTTAACATTCTTAGTACCAGGGAAATAGGTAACAGAAAAATGAAACCAAGAAAAAAAAAGTGCCCACCTAGCTTGATGGGCATTCAAGCGCTTGGCAGCATCCAGATAGATCAAGTTCTTATAATCTGTGAAAACCTATTCTTATGATCTGTGAAAATAGGAAATCCAGTGCCTTCCAAAAAATGACGACAATGTTCAAACGCGAGTTTAATAGCCAGCAACACCTGATTTCCAACATCATAATTCAGTTCGGTTTCCAATGTACTCCATCCCTGTTCTCCTGAGACAAATCTGCTCCGACCCCAACCGATGAAGCATCAACCTCGGCCAAAAAAGGCTTGGTCTCATCAGGCTGCATAAGGATAGGGGCAGAACTGAACCTCTCTTTGAGATACTTAAACGCTTCAATGGCCTCAGTAGTCCACTGGACCGTATTCGCACCTTTCCTGGTGAGATCGGTTAGAGGCTTAATTAACAATTACAGAAAAATTCTTAATGAATTTCCTGTAATAATTGGCATAACCCAAAAATTTCTGTATAGATTTCAAACCAATAGGCCTAGGCCATTCCTGCACAGCCTGAACCTTCACAGGGTCCTTCTCAAAGCCCTCGCTGGAGACAATGTAGCCCAAAAAACTAATTTTCTGCACAGCGAACTCACATTTCTCCAACTTAGCAAAGAGTGAATTATCACTCAATAACTGCAAAACTTCACGTACACTCTGCCAATGGGACTCTAGATCTGGTGAGAAATTCAAAATGTCATCCAAATACACAACCACATTCTTACCAATCAAAGGTCTCAGGATGTCATTAATAAGGTTCTGAAGAAATGCAGGTGAACTGGTAAGACCAAAAGGCATCAACAGATTCTCAAAATGACCTACCGGAGTGTTAAAAGCAGTTTTCCATTCATCACCCTCCTTCGCTCGTAACAAATTGTATGCCCCCCGGAGATCAATTTTAGAGAACCACTTGGCCCCCACTAACTGGTTAAACAAGTCAGGAATTAACGGCAATGGGTAGGAATTGCGTACGGTAATCTTATTAATTTCACGAAAATCCAGACATGGACGTTAACCCTCGTCCTTTTTTTTAACAAAGAAAAATCCAACTGCCACAGGCGACTTAGAAGGTCTAATGTGACCAGCAGCCAGGCTAGTCTGTATGTACTCCTCCAAGGCCTTTTTTTCAGGGATAGTCAGATTAAGCAAGCGACTCTTGGGAAGAGTAGCTCCCGGAACAAACTCAATGGCGCAATCATGATCCCTATGAGGAGGTAAAACTTGCGACTCCTCCTCCAAAAAAACCCTCCAAAAATCTTGAATAGGTACAGGTAATTCCCCTTTTTCCACAGCCGCAATGCAACCATTACAACATTTATCATAGCACTTCGGACTCCAAGACTTTATCATATTATTAGACCAGTAGAGCAAAGGATTGTGCAGTTTTAACCAAGGCAATCCTAGAACGACCGGAGAGGGTAAATTATTTAATACAACCAAATCCAAAATTTCTTGGTGAAGTCCATTGATAGTGAGGGGAAATGCAGCAACCCTGTGAGTAATACATTTCAAGGGAGTGTTATCAATTGCAATCACAGAAATAGGTGATGACAAAGGTTTGGATTTCAATTTAAGTTTTTACAAAAACCCTTTATCAATCACATTGAGTGTTGAACCACAATCAACAAATACCTGAAATTCAATCAAATTTTCCTGCAAAGTAGTACTCCTTGAAAGAAATAATCCTGCAGAGCGTAAACAAGCTATACGGGCGTACCTGACCTTTTTTTTCTTTACTTAAACGAATACTTAATAAAATGGTCAGCTTTACCACAATAAAGACACAATCCCTCGGTGAACCTCCGGTCTCTTTCCTGAGAGCGGAGCGACATCGCCCCAACCTCCATCGGTTCTCCACCAGCTGAGCAGATTTTCTGGGGACTAGGACCTGGCATTACAGGAGTCTTTACCTCATTCTGTCTAGATCTCAGCCTCCTATCCACACGAACAGCTAATTGCATGGCATCCTGCAGAGTCTCAGGTGCGGGGAATGCGATTAGCAAATCCTTAACCCTTTCACTCAGACCAGCAAGAAATAGACATTTCAGAGCAGGATCATTCCATTTGACTTCTGAAGCCCATCTTCTAAAGTGTGTGCAATAATTTTCACCATCACCTGACCCCTGATTCAAACGCCTGAGTTCTGCCTCAGCAGATGAGATTCGATCAGGATCGTCATATAATAGACCCATAGCAGAAAAAAATTCTTCTACCGACCTTAAGCATGGATCATTAGGTTGGAGAGAAAAGGCCCACCGTTGTGGTTCATTGCGCAAAAGTGACATAATGAAACCAATGCGTTGTGATTCATTCCCAGAGGATCTTGGTCTCAAATTAAAATATAACAAGCTAGCATTTTTAAAGGAAAAAAAATCTTGCTGTTTACCATAAAAAACATCAGGCAGTCCTACCTTGGGTTCCACAAAATGCGCTCCAAAACAGCTACTCACATGTTGCTGGAGCTCAGCCACCTCCAGAGATAATCCCTGCAAGCATTGAGCCAAATCCTGGACGGAAGCCATACTGATCCCCGAATTTATTTCCTTTTAGTTTTTTTGGGCTGGACTTACTGTTGTGATCTGCAACAAGTACTAAGGAAAGAAAGGGGAAAGCTATATTTGAAGAAAGTCACACATCAAAATCAAACATCATTTGAATTTGGCATGCTTGCAGTCTGTGCATAAGTCCCAATGAGTTTTAGACAAGTTTGCACTGAAAATCATATAACCAAATAGAACTCCTAGGTTTTCATGACTGAGTTTATAGCTCAGTGGTTAGTGCACTGCCTTTGGGTTCAAGTCCCATCAGTGAAGTTTTTTTTTTATTATTATTATTATTGCAGTTGTAAAAGTCACTTGTCAAAGTCACTTGTCAGAATCACTTGTCAAAATCACTAGTCAGAATCACTTGTCAGAATCACTCATCAAAATCACTTGTCAGAATCACTCGTCAGAATCACTCATCAAAATCACTCATCAAAATCACTTGTCAGAATCACTTATCAAAATCAGTTCTCAGACAGGGTATTTAGCCTCAAACTGACATCATTCTGATGTTTGATTTTGATATCTGATCATGCCCTAAAATGGACACTGTAAAGAAGGATCAGCATGAAGGATAAACTGATCCAGACTGTTGGCTGGTGAGACTGGACCTTGTGGAAGACAGGGTGATGCTGGCAATCATGCTGGAACCATTAACTGCTATGCAACCGACCCCCTGTTCGCACTGGTGTTGTGTGGCTTCAGAAGTGGTGTACCATGCCCCCTGCAAAGTGGGACAGCAAGCTATGTGTTGTGGATGGAAGTGTTTCTTGTGCTCCAGCAACAGGTGTAGTCGCACCTGCCTCACGTTCTCGGCATTTGCATGCACCATCATCAGCACTTCCCCGTCCCTTACCGCACGACTTATGCATTTTATTATTTCTAGGTCTCTGGAAACCAAGCTTATTTTTAATAAATAAAAAAAAATTTGTCACCTGCAGCAAGCAAAGCGTTTTTTTTAGTTTAATACCACCGGATTGTAACACAAAGCACAAAATAGTCTATGGATGACAAATTCAATCTAGAAAATTTTTGAACTTTTTTTGGAGTGTTATATATCACCGTAATGTACCACAAAGCAAGTAATACTTTATGGATGACAAATTCAATCCAGAAACAAATTTTGAAACTTTTTTTGGAGGTTAATACCACTGTAATCTAACACTAACCACATTAAACTCTATGGATGACAATATCGTCAATTTTTTTCACCCCTCCCCCACAAAAAAAAATGTGGTCACGTGCAGCAGTTATACAGTATATTTAGCAACAGACTGAAAAGCCCTAAGCCCTGCCTAGACACTGTATTCAGCCACGCTCCTGCAACTGTCCCTCCCTATGCTAAATGCAGATTGTATCTCATACAAACAGCAAAGCACAGGATTAGCCCTAAAAAGGATTGTTAATATGATGGCTCAGCATCAGCACCAGTATCAACACTAGAGGACTCTGATTCATTAAACTGTGCAGACACAGACCTGGACAACCACTCTCTCCCTCCAATAAGAACTGTCCATGAGCTGTGCAATGGTATCAGTGTGCTGAGCGTGGCTGCGCATGTTCTTTTATTACCCCTTATGATGTAACACGGCCAACCAATCACAGTAATGCCACTACCAAGATGGCTACAGCATTACAGTGACTGGCAGGCAATCCCCACATTTTTATTGGCTGTTTAACAGGAGCCAAACATGCATGGCGGGGATTTGAGCTTCCAATCCAAGCACCAGCCAATGCTCGCCGAGTGCCCAATATATCCGAGCACACAGATACTCGAGTGATATCCAAGTATCACTGAGCATGTACACTCATCCCTAGTGATGATTTATTATATTGTAGACAACATTTTATCTTCTAATAACTTTTTTTGTTATTGCAAATTTTGTTTCTTTGCTTCCTAAATTGAACATTTCTGCAAAACAAAAAAAGAAAATCTCTGTGTTCTTACTTTGCCTTAAGTCAAATGCAATACCAGATCTAGATTGCTCCCTGATTAGGGAGAACACAGACACATAGTTTCTATAATGTTATGACCTCAGACTCTTCTTACAATGTTAGAAGTAAATACCTTGGAGTTAATAGCCATAACGTTGTAAACTTCCTTCCACAGCTCTATTTTTATCCTGGGTTGGTTTTATATTGACAGTTTTTTCCAAACCTGTCATTCTCCTTTGCACATAAATAATCAATGTAAGACTAGTGATGAGCGAGCACTAAAATGCTCGGGAGCTCGATTCTCGGGTCGAGCAAATTGGAATATTCGGGTGCTCGACCCGAGCAGCGAGCCCAATGAGAAACTCAAGCATTTTTCAGGCGACTCCCCCAGGCGGTCTGCAGAGGGCTTAAAAATTGCCCCAATTGATGGGAACAGTGCTCAAATGACATGGGAACAGCATGGGGAAGACCCCTGGAACATTTCTGATTTTCCAGGGAAATATGTTAAGGAACATCCTTTCCAGGGTAATGACCTGTATGTAAGGCAAAATAGATAACCAAAAACAAAACTACTCCTCCACACCTTGGGCTACATTCACAACGTTTCAACCAAGACAAATGCATTCACCGGGAAATGACATTTTAACATTTTACAACCTTATCTGGCCATGTGGTGTGTGACACATCATCAGACACATGCATACAGTGCTGAAAAGACATGGGAACAGCATGGAGAAGACCTCTGGAAGCATTTCTGACTCCCAGGTCACTTCCTAAAAGTGTGCCCATCATAAGTGATCGTTGGCGCATGCGAAGATGCCTCCCACCATGCACCTGTCGTTGCAGACTTGCAACAATCACCGTCCACATCCTTGTCCCAGTGCAGCGTTCAGTAGTCCCTACCCCATTCCTTGGAAGTACGCAGCCAGCCACCCACCCACAGGCTGCAATACTATACTGCCAAATTTTTGACAGCTGCTTGCACTTGAAATGTGGCCTTTTAGGCTCATGGAGGCGGAAGCTGTCCACAATCTTATGGCGGCGGCGACCGGGTATCCATACTCGGTCCCCAGCCGCCACTATTTGTCCCAGTGTCATCTCTGGCTTCCACAAGCACGGGTCCCACAACATTACCTGTGCCCTCCCCAGTGCACTTACTGGGAAGGACCGCCTAACCACAAACACGTGGACAGGTAAATGTGGCCAGGAACGGTACAGAGCCAGTCCACAGCTTTTTTTGCTGAGTTGTATTTCACCACAGCCATATTCTTTAGCTTGGTGAAAGGACTTGGGAAACCATATTTACCCAGCTGTCATTTCTCCCAGGAAGTCCTCTAAAGCTGCTTTCACTTGAAATGTGGCCTTTTAAGGCTCATGGAGGCGGAAGCTTTTCATAACCTCATGCCGGCGGCGGCCGGGTGTCCATACTTGGTCTCCAGCCGCCACTATTTCTCCCGGTATCGTCTCCGCCTTCCACAAGCATGGGTCCCACAACATTACCCGTGCCCTCCCCAGTGCACTTATTGGGAAGGACCGCCTAACCCCAAACACGTGGACAGGTGAATGTGGCCAGGGATGGTACAGAGCCAGTCCACAACTTTTTTTGCTGAGAGTTGTATTTAGCTCGGTGAAAGAACTGGCATAGAGGGAAACCGTATTGACTCTGGGTGTCATTTCACCCAGGAAGTCCTCTAATGCAGCTTGCTGCAGAAGCATTGGCAGCCTGTCCAACATCAACTCTCACTTGTCGGTGGTGCTTTGACACACAAACATCTTTCTTTGCGCATTTAATTTCATGGCTACAAAGTTGGGCAATGGCCTGATCTGCAATGCAGTTTGAGAAATAACATGCATAAGCACGTCCGATCTACATTAAAAAAGCAGCCATATAGTGTTCGGGAACCTTCCCCCCCACTTTTCTTAGCCAGGGCTGCTTCTCGACAGCTTTGGACAGATCCACTAGAAAACCGGAGACTCCTCCGGTGTGCCCTGGTTTCTCCTTCAGGAGAGTTCATAGTGCTGAGGTGAGGCCATGATGATGATAGAGGCCACCATCTGCTTAGTTTTCTGTTACTTGGAATGCAAGTACAAGTATGTAGCCAGCCACACAGGGCGCAATACTAAACTGCCAGATTTCTGGACAGCTGCTTACAGGCTCGTGGAGGCAGAAGCTTTTCACAACCTCATGCCTAGTGTCCCCAGCCGTCACTATTTCTCCTGGTGTTGTCTCCGCCTTCTACAAGCGCAGGTCCCTGAATATTACTGCTGGTACTTTTGTGTGGGAATTTGCTTGCCTCGTACCAGCCTGGAATATTTCCAGTAAACTATGGTATGACCCCATGGTATTAGTACTGCCCCCAGTACCAGTAGCGAAGCCATCCACAATTTCCTTCTCAGGGATTTTATTTGGTAGACTGAGTGGCTGCCCAAATACATTAGTTTCTCACAAAGGAGCTGAAGATATAGTGGCAGTAGGTGCAAGTTTCTCCAGCCTGTTAGATATTAGAGGGTTAACGGCAGTACTTTGGATCAGTGGTTAACACTGAAGCCTTGCAGCACTGGGATCCTGGGTTCAAATCCCAGCAAGGATAATATCTGCAAGGACTTTGTATGTTCTCCCCATGTTTGCGTGGGTTTCCACCTCAGTAAAAAAGGAGCCATAGAGTGTCCAGGAACCTTCCCACACACTTTTCTTAGCCAGGATTGCAGGGTTTGACAGTCCCACCAGAAAATCCTCTGGTGTGCCCTGGCTTCTACATCAGGAGAGTTCATGATAATGCTAACTTTGCAGCTGCTATGGGGCTCTTGAGCGGGGGAGAAAGGTGAGCCCTCAGTAGCAAATCCTCTGGTGGGCCCAATGTTTTTCAGTCTGAAACAGCTTCTCAGTGGGAGTTGTATTTCACCACAGCCATATTCTTTAGCTCGGTGAAAGAATTGGCATAAAGGGAAACCGTATCTACTCCAGCTGTCATTTCTCCATCACCAAGTATCGACCATTGTCACACATGACCATGCCTGGCTGTATGTTCAGCGGTCAGAGCCACAGATCAGGCTGCTGTGTTACAGCTTTCAACAACTCTGCAGCGCTGGGCGGTTTGTCACCTAAGCATTAAGCATGTTATCTTCAGCACAGCCTGTTGCCGCTTGGCCAAGACAGTGCTGCAGTGCTTTCAGCTTGTGACTGATGTGATGAGGTCATTTCAGAGATGGAGGAGGAGGTGCAGGAGCTGAACAATGTGATTACATTTACTTTACATTGCCGACTTTGTTTTTTATACTAAAGAAAGATCCTACTGGTTGTTTTTTTAACGTTATTTTTTAAGACAAATGCATTCACCGGGAAATGTCATTTTAACATTTTACAACCTTATCTGGCAATGTGGTGTGTGACACATTATCATACACATCCTGTTTCATTTATGATGGAGGGACTCTGAAAGTCACAAAGCCTATTTTTATAGGGCCATCAGGCAGCCCTTACTATTCTTAAAAGGTTAGCAGTCGGCCCTCGCTGTTGTTAGAGAGCCATCAGTCGGCTATGCTTTGTTGTTCCCATTATTATCGAGTGGGTCTCCTATACTGTTATTGCGTATGCAGTGACTGCAAGGGCTGCCAAAAATTCAGACGCAACCCAATACCCCTTTGAAAAGACATAGAGGAGGGTCTCAGTAAAAAAAATGTTCCCATTATAAAGAAGCGGGTCTCCTATAGTGGTAATGCCCATGCTGTGACTGCAAGGGCTGCCAAAATTTGTGAAAAACCCCACAAACAATTTAAAGACACAAAGAGCAGGGCCACAGTAACAAGTACGACATGTTCCCATTAGAAAGGAGAGGGTCTGCTATACAGTTATAGGGTATGCAGTGAGTCCAATGGCTGACCAATTTTAGCAAAAACCCCACTAAGAATTTAAAGACACATAGAGCAGGGCCACAGTAACGACAAATTTCCATTAGAAAGGAGAGAGTCTGCTATACAGTTATAGGGTATGCACTGAGTCCAACGGCTGAAGAAATTTAGGAAAAACCCCACTAAGAATTTAAAGACACATAGAGAAGGGCCACAGTAACGATGAATTCCCATTAGAAAAGAGAGGGTCTCCCATAGTGTTAGCCTATGCAGTGCATGCAAGGGCTGCCAAAAACTGGGAGGCACTCCAATGCTCTTTTGAAGAGACTTAGAGGGCCTCATAAAAATATGTTCCCATTAGAAAGGAGTGGTTCTGTAGCACCCCGAGGACTCGGCTGCTACAGGGGTATTGCACCTCGAACCAGAGGTGTGGTATTCCACTCCCGGGTAAGGATGGAGTGTGGGACTGAGCTCAGTTAGCTGCATGCACTACACTCATCCCATTTCCGGGGGACAGAACAACGGTACTCCCACTAGGTAGATGTGCAGGTACGACAGCGTCTGTCCCTGGCTGGAGTGGGAGGCGGGAGGAACATCCCAGTAGTGTAGGAGCAGATAGGGGAGGGACTCTGGGCATTGGTAGGAGCCCATTGGGTGCTAGTCACCTGGGCTCGGGTGTCAGAGGGAGTATAAAGGTGGGCACCATCTTGAGACAGTGAGTTGAGTCTGAGGAGAAGCTGAGGGAGAGTTCAGCCAGAGAGGGCTGACAGGGAGCTGTGGCTCCGGCTGGGCCCAGCTCCAGGGCCAGGCCTGAAGCGCAGAGAAAGAGGAAGAAGAGGAAAAACCCAGTGAAAGGCCCAGAGGCGCAAGCAGAGGGAACCCTGAGATCCCACAAGTGAACTAAGACGGGTGAAGGGTTGGCAGAAAAGGGTGCCGGATCCCAAACTGGCAGAGGCTAATCATCCTTAGCCAGGAACCGGAGGTCGTGGACAAGTTTTGGCGCGACCCCTCACCATATCCACCCAGAAGGCATACCACGCATAGGGTCAGGGAAGCCGAGAAAGGTTTCGCCACCAAAAGGCCCGAGGGAGCCGGACATAGGTGGGTCCCTGGTGAGGACGGCCAGTAGGAAGGAAGAGAGGGGAGCTCAGGACCACGCTCCGGAACTGCCTGGGAGTTGGCCGAGTCCCGCACCTGGTGGACGCAGCACGGCTCGGGTGGTCACTCTTGGCCGAAGTGACCGGAGCAACACCTGTGAGTAAAAGCCTTGAAACTGCACCACACGTCTCTGAGCTTCCTTGCTGCACCATCACTACCACTATCATCGTCATCTGCTGCCCTGAGGCCATACCCCTCCCGTTGGGGGTTATACCATCTACGCTGCACAACCATATCACCGGCCTCAGCGGTCTGCCCTGCAGCGGCGGCCTCATGGCTGCAATCAACGGGTGGCGTAGTCGAACATTTCTAACATCTACTGCTAAAGACTGCCGCTCAGTTTGACTCCCTGGGCACGGACCGGGTCACCGCCACGAGACTACTACCCCTATCAGATCCGGCTCCGGGTAAACCCCCGTGCGCGCGATGCCGCACGACTCAGGCCCAGGGGCGCGTCAACTTTGGCGTAGTCGGCAGGATTTCGTGCCCGCAACCACCGGGTACTGCGTGCCTGAAGAAAAGTTCACATGTACCATAAGAAGAAGTCTCCCGCCAATTCCAGAGGGTCCCCGCCATCGGGCGCCATCTCGGATCGTTTCCCGCCGTTTGCCCGCCATCTGCAGACTTTTCCCGCCATCCACGGAGTTTCCCGCCATAAAGAGACGGTTCCCGCCATCTGAGACGATTTCCCGCCCTGGCAGAGCGGACGCCATTGTGGGCGTGCCGGAGGGTGGCAAGAGGCCACCTCCCATCGTGGGCCAGGTCCAAGAATGGCGCCAAAAGCGGAAACCGCCCCCACCAGCAGAGACTGCAATGGTAGAAATGTCCATCAGCGTGAGGGGGCTGCCCCTGGAACTGACGATTACCAAGTTGCCCCGGGACCACCCTCAATGGGGGCGGATACAGAACAAAACAGAGAAGATGGGTGCGGCCTGGAGGAGTCTGGACAGATCGCACCCGGAGATGGAGGGAGAGTCGATCAGCACCGACCCTGTGGTCCGGAACATGTTGCAGGCTGCCACCCCAGAAGGCCTGGTGGAGATCCTGGCACAGCTCCCCAGAAATCGGGAGCGTGCACAGACCGCGCTGGAGGCCTTGGCCCGGAAGATGGCCCGGGTACAGCGAGAAGCACTGGCCGAGTGGAGGAGAGAGATGGTCCAGCAGGCTGGAACCCGCCAGCAGAAGACGCCACCCGCAACGTGGAGCATGTCTGCCCCTGAGGATGGTGCAGGAGGAACGGAGGCCGGAGACGACGCCGCGGAGGGAGCCGTAGAGATGGAAGCAGGTAATGGGGACGTCATCATCCCGTGACCCGTAGCCGTAAGCCTGCCCCAGCTCCCCGTCGCAGAGCCCGAAGTTCCACTCACCGTGCCCGTTGCCGCACCGCCGCTGCTTCCAACTAGGCCTCAAGCGGCAGGAGCCGCGGTCGCGCCCTCTGTTACGCCACGCCCCTTGACCCTGAGCGCGGCAAAAGAGAAAGTGCCCCCGGCCTGGTCGCAGGGCCGAGTACCCC
Organism: Phyllobates terribilis; assembly: GCF_046119375.1. Taxonomy (NCBI): domain Eukaryota; kingdom Metazoa; phylum Chordata; class Amphibia; order Anura; family Dendrobatidae; genus Phyllobates; species Phyllobates terribilis. Next base: position 521,749,113 of record NW_027362763.1, on the reverse strand, counting down.
CGGGCGCCGCAGTCTCCACCGTACCCTTCACCTTCAGAGTGCCACCGGCCTGGTCGCAAGGCCTGGTGAATCCGGGCACCGCTGCCCCCACCGCGCCCTCAACCTCCACAGTGCTGCCCCTGGGCGAAGATCTGTTTGCGCAACATACTAGCCCGGACGGGCTGCCTTTCGCTTGGCCGCCGGAGTACGTCAACCCCCGACTCCGGAAGGAATGGCCTCTGTGTGAGCCTCTGATCCCGGCTCCGGCACCCACCAAAATTGTTCCGCTCCCGCTGGAGGAGGCCCAATTTGCGTGGGACCCCACCGGCGAAGACCTCATGGGGTTCACCCAAGAGACCCGGGCGGCCGCAGCCCAACGTGAGGAGTGTTGCCGACAACAACTGGAAGTCTTTCAGAGGGAACGGCAAGAGAGGCCGGTCCGCGAGGAGCGGCTGCAGGTACAAAGCGCGGAGCAGAAAAGCCGGACCCGACGAAACCGCCGTGCGGCCCACGGTCCCCGCGCCACCGGGACTGTAATAAAGTTTCAGATGGAGCACGGCTGGGGCTTTATCCGGGATCACAGAACCCCCGGCGATGTCTTTGTCACCCGCAGGGATGTCGAGTCTCACCTGCCGGAGGGACATCGAGGACGTGATCTCTATCCGGGTGATGTGGTCACCTTCACCCGGCATCAGTGTGCCAAAGGACCATATGCCCTTCACGTGCACCGGCTGACTGAGGAGGAGTTACAGTGGGAGGAAGATCAATAGGACCCGGACGGGTCTGAAGACTACCCTCAGGAGGAGACAAGGAGAGGACACCGCTACTAAAGGGGAGTAGCATAAGCAGAGTACTGTAAATAGTTACCCGTAAGGGTACTTGACATGCTGCTAATCAGAGTGCGGTCCCCGTTGGGACTAGTGTGGAACTGTTTAAAGCAACTGTTTCCTGTGTGCCCCTATCCCTTACCAGGCTGAGGACTGTGAGCAGCCATTCCCCTATTCCCCACTGGCCGAGGACTGAGAGCGGCCATACCCTGTAAATAGTTGCACTTCCTAAAGCGCCCCCTTCTGGTTTTATAAAGAACTGTTTTTCTACTAGTGACTGTTGCACTTTACCCGGTCACAAGTTGCACCGTGGCCGGAGGAACAAGAATGCTTTATATGGAAAAGTTTTATATCAAAAGTTTATGCTGCTAAGATAGTAATCTAAAAAGTTACCTGTAATGTTATATCTTCTGATAATGTTTTATATGTTAGTGTATATTTTAAAAATTTTGTATGTTTTGTTTTATTCTTTTACAGCCCGAGGACGTGCTGTGGTTTACCAGGGGGGAATGTAGCACCCCGAGGACTCGGCTGCTACAGGGGTATTGCACCTCGAACCAGAGGTGTGGTATTCCACTCCCGGGTAAGGATGGAGTGTGGGACTGAGCTCAGTTAGCTGCATGCACTACACTCATCCCATTTCCGGGGGACAGAACAACGGTACTCCCACTAGGTAGATGTGCAGGTACGACAGCGTCTGTCCCTGGCTGGAGTGGGAGGGGGGAGGAACATCCCAGTAGTGTAGGAGCAGATAGGGGAGGGACTCTGGGCATTGGTAGGAGCCCATTGGGTGCTAGTCACCTGGGCTCGGGTGTCAGAGGGAGTATAAAGGTGGGCACCATCTTGAGACAGTGAGTTGAGTCTGAGGAGAAGCTGAGGGAGAGTTCAGCCAGAGAGGGCTGACAGGGAGCTGTGGCTCCGGCTGGGCCCAGCTCCAGGGCCAGGCCTGAAGCGCAGAGAAAGAGGAAGAAGAGGAAAAACCCAGTGAAAGGCCCAGAGGCGCAAGCAGAGGGAACCCTGAGATCCCACAAGTGAACTAAGACGGGTGAAGGGTTGGCAGAAAAGGGTACCGGATCCCAAACTGGCAGAGGCTAATCATCCTTAGACAGGAACCGGAGGTCGTGGACAAGCTTTGGCGCGACCCCTCACCATATCCACCCGGAAGGCATACCACGCATAGGGTCAGGGAAGCCGAGAAAGGTTTCGCCACCAAAAGGCCCGAGGGAGCCGGACATAGGTGGGTCCCTAGTGAGGACGGCCAGTAGGAAGGAAGAGAGGGGAGCTCAGGACCACGCTCCGGAACTGCCTGGGAGTTGGCCGAGTCCCGCACCTGGTGGACGCAGCACGGCTCGGGTGGTCACTCTTGGCCGAAGTGACCGGAGCAACACCTGTGAGTAAAAGCCTTGAAACTGCACCACACGTCTCTGAGCTTCCTTGCTGCACCATCACTACCACTATCATCGTCATCTGCTGCCCTGAGGCCATACCCCTCCCGTTGGGGGTTATACCATCTACGCTGCACAACCATATCACCGGCCTCAGCGGTCTGCCATGCAGCGGCGGCCTCATAGCTGCAATCAACGGGTGGCGTAGTCGAACATTTCTAACATCTACTGCTAAAGACTGCCGCTCAGTTTGACTCCCTGGGCACGGACCGGGTCACCGCCACGAGACTACTACCCCCATCTGATCCGGCTCCGGGTAAGCCCCCGTGCGCGCGATGCCGCGCGACGCAGCAGGCCCAGGGGCGCGTCAGTTCTCCTATATTTGTAATGCCCATGCACTAAGTGTATGGGCTGACAAACATTTACCCCTGGGGGTATACATGAACATGCTGTAAATTTTTTTACGGGCATCATAAACACCCTTTAAAAAAATGATGTGGGTGTTGCACCCTGGTGATATGGTGGTGGAGGATGAGGATGAGGAGAAGGAGGAGGACAAGAGCAAATAGCCAAAATCAAGACGCGTATACCCATGTGTGGGTGTGAAGTGGTGCATGGGAAAACACCTCCCAATTAAAGACACTGAATTTGAGTTTATGTTACGCTGCTATCATTCGGCGGTGTTGAGAAGTTTGGTCCAATCCAGCCCTTGTTCACTTTTAAAGAGTCAGCCTGTCAGCATTTTCAGTTGACAGGCGGATGCGCTTATCAGTTATAATTCCACCAGCGGCACTAAAAACCCGCTCTGATAAAACGCTAGCGGCAGGGCAGCCCAGGACCTACAAGGCGCAGCGAGCGGGTTCATTCCACATATCAGGATTGGATACCCAATAATTATAAGGCACAGAGGAATCATGGAGGACGTTGACGCGGCCGGCAAGGTACTCTCTCAGCATCTTCCCAAACGTTGCACTCCTTGTGAGAGTACCCTGCACCTCAGGGCCTGTGTGATGGGAGGGTCTGAGAAAACTGTCCCAGAACTTTGACAGTGTTCCCCTGCCTCTGCTGGATTGCATTTGTGTTTCTCTCGCCTGTACCCCTTGGTTGTCCAATGAACTGTGACCTCTGCCGCCAGCGTTATCAGATGGAATTTTTTTTAATAGTTCCGCAACAAGGGCCTTTTGGTACTGCCCCATTTTTGTAGACCTGTTCGCCTCAGGAATAAGAGATATAAAGTTCTCCTTGCAGCGTGGGTCTAGAAGTGTCACCAACCAGTAATGACTGTCACCCAAAATTTTGAGAACGCGAGGGTCATGGAAAATGCAGCGTAATATAAACTCATCCATGCAGGCCAGATTGCTAACAGGCAAGACTTCCGTGTCCTCACCAAGAGGATGACTGACCATGCTCTCCTCCTCCTCTCTGTCCTCTGGCCATCCACGCTGATCAGACGGTATGACAGTTGTGCAGGTAGTACCGTCTATCGCGCATGAAACTAGCTCCTGTTCTTCCTCCTCCTCCTCTTCTTCCTCATTGTCACCCAATACACGTGGGCATGAGATGAGGCTGGGCTGTGTGTAATCACCCTGTATGGTTCTTTGCTCCATCTCATCATGCTCTGCCTGCAATGCATCCTCTTTGATTGTGAGCAGAGAGCATTTCAGAAGACAGAGAGGTGGGATGGTGATGCTAATTATGGCGTCATTGCCGCTCACCATCTTGGTGGAGTCCTCAAAGTTTTGGAGGATGGTACATATGTCTGACATCCATGTCCACTCCTGGGGTCTTATGTGTAGAGTCTGAACTGAATACCGACGGCCTTGTTGATGCTGGTACTCAACAACTGCCCTATTCTGCTCACAAATCCTTCCCAACATCTGCAGTGTAGAGTTCCAACGTGTGGTGACATCACATACCAGTCTGTGAGCCGGAAGCTGCAAACGCTGCTGAAACACGGCAAGGGCGGCGGAAGCTGTAGGTGACTTTCTAACATGGGCACACAGGCGGCGTACTTTAACAAGCAGATGCAGCAGTTCTGGGTAGGATTTGAGAAACCGCTGAACCACGAGTTAAACGCACATGGGCCAGGTATGGTTCGTGTGTGAGCTCGCCTCGCCTCAGAGCCGCCACCAGGTTCCAGCCGTTGTCACACACGACCATGCCTGGCTGTAGGTTCAGTTGTGTGAGCCACAGATCTTCCTGCTCTTTCAGAGCTGTCCACAACTTTTCAGCATTGTGCGGTTTGTCACCTAAGCATATTAGCTTCAGCACAGCCTGTTGCCGCTTGACCGAGGCTGTGCTGCATTGACTGATATGATCATTTCAGAGATGGAGGCTGCAGAGGAGGAGGAGGCTGAGGAGGATGAGGTGCAGGAGCTGTAGACTGTGGGGGCAACCCTGATTGACCTAGGGCCCGTAATCCTTGGCGTCGGGAGGACATGTTCCGTCCCAAGGTCCGACTGGGTCCCGGATTCCACTATGTTAACCCAATGTGCCGTCAGCGAGATGTACCGTCCCTGCCCACAAGCACTTGTCCACGTGTCCGTGACTAGGTGGACTTTACCGGTAACTGCGTTGTTGAGGGCACGGCTAATGTTTTGGTGTGCTTGTGTAATGCGGGGACGGCACTGTTATGATCTGCAACATAAACTAAGGAAAGATGGGGAGAGCTGTCCCTACAGTAAGACTAAGCTGAGCCCCTACGTTGTAGCGGGCTACCTGTTCCTTGTGAACAGACCCGCCTTCGTCCTCGGCTAGTCTGAACGGAGACCTAAGGACTGGGACAAAAATGGGACACCTCCTAACAGAAGTTGTTGCAAAAGTACAAAAGTACTAGAGGTCCCAGAGGACCAAGCGAACTAGAGAGAGATAGGCACAAAAGCACCTGGCTAGAGAGACAGTCAAAACAACACTGTAGTCCAGCAAAGCCAGAAGGGCTTTGCAGATGGTCACGTGACCGCAAAACACAAGATAGAAACAAAAACAAACAGGAGGGTTCTAACAGGCACACCAGGAGAAATAGTGACGGCTGGGGACCGAGTACCGAGGAATGGCCGCCGCCATCAGGTTGCGGAATGCTTCTGTCTCTACGAGCCTAAAAGGCAACATTTCGAGCGCAAGCAGTCATGAAATGTGGGAATTTAGTAGTGTGGCCTGTGGGGCATTGGCTGCGTATTTGCGCTTGCGTTCCAAGGACTGCGGTATGGACAACTGAATGCTGCGCTGGGACAAGGATGTGGACGTGCTTCCTGATGCTGCTACTTGAGAGTGTGCAATGACAGGTGCAGGGCAGGAGGCAACTTCACATGCACCATGTACAGGGGATTGGCTTGCATGCACAAAAGCGGAAGAAACAATGGTGCCACCCACAGACACTGCTCCTGGACCCTGGGGTTCGGCCCACAAAGTCGGGTGCTTTGCTGCCATGTGCCTGATCATGCTGGTTGTTGTCAGGCTGGTCATTTTACTACCTGCTGATGCTGGCCTGGCAGGTGGTGCAAATGGCCTTTTTGGGGTAATTGGCAGAGTCTTTTAAAAACAACCAGACTCGGGAAGACCTAACAGTTTTACTGGCAACTTCCTTCGTGTTTGTGTTACGGGGAATGGTTGACTGCCTTCTTTCTGCGGCCACCACACTGCTTCTTCCTGCCTGTTGGGGTGCTCTGCCTCCTTCCCCCTGTGTGCTGCTGTCCTCGCTCGGCATATCATCCTGCCAGGTTGGGTCAGTTACTATATCATCCACCACCTCGTCTTCCACACTGCTCTGTGTTCAATAGTGGTGTGCTGCGGTCCACTATTAATTGGGACAGGAAGGTCGAGCGAGAAGATGTGGGTGTTAGTTGTGGCAAAATTTCAGCTTGCCCATGGCCTCGGCCTCTGCGTGCACCATCATCACCATCACGTCCAGATCCCCATCCCTTGCCACGTGCCTTTCCCATTTTATATGGAGGACAATATCTTCCACGCTCACTACAAATGACTGAATTTGGAGCGAACTTATATGTGATCCGTGTGATGGACAAACCACAGTTTTAAATACCTGGCCTGTAGGTAACTATTTTGAACAGAAAACTGGTGTCAATTGTTTCACTGACACACTAAAACAAATTTTTAATGGAGGTCAGAAATGGCAGCATTTTATGAAAATGTATATGTGATGCGTGTGACGGAGAAAACACAGTTTTAAGTCCCTGGCCTGTAGGTTACTATTTTGAACAGCAATCAGGTGTCAATTTCTTCATTGACACACTGAAAAATTTTTTTAATGGAGGTCAGAAATGGCAGTATTTTCTGAAAACATATATGTGATCTGTGTGACAGAGAAAACACAGTTTTAAATACCTGGCCTGTAGGTAACTATTTTGAACAGCAAACTGGTGTCAATTGCTTCAATGACACACTGAAAAAAAATTTAATGGAGGTCAGAAATGGCAGCATTTTCTGAAAACATATATGTGATCCGTGTGACAGAGAAAATACAGTTTTAAATACCTAGCCTGTAGGTAACTATTTTGAACAGCAAACTGGTGTTAATTGCTTCACTGACACACTGAAATTTTTTTTAATGGAGGTCAGAAAAGGCAGTATTTTCAGCGCAATTATATGTGATCTGTGTGACAGACAAACCACAGTTTTAAATAGCTGTATTTTTAGCGCTGTAATATGGAAAGGACCTGGCTGTATTCTGAAGTGCCAACAAGCAAATGGCACAGAAAAACTGTGTTCTCTGGATTGATTTTTAAGCAAATAATGAGGATTACGATAAAAAAAAAATTATTCCTGGCCCCTGAGACCTGGGCCTATTTCTAGAAATATCTAACAGCAGACAGAACTGGAATGGAGCCTCTTGTGCTATATGCACTGCAGTCTGCTATATACCCTGCCTGCCTGCCTATATGCACTGCCTGCCTGATATCTCTGCAGATGAATTAGTCCTCAGAAGGACTGTTTGTTGAGATGGATATGTGTCTCTAATAAAGTATGGTACACCTACACTAGCTAGAAACAAACAAATCTCTCCCTAGCTCAGCAGCACCTCTCCCTACACTGTCTGATTCCGAAGTGACTGTGACGAGCATGGCGGCGCCGGGTCTGATATAGATCTGATGAGGCTGTGCGGCCATCCAATCACTGTAATGGAACAACCAACATGGCTACAGCATTACAGTGAGTGGCAGGTAATCCCTGCATGTTCATTGGCACGCTAAAGAGCGCCAAACATGCAGGGAGGAGACCCGGTCTCCCACCGAGCAACCCCGGAAATACTGGGCTAGCGCCGAGCATCTCGAGCAGTGAGATGCTCAGGTGAGCACCGAGCAGTAGCGAACATACTCGCTCATCACTAAGTAAGACACATATGTTTTACAAATGGCAAGAACTGTTGTTTTAAGTGCAAGACACCTTGAAAAAAGATTGTGTATTTTTATAAGTATCTTGCATTGTGACGGGTGACTCACCAACAGTTAAAGAATCACTACTAGAGATGAGCGTTGTTCTACTCTAAGTGTTCGCCAATCTCAAATTCGAGCTGTTTTGGGCGGTGTTCGAGCCGTTCGGCGAACACGAACGATTTGAGAAAAATTCGGCTGTTCGAGGTTATGTTCGATAACTGTTCGTGCACCAAAATCATAACTGGATTTTTTCTCAGTAATGATGAAAATTAATGTTAATACGCAGTTTGAGTGTACAGCGGGGTGGGGGGAGGGGCAGGGGATGGATCTCTGCAGGAATAATGAAGATCTCCATTTTTTTTTCTCTTTCCCGCATTTACAGTGGGGAGGTGCAATCTGTCAGCCTATCAGCAGCGCACACACGGAGCGAAGTGCTTTTTTTCACACAAGCAAGGGCATGTGTCATTGGCAGTGTATGTCACATGTCCTTGCCCTATAAGACCAAGCCATTTTCCCCGTCGCCACCATTTTCTCACTGCTGCAGCTGCGTGTTAGACGGCACCGCTGTTGCTGTGTGCGCTATACCTTGTTAATTTCAAGTCAATTTTCGCACAAATCTACAGATAGCTTGGGAGTAGGGAATAGTTGTGATTGCAGTCCTTTTAAGGACTAGGTTACAGCATTTCCTACGACTTTTATCAGGCAGGTCTGTGCTCTTAAATAGATAGGTTGTGGGAGTAAAGACTAATTGTAATTGGAGTCCTTTTCAGGACTAGGTTACATCAGTTCCTATCAGTTTTTGCCAGGCAGGTCTGTGCCAGTGCTGTGCAAGTTTTTTTCACAGCATTTGGCTGAATCTAGCAAAGCTAATCCTTTTTGGCCTATTGCAGAGTGTGTTAGTCAGTGGAGTAGCCTATCTGTGTTGCAAGATATACCACCTGTGTATAGAATACCAATTTTTTTACTGCACCTAGTGAAGTAAAATCTTTTGGGCATAGCATCATTCTATTAGTCCATCTATACTGACCTCCATCAGGTTGCAAATTGAATATAATTTTTTTCTGCATCTAGCTCTGAAAAAATATTTGGCCTTCTAGCAGTGTGTGGGACTTTCTCTATTAGTCCATCTATACTGACCTCCATCAGGTTGCAAACTGAATATATTTTTTTCTGCATCTACCTCTGAAAAAATATTGGGCTTCTAGCTGTGTGTGGGACTTGTTCTATTAATCCATCTATACAGACCTCCATCAGGTTGCAAACTGAATATAATTTTTTTCTGCATCTAGCTCTGAAAAAATATTTGGCCTTCTAGCAGTGTGTGGGACTTTCTCTATTAGTCCATCTATACTGACCTCCATCAGGTTGCAAATTAAAAATAATTTTTATCTGCATCTAGCTCTGAAAAAATATTTGGGCTTCTAGCTGTGTGTGGGACTTGTTCTATTACTCCATCTATACTGACCTCCATCAGGTTGCAAACTGAATATATTTTTTTCTGCATCTACCTCTGAAAAAATATTGGGCTTCTAGCTGTGTGTGGGACTTGTTCTATTAATCCATCTATACAGACCTCCATCAGGTTGCAAACTGAATATAATTTTTTTCTGCATCTAGCTCTGAAAAAATATTTGGCCTTCTAGCAGTGTGTGGGACTTTCTCTATTAGTCCATCTATACTGACCTCCATCAGGTTGCAAACTGAATATAATTTTTTTCTGCATCTAGCTCTGAAAAAATATTTGGCCTTCTAGCAGTGTGTGGGACTTTCTCTATTAGTCCATCTATACTGACCTTCATCAGGTTGCAAACTGAATATAATTTTTTTCTGCATCTAGCTCTGAAAAAATATTTGGCCTTCTAGCAGTGTGTGGGACTTTCTCTATTAGTCCATCTATACTGACCTCCATCAGGATGCAAATTAAAAATAATTTTTATCTGCATCTAGCTCTGAAAAAATATTTGGGCTTCTAGCTGTGTGTGGGACTTGTTCTATTACTCCATCTATACTGACCTCCATCAGGTTGCAAATTGAATATAATTTTTTTCTGCATCTAGCTCTGAAAAAATATTGGGCTTCTAGCTGTGTGTGGGACTTGTTGTATTAGTCCATCTATACTGACCTCCATCAGGTTGCAAACTGAATATATTTTTTTCTGCATCTACCTCTGAAAAAATATTGGGCTTCTAGCTGTGTGTGGGACTTGTTCTATTAATCCATCTATACAGACCTCCATCAGGTTGCAAACTGAATATAATTTTTTTCTGCATCTAGCTCTGAAAAAATATTTGGCCTTCTAGCAGTGTGTGGGACTTTCTCTATTAGTCCATCTATACTGACCTCCATCAGGTTGCAAACTGAATATAATTTTTTTCTGCATCTAGCGCTGAAAAAATATTTGGCCTTCTAGCAGTGTGTGGGACTTTCTCTATTAGTCCATCTATACTGACCTCCATCAGGTTGCAAACTGAATATAATTTTTTTCTGCATCTAGCTCTGAAAAAATATTTGGCCTTCTAGCAGTGTGTGGGACTTGTTCTATTAGTCCACCTATACTGACCTCCATCAGGTTGCAAATTCAAAATAATTTTTTGTCTGCATCTAGCTCTGAAAAAATATTTGGCCTTCTAGCAGTGTGTGGGACTTTCTCTATTAGTCCATCTATACTGACCTCCATCGGGTTGCAAACTGAATATTTTTTTTTCTGCATCTACCTCTGAAAAAATATTTGGGCTTCTAGCTGTGTGTGGGACTTGTTCTATTAGTCCATCTATACTGACCTCCATCAGGTTGCAAATTGAATATAATTTTTTTCTGCATCTAACCCAGCCAATAGTTTTGGCCTAATACCACAGTTTGGCCACTCAGCTCTGCTCGGTTCCCATCCATTGTTTTTTTGTGCAAACAACTCCAGAGCTGTGAATTAGTTAACCACCAAAATGAGTGGAAAGGGGAATAGGCGTGTTGGGAAGGGGAAAAAAGGTTGTGTCCGTGGGGTAGGTGTTAACGCAACAGTAACATCTGCAGAAGAAAGACCATCTTCCAGCCAAACTAAAATGTCTACTTCTTTTAGCGGACAATGTGATAAGATCCCTTTCTTACGGCCACGCCAATCGCTACAAATTCCAGATGAGGCACAAAAACAGCAGGTGCTTCAATGGATATCAAGTGCTCCTTTAAGTGGGCTCTCCTCCACATCAACTTCAACATCACAAATACTCCAGTCCTCAAAGGTGTCACCCCAATCGCACTTGCTTCCTCACAGCTCCCAAATCTCCAGCTGCCCGTCTGAGTATGAGGTAGAACAGATGGTTGAGTCTGCAGAGCTGTTTACTCATACTATAGCCTGGGAATCAGAGGTCGACTCCAGCGCTTCTGTGAATCCAGACGAGGAAATGATCTGCACTGATGCCCAGAATCTTTATAAGTCGGATCCAGGACCAGACGCAGAAGGTTCTGACCATAATGTAGACCCTCATTCCCAAACTGTAACTCCTGTTGGTGGAGACAATGAGGAAGACGATGATGAGACTCAAATACCTGATTGGAGCGACAACTTTAGCTTTTTGTCAGGGCAGGAACAGGTTGGCTCTGAGGACGACGGGTGTGATAACGCACAGGGTGATGATGATGAGGTTGGAGATCCCACTTACTGTCAACCCACAGTCAGCCAAGAGATGAGGTCAGCAGAGGAGGTGGAGGAAGATGCTAGTGACGACGAGGTCAGGTTGCACCTTCCTGGACAGAGACGTAGTACTGGAAGCACGTCAACAACCGCATCCTCAAACACAACTCTGCCTCTGACCACAAGTCGTGGTGGCTCTTCTGGTCGCATGGGTGCTAAGCCTTGCATAGCCTGGGCATTTTTTCAGATCGATAAAGATGACCCAACTAGTGTTATCTGTAACATTTGTCAGCAAAAGCTAAGTAGAGGCCAAAAAATACATAGTTTGAGTACTTCATGCATGAACCGGCACATGGACATGAAGCATAAGTTGCAGTGGGAAGCTCAGTGTGCTACAATACGGCCTAGCCGGCCGGGCCAACCACCGTCTGCCATATCTTGTGCATCCGCGGCCTCTTCATCCTCTGTGACTGGGGGGACAGCAGTCACACCTGTTTTGGGGCGCAGACCTGCCACCTTTTTACCCGCAACAGCCAGCATGATTGGCAGGTCATCATTTTCTTTGGAGGTGGTAACACCAGCTGGTGTTGAGCGCTGTCCGACATCGATAGCACCACCTTTGGATCAAGGCAACCTAACATGTCCGCCTGCATCTTCCTCACAGACCGGCAGTTTGCCGGGGACACCCTTATCAACCCTGTCTAAGCACAATAGCCAGCCCTCGGTCCCTCAGATGTGGACAAGTAAAAGACCATTTCCTCCTAGCCATGAGAAAGCTAAGAGGTTGAATTTCACCATCTGCAAGCTCTTGGCTACAGAAATGCTGCCTTTCCGCCTGGTGGATACTGAGGATTTTCAAGACCTTATGTCCGTCGCAGTGCCCCAGTACCAGATGCCCAGTCGGCACTACTTCTCAAAGAAAGGTGTGCCTGCGCTCCACCAGCATGTCGCACACAACATCACCGCTTCTTTGAGAAACTCTGTGTGTGACAGGGTGCATTTCACCACAGACACTTGGACGAGTAGGCATGGACAGGGGCGTTACATGTCGCTGACTGGGCACTGGGTAACTATGGTGACAGCAGGACAAGGGGCTGCTGTCCAAGTCTTGCCGTCCCCACGAGTTGTGCGTCAATCCTCTTTATGTCAAAGTTCCTCCACTGCTTCTGCCTCCTCAACCTCCTCTCGGTCTTCCACCTGCACCCAAAGCCTGTCTGGTCATGCCACAAGCTTTCTAACTGCGCAGAAGGGATCCTGCACACCTCCTTACTATGCTGGCAGTAGGGCTCAACGTCATCAGGCGGTTTTTACTTTGAAATGTCTGGGAAATGTGAGTCACACAGCTGAGGAGTTGTGGTCAGCTCTGGAGAACCAATTTCATGAATGGTTGTCTCCACTGGACCTGAAACCAGGGAAGGCCGTGTGCGACAATGCTGCAAACCTGGGTGCGGCCCTTCGCCGGGGCAATGTCACACACGTGCCTTGTATGGCTCACGTGTTGAACCTGGTTGTCCAGCAATTTTTAGCCCACTATCCCAGACTAGATGGCCTTCTGCAGAGGGCACGGTCGCTGTGTGCTCACTTCCGCCGTTCGCATCCCGCAGCTCAGTGACTTACATCTCTACAGAAGTCGTTGGGCCTGCCACTTCACCGGCTAAAATGCGATGTGCCTACCCGGTGGAATTCAACTCTGCACATGTTGCAGCGACTGTGGCAGCACCGACAAGCCCTGGTGCAATACGTTCTGACGTATAGCCTGGGCCAACGAGATCCAGACGTGGGGCAAATCACGCTGGAGGAGTGGTCTCAGATCAGGGACCTATGCACCCTTCTGCACAGTTTTGAAATGGCGACGAAGATGTTCAGTGCTGACGATGCCATTATCAGCATGACTATTCCGGTGATTTACATGCTGGAGCACATGTTAAACAGAATTCGGAGTCAGGTGGTGGCACAAGAGGAGGTGGAGGAAGTAGAGGAGGAGGAGTTGTATGCGGAAGGGCTAACATCTGCAAGGTCCAGACGGTCGGCAGCACCAAGGCGGCAGGCATGTGAGGGTGGGGGAGATAGTTTTACCAGGGCGCATGGTAGCAGCCAAACTTAGTGAGGAAGGTGCAGGAGCCCAGGAAGAAGTGGAGGACGAACTGATGGAAGACTCATCAGATGAGGGAGACCTTGATCACATTTCTGTTGTGCGAGGTTGGGGGGAGAGGACAGAGGAAGGAAGCATGATTGTTACCTCGCCACCAACACAACAGGGACTTGGTGCTCCTGGATGCGCAACACACATGAGTGCCTTCTTGCTGCACTACCTGCAACATGACCCTCGAATTGGGAGAATTAGAAATAATCCTGACTACTGGGTTGCCACACTGTTAGATCCCCGGTACAAAAGTAAATTTGCAGAAATTATTCCTGCCATAGAAAGGGATGCACGCATGCAGGAGCATCAGCAGAGACTGTTGCAGAATCTTACATGTGCTTTTCCACAAAACACCAGTGGTGCACGTAGTGAATCTCACAGTTCCAACTTGACAACCGTGGGACCGTCAAGTGTTCAGCACTCAAACCATAACAGAACCACAGTATCTGCTGGTAACATCAATTTTGCGCAATCATTTCACCACTTTTTTAGCCCATCCTTTGCAAGGCCACAGGAGACAAGAAGTCTGACACATAGTCAACGCCTAGAGACGATGGTACAGGAGTATCTCCAAGTAAACATTGAAGCCATGACTGTGTCACTGGACCCTTGCTCTTTTTGGGCTTCCAATCTGGATAAATGGCCGGAGCTAGCCACTTACGCCTTGGAGATCTTGTCATGCCCCGCAGCCAGCGTTCTGTCTGAACGTGTGTTCAGCGCTGCTGGTGGTGTGCTGACAGATAAGCGCACGCGGCTCTCCACTGATAATGTAGACAGACTCACGTTCATAAAGATGAACAAATCATGGATCCGAAACGACTTTTCTACCCCTGTGTCATCCTGGGGAGAGTAAAAGCTTGATGATTGGTTAAAATCACCCTACCAACCGTTTTAAGCTTTCAAATTACTAATCATGTTTATCTGTATCTTGGCTGGAAAATAATTTGGGCTTTGTAGCAGTGTGCAGCACTGATTCTATTAGGCCATCTATAATAAGCTCCACCAGATTTAAAATTACTAATCATGTTTATCTGTATCTTGGCTGGAAAATAATTTGGGCTTTGTAGCAGTGTGCAGCACTGATCCTATTAGGCCATCTATACTAAGCTCCACCAGATTTAAAATTAATAATAATTTTTAGCTGCATCTAGCCCGGAAAATAATTTTGGGGCTCCGAGATGCGCAAGACACATAAGTGCCGTCTTGCTGCACTACCTGCAACATGACCCTCATATTGTCAGAATTCGAAGTAATCATGACTACTGGGTTGCCACACTCTTAGATCCGCCAAACTTTTCGATCAACCTTTTCATTTTAATAAAGACCAAAAAAATGGTCATTTTTGAAATTATAAGCATTAGCAGGTTATTAGAAACTGAAATCAAACAGTTTTCAACTCAAAACTTTATTCTAGGTGATGTTACATTTTCACATAGGACCCCTTGTTCGAAAGGAGCTTCTGAACTCTCTCGTCCATTGAATTTGTCAGGTTTTGGATGGTTTCTGCTTCAATTGTTTTGCATGAGGACAGAATACCCTCCCAGAGCTGTTGCTTAGATGTGAACTGCCTCCCGCCATCATAGACACTCCTTTTGATGATGCTCCAGAGGTTCTGAATGGGGTAGAGGTCAGGGGAGCATGGGGGTCAGACCATAAGTTTGTCCCCTTTTATGCCCATATCAGCCAGAGATGCAGATGTTTTATGTGCAGCATGAGATTGTGCATTATCATGCCAAAAAATGATCTTGCTGTGAAATACACGGTTCTTCTTCTTGAACCATGGCAGGAAGTGCTGTTTGAGAAAATCCACATACATTATGGAGTTCATCTTTAGCCCCTTCAGGGATCCTAAAGGGGCCGACAATCTCTCTCCCCATGATTCCAGCCCAAAACATTACTCCACCTCCTTCTTGTTGGCGCTGTCGCCGTGTTTGCGTGGGGTGTCCATCAACCAGCCATCCTCCACTCCATCCATCTGGACCATCGAGCGCTGCACGGCACTCATCCGTGAACAAAACAGTTTTGAAATCAGTCTTCATGTAATGTTTGGCCCACTGGAGCCGTTTCTGCTTGTGTGAAGTGGATAGAGGAGGTCGACAGGATGGCGTATGCACAGCTGCAAACCTCTGAAGGACCCTGCATCTTGTTGTTCGGGGGACGTTGGAGGCACCAGCAGCTTCAAAAACTTGTCTGCTGCTATGACAAGGCTTTTTTGCCGCTGCTCTTTTAACCTGACGTAATTGCTTGTAGGAAAGAGTCCTCAATTTGCCCTTATCAGCACGCACACGTGTGTACTGTGAATCAGCTACATACTTCTTGATTGCCAAGACACTTCATCCTGATCATCGCACAATGTTGATTGTAGTCATCCCTTGACCTAAACACTCCACAATTTGTTGCTTCTCAGCAGCCGACACATCCTTTTTCTTTCCCATTTTGGCAGAAAATGTAGGCTGCTTAATAATGTGAGACAGCCTTCTTAAGTAGTCTTGCCTTTCATTGGACACACCTGCCAAACTAATTAGCACAGGTGTCTGCAATTGCTTACAGTGATATAAAGAGCCCTGACACACATCACCATCAATGAGTTTAACTGACAAACAAACAAATTCTTCCCTTATCACTCCTAAACACTTTTTGCATAATAATTTGGAACACAGTGTACATGTGCTTTTCCACAAAACACCAGTGGTCCACGTAGTGAATCTTACAGTTCTAACTTGCCAACCGTGGTCTGTATGGAGTTGTTCAATAAAGGGCCCACAATTAAGATAACATAGATGGGAGAGGTCTCTATGAATTGGAATTCCTAAGTATTTGATACCCTGTGAGGGCCAGGCAAAGGGAAAGTTGGACTGGATGGAATCCTATATGGATTTGGGGAGGGAGACATCGAGGGCCTCAGACTTCGCTGCATTGATTTTAAAATTTGACCATGTAACAAAGTGATCTATTTCAGCCATAACAGCATGGATGGATATATGTGATTGAGTGATATATACTAAGACATCATCAGCAAATAGAGAGCACTTGTACTCGGTGCCTCCCACCTCAATCCACCTAATATTGGGGTTATGGCGAATTGATGAGAGCAGGTGCTCCATCACTAGGATGTATAAGAGAGGGGACAGAGAACATCCCTGCCTTGTCCCATTGGTGATTGTGAAAGGTGATGAAAATGTTCTGATGTGCCCCCTGGGCCTTGGGACACCCGGAGCCGGACCCTTTTTGGTGGATGCTGGTGGTGGTAGTCTCCGTGGCGGCGACCCGGTTCCGTGGCTCAGGGCGGTCAAACCAGTGTCGGAACTATTTATGTGGTTTTGATGTTTAAATGTCCGACTACGCCACCCGTGGATTGCGGTCAGAGTGAACCGCCGCTCCAGGGCAGACCGCTGAGGCTGGTGTTGTGGGTGCAGCAGAGCGTAGCATAACTCCCCACGGGAGGAGTATAGCCTCAGGGCAGTGTATGCGGAGGATGGGGGTGATGGTGCAGGGCAGCAGCAGTAACGACACGGAGTCAGTGATGCAGTCCAGGGCCTTTACTCACAGTTCTTATTATCCAGACCACGTCTGCAGGTAACGGCTGCCCACGTCGTACTGTGCTCACCAGGTGAGGGGCTCAGACAACTCCCAGATAACTTTGGAGCGCTTCACAGGACCCCCTTTGTGTGTCCTTTGTCTGGCCTTTCTTACCAACCCTTCTGTCCGGCTGCCTCGGGCCTCCTCTTGGTAAACTTGGCGCCAGTTTCCCTGACCCTATGTGGTGCCTTCCTAGCGGGTGTAGCGAGGGGCTGCGCCACATAAAATATCACAGCCTCCGGTTTCTAGCTGAGGGTCGTTTCCTGCCTCCACTAGTTTCGGGGACCGGTCTCCCCCTTTGGCCTGACCCCTCCACGCAGGTGGATTCGGGCGTGCGTTGGCAACTCGCCCGTCCGCACCCCTGGGATCCCTTCATTCCTCGTTCCTGGAGCCTTCTCCACTCCTCTTCCTTCCTTCTCCCTCTTCCAGGTCTGGGCCTCTGTTACTAGGCCCGCCTCCGGAGCAGAGCTCATGCAGAGCCCCTGCTCCCTGCCACTTCTGCTCAGACTTCTCTGCACTGAACTAAGATGGTGCCCACCTTTTATACTCCCTTCTCAATGCACCCAGGAACTGCTTCCTCCCTGCTCCTGCACTACAGGGTTCCCCTTCCTCAGTGTTCCCTCCCCCCACTCCAGCCAGGGACAGGGACTGTCGTGCCCATCTCAGGGGCATATTGGTCGCCCTGCCCCACGGCAATGTGGTGTAATGCATGCAGGTGTCGGGTCCTGATCCACACTCCATCCTTACCTGAGAGTGAGATATCACACCTCTGGGTGAGGTGCAATACCTCTGTAGCAACCGAGCCCGCAGGGTAATACAGTTCCATTTATCTTCAGCCTAGGTGACGTATTGCGATACAGGGCCGTGATTTTGGCTATAAAAGGGTCCCCTAGACCCCTACCCCAAGCTTTTTAAGAGAATCATATATGGCGTGCCAGGAGACTCTATGGAATGCTTTCTCAGCATCCAATGAGAGTATCTAATTACAAATTTTTAACTGCATCTAGCCCAGGAAATACTTTGTGCCTAGCAGCAGTGTCTGCTAGTCAGCGGATTATCCCGGCTGTTAAGCAAGCTACACCACCTGTAGTTTTGACACTTAATTTGTTCAAAGGAAATGCTTCGGGACCACGGGATACTCAGTGAAGAGCATCAGGAGGCACCCCAAGGCATAGGGGCTGGGACTGGCAGTAGGATGCCTTGCGGTGGACAGCCGAGCTCGATCCTTATAAAAGCTTTTTAACTGCAGCAGCTTTAGTGGACGCTACTGGAGCTGGAATTACGCGGCTGCTGGCATGAGACTTGCCCTCCAATAGATCCTTGTAAATGGATTTAAAGTGTATTCATTCAAATTAGAGAGACAATTTAAATTAAAAAGCTTAGAGCTGCCTCCACCACAGGGGGGCTCGCTCGACCCACCAGCGGACAGGCACCAGTATTGGGAGAGGGGGGCTAGCCGTCAGGGTTCACCGCGGCTCTGGCACAAACCCGGCGACACGGAGGTGGCACGGGCAGGAGCGGACTGAACGTGTTGGCTTCTCACTTTTTGGATTTTAGAAGGGCATGACATACCTATATCTGTGTCTCCCCCTCCTTTTACTCCTCCACCTCTTTTCTTTTCGCATGACTATATGTACTTGTCACTTTTCCATGTGTTAGTTGTGTCTTCAGAGCAGTTTGTCAGCTTTTGGACACCTTTGAAGGTGTTTTCTATGTGTTTCTATGTGTTTTTGTTTGCCTGCCATTGGTTTTAATGGTGTTCGAAGGTGTTCGACGAACAGTTCGACGAACAGTACGGCGAACACACGGGTGTTCGACGAACCGAACCGAACTCGAACACTACGGGGGTGGCTCAACACTAATCACTACCATGAATATTTTTCTTTATTAACTGTGTATATATGTGTATGGTGTGTATCTCTACAGGATCCAGCACTTTTCTGCTCCTCTTCTCAGTGATGTCACCATTCTGCAGTCTGGCCGGGTCATGCTGCGCTTTTACAATGTAAGCCTATGAAGCAACAGAACAAGACTCCATAGACTTACATTAAAAGAGATTTCAGGCTAATGCATAGAGCATAGAGCGAGCTAGCTAGTCTGAATTGCAGTGACGTTATTGAGAAGAAGAGTAGAACAGCGATGGAATCCGGAAAAAGCGGCGTTAGGTGATTATATTAACCCCTTTAAAGCCCATGAAGTACTAATACGCGTCTGTGCCCTGGGACTTAAGAGCCTGACTCGTATTAGTACGTCATGGCGATCAAGCGCGCACACAGGCTGTGCGGGCGCGATCGCCGCCGGGTGTCAGCTGATGACCAAACTATCTTCTCACTGTGCAGCGCTGACAGCCTGCATAGCACAGGGATGGTGCTCCATCCCTATGCTATGCAGGCGATCAGAATAAAAAAAGTGAAAGTCCCATAGTGGGACAAAGTAAACAAAAAAAAAACTGTCAGAAAGTGAAAAAAAAAATATTGTAAAAATATAAATAAAAATAAAAAAAATAATCCACCAAAAATAAAAATATAATGTACCAATCAATAAATATTATTATGGAAAAAAAAACAAACAAACAATAAAAGTACACATATTTAGTATCGCTGTGTCCGAAACGACTTGACCTATAAAATTGTCCCACTAGTTAATCCCTTCAGTGAACATGGTAAAAAAAAAAAAAAAAAACAAAGCAAAAAACAATGCTTTATCATCATACCGCCAAACAAAAAATGGAATAACACGCAATCAAAAAGACAAATATAAATAAAAATGGTACCGCTGAAAACGTCATCTTGTTCCGCAAAAAACAAGCTGCCATACAGCTCCATCATCCGAAAAATCAAAAAGTTATAGCTCTCAGAATAAAGCGATACAAAAAAATATTTTTTTCTATAAAATAGCTTTTATTGCGTAAAAGCGCCAAAACATAGAAAAACAATATAAATGTGGTACCGCTGTAAACATACTGACCCGAAGAATAAAGCTACCTTATCAATTTTACCACATGCGGAACAGCACAAAAAAATATAAAAAAAACAATTCCTGAATTGTTGGTTTTTGTTTATTCTGCCTCCCAAAAGCTGGAATAGAAAGCAATCAAAAAATGTCACATGCCTGAAAATGGCACCAATAAAAACGTCAACTCATCCCGCAAAAAATAAGCCATCACATGACTCTGAAAGCCAAAATATGGAAAAATTATAGCTCTCAAAATATGGCGATGCAAAAACTAGATTTTACAAAATATGTGTCTTTTAGTGTGTGACAGCTGTCAATCATAAAAACCCGATATGATTCTGGTATCTCTGTAGTCGCACCGACCCCGAAGAATAAGGTCGTCTAATCACTTATACCGCACTAGGAATGGCTTAAAAAATAAACGCTAGGGCTGGGGTTGGGGTTAGGGTTGTGCTAATGTTAGGGTTGGGGTTAGGGTTGGGCTAGCGTAGGGTTAGGGTTGGGGTTAGGGTTGGGTTTTTTTCAAAAGTAAAAAAAAAAAGAAAAAAGATGACGATATGGCAACTAGTGTTGAACGTAAGTGCTCGCTACTTGAGTTTGCATCGGGTGCTCGGGTATGCATTGAGTATCGCGAGTGCTCGAGTCTCCGCCCCATATGCTTCATGGCCAAAAAAACCTTGCGGGGATTGCTTGCCATGCACGAGCGATCCCCGCATGTTTTTTTAGGGGTGTCTAATAACCGTGAAACATGCGGGCGGGGACTCAAGCATTTCACTTGAGCACCCGTGATGCATGGTGCATACCTGAGTACCCGATGTAAACTCAAGTAGTGAGTAGTGTTGAGCATTCCGATACTGAAATATCGGGTATCGACCGATATTCGCGGTATCGGAGTTCCGATACTGAGCTCTGATACTTTTAGAATATCAAATACCGGAATCGGAAGTTCCCATAATGCCTGCGCTCTGCAGTGTCTCTGAAGGATGACAAGCTGGATGGCAGCGCTCAGCTGCGATCCAGTCTGTCATCAGAATGCCATCCCAGCGTGAGAGAATTCTCCTGCGCTCATGGCAAGCGCAGGAGAATTTTCCCACGCTGTCAGTGACGTGCATGAGGTGAGCCGAGTTCATTGGACATGACTAGTGTTGAGCCACCCCCGTAGTGTTCGGGTTCGGTTCGGTTCGTCGAACACCGGGATGTTCGTGGAACTGTTCGTCGAACACCTTAGAACACTGATGAACAACGTCGAACACCTTTAAAACCAATGGCAGGCAAATAAAAACACATAGAAAACACCTTCAAAGGTGTCCAAAAGCTGACAAACTGCTCAGAAGACACTCTCTTTAAAAAAGCCGGCCGGCAATTCAGCATCGGTACCCGACAATTTAGAAGAGAAAGAATAGAGCATCACACATAGATTAGATAGATAGAAACATGTCAGTCACATATATAAGAAGTACAGTGACAGTGTTGGTTACTGTACTTGTCATTTAGTGTTAAAGGATTTATTAAAAAAAATAATAGTGTTTTCATGCACCGTCTCTTTAAAAAAGCCGGCCGGCAATTCAGCATTGGTACCCGACAATTTAGAACAGAAAGAATAGAGCATCACACATAGATTAGATAGAAACATGTCAGTCACATATATGAGAAGTACAGTGATAGTGTTGGTTACTGTACTTGTCATTTAGTGTTAAAGGATTTATTTAAAAAAATAATACTGTTTTCATGCACCGTCTCTTTATAAAAGCCGGCCGGCAATTCAGCATCAGTACCCGACAATTTAGAACAGAAAGAATAGAGAATCACACATAGATTAGATAGATAGAAACATGTCAGTCACATATATAATAAGTACAGTGATAGTGTTGAGTACTGTACTTGTCATTTAGTGTTAATATAAAGGATTTATTAAAAAAAAAATTGGCGTCTGATTCCCCATAAATTTAGTCTCTAGCGGAGGTTAAGCAGACGGCTGGGGCAGATGTTTGAAGCCTGAACAATGAACTCAGCTCACTCATGCATGTCACTGACAGCGTGGGAAAATTCTCCTGCGCTTGCCGTGAGCGTGAGAGAATTCTCCTGCGCTCACGGCAAGCGCAGGAGAATTCTCCCACGCTGTCAGTGACGTGCATGAGGTGAGCTGTGTTCATTGGACATGAACTCGGCTCATCTGGATGCCGTCACAGCCATACACTGAGGAGCGCAAGCATGCCTGCGCTTCTCAGTGTCTGCGGCATGGCAAGCTGGATGGCAGCTTTCGGCTGCGATCTAGCCTGTCATGTGAATGTAGCAGAGCTGGAGCTGTCCTGGGAACCATGGAAAGGTAAGGATGAGGTTGCTTTATTATTTTACTTTTATTGCAGACGACATTGGCTTCAGCTGGAATGGGCGTGATGGTAAGTATGGTTTAATTTAGAACATCAAAGAATTGTGTTTATTTCAATTAAAGGACTTTATTCTGGGTGTTGTGGTTTTTTTGAACTTTGACTATGGGGTTAGTAATGCGGGTGTCTTATAGAAGCCTCTCCATTACTAACCTGGGCTTGATGTCAGCTGGCGTTATAAGCTGACATCAACCCCAGCCCTATTACCCCACTGCCACCGCTACAGGGCAGTGGCAAGAGCGAGGCTAAGTGCCTGAATTGGTGCATCCTATGGATGCGCCATTTCTGGGGCAGCTGACGGCTGGTGTTTCTAGCCTGGGAGGGGGCCAATATTCATGGCACCCTTCCTGGGCTATTAATATCAACCCCCACCTGTCTGCCTAGCCTTTGCGAGCTATTAAAATAGGGGGGACCTCACATCATTTTTTTGGGTGGTCCCCCATTTTAATAGCTAGTAAAGGCTAGGTATTCAGCTGGGGGATGATATTAGTAGCCTGGGAAGCTCCGTGGGTATTACCCCCTTCCCAGGCTTCAAACATCTGCCCCAGCCGTCTGCTTAACCTCCGCTAGAAACTAAAATTACGGGGAACCCCACGCCAATTTTTTTTTTAATAATTCCTTTATTTTAACACTAAGTGACAAGTACAGTAATCAACACTATCACTGTACTTCTTATATATGTGACTGACGTGTTTCTATCTATCTAATCTATGTGTGTTGCTCTATTCTTTCTGTTATAAATTGTCGGGTACCGATGCTGAATTGCCGGCCGGTTTTTTAAAGAGAGTGCATGAAAACACTATTATTTTTTTAAATAAATCCTTTAACACTAAATGACAAGTACAGTAATCAACACTATCACTGTACTTCTTATATATGTGACTGACGTGTTTCTATCTATCTAATCTATGTGTGATGCTCTAATCTTTCTGTTTTAAATTGTCGGGTACCGGTGTATGCCGCTGCTGAATTCCCGGTGTTATGCACACGCCCGGGCTAAGCGGCG
This sequence comes from Phyllobates terribilis, assembly GCF_046119375.1. Classification (NCBI taxonomy): domain Eukaryota; kingdom Metazoa; phylum Chordata; class Amphibia; order Anura; family Dendrobatidae; genus Phyllobates; species Phyllobates terribilis. The sequence continues at coordinate 521,725,837 of NW_027362763.1, read as the reverse complement.
TGTGCGTGTGATTGTAGTGATTCCACTGGACCGTGCCGGAGAGTGAATGCCTGGAGGGGCGTGACTAAGTATTCACCCGATCCGACCAGGGTCGCACGACGGCATACGACGCCAGTGCACCAAGGAGGAACCGAGCAGAGGGACCAGGTGCTACTCCAGGACAGACCCCGGACACGGCTGTTGACCCACACAGGGGAATACAGGAACAGGCTGGTAGGCTGGCACACAGACTGGTGGGTATAGGCAGGCACGACTGGTATGCAGGCAGGCGGGTATGCAGGCAGGGGGGTAAAGGCAAGCACAGCTAGAGTGCAGACAGGGAGGCACTAGCAGGTAGGAACACAGACGGGATAGGACCCAGTACACACCGGGACTCAGGAACAATACAGGCAGAGGGTTACAGGCAAGCACAGCTAGAGTGCAGACAAGGCTGAGCAGGGAGGACAGGGCTCTGTTCACACGGAACAGACAGGAAGGGAAAGACAGAGCCAGATACTCACACAGTACTTGCAGAGACAACAAGCAGGAGTTAGGTACGAGTTCAGACTCTGCAGAAAAAGGAAGGGAACGGACATAGAGGCAAAACAGGTAAAGGACAGGAGAGAGTTCAGACTGGAACTGAGTGTACGGAGGAGACCGACACTGCAGAGGGATACAGGAGCGGGTCTGGGAATACGGCCCCCAGAGAGGCGGAACGAACAGGCAAGGAGCGTGTTCAGACAGGACAGACCAGACGCAGGAGCGGGTCTAGGAAATCGGCCACTAAAAGGCGGAACGAACAGGCAAGGAGCGTGTTCAGACAGGACAGACCAGAGAACACAAAAAGGACACAGTTCAGACACGGGAGCTGATACCGCAAAGCAGGAGACATACAGGACTCAGTTCAGACACGGGAGCTGAAACCGCAAAGCAGGAGACATACAGGACTCAGTTCAGACACGGGAGCTGATACCGCAAAGCAGGAGACATACAGGACACAGTTCAGACACGGGAGCTGATACCGCAAAGCAGGAGACATACAGGACTCAGTTCAGACACGGGAACTGATACAAAAAGCAGGAGACAAGAGACGGGACCTGGCACCTTCAGAGTGCAAGCACACACTGAAGGAAACACTATGCTCAGGCGGGGATAGAAGGGAGCTGCTGAGCTATATACCAAGTGACAGACAGCAATAGGCTGAGGACGCACAAGGGGTGTGACCCACAGCAGGTACAAAAGGCAGGAAGTGATCGGGCGCCGCCCTTAAGCAGCAGAAACAGACACAAACAGACAGCATGGAGGGAAGCCAGAGAGACATTCTGGACAGGAGATCAAGTGCGCCCTCTTGCACAGTGGGAGATGGACCACCATGCAAGGACGCCGCCAGGTATGTTACAGTACCTCCCCCCTTACGCCCCCTCTTCTTCAGGCCTGCCAGAATCTTCCGCAGGGAATTCGAGGACCAGTCGTTCACTGGGTTGGAGGGGAACAGAGACTTAAGGGTAATCTCTGCTTCGAGGTACATCTTGTCAAGCTCACAGGAAGAAATAGACGGGTTATCAGGTACATAATGAGGAAAAGTCACTGTCTCTTTGTTATCTGGTGGTATCCCGGAGGATTCAGGAAACAACTGGAGGTCCTCCGCCGGGTCAGAAGAGTGCAGAGGCTCAGAGAAAACAACTGCTTCAGAGTACACTAGGTCGGACTCACTGGAGGAAGCAGGCGAGGTATCGGGTACCGAGTATAGGAAAGTCTCTGTCCATTCACCACCAGGTGGCACCCCGAAGGGTTCTGGAGACAGCTGGCGGTCCTCCGCCTGGTCAGAGGGGTGTAGAGACTCACGGGTAACCTCTGCTTCAGAGTACACTAGGTCGGACTCACTGGACGAAGCAAGCGAGGTATCAGATCCAGGATATAGGAAAGTCTCTGTCCATTCACCACCAGGTGGCACCCCGAAGGATTCTGAACACAACTGGAGGTCCTCCGCCTGGTCGGAGGGGTGTAGAGACTCAGGAGTAACCTCTGCTTCGGAGTACACTAGGTTGGACTCACTGGACGAAGCGAGCGAGGTATCAGGTACAGGATATAGGAAAGTCTCTGTCCATTCACCACCAGGTGGCACCCCGAAGGATTCTGAACACAACTGGAGGTCCTCCGCCTGGTCGGAGGGGTGTAGAGACTCGGAGGTAACTACCACTTTGGGGTACCCATTGTCAGGCTCACAGGACGAAGCGGACAAAGTACTGAGTACCGGGTGTAGAGAAGTCTCTCTCCATTTGTCATCGAGTGGTATCCCGGAGGGTTCAGGAGGCAACAGGGGATCCTCCGCCAGGTAGTAGAGGTGCACAGACTCTGAGGTAACCACAGCTTTGGAGCATCCTTGGACATGCACACCGGTTAAAGAGAAAGAAGCATCTGATGCCGGGTGCAGGAAGTTCTCCTGTGTGGAGTCTGGATGGGCAGAAGTCTCTTCGGCCAGGAGAACTGGTGCACTTCCCACGCACATTACCCATTGGGGTTTCTCCGGGATACAGGGAGATGAAGCTTCAGTAGGGACCTCAAGGTTGGGGTCAGGAGGTCTCAGGGAGGACAGACCCTGGCGTGACGGCTTGCCTCTAAGTCTAGCACGTCTGGACTGCCTCTTGAGGTTGAGAGAAGTATTCCGGAAAGTGTAGTCACCCTGTGAGGATTCTGGGTGGGCAGTAGTCTCATTGGGCTGGAGGACTATTGCGCTACCCACACACATTACCCGTCGGGGCTGCTCCGGGATATTGGGAAGTGAAGCTTCAGCAGGGGCTTCAGAGTTAGGGTCCTCGAAGACCATACAAAAGGCCACCAGGAAGGCCTGCAGGTCAAGGATGACAGGATCCCATGCTTCCCATAGGGGGGTGACCCATTTCAAGGCATCACCCGCTAGGTAGTCAATCATAAAGGCCACTTTAGCCCAATCGGAAGGAAAATAGAGAGGGTAGGCCTTAAAGTGTAGCATGCATTGCTCCACAAATGCACGACACTGTCTTGGATCCCCATAGTAACGTGGCGGATCCGCAGGAACGAGGGCTGATAGATCCATCTGGACGGGTGCGTAATTCGCCTGGAACTCAGCTAAAGGGGGGAAAAAAATTTATTTATTTATTTTAATGCATGTATTCGCTGGAAAAACTTCTCAAAGAGCGAAGGCCGTGGGGCTCAACGGGAACCATGGCCTGAGCATGCTGTTATGCACACGCCCGGGCTAAGCGGCGTGTGCGTGTGATTGTAGTGATTCCACTGGACCGTGCCGGAGAGTGAATGCCTGGAGGGGCGTGACTAAGTATTCACCCGATCCGACCAGGGTCGCACGACGGCATACGACGCCAGTGCACCAAGGAGGAACCGAGCAGAGGGACCAGGTGCTACTCCAGGACAGACCCCGGACACGGCTGTTGACCCACACAGGGGAATACAGGAACAGGCTGGTAGGCTGGCACACAGACTGGTGGGTATAGGCAGGCACGACTGGTATGCAGGCAGGCGGGTATGCAGGCAGGGGGGTAAAGGCAAGCACAGCTAGAGTGCAGACAGGGAGGCACTAGCAGGTAGGAACACAGACGGGATAGGACCCAGTACACACCGGGACTCAGGAACAATACAGGCAGAGGGTTACAGGCAAGCACAGCTAGAGTGCAGACAAGGCTGAGCAGGGAGGACAGGGCTCTGTTCACACGGAACAGACAGGAAGGGAAAGACAGAGCCAGATACTCACACAGTACTTGCAGAGACAACAAGCAGGAGTTAGGTACGAGTTCAGACTCTGCAGAAAAAGGAAGGGAACGGACATAGAGGCAAAACAGGTAAAGGACAGGAGAGAGTTCAGACTGGAACTGAGTGTACGGAGGAGACCGACACTGCAGAGGGATACAGGAGCGGGTCTGGGAATACGGCCCCCAGAGAGGCGGAACGAACAGGCAAGGAGCGTGTTCAGACAGGACAGACCAGACGCAGGAGCGGGTCTAGGAAATCGGCCACTAAAAGGCGGAACGAACAGGCAAGGAGCGTGTTCAGACAGGACAGACCAGAGAACACAAAAAGGACACAGTTCAGACACGGGAGCTGATACCGCAAAGCAGGAGACATACAGGACTCAGTTCAGACACGGGAGCTGAAACCGCAAAGCAGGAGACATACAGGACTCAGTTCAGACACGGGAGCTGATACCGCAAAGCAGGAGACATACAGGACACAGTTCAGACACAGGAGCTGATACCGCAAAGCAGGAGACATACAGGACTCAGTTCAGACACGGGAACTGATACAAAAAGCAGGAGACAAGAGACGGGACCTGGCACCTTCAGAGTGCAAGCACACACTGAAGGAAACACTATGCTCAGGCGGGGATAGAAGGGAGCTGCTGAGCTATATACCAAGTGACAGACAGCAATAGGCTGAGGACGCACAAGGGGTGTGACCCACAGCAGGTACAAAAGGCAGGAAGTGATCGGGCGCCGCCCTTAAGCAGCAGAAACAGACACAAACAGACAGCATGGAGGGAAGCCAGAGAGACATTCTGGACAGGAGATCAAGTGCGCCCTCTTGCACAGTGGGAGATGGACCACCATGCAAGGACGCCGCCAGGTATGTTACACCCGGCTTTTCATGTAATACATTCTACATTATTCTTAGTTGTTTTCCTTCATGTAGAATTAACCTACAAGGAAAGAAAGGGTTTATTTTCATTCCGATATTTGTGTCCCATTGACTTGCATTGGTTTCCGGTATCGGAATCGGAGATATCCGATATTTTTTGGGTATCGGTCCGATCCAATCCGATCTGATATTTCCCGATATCGGAAGGTATCGCTCAACACTAGTAGTGAGCACTTGCGCTCAAGACTAATGACAACTTATTCAATATGATGACCTAATGTTATCAAATTCTGTGTCGTACCTCTGGGTTCAAAATGTTAACTATACCCCTTGATAAAATCCTTGAGGGGTGTAGTTTCCAAAATGGGGTAAATTGTGGGGGGTTTCCTCTGTTTAGGCACATCAGGGGCACATCCGCTAATTATTCAAGCAAATTTTACAATCAAAAAGTCAAATGGCACTCCTTCCCTTCCAAACCCTGCCGCGCACCCAAACAGTGGTTTTCCCCCACATATGGGGTATCTGCTAACTCAGGAGAAATTGCACAACAAATTGCATAGTGCAATTTCTTCTGTTACCCTTATGAAAATGCAAAAGTGGGGGCTGAAAAACATTTTTGTGGGAAAAATGTGAAAATTTTATTTTTACAGCTCAATGTTATAAACTTCTGTGAAGCACCTGGTGGTTCAAGGTGCTCACCACACATCTAGATAAGTTCCCTGAGGGGTCTAGTTTCCAAAATGGTGTCACTTGTGGGGGGTTTCCACTGTTTAGGCACATCAGAGGCTCCCCAAATGCAACATGGCGTCCGCTAATTATTCAAGCAAATTTTACATTCAAAAAGTCAAATGGTGCTCCTTCCCTTGCGAACCCTGCCGTGCGCCCAAACAGTGGTTTTCCCCCACATATGGGGTATCTGCTAACTCAGAAGAAATTGCACAACAAATTGCATAGTGCAATTTCTTCTGTTACCCTTATGAAAATGCAAAAGTAGGGGCTGAAAAACATTTTTGTGGGAAAAATGTGAAAATTTTATTTTTACGGATCAATGTTATAAACTTCTGTGAAGCACCTTGGGGTTCAAGGTGCTCACCACACATCTAGATAAGTTCCCTGAGGGGTTTAGTTTCCAAAATGGTGTTACCTGTGGGGGGTTTCTACTGTTTAGGCACATCAGGGGCTCCCCAAATGCAACATGGCATCTGCTAATTATTCAAGCAAATTTTACATTCAAAAAGTCAAATGGCACTCCTTCCCTTCCGAACCCTGCCATGCGCCCACACAGTGTTTTTTCCCCACATATGGGGTATCTGCGTGCCCAGGGGAAATTGCACAACAAATTTTGGGGTCCATTTTTTCCTGTTACCCCTGCGAAAATAAAAAAAAATTGGGTCTAACGTAACATTTTTGTGAAAAAAGTTAAATGTTAATTTTTTTCTTCCACATTCCAAAAATTCCTGTGAAGCACCTGAAGGGTTAATAAAGTTCTTGAATGTGGTTTTGAGCACCTTGAGGGTTGCAGTTTTTAGAATGGTGTCACTTTTGGGTATTTTCTGTTATAAAGACCCCTCAAAGTGACTTTAAATATGATGTGGTCCCTAATAAAATGGTTTTGTAAATTTTGTTGGAAAAATGAGAAATCGCTGGTCAACTTTTAACCCTTATTTATTCCCAATAAAAAAAATTTGGTTCCAAAATTGTGCTGATGTAAAGTAGACATGTGGAAAATGTTATTTATTAATTATTTTGTGTGACATATCTCTCTGATTTAAGGGCATAAAAATTAAAATTTTGAAAATTGCAAAATTTTCAACATTTTCGCCAAATTTCCGTTTTTTTCACAAATAAACGCAAGTGATATCGAAGAAATTTTACCACAATCATGAAGTACAATATGTCACGAAAAAACATTCTCAGAATCAGGGGGATCCGTTGAAGCGTTCCAGAGTAATTACCTCATAAAATGACAGTGGTCAGAATTGTAAAAATTGGCCTGGTCATTAACGTGCAAACCACTTTGGGTTGTAAAGGTGTTAATACACTCAAACTGCACACCACACACATGTACACACATACATTTAATGTAAAACTATATTCGTGTGAGTGCTTATTTAAGCATCTTAACAGACAATGGACCTTAGGATATAGTAATCATAAAGCCATTGCATATGCCTCATTGAAGTACTAATTGGATTAAAGAATATATATAAAGTAATATACATATTGTTCTAATTGACAAGACAACTATCTCCAGTGTACAGCAACTAATCAGGAGTAGTGTTGAGCGATACCTTCCGATATCGGGAAATATCGGATCGGATTGGATCGGACCGATACCCAAAAAGTATCGGATATCGCCGATTCCGATACCGGAAACCAATGCAAGTCAATGGGACAGAAATATCGGAATGAAAATAAACCCTTTCTTTCCTTGTAGGTTAAATCTACATGAAGGAAAACAACTAAGAATAATGTAGAATGTATTGGGGGAGGTGGGGGAGACAATAAAGGCATAGAGGTTTAGCCCAATCAAATGGAATAGCAGGAATTAATATTTTTTTTAAGACGTTCTGAGTTACGGAAATATTGACTATGTTAAGTACTTTTATATTTTGTCAGATATTTATGTTTCACTACTTCCATGCTCTTCACCTTCTTTTTTACTTCTCCCACACTTTTTCCTTCATCATCCTCAGCATCAGCATCTTTTTCATCCACTTCTTCTTCACCTTCTTCATCTTCTTCTTCAGCTTCTTCGTATTATTTTTTTTTTTACATTCTTCATATTCTTCTTATTCAACTATTATTCTTCTTCATATTCTACTTCTTCATCTTCTTCATAGTCTTCTTCTTCATCATATTCTTATTTGTGACAGGCATTCCTGTAGTTGTTATCTATAAAAGTTTGAACATTACACCTTTCGTTCTGCCCGTCACAAAAGATTTACAACAGGATTTGTCCGCGTTCAGTTTGGCCAGCAGCAGCAGGTCTTTTCCAGGGGCACCACGAGGAGGAACGGACTCACCCCCATACACTGCTTAGTCATCTTCTGCTTTTAATTTAGATATTATCTTTTGCTCTGATTTTTAGTCTTATGCTTAATGTTCTTCCGCTTTTTGTTCTGCAGCTTCTTGTACTTCTGCTTCTTGGTTTTCTGTCTCTTGTTCTTCTGTATCTTGGTGGTTGTCTTCTCTTCTTTGTCCTCTTGGTCAACTTCTTCAGGGTCATCTTCTTGGTCTTGTTCGGGGTGGTCTTCAGGGTCGTCGTCTTCGGGGTCCTCGTCTTCAGGGTCGACGTCTTCGGGGTCCTCGTCTTCAGGGTCCTCGTCTTCTTCGGGTTGATCTTCAGGGTCCTCATCTTCAGTGTCCTCGTCTTGGGGGTCCTCGTCTTCTTCTGCGTGGTCTTCAGGGTCCTCGTCTTCTTCGGGGTGGTCTTCAGGGTCCTCGTCTTCAGGGTCGTCATCTTCGGGGTCCTCGTCTTCTTTGGGTTGGTCTTCAGGGTCCTCGTCTTCAGGGTCCTCGTCAGGGAGATCCAGAGTGATTACCAAGAACCATTTCAAAAAGCTTGAACTTGGAAATGTAGCAGAAGGTACAAGAAGGCTGAGGAACTACCGAGGACCAGCTGACGGTACTGGAACTCAGTTACTAAGCAGGAGGTACCTGTGCCAGAAAGCACTACCAAGGACCAGCAGATGTTGGTAGAACTTGGATACCGAGAAGGAGGCACCTAATCCAAAGGCACTGCCGAGAACCAGCTGACGGTACTGGAACCCGGATGGGTAGCAGAAGGTACGAGAGCCAATGGAACTACCGAAGACCAGCTGACAGTACTGGAACTCGGTTACTAAGCAGGAGGTACCTGTGCCAGAAAGCACTACCAAGGACCAGCAGACATTGGTGGAACTTGGATACCGAGAAGGAGGAACCTAATCCAAAGGCACTGCCGAGAACCAGCTGACGGTACTGGAACCCGGATTGGTAGCAGAAGGTACCCATGTAAAAAAAAGTTTCAAGGCCGCGAGCCGGCCGCAGTTACCAAAACCCACAGTCCTACAGGGGGTGCTTGTGTGACACCCCAGGGGTCTGGTTGCCACAGTGATAGAGATGTTATGTCTGAGAGCAGGTGGGAGGTCCTTTGGTCAGGGATCCTGTGCATGCCACACCTCCTGCCCAGTCTTGGGAGGGGAAGGACTTCCCCTATATAAACCCGGGGCTGAAGCAGGGTGAGGAGTCAAGGAGAGTAGAGACAAGAAACAGTCACAGGAAGAAACAGCAGAAGCTCAGTGGGAGCAATACTACTACAAGTCAGGGGCTGGCAGCTGCAGAGCTCGCCCTGACTGAGAAGATTTCTTACCGGACCCGGAGTCCGAGGCTGTGGGGACTAACTCCTACCCAGCAGCAGAATCCGTCAGGCAGGGGATTTCAGGTCCTCTGGCCAAGAAGCCCGAAGGCACGGTCACACGCGTGGGACCAGCACCGCCATCGTGGAGCGGAAGCCATTAGAAGGCCCCGAGTCACCGGCCATACGGGTGAGCACCACACGGTACACTCAGGGACGTGGGCTACTTATACCCGCTTCTAGCAAGGTAGCCAGAAGAGTACAGTCAGTTTGGGAGGCCTACAACTCCACCTGGCCAGGGGAGATCCCATCTGCTCAAGGACTGACCAGGCCCCAATCGCTAGCCAGTACTCCGGGAGGGTCTATCATTGTCACCAGTAAAGACCCTGAACTACACAGTACCGTCTCTGAGTGGTTCCTGCTACCCCCATCATCCACATCTGCTGCCCTGAGGCCATACCCCTCCCGTTGGGGGTTATACCATCTACGCTGCACCATCCATCCACCGGCCTCAGCGGACTGTCCTGCAGCGGCAGCTCCATAGCTGCATTCAACGGGTGGCGTAGTCGTACAACATCTACCGCCGATACATCGCCGCTCAGTTTGACTCCCTGGGCACGGACCGGGTCGCCGCCACGAGACTACAACCCTCAAGAGATCCGGCTCCGGGTAAGCTCCCGCGTGCGCAACGCAGCGCGACACAGGCCCAGGGGCGCGTCAACTTTGGCGTAGTCGGCAGGATCTCGTGCCCGCAACCACCGGGTACTGCGTGCCTGAAAAAGAGACTTTTCAAACTTACCTGTGGTGAAGATTCCCGCCATCCGGCGCCATCTTCAGCCTTCTTCCCGCCATCGGTGAAGTTTCCCGCCATCCGGCGCCATCTTCTGCCTTCTTCCCGCCATCCGTGGAGTTTTCCCGCCATTGGACGCCATCTTGAGGACGCCGCGCGGGAAGAAGAGGGGCGTGGACTCCGAAAGCGCGCGAGAACTGAAGCCCCGCCTCACGTCCGGACGTTGCGTAAGGTCCTGGAAGGAGCCCAGCAGACGCCGACGTCACAGGAGCACGACGGAAGGTCCTCAACCCTGACGATCCACTGCGGAGCCGCGGCCTACGGAAGAGGATCATCGCAAGGTAGGCCACGGTCCACTAGGGGGGAGGAAGATGTCGGATACGGAGGAGAGCTTCACTGCCTCAACCCTCGCCAGCGCTACCGCTGCTGCAGTTATGCCCTTCACCATGCCCTATATCCCGGGAGCAGCTTGGCTACCCCAGTACTCAGGGGAGTCACATACCCTGCATGACTTTAGAGAAAAGCTGGATAGCCTCTTCCAGGTGTACCCCCTCACAGAAGAGCAAAAAGTGAGCATCCTGGTGGCCCAACTAACCGGGGCAGCCAAAAGGGAAGTAAAATCCTGGCCACCTGGGAGGAAGACTGTCGCAGGGATACTAACCCGGCTGAAGGACACCTTTGATACCCGCACCTCAGCCGAGATTAAGCTTAGATTCTACGGGTGCAAGCAGCGAGCGCATGAGAGTATAAGGGACTATGCACTAAACCTACAAGAGGCCCTGAGGGCCATTAAGCAGACCGACCCTGATGGAGTGGGAAACGAGGACAGGCTGTTGACCGAACAGTTTATAGAGGGACTATATTGTAATACCCACCGAACCCAGTTGCGGGCAATGGCCTTGCAGGATCCCCATCTGGGATTTGCACAGTTCAAGGACAGAGCCATCCGGGTGCTCCGAGAACCGGCACCAGGTGGCGTTGTGACCCACAGGCGCCCCACTACCACTTACCACCAGGAGGTGGCGCCCTTGTCGGCAGGGCCTGTGGGAGCTGATGCGCAGGCTTTGGACAATGACCCGGCTCCAGACCTACACCATCAGGTCCAAGAGCTAGCTAAGAGCGTTGCTGCGCTAACCCGAACTGTGCAGTCTTTACAGGTTTCCACTCCAGGGAAGATCCAGCTGGCATCCGGACCGGAGGACATCCCGTGGCGTCGACCAAGGAGGACCCCACCGGCCAGAGGAAGACCCAGTGACCGATACAGCGAGGACGGACGACCCATCTGCCGCCGCTGCAATCAACCCGGACATATGGCAAGGTACTGTTCTTTAAACGGGCACAACCTGGGGTAGAGGGCCAACCCCCAGGAAAAAGATCACCAGGCCCATCGAACTGGCGCGACAGATATGTGGGAGGACATCCAGTCTTGCCTGTGGTACTGGATGGCATTCCCATGAGTGCCCTACTGGACACCGGGTCACAGGTCACCACCATCCCGTACGTCCTCTTTAAGCAATACTGGAATGACTCGGATATTACCCGCTACCCTGACGACGACTTGAGTATCATCGCCAGCAATGGCCAGCCCGTGCCACAGATCGGATTTAAAGAAGTGACCATCAAAATCGGTAGAGTCGAACTGGCAGCACAGGGACTGATCATTGTAGATATTGACAAACATGAGAGTCACCCAAAAATAACTCTAGGAACTAATGTAATTGAAAATTGTCTTGCAGAGGTGATTTTCCTTCTACAGCAGGTTGCCAAGAACGCCAGTTCCGGCGAGCAGCGGGTGCTCCAGAAAGAGATCCGGGCACTGATGCGACGGCAACAGGTGGAACTCTCCGCGGTGAGATTGGTAGCGTAAGAATGTGTGACCCTTTTCCTATTGCCATGCCCCCAAAAAGTGAAATGATGATTTGGTGCCGGGCAGCTATTGGTCTGAGAGGTAGAGATTACCAGGCAATGGTAGAACCAGTTTACTCAGACAGTAGGCCCACCATCTTGACAGCACGGGGGGTGGTTAATGTACGCCATGGGAGGGTGCCCGTTCGCATAATCAATATCGGGAAGAGGGAAGTGTACCTGCCCCGGTATGCCACGCTAGCCAAATTATATACCATTAACCAAAATGCTATACAATCTGTGGAACCCTTGCCTCCATCTCACCCGGAGGAAGGTAACGGCTCTACGAAAACAAAGGAGGACTGGTGTCAGCAACTACATTTGGGTACTGACTCCACTCCCTCACATCAGAAACAGGGAGTCTATCGGGTGGTTCAAGAGTACGAGAGAGTGTTTAGTAAACACCCGTTAGACTTCGGGCGAGTCAAGGGGGTAGAACACCACATCCCCACGGGAGACCATCCTCCCATAAAAGAGAGGTATCGACCCGTACCCCCTGCACACTACCAACACGCCAAGGGGATGCTTAGAGACATGAAGGAGGCTGGGGTGATCAGGGATAGCTGTAGCCCCTGGGCAGCTCCACTAGTTTTAGTCAGAAAAAAAGACAACACCATGAGGATGTGTGTAGATTACCAGAAAATCAACTGTATCACACACAAGGATGCGTACCCCTTACCAAGGATAGAGGAGTCATTGGCTGCTTTAAGATCTGCTAACTTCTTCTCTACCTTGGATCTCACTAGCGGGTACTGGCAGGTTCCTGTAGCAGAGGCGGACCGGGAGAAGACCGCATTCACCACCCCGATGGGACTTAGCGAGTTCACCTGCATGCCGTTCGGACTCTGCAACGCACCAGGAACCTTCCAACGACTAATGGAGTGTTGTCTGGGCCACAGAAACTTCGAGACGGTCCTGTTGTACCTGGACGATGTCATCGTATATTCCAAGACGTATGAGGATCACCTGAAACACCTGGCGGAAGTGTTCGAAGCTCTGGCAAGTTACGGCTAAAAGGTGAAACCCTCCAAGTGTCACCTCCTGAAACCAAAGGTGCAGTACCTGGGACACGTGGTGAGCGCTGACGGAGTGGCTCCCGACCCTGATAAGATCACCGCAATTAAGGAATGGCCAAGCCCCTCCAGCGTAAAAGAAGTGCGGCAGTTCCTCGGGTTGGTAGGCTACTACCGAAGGTTTATTCCCGGTTTCACCAAAAAGGCAGCACCTATGCAGGACCTCCTGATAGGCCAGTCCCGGAAGGCCAAGAACCAGAAGCCGCCCTTCAAATGGGAGGAGCTGGAAGAAGAGTCCTTCCGCCAGCTGAAGATGGCCCTCACGGGGGACGAAATCCTGGCGTACCCGGATTATAGCCAGCCCTTTATCCTCTACACCGACGCCAGTAACATCGGGCTAGGAGCCGTACTGTCCCAGATCCAGCAGGGGAAGGAACGAGTAATCGCCTACGCCAGCCGAAAACTGCGACCCACCGAAAGGAACCCCGAGAATTACAGCTCATTTAAGTTAGAGTTCCTGGCCGTAGTATGGGCAGTCACCGAGCGCTTTAAGCATTACCTCGCTTCTTCCCGGTTCACCGTGTACACGGATAACAACCCGTTGACACACCTGGACACGGCAAGACTCGGTGCCCTGGAGCAGAGGTGGATGGCCCGTCTGTCCAACTACGAGTTCACAATCAAATACCGGGCAGGACGCTCCAATATCAACGCGGACGCCCTGTCCAGGATGCCCAACCTGCCGGACGGAGGAGAAGATCCGGAGGGACTGGAAGAAGTTGAACTCCCTGCGTTCCACCGTCATGGGACTATCCAGTATTCCCACCGGGTAAGGAGTAAGCAGGCTGCTACGTTGAACCCCTTACCCCACTACAACTGGGCGGAAACGCAAGACAGCGACCCTGCCGTCCGACTGGTGAAGGAGATGCTGACTCGGCCGGAGGCTCGCCTTGAACCAGACGCTCCGGAGGAAGCCAAACAACTATGGGCAGAGAAGAGTCGACTGTTCCTTTACAAAGGGAAGTTGTGCCGCAGAATGGTTAACTCCCGGACGCATGAATTACTCTGGCAAGTAGTGGTGCCACGAAGAGACGCAGCCATGGTGATGGAGGCATACCACGACGGAGCTGGACACTTCGGGTGGAAGAAGCTGGAGTTCCTGCTGCGCGAGCGGTTCCACTGGGTAGGCATGAGGGGAACCATCGAGAAGTGGTGCAGAGACTGTGGCCTGTGCAACCTGAGAAGGAAGGACCGTGCCAGCCAGAAGACTCCCCTGCAGTCCATTGTCACCCGGCAACCGTTGGAACTGGTAGCCTTGGATCATGTAAAACTGACCCCAAGCAGAAGTGGCTACGTCTACGCGTTAACCATCGTGGATCATTACTCCCGGTTTCTGGTTGTCGTCCCCGTCAAGGACTTAACGGCTCAAACAGCAGCTAGAGCCTTCCAGCAGCACTTTTGCCGTCCACACGGGTACCCGGACCAAGTGCTGACGGATCAGGGACCTGCCTTTGAAGCGGAGGTCTTCCAGGAATTCTGCAATCTGTATGGCTGCCGGAAGATAAGGACGACACCCTACCATCCGCAAACTAATGGACTTTGTGAGAAAATGAACCAGGTGGTAATGGATCTTCTAAAAACGTTGCCCCTGGAAGAACGCAATCTGTGGCCTGAGAAGTTGCCCGATCTAGTGGACCTATACAACCACATCCCGGTAGGTTCCACCAACTGTACCCCGGCTTACCTAATGAGGGCAAGACCTGGTAAGTTACCTGTTGACCTGGAAATGGGAGTCCTGACACCCGAGGACACTTCACCAGAAGCAGACTGGGACACAGAGAGGCAGCAGCAGTACCGGAGAGTACAGGAGAGCGTGGAGCGAAGTCTCTGTCAGGCTAGGGAAAGACAAGAGAAAACTTACAACCAGTATGCTCCCGCTGTTCCCCTGGTACCCGGAGAGCAGGTCTTGAAGAGGAAGAGACGGCTCCACAAGTTGGACGACCAGTGGGAAAAGGACCCGTACACCGTACTGCCCTCAAGCCACGAGAACCCGAAGGTTTGTACCATCAGTAAAGATGGAGGGGAAACCACAGCTATTGTATCCCGGGACCACCTGAAGAAGTGTCCCGAACAACTGAGGAACCCTGAAGAGGAACAAGAAGACCATCGACCCGTAGAGGAAAGGGAAGATATGGTTAGTACTGTGCTCGGGGACTTCCCTCGGTCTTGGACTCAAGTCAATGGTGCAGTTGTGGTACCCGTACTCACCTTCCTCCAACCAGCATCCCAAGCACCTACGGAGCAACAGGTAGAGCTGGAAGAACAGCCGGTCCAGGAGGCAGAAGACTCCACACAAGCAGAACAGGAGGATCAACCCTCTGCTTATAGTGAGCCTGCCGTACCCCTAGTGAGACAAAGAGCCGGTAGACAGCTGCCCAGTTTACCCTTGACAGCTCCTACACCCTGTAGTTCAGGGCCAGACAGTCAGCTCCGTAGGTCCACTAGGGCCACTAGAGGCCAGTTACCCGCACGGTGGAGGATTTGAAGTGTATAAATTGTTTTATTTATGTTTACCTGTGTATTGTTGCTTGTGTATAATTTTGTGTTTCTAGTTATTTGTAGGAGTCCTTGGCGGATTTACCGGGAATCCTTGTACATAGTTGGAGCGTAACCCAGGACGGACTAAAGACTGTTAAGGACTCGGGGTAGGACAAACCCCTACCTGGTTACGTCTCCCTGTTTTGGTGAAATGGACACCTTGCTTTTCTTCAAAGACTGCACCCGGTTACGGACATGCCGTAACCATCTTTATATGTTTTTCTTATTGTATTATTATTGTTTTTATCTTGTTATGTTTTTCTAAAATATGTTTAGTCCCGGAGTACTAAATTTCACTAGGGGGGAATGTGACACCCCAGGGGTCTGGTTGCCACAGTGATAGAGATGTTATGTCTGAGAGCAGGTGGGAGGTCCTTTGGTCAGGGATCCTGTGCATGCCACACCTCCTGCCCAGTCTTGGGAGGGGAAGGACTTCCCCTATATAAACCCGGGGCTGAAGCAGGGTGAGGAGTCAAGGAGAGTAGAGACAAGAAACAGTCACAGGAAGAAACAGCAGAAGCTCAGTGGGAGCAATACTACTACAAGTCAGGGGCTGGCAGCTGCAGAGCTCGCCCTGACTGAGAAGATTTCTTACCGGACCCGGAGTCCGAGGCTGTGGGGACTAACTCCTACCCAGCAGCAGAATCCGTCAGGCAGGGGATTTCAGGTCCTCTGGCCAAGAAGCCCGAAGGCACGGTCACACGCGTGGGACCAGCACCGCCATCGTGGAGCGGAAGCCATTAGAAGGCCCCGAGTCACCGGCCATACGGGTGAGCACCACACGGTACACTCAGGGACGTGGGCTACTTATACCCGCTTCTAGCAAGGTAGCCAGAAGAGTACAGTCAGTTTGGGAGGCCTACAACTCCACCTGGCCAGGGGAGATCCCATCTGCTCAAGGACTGACCAGGCCCCAATCGCTAGCCAGTACTCCGGGAGGGTCTATCATTGTCACCAGTAAAGACCCTGAACTACACAGTACCGTCTCCGAGTGGTTCCTGCTACCCCCATCATCCACATCTGCTGCCCTGAGGCCATACCCCTCCCGTTGGGGGTTATACCATCTACGCTGCACCATCCATCCACCGGCCTCAGCGGACTGTCCTGCAGCGGCAGCTCCATAGCTGCATTCAACGGGTGGCGTAGTCGTACAACATCTACCGCCGATACATCGCCGCTCAGTTTGACTCCCTGGGCACGGACCGGGTCGCCGCCACGAGACTACAACCCTCAAGAGATCCGGCTCCGGGTAAGCTCCCGCGTGCGCAACGCAGCGCGACACAGGCCCAGGGGCGCGTCACTTGTCCTATTGGCATTATGGAACCAGCCTTCATTTCCAGATCCCGCAGCCCACATAGGAGTCACCTAAACTGCAGGCACCATAGAGTCGGCTAACCCGACCACAACACGACAGGACAACGCATTGAAGGCAAAGTGACGTTGACACTACCCGGAAACAGCTGGCGTGCTGGAACCAGGCTGGGCAGGAGGGAGTACCCGTGCCAGAGACACTGTCGATAACCAGCTGACGGTACTGGAACCCGGATGGGTAGTAGAAGGTACAAGAGCAAATGGAACTACCGAGGACCAGCTGATGGTACTGGAACCCGGATGGGTAGCAGAAGGTACAAGAGCCAATGGAACTACCGAAGACCAGCTGACAGTACTGGAGCTCGGTTACTAAGCAGGAGCTACCTGTGCCAGAAAGCACTACCAAGGACCAGCAGACGTTGGTGGAACTTGGATACCGAGAAGGAGGCACCTAATCCAAAGGCACTGCTGAGAACCAGCTGACGGTACTGGAACCCGGTTGGGTAGCAGAAGGTACCCATGTAAAAAAAGTTTGAAGGCCGCGAGCCGGCCGCAGTTACCAAAACCCACAGTCCTACAGGGGGTGGTTGTCCTATTGGCACTATGGAACCAGCCTTCATTGCCAGATCCCGCAGCCCACATAGGAGTCATCTAAACTGCAGGCACCATAGAGTCGGCTAACCCGACCGCAACACGACAGGACAATGCATTGGAGGCAAAGTGACGTTGACACTACCCGGAAACAGCTGGCGTGCTGGAACCAGGCAGGGCAGGAGGGAGTACCCGTGCCAAAGACACTGCTGGGAAACAGCTGGCGGTGCTGGAACCCAGGGTAAATACTAAAAACAGTGTGGAGCCAGAGGCGTAATTGGAGCAACTTTAAAATCTGTAGCAGTGTGAATGTGGACAGAGCAGGAGAATTTGCCGGACACACAGCTGGGGAACAGCTGACGTTACTGAACCCCAATAACACTGGAGCAAGCGTTGACTGTGCAGACGGCACTTCTGAGCAGCAACTAGAGGTATTGGAGCCCAGGGTAAATAATAAAAACAGAGGAGCCAGAGGTGTAATTGGAGCAAGTTTTAAATCAGTAGTACAGTGGATGTGGACAGAGCAGGAGAAATTGCCGTCCGCACAGCAGGGGAACAGCTGACGTTACTGAACCCCAATAACACGGCAGCAAGTGTTGACTGTGCAGACGGCACTTCCGAGCGCCAACTGGCGGTGTTGGAGCTCAGGGATAATACTGAAAACAGAGGAGCCAGAGGTGTAATTGGAGCAACTTTAAAATCTGTAGTAGTGAGAATGTGGACAGAGCAGGAGAAATTGCCATCCGCACAGCAGGGGAACAGCTGACGTTACTGAACCCCAATAACACGGCAGCAAGTGTTGACTGTGCAGACGGCACTTCCGAGCGCCAACTGGCGGTGTTGGAGCTCAGGGATAATACTGAAAACAGAGGAGCCAGAGGTGTAATTGGAGCAACTTTAAAATCTGTAGTAGTGAGAATGTGGACAGAGCAGGAGAAATTGCCATCCGCACAGCAGGGGAACAGCTGACGTTACTGAACCCCAATAACACGGCAGCAAGTGTTGACTGTGCAGATGGCACTTCCGAGCGCCAGCTGGCGGTGTTGGAGCTCAGGGATAATACTGAAAACAGAGGAGCCAGAGGTGTAATTGGAGCAACTTTAAAATCTGTAGTAGTGAGAATGTGGACAGAGCAGGAGAAATTGCCGTCCGCACAGCAGGGGAACCGCTGACGTTACTGAACCCCAATAACACGGCAGCAAGTGTTGACTGTGCAGACAGCACTTCCGAGCGCCAACTGGCGGTGTTGGAGCTCAGGGATAATACTGAAAACAGAGGAGCCAGAGGTGTAATTGGAGCAACTTTAAAATCTGTAGTAGTGAGAATGTGGACAGAGCAGGAGAAATTGCCGTCCGCACAGCAGGGGAACAGCTGACGTTACTGAACCCCAATAACACGGCAGCAAGTGTTGACTGTGCAGACGGCACTTCCGAGCGCCAACTGGCGGTGTTGGAGCTCAGGGATAATACTGAAAACAGAGGAGCCAGAGGTGTAATTGGAGCAACTTTAAAATCTGTAGTAGTGAGAATGTGGACAGAGCAGGAGAAATTGCCATCCGCACAGCAGGGGAACAGCTGACGTTACTGAACCCCAATAACACGGCAGCAAGTGTTGACTGTGCAGATGGCACTTCCGAGCGCCAACTGGCGGTGTTGGAGCTCAGGGATAATACTGAAAACAGAGGAGCCAGAGGTGTAATTGGAGCAACTTTAAAATCTGTAGTAGTGAGAATGTGGACAGAGCAGGAGAAATTGCCGTCCGCACAGCAGGGGAACAGCTGAAGTTACTGAACCACAATAACACGGCAGCAAGTGTTGACTGTGCAGACGGCACTTCCAAGCGCCAACTGGCGGTGTTGGAGCTCAGGGATAATACTGAAAACAGGGGAGCCAGAGGTGTAATTGGAGCAACTTTAAAATCTGTAGTAGTGAGAATGTGGACAGAGCAGGAGAAATTGCCGTCCGCACAGCAGGGGAACAGCTGACGTTACTGAACCCCAATAACATGGCAGCAAGTGTTGACTGTGCAGACGGCACTTCCGAGCGCCAACTCTGCACGACCAAGTTGAGCACATGTGCCAGACATGGGATGTGAGTGAGGTTGCCTAGGCCCAGTGCTGCCACCAGATTTCGGCCATTGTCACACACTACAATGCCTGGATGGAGATTCGCTGGCACAAACCACACATCGCTCTGCTGCTTGATGGCTCCTGCGCTGTGTGGCTTCGATTCCCCAAAGAAATTAATTTTAATACGGCCTGTTGACGTTTGGCCACGGCTGTGCTCATATCGGTCATCATAACAGGTAACCAACCGTTCATGGGTCGATGTGGCGGTAGACCGAGACGGCTCCTGCAGCGCTGATTCAGAGAAACTGGAGTATGAGGAGGAGTCACTGTGTACAGACTGGATTCCTGCAATCCTTGGAGTTGGCAGAACACGTACAGCGCCACTCTCAAGATCTGTACCCGGCTCCACAACATTTACCCAATGGGCAGTGAGGGAAAGGTATCGTCCCTGTCCATGCTTACTGGTCCACGCATCGGTGGTTAGGTGGACCTTGCTACTGACGGCGTTTTGTAGCGCTTGTTTAATTTTTCCCTCCACATGATGTTGCAGGGCAGGGACGGCTTGCCTGCTGAAATAAAAGCGGCTGGGCACGTTGTATTGTGGGACTGCCAATGCCATAAAGTTACGGAAGGTGTCAGTCTCCACCAGCCTGAATGATAGCATTTCAAGGGCCAGTAGTTTAGCAATGCCAGCATTCAGAGCCTGTGCTCGGGGTGGTTTGCCGAGTATGGGCGCCTTTTCTCCCATGCCTGTGCTAACGATGGCTGTAGACTGGCCTGGGAGTGTGAGGATGACTGGGAAAGTGGTGCTGTGGGTGGAATTACACTGTGTCTCTGTACAACAGTGCCAGAGATTCTTCCATGGCGATCCTGTGAGGAAGCCGAACCAGCTGTGTGTGAGCTGGAGGAAGAGGCTACAACACGAGCTGAAGAGGTGGTAGGTGGCGCTGTAGATTGGCCTAGGTCTTCAGTGTGTTTTTGTAACTCCACCACGTGCTTGGTCCGCACATGTTTCCACATATTTGTGGTATTGAGGTTGCTGACACTTTTCCCTCTTTTCACCTTCTGATTACACAGCTTGCATTTGACAAAACAAATGTCATCTGCAACTGTGTCAAAAAAGGACCAGGCACTGCAAGTCTTGGGAGCGCCCGCTTTGGATTTTGGAAGAGCCATGCTCCTAATGGGTGCCGAAGTGGAGGCTACAGGCAACCAAGTCTGCCCCCTCCCTCTCCCTCCTTTTTGGGCTGTTCGGGGAATCTCTTCCTCAGAGCTGCTCCCACCACCTTCCTGTCCCTCACGCCATGATGGGTCAAGGACCTCATCATCTACACTACCCTCTTCAAACAACTGCTTCTCCTGGGTAGAATCGAGAGCACAGTACGCACCAGAAAGTGGCACCTGAGTCTCATCATCAGATGCGTACTGAGGTGTGCTGCTGACCGTAGGCACTGGCCCACCCGCCTCTTCAGATTCAGAGAGACAAAACGGTTGCACATCACTGCATACTACCTCTTCTTCAAATTCTCGAATTCTGCTTGGCTGGCCCCCTCTTTCCAAGCCAAGAGATTCAGAGAACAGAAGTAGAGATGGCTCCTGTCCAGGGCTCTGTGACTGCCTGGGCAATTTGGCAGGTGGTGAAGAGACAGATGGGTGCTCTTCAGTGCTCAGGACCTGAGAGGATCTGGAACTAATTGAAGTCGATGCATTAGCTGCCATCCATCCGACAACGGCTTCAATTTGGTCCTCCCTCAGCAGTGGGGTACGGCTAGCTCCTACAAAGCTGCGCATAAAGGACTGTTCCCTGGTAAAACTGGGGGATGCTGAGTCACTGGTGCCCGCAGCAGGCACAGAATCCCCACGTCCTCTCCCTGCAGGCACAGAATCCTCACGTCCTCTCCCTGCAGAAACTCCACGCCCACGACCACATGCCTTACTCCCTGCCTTCTTCATCTTGGTAGACTGATAAAGATAGGCAGAAAAGTACTAAGGGCTTAGTGTGCTTATTCCTGAACAGCTGCTAACAGGTATAAGAAACACTAATTTTATAAAGTGTGAACTAAACTTTAATATGAGCTAATGTGGCCTACACAACTGTAAAGTGGAGTGTTTGGTGAACTTTATTTAGGTTTTTTTTTGTCACAAAAAGACACTGGATGTGCCTAAAGATGTAATACCGATAGTATCACAAACTTTTTGTAGCTATTACAATGTAGGAAGGTAACCTACAATGCAATAGATGAGGCTACAAAATATAGGCTAATACTAATCTGGCTGGGGCTGCAGGGCCCAATGCTGCAGAAAGGCTCCTCTAACTACTCCTATATAGTGTGTTTGGAACTAATTTAGCTGAATACGGATGGAACCACCACACTAATAGGAGAAATCAGGAAAAATTATGAATTGGCAAAAAAGGACAATGTATGAGGCAGTGACACACACTGAGTGCACTACAACCAGACGTGGCTGAAGCACACACTACAGGGTGAGCTGCACTCACACACACAGACCTTGCAGACAGCGGTGAACAGTACAGATGCAGAGCACTGTGCACTAGCGCTGCAAGACAAAAAAAATTCTCTATCTACTCCTATATAGTGTGTTTGGAACCAATTTAGCTGAATACGGATGGAACCACCACACTAATAGGAGATATCAGGAAAAATTATGAATTTGCAAAAAAGGACAATGTATGAGGCAGTGACACACACTGAGGGCACTACAACCAGACGTGGCTGAAGCACACACTACAGGGTGAGCTGCACTCACACACAGACCTTGCAGACAGCGGTGAACAGCACAGAGAACTGTGCACTAGCGCTGCA
This sequence comes from Phyllobates terribilis, assembly GCF_046119375.1. Classification (NCBI taxonomy): domain Eukaryota; kingdom Metazoa; phylum Chordata; class Amphibia; order Anura; family Dendrobatidae; genus Phyllobates; species Phyllobates terribilis. The sequence goes on along the minus strand of NW_027362763.1, from coordinate 521,703,789 downwards.
AGGCACAACTATTTATAAAGTAGCTTGGGTAAAGCAGAATAGACCAAATAGGTAGCTAAAACTGTCCCTCAGAACAACAGCGTCCTATCGCTAACTGAATTCACAGCAGAGTGAGCTCAAAATGGCGGCGGCGGCTTTTATAGTGCATCATGACATCATTTCAGCAGCCAGTCACAGCCATGCCATTAGTTAAGATGCCTACATGCCTAACAGGATGTGCCCACACTTCTTAGGATCCTCATTGGCTGAATAAAATGAAACTGGCTCATTGCATTATGGGAACTTCCGATTCTGGTATACGATATTGGAAAAGTATCGGAATTAAGTATCGGAATTCCGATACCGCGAATATCGGCCGATACCCAATATTTCAGTATCGGAATGCTCAACACTAATCAGGAGATATATGTTTGTAAGGTATGATTATGCTGACAAAAAAATATAAAACTTACAAGATTTACACATAATCATCTAATAGAGTAGAAACATGAACAAATTGCATGACATTCCTGATGCATTTTCTTGAACTCATCCTTCTTCGAGACCGATTTTAAATTTTATTTCTATTCAAAAACATTCATTTCAACAAAATTCTATAATGGTGGGCAGGTTTTGCTGCCGGATAGTCATAGGTGGAGGTTTTTTTAAATGCCTCTTATCTACACTCTGTGTTTTGTTCACATTTTTTTTGTGTATTACTCAAAAAAAGCCATTCATTATTTTATTTGGATTGTGGGAGCTGCATGTTTCTTCGTTTTTAAAGCATACCAATCGCAGTCAACTGTTTTTTCACTTTTGTTTTTTCCTCCTGCTTTTTTGAAGAGCCATAACTTTTTTATTTTTTCATCGACATAGCCTTACAAGGGCTTGTTTTTTGTTGTATGAGTTGTGGCTTCATATAATATACTTAAAAGGGGAAAAAATTGTGAGTGAAAAATTGAGATGCAGTGAAGAAAAACAATTCTGCTATTCTTCTTGGGGCTTTGATTTTGCAGTATTCAATGTGCTATAAAATTAAACTTGTAAACTGATTCCATAGATCAGTAGCAGTACAATTATAGTGTTATCAATCATATTTATTTTTTATAAACACAGACTTTTTTCAGAGGTAACATTTTTATATTAAATGAAGCCGTGTGAGGGCATTTTTTGCAGGGAAAGCTGTAGTTTTATTATTAGCACTTTGGAGTACATACATTTTTTTTATGTATTTTGATTAAAAAAAACATTTATAGATATGGTGATCAAAATTTATTCTTTCAACAGCGCTTACCATATATAATATAAATAATTTTAGATTTTGATTAGACTTTTACTAATACCAAATATGTTTATTTTTTATGGTAACTTAAACCTCCAGGTGTTTTATTTTATTTAATATTTTTTAAATGATACTTTAAACTACTTTTTATTTATTTTGTTTTATTAATCACCCAAGGTGACTTAACATGGAGATCACGTGATTTCTAGAATAATACAATACAATATTTTTGAAGTCTAAAATATTGTAATTTTAGTGATCTGCATGTAGTACCTAATTACCAAAACAACGCAACAACAAATCTCAATCACATCACAGGAGTAGTGTATTCTGGTCTATTTATGACAAGTTTTTAGTGTAATCTGGTCTATTTGTTTAGATGCCACAGTAGGTATTGAGCCCCCATGAATCTAAAGGGTTAAACTGCTTTGATCATCACTATACCGATCATGGCAGTTACAGGATGGTACCAGCAGACATCCATCATGTATGAAGTAAGCTCAGTACCTGAGCCTGATCTATAGACACCTCACCCAGCAAAAAGGATGTTATTTTACAAGCCTTAGTGGCAAGGGGATAAAAGTTTCATTTTGCTTTATGAGAACTGAATTTGGATCTGAATATAGTCAGGCTGCATCTGTGTACCTATGACAGCATAGGCAAGAATAAAATTAATCTTACATTGACACTTGATATGAAAGATTTTAGCAGTTTTTTTCTCAGTGTGTGAATATTATGGGAAAGACTATGAATATTTCAAGTTGATGCCAATTCCAAGTTCTTGGAAGACCATAATGAAAGTCAACAAACCACAGAACAGCTAAAAAAAACACACATAAACTTAACATATCATTTGATGTTTTACTTATAATTTTATATTTAAAAATGTTTCTTTATTAAAGTTTTAACCATAAGAAGAAAGTGAAAGCAATTTTGCACTGCACAGATTAAGTGATTAATAGAATACAAATTTGTGAATATATAGCAGCAACCATGAAATATAAAATCTAGACAGAAATAAAAATATAACTAGTAGATAACTTTTGAATCAATTAGGCAGCAAGGAAAGGTAGACATTTAAGATGGGAATACTTGTTTTATTAAGCAGTGGTCATTAGAGATGAGCAGATCCCAGAAATTCAAATTTGTCGACTTCACCGGATTTCCCAAAAAAATGTCATTAATAAATTCATATGAATTGTATAATTAAAATGTTTCTAATTGGCTGTAAAATATGTGTATAACACTGTGAGTTCCCCTTGGAGTCAATTAAACATGCTTTGAGTTCTGTAATGCAAGCACAGACTTTTTAATGTCCAAATGATTTCCAGCTATCTGTTTAGGGTAAAATGAATGGTATTTAACAACACACTGCAGTATCAGGGTTTATAGGCTTCCTTAATTGCATAAACAAGATAAAAATTAGCCCTTTTGGGTGGGGGATGCAAATGCATGCATTGCTATTTTTTAAAGACAAATCATTTAAATGGAAGAAGCCGTGGCATTTTCACACAGTTGCGTGCAACAATTATACCAGTTTTGGGGGTATAAAGAGCTTTGCACTTTGCTGAGTGAAGAAGTGAGGTTTTTTTATAAGCAGTCCAAAAATGATCCCTTTAATAGGGAGACAAAACATGTGTACTATACGTTTTGAATGTGAAGTAGTAATGATTGTTACGCTCGCGCCCGGACTGACTGGCGTGAGCGTGATTAGTGATCCCACTGTACCATGAACCGAGGAGTGCCTGGAGGGGCGTAACTAAGTATCAACCCGATCCGACCAAGGTCGCACGGCGGCTCAGTCGACTCCGTGAACCAAGGAGGAACCGACCAGAGGGACCAGGTGCTACTCCAGGTCAGACCCCGGTCACAGCTGTTGACCCACACCGGGGAATGCAGGAACAGGCAGGTTAGACTGACATGTAGACAGGTGGGTACTGACAAACACGGCTGGTATGCAGACAGGTGGATATTGACAGGCACAGCTGGTATGCAGACAGGTGGGCCCAGGCAGGCATGGCTGGCGTGCAGACAGGTGGGCACAGGCAGGTACGACTGACATGCAGAGAGGCGGGTACTGGCAGGTAGAAACGCAGGCAGAATAGTAACCTGTACAGACTCGGACTCAGGTACGGAGCCGCAGGTGCGGTAGACGAGCAGAGCAGAGCAAAACCTGCAGATGCGGTAGACAAGCTGAGCAGAGCAAAACCCGCAGATGCGGTAGACAAGCTGAGCAGAGCAAAGCCTGCAGATGCGGTAGGCAAGCTGAGCAGAGCAAAACCCGCAGATGCGGTAGACAAGCTGAGCAGAGCAAAACCCGCAGATGCGGTAGACAAGCTGAGCATAGCAAAACCCGCAGATGCGGTAGACAAGCTGAGCAGAGCAAAACCCGCAGATGCGGTAGACAAGCTGAGCAGAGCAAAGCCTGCAGATGCGGTAGACAAGCTGAGCAGAGCAAAACCCGCAGATGCGGTAGACAAGCTGAGCAGAGCAAAACCCGCAGATGCGGTAGACAAGCTGAGCATAGCAAAACCCGCAGATGCGGTAGACAAGCTGAGCAGAGCAAAACCCGCAGATGCGGTAGACAAGCTGAGCAGAGTAAAACCAGCAGACGCGGTAGACAAGCTGAGCAGAGCAAAACCCGCAGATGCGGTAGACAAGCAGAGGAGAGCAAAACCGCAGGTGGGGAGAACAAGCAGAGCGGAGCAAAACCGCAAGTGCTGTGAACAAGCAGAGCAGAGCAAAACCGCAGGTGCGGAGAACAAGCAGAGCGGAGCAAAACCGCAGGTGCGGTGAACAAGCAGAGCGGAGCAAAACCGCAGGCGCGGTGAACAAACAGAGCGGAGCAAAACTGCAGGTGCGGTAAATAAGTGGAGCAGAGCGAAACCGCCGAAGCGGTGAACAAGCAGAGCAGAATAGAACCGCCGGTGCGCTAACCAAGCGGAGCAGAGCGGAACCGCCGGAGCGGTGAACAAGCAGAACGGAGCAGAAAGTGAAGGCAGACAGGACAGGGCTCTGTTCACATGGAAGAGACTGGAAAATACAGGAAGATGGTTAGAACACAGGAGGTAGATACGGAGGAAGGGAAAGGGGACAAGCAGAAGAAGATACACACAAGGTACTTACAATGAAGTAGCGAGTAGACACAAAACTCACAAACAGAAGTACAGAGACAACGAGTTGGAGTTAGGTGCAAATTCAGACACTGCAGGCAAAGGGAAGGTACGGACATAGAGAGAAACAAGTAACGGACTAGGACACTGTTCAGACAGGAACTGAACCGGGAATAAGATACAGGAAAAAGCCTGGGAACTCAGCCCCCAGGGTGGCGGAAACAGACTAGAAGTCAGAGATACAGGTAGTGGCTCTGGGTACTCGGCCCCCAGAGTGGCGGAAACAGAGTCAGGACACGACCTGGCAACAAACAGTTGCACAGAACACAGACTGTAAGAAAGTCTTGCTAAGGCACCTCCCACTGGGTGGAGGGGGCTTAAGTATCCAGTGACTCACAGCAATAGGCTGGGGACACATTAGGACTGTGCACACAGTAGCTATAAGAAACAAGCAGAAAGCAGCGCCGACGCCCTAAGCAATCAGACAAGAGACATGGACAGAGCAGGTACCCGGAGCAAAGAGTGCAGCATGGACCGACAGGTAAGATTGAAGTCTTGCATAGTGGGAGGTGGTGCACTATGCAAGCACGCCTCCAGGGATGTTACAATGATCTCTCAACCTGAAGTGAATAAATATATTCTTTTTTTGTGGTCTGCAACTGGCTTGCTGACCACAAAATCATTAGCCAATTATAAAGGCTTTTTATAAGGCCATCCAAAAATTATTCTCTATATCTTATACGCTACAATACGATACACTTTATTGATCCCGAGGGAAATTACAATTATAAAGCCATCCAAAAAATATTCTCTTATATCTAGTGGCAAAACAGTGGCACTGTTGTGAATGTGAATAAGTTCTAGCTCGTTGTCATGAAGTTTTTTCAAAAATTTGATTTATTTTGAGAGCTGTTTCTTGAGAGTGCAAAAACATGACAGTACATTTCTCAGCATCCGTAGGAAAAGTCAAGCACTGTGAAACATATTTGGTAGCCAGGATGTGCATGGCTGTGCAGTGACTGGGGCAGGAGAAGCATGGTAGGGAGATAATATGGGGCAAACCATAAAGTATTTATACGTTTAGGGCCAGCAATGGCCCCTGAAGCCGGTATACAGTCTAGCTATGAAACATAGTTGGCAGCCAGTAAATGTGTGGCTGCCATGGGTGTGCACTGGTTGCAGCAGGATCAACATTGTAGAGAGTTAAGATGGGGCAGGCAAGGAGATGATTTGCAGTTTAGGGCCAGCAATGGCAGCCCCCTCGGCAGCAGTACAGTCAAGCACTATGAGAAACAGTGGGCAGCTAAGAGGTGTGTAGATGCAGTACAGTAGAGAGACTAAAAATTCAGGGCAGTGTTGACCCTGCAGGAAGTGCATAGTGGTTACCTGATCAGACATGCAGTCAGCAACCGTTACTAGTGCAAAAACTGCACCAATTAGGGAACTCATATTCCCGTTATTATGCCAATCCCCCCACCCCCCAAATTTCTTAACCACTTTCTGACGTGCTCAGTAATTGTACGTCGCACTGGCCCGGGCCTATGGACCAGGTACGTACTATTATGCGCACTGCGATCGCGCCCGCACGCAATCGGTGTGGGGCGATCGTCACCGGGTATCAGCTGATTCTCACAGTTGACACCCAGTGCTATGTGCCAGGAGCAATGAAGCACCACTCCCGGCACATTAACCCCCAAAATGCAGCGATCTAAGTCGATCGCAACATTCCAGGAGCAAGGGGAAGTAAGCGCGGCTTTCTTAACTTCTCTCTGGCAGCCTGCACTGTCTGTGCCAGGTCCCGATAGTTAAGGTAGTAGATCACTGTACTTCCTATATAAGGTGCTCGAGCAGGGTCCAACGCCAGTATACATATGATGCAAAAACTCGGCGTTGGACCCTGCTCGAGCACCGTATTTAACAAGTGCAGTAATCTACTACTTTATTGACGTACTCCAGTCCACTGGCACCCTATGATGTCATGACGTCACACGTCTTCTCATACAATGCTGAAGAAGTTTCTAGTATTATTGCGCAATCAGATTTCTCTAGTGATTTTCTGAAAATTCCTCCTAAAGAAACACGCAGTCAGGATCTGGAGAAGGAGAACTGACATTTGGTCAACATTGAATTACATTGTGCTACTCTTACTGAGTACCTTTGAGTACAACGAATTCCCCGCAGTTTAAGTGTTCCAATTAGACCAATACTGTTTAAAGACCAACAGGATTACTGCATGAGATTTGAGCAGATATTGAATAAGTGCTTATTTGATCTAAAGACATTGACAGTGGATCACCTCCATAAAGCTATTAAATCAACTAAGGAGGAGATCACTAACATTGAGAGTCAGCTGTCATCTACTTGTTCGACTGATGAGCTTACCAGCTTAAAGAATAGGATAAAATCTACCACTGATCAGCATCGGTGGGATACAGAACAGAGGAAGAGGGCTAAATTCACTATGGACACTGAGGATTATGAACTAGATAGGGTGTACAAATTCTTTCCCAAAAGAAACTTCTACAGATCAACCAGATCTTCATCCGAAACATCCACTTCGGGCTCAAATCTGGAACACAGAGGCACCTTTACGAATTCTTCTCATTTTTTAGGGCCACGAAAACGCCAGCCCAGGCAAAGAGGACCCGGTGAGGTGGCCAGCACAAGAGAAAACATGGAATCGTTCCGAGTGACCTGATCCCAGGTACATCACTGGTAATGAACATTTCTTCCCGATCACTAGGAATAGCAGAATTATCTGTATTAGAGAAAGGATTACACTTTTGTCCTATGTACAGATGTAAAACTTTTGAAGAGTGACGAGTTTTTGCATCATATGGGTCCCGGTAGTTGTCATGGTGACCCAATGTTTTTATGACGATATCCGGGTCACCAAACAGCAGGAAGTTACTTCATCATGCGCAGTGCGTGATCAAAGTAACTTCAAACTATGCAGCGCTATCACCCAGCATATCATAGAGATGCTATTGCACATCTATACTATGCAAGTGATCAGCATGCAAAAAATGAAAATCCCAAAGTGTAGGAAAGTGAAAAACAAAATTGTAAAAATCTAAAAAAAAAAAATTAAAAAAATAATCCAAAAAAAAAAGTAAAAATATACTGTACCCATAAATAAATATTATTTTGAAAAAAAAAAAAAAAACAATAAAAGTACACATCCGTAACGACCTGACCTATAAAACTGTCCCACTAGTTAACCCGTTTAGTGAACACGGTAAAAAAAAATAATGAAAACCAAAGGAAAAAACAATGCTTTATCATCATGCCGCCAAACAAAAATGGAATAAAACGCGATCAAAAAGACGAATATAAATAAAAATGTTACCACTGAAAACATGATATTGTCCTGCAAAAAACAAGCTGTCTTACAGCTCCAGCAGCAGAAAAATAAAAAAGTTATAGCTCTCAGAATAAAGCGATATAAAAAAATAATTTTTTCTATAAAATAGTTTTTATTGTGTGAAAGCACCAAAACATAAAAAAACTATAGAAATGTAGTTCTGCTGTAAACATACTGACCCAAAGAATAAAGCTAAAAAATAGAGCAAAAAATGTCATGTGCCCAAAAATGGTACCAATAAAACATCAACTTGTCCCACAAAAAACAAGCCATCACATGACTCGGCCGAAACATGGAAAAATTATAGCTCTCAAAATATGGCTATGCAAAAACTAGTCTTTGCAAAAAAAAGGGTTTTTCAGTGTGTGACAGCTGTCATGAATCTGGTATCGCTGTAATCGCACCAACCCGAAGAATAAAGTCGTCTAGTAATCACTTATACCACAAGAGGAAAGGCTTAAAAAATAAACTCTAGGGTTAGGATTGGGCTAGGGTTAGGGTTAGGGTTGTGCTAACGTTAGGGTTGTGCTAGGGTTAAGGTTAGGGTTGTGCTAGGGTTAGGGTTGTGCTAGGGTTAAGGTTAGGGTTGTGCTAGGGTTAGGGTTGTGCTAGGGTTATGGATGTGCTAGGGTTAAGGTTGTGCTAGGGTTAGGGTTGTGCTAGGGTTATGGTTAGGGTTGTGCTAGGGTTAGGGTTGAGTTAGGGTTGTGCTAGGGTTAGGGTTTTGCTAGGGTTAGGGTTGTGCTAGGGTTAGGGTTTTGCTAGGGTTAGGGTTGTGCTAGGGTTTAGGTTAGGGTTGTGTTAGGGTTAGGGTTGTGCTAGGGTTAGGATTGTGCTAGGGTTAGGGTTGTGTTGGGGTTGGGATTTTTTCAAAAATAAAGAAAAAAATGATGACGATATGACAACTAGTGTTGAACACAAGTGCTCGCTACGTGACTTTGCATCGGGTGCTGGGGTATGCACTGAGTATCGTGGGTGCTCGAGTGACATGCTCAAGTCTCCGCACCATATGCTTCGCAGCCAAAAAGCCTCGTGGGGATTGCCTGCCATGCACGAGCGATGCACACATGTTTTTTTTTGGGTGTCTAACAACTGTGAAACATTCGGGGCAGGGACTCGAGCATGTCACTCGAGCACCCATGATACTTGGTGCATACCCGAGTATCCGATGCAAACTCAAGTAGCGAGCACTTGCGCTCAAGGCTAATGACAACTTATTCAATATGATGGCCTAATGTTATCAAATTCTGTGTCGTACCTCTTGGTTCAAAATGTTCTCTATACCCCTTGATAATATCCTTGAGGGGTGTAGTTTCCAAAATGGGGTCACTTGTGGGGGGTTTTTACTATTTAGGCGCATTAAGGGGTCTCCAAACGCGACATGACATCCGCTCTCGATTCCAGCCAATTTTGCGTAACACAGTGCTCCTTCCCTTCTGAACCCTGCCGTGCGCCCAAACAGTGTATTTTCCCCACATATGGGGTATCGACACACTCAGGAGAAATTGCACAACATTTTTTGGGGTCCATTTTCTCCTTTTATCCTTGTAAAAATAAAAAATTTGGGGCTAAAAGATCATTTTTGTCGAAAAATTTGGATTTTTTTTTTCATGCCTCCATGTTATAAACTTCCGTGAAGCACCTGGGGTTTCAGGGTGCTCACCACACATCTAGATAAGTTCCCTGAGGTGTCTGGTTTCTAAAATGGTGTCACTTGTGCAATTTCTCTCATTACCCTTATGAAAATGCAAAATTGGTGGCTGAAAAACATTTTTGTGGGAAAAATGTGAAAATTTTATTTTTATGGCTCAATGTTACAAACTTCTGTGAAGCACCTATGGGTCAAGGTGCTCACCACACATCTAGATAAGTTCCCTGAGGGTCTAGCTTTCAAAATGGTGTCACTTTTGGGGGGTTTCTGCTGTTTAGGCACATCAGGGGCTCCCCAAACGCAACAAGGCATCCGCTAATTATTCAAGCAAATTTTACATTTAAAAAGTCAAATGGGGCACCTTCCCTTCTGAACCCTGCCGTGTGCCCAAACAGTGGTTTTCCCCCACATATGGGGTATTGGCGTGCTCAGGAGAAATTGCACAACAAATTTTTGGGTTACTCTTGCGAAAATAAAAAAATTGGGGTCTAAAGTAAAATTTTTATGAAAAAAGTTAAATGTTTATTTTTTTGTTCCACATTCGAAAAATTTCTGTGAAGCACATGAAGGGTTAATAAACTTCTTGAATGTGGTTTTGAGAACCTTGAGGGATGCAGTCTTGGGAAGAATGGTGTCATTTTTGGATATTTTATGCCATAAAGGCCCCTCAAAGTCACTTCAAATGTGATGTGGTCCCTAAAATAATGGTTTTGTAAATTTTGTTGGAAAAATGAGAAATCGCTGGTCAACTTTTAACCCTTACAACTTCCTAACAAAAAAACTTTTGGTTCCAAAGTTGTGCTGATGTAAAGTAGACATGTGGGAAATGTTTATTAACTATTTTGTTTGATTAGGGAGCACAGATTTTCCAGCTAATATTGTATGCCATTTCCACCACCCAAAATATTACTGAACGATTTTGGAAAAAATTTATAATTTTGTTTTATTTATTTCACTTATGAAGTTTAAAGAAATTTGGCTGTATAATTTTCAACACTTATGCCCTTTCTCAAAATCCTGATCTGGGTGCTATTGAGAAAATTTATCCTAGACAAATGTAACTATGCAACTATGACAGATACAGTTAGGTAAAGAAATATTTGGACAGTAACCAAATATTCATGGTTTGGGCTCTGCATGCCACGATATTTCAAGCAATGGAGATGCAATTGAAGTGTATTTAGTTAAAGGGTTTGAACAAAAATATCCTGTGAAACGTTTAGGAATTTATACAAAGCCTCCTCATTTCAGGGGCTCAAAAGGAGTTGGACAAATTAACTTTACCATAAATAAAATACAAATTTTCAATATTTTGTAGAGAATCCTTTGCAGGCATTGACTGCCTGAAGCCTGGAAACCATGAACACCACCAAACGCTGGGATTCCTCCTTTGTGATGTTTTGCCAGGCCTTTACTGCAGTTGACTTTAGTTGTTGCTTGTTTGTGGGTCTTTCTGCCTTAAATGTTGTCTTAAGCATGTGATATGCATGCTCAATGGGTTTTAGATCTGGTGATTGACTCGGCCATTGCAGAATATTTTACTTCTTTGCCTTAAAAAACACCAGGGTTGCTTTTGCAGAATGTTTTGGGTCATTGTTCATCTGAACTGTTAAGCATCGTTCATTGAACCTAGCTGCATTTGGTTGAATCTGAGCAGAAAGTATAGTCTTGTACACTTCTGAATTCATCCAGCTGCTTCTGTCTTCAGTGACATCTTTAAGAAACACTAGTGACCCAGTGGTATTGGATGCCATGCTTGCCCATGCCACCTCACTGCCAGCACCGCGTTTTACATAGAATGTGGTGTGCTTTGGATCTTGAATCATTCCAAGCCTTCTCCATACTTTTTTCTTACCATCATTCTATTACAGGTTGATCTTAGTTTCATCTGTCCAAAGAATGCTTTTCCAGAACTTGGCTGGCTCCTTTAAATATTTTTTTGGCAAAGTCTAATCTGGCCTTTCTATTTTTAAGGCTGAGTAATGGCTTGAATCTTGTGGTAAGCCCTCTGAATTTTTCTCTCATGAAGTATTCTCTTTGTGGTAAGCTTAGATACTGAAACACCTACTTCCTAGAGAGTGTGCTTCACTTGGTTGAATGTTGTGAAAGGGTTTTTCTTCACCATATGAAGGATTCTCAGTTCCTAAGCTCAACACTGCATACTTTTCAGAATGTAAAAAAACTGTTGATTTGGCCATTACAAACATTTCTACTATCTCTCTGAAGTATTTCTACTTTTTTTCAGCCTAATGATAGTTTGTTTCTCTTCCATTGAGAGCTCCCAAAAGCAAATGCCACACCTTGAATCAGCTTCAGACCTTTTACCTGTTTAATTGATAACTGGATAACGAGGGAATAGTCCATGCAGCTCATTAAAGAGATAATTGTTAAATTACCTTTGGTCCCCTTAACCCCTTCATGACATGTGCCACACTTTGTCGCTTACCAATAGCAGTGCTATACCTCCACTGCATAAAAAATTGGTCATCAGACATAATCAAATATTACTGCGGTAATAATCCTGACATTTTTTGCAAACTGCAAAATATTGTACTCTATTTAAAGTCTGTCAGTTGTGCACTGAAAACATATCCACACTTGGTCGCTGACCAATAGCATTGCTATACCGCCACTGCATAAATAATTTGTTACTGAGACGTGATCAAATATTATTGCAGTAATAATCCTGACATTTTTTGCAAGCTGCAAAATATTATACTCCATTTAAAGTGTGACAGTTGTGCGTTGAAAACATATCCACACTTGGTCGCTGATCAATACCATCGCTATACCACCACTACATAAAAAATTTGTTCATCAGACGTGATCAAATATTATTGCAGTAATAATCCTGACATTTTTTGAAAGCTGCAAAATATTATATTCCATTTAAAGTCTGTCAGTTGTGTCTTCAAAACATATCCAGACTTGGTCGCTGACCAATAGCATCACTACAGAAGATTAATTCATCGCACACTCATAAGCTAGTTGCAGTGTATATTTATTCGTCCACCAACTGGCAGCAGAAAGGCGTGGGAACGCCGCTCCTCACCAGCACATGGACCTCTAATCTAACTACACAAGCGCCTGGCTTCTCCTAATTGCAGATCCCCACATGCAGACAACCTACGAAACCACAGTGAAGCTCTTCTATTGGGTCTCTTGCTATACCTTGGCACCTACCTAAATACCTGGCATATATTTACATCTCATAAAAATAGTGAATTAATGAATAAGGCCTATGTTGTGGCCGAAACGTCTACTGTCGCCTTCACATATTATCGCTATCACGCCTATGGTTTGGTCTATTATTTCTTAGCCTGTTAATAAATATACACTGCAACTAGCTTACGAGTGCGCAATGAATTAATCTTCTGTATTATCCGGGCACTACAGGCCCATTCCATCAGCACCTCTCTATAATGACTGAGTGCACCCTAATTATCCATTTACGCAATAGCATCACTATTCCGCCACTGCATAAAAAATTGGTCATCAGACGTGATCAAATATTACTGCGGTAATAATTCCTGCAAGATCCTGCAAGATGTAGAAACAATTCCTCTTAGAAACCATCCAGAAATTACACTCTTATAACAATCATTGCATATACCTTTAGTAGTAACCTATATACAGGAGTGTATAATTAAGAAATGTTAGCCCTGGTCCAGGCCACCTTAATGAGCATGCCTCAGCTATTTCATTCAGACTTGACAAATCATTGATCTTTCACATGAACTGAAATCTCAGATCAACGACTACTGAACACTGAAACTAATTTAACTCAGGAGTTCCATGGAAAGAGCAGTTCACACTTATAGGCCAGATTATATTTGACAAAAAAAAAGTACACAATAAAATCTTGTAGGGAATTTCACTTAACTTTGGGCTAAGGATTTATGTAATACCATGCCTTTACTTCCCAACAGTAGGTCTTCTTCAAGGAAACAAGCAACAAGATGAAATAAAGTAATCCTAGGATAACCTAATAGCTTATAAAACAGTAAGCAAAGACTTAACAAAGCTATAAAAACTCTGCTTCATTTTAATAAAGTGTCTTCCTTGTTGAAATAGTTTGATAAAATATGTAACAGATAAGTGTAAAGAAAAGTGTCCTTGTTGCCTCTAGTATCCAAAAAAATGTTTACTCTGATTGCTTGTTGTTGGCAGCAAGACCGCTCTGTCAGTTGCATGCATTATCCTCAAGTTTTCACGTAAAATACAGCATCTGCACTTTAGACTTTGCACTCTTTTTTATGCAGTGATTTATGACCAAGGCCCACACATGGAGTGACACAAGTAGGCATGTGCCAGAAAAGTAGATCCATGGTGTTACTGTATGTGCCAATGTCTCCACTAGACTAATCCAAACATTAGCAGATGCCAACTACAGTTCTGGCTAGAGAAAAAAGTTGCTTTTGGCGTTTTATATGCCTTCCGTTAGTGCAGGTATCAATATTTGCTTTAAATCCCTATTTTCCTGAAGAATGTTAATCAATGGTTTAACAATTTTATCACAGTAAACTGGAGGCTTTAAACCAAGAAACTACTGAATTGGAGAGCTTTCCTTGTAGAAAGTAAATAACCTCATGAACCATTAAAATCCTATAAATTTTCTTCAGTTATACGTTGTGTGATACTTCATCTAGTCGAAAAACATTAGTTTCCAGCTTGACATAATGGGACAATTGTGTTGTGACTGAGTAAATATTAATATATTTGCTAATCTTCACCATTTTACAATTTCTAGCAGCTACATGACAACTTACTGTATGTTAGCTGTGAATTAATATAGCCCCCCTATTTCCTCATGTAATACAATGGGGCAGTTAGTGCTTCCTACAGTGATAGACAGACGGCAAACAACAAAAGCAAGGGAGCATTGAGTTAGCAAGCAATAATTGGAAGTTCAGCTCAGAAACCAGAGGCAATAAAAATTCCAACAGACTGTAAGTCAGGATCAATAAAAGATATGTAATGCAATTCATCCTCTCCATTCAGGTAAGGTTTAGGGGGAGCTTCACTCTCTAGATCCATGGGGGTCCAAGAAGTTGAACCTGTTAGGCATCGGTCTGTTGCTGGATTTGAAATAAGTCCACAGTCTTCTGTGGTCTCCCATTTCAGTCCAGCCAGGACTAATGCTGCTCAGCATCATCATCAGCCCCAGTGCCAAGCTGGTCCACAAGATGTACAGATTGTCTCCTGGTTTTTTGTGCCTAGCAATGTTAAGCATAGGTTGCGGAGGGAGACAGGGCTTTTGAAGTCTAAGTCCAGGATTTGCAGCACTGAGCATGCCCGTGACCTGGCGGATCGTGATTGGTGGTTTGGCACCTACCTGACCCGGTGACCTGGCACCGCCTGATTGGTCCACGGGTGGCGTCACCAATGGCGCGTCGGTCGGCAGGGCTTAGTCTTTAAAAGACCCGCCCACAAACATGGCGGCGCGCTCTGAACATTGAGCAGTGATGCTGATGTGTGGACGACTGTGTTCCACGTAGCTTCCATAGGCAGGTGTAGTGGAAATAGGCAGGCTAGTGGAAATAGGCAGGTAGCTCTGTCTGGCAGTCTGGCTCTGCCATAGGGGTTGCCTAACACCCCGAGCAGCCTGCAGACGTCCTGTCCATGGCTATCGCCTGTCAGCCACGTGGAGTAGTACCCTTCAGTCCAGTAGCACGCCGGCTGGAGGCACGTGTACCCGTCGGCGTAGTCACACATGCATCCTTGCGCCGCCACTGTAGTCCCTGTGCTGTAACAGGACTACAGAAAGTTTTTTCCGCCTATCTCTCGTGCTGCTAACGGAGATAGAGCGAATTGCTATACCCATTCCAGTGTGCTGGAACATGGAAGAGTTTAACATTTAAGTTGGTTGCTTTCCTTTCCACCCGGAAAGTGATCGGCAGCAGTCCACCAAGCTGCATCGCGGACCCCGGGGTCGGTTGCGTTCCATTATTTTAAAGTTGTTTGCAATCACCCTCCTAACAGAACCCTATGCAATTATCAAATTATCTCCTATACTCTATAGCAGTATATGTATTTAGTGGGTCCCATTGTTGTTATTCTATCTAGTTTAGTGGATTACCTTTTCTGATCTTATGGTGCATTTTGTGGCATATTCAATTTTTTAGGCCAACATTTTGGATTTTAAAAACATTTTTCAAGCTGTTGTTATAAAGTATTCTAATTTACTGAGATAATGACTTTTGTGTTTTCATTGGCTGTAAGCCATAATCATCAACATTAACGGAAATAAACACTTGAAATAGATCACTCTGTCTGTAATGACTCTATATAATATATGAGTTTCACTTTTTGTATTGAAGAACTGAAATAAATTAACTTTTTGATAATATTCTAATTTAGTGAGATGCACCTGTATATAGAACGGACATCAGAACACAGGCGTCAGACAAAAGGAAATGGAAATATTGGGTTTAGATAGGTTAACGGAGGGAGGAAACACAAGAAGTTTAGTTTTGCAAAAAATCAAGTGCAGAAAGACAGGACATTATGTTAGAGGCAGTCAATAGAGATGAGCAAATCAAATTTGTGTCAAATTTAAAGAAATTCACTTAACCTAGTGACTTTGAATAATTTGCTTTTTGCTTTCCTAGATTGTCTACAATAGTCATTGAAATGTTGGCAAGGGACGGCCATAGGATGAGGGGTACAGCAACAATCAGCAGACACGCACAAATATTAAATAATATATTAGAAATATTTACTAAACAGTTTATAAAAAAACAAATGAAAGGATGATAGGTAAACAGTGAATAAATAACAAATACCATGACAGCAATTCCTCTCAATAACATCGAATAACCTTATACACAGGTCAGGTACAGTTAACAGAATTAACAGTTATATGCCGGCAAAAATACATGCAATTAACCATTTCTATGCATAAAGCCATAAAACGACTGTGTTCTGCCAGTACTCTAGTAATTGACTATTCAGAGCAGTTTTTGAAGTATCCTGTTTTTCTTGGCCAACCTTTTTTGGTAAGGGGGGGAATTGTGGTACAAAACAATGACAAACGTTCAAGTGAACTGTAAAAGAAAAAAAAACACGTCAAGGTATATGTCAACAAGAATGTGGGAGCTGAACCAGCAGTGGTACCACCACTGGCATCAGCTGTCTGGGCAGTAACACTACCAAACACAGGTGACAATTGTCCTCCAGCAAGGCTAATATAGCAGAAGAAGTAGAGACCATTATAGATTATATGGCAGATCACTCATCTCATTTACAGCAGTATGATGTTCCTTCTGATAGTGATTTGTCCGCCTCCGCAGCTGTAATAGTTAATCTTTTTCATCACGGACTTGCAATTTCATAACAACATCTTTGTCTACTCTGACCTCTAGTCCCTTAAGCACAGCACAACAATTGGGGAGCTAAGGAAGATATTTTACAACTTCTTCCATTTGATGTATTAGATGACATGACTAGTGTTGAGCCACCCCCGTAGTGTTCGAGTTCGGTTCGGTTCGTCGAACACCCGTGTGTTCGCCGAACTGTTCGTCAAACTGTTCGTCGAACACCGTCGAACACCGTTAAAACCAATGGCGGGCAAACAAAAACACATAGAAACACATAGAAAACACCTTCAAAGGTGTCCAAAAGCTGACAAACTGCTCAGAAGACACAACTAACACATGGAAAAGTGACAAGTACATATAGTCATGCGAAAAGAAAAGAGGTGGAGGAGTAAAAGGAGGGGGAGACACAGATATAGGCATGTCATGCCCTTCTAAAATCCAAAAAGTGAGAAGCCGACACGTTCAGTCCGCTCCTGCCCGTGCCACCTCCGTGTCGCTGGGTTTGTGCCAGAGCCGCGGTGAACCCTGACGGCTAGCCCCCCTCTCCCAATACTGGTGCCTGTCCGCTGGTGGGTCGAGCGAGCCCCCCTGTGGTGGAGGCAGCTCTAAGCTTTTTAATTTAAATTGTCTCTCTAATTTGAATGAATACACTTTAAATCCATTTACAAGGATCTATTGGAGGGCAAGTCTCATGCCAGCAGCCGCGTAATTCCAGCTCCAGTAGCGTCCACTAAAGCTGCTGCAGTTAAAAAGCTTTTATAAGGATCGAGCTCGGCTGTCCACCGCAAGGCATCCTACTGCCAGTCCCAGCCCCTATGCCTTGGGGTGCCTCCTGATGCTCTTCACTGAGTATCCCGTGGTCCCGAAGCATTTCCTTTGAAAAAATTAAGTGTCAAAACTACAGGTGGTGTAGCTTGCTTAACAGCCGGGATAATCCACTGACTAGCAGACACTGCTACTAGGCACAAAGTATTTCCTGGGCTAGATGCAGTTAAAAATTTGTAATTAGATACTCTCATTGGATGCTGAGAAAGCATTCCATAGAGTCTCCTGGCACGCCATATATGATTCTCTTAAAAAGCTTGGGGTAGGGGTCTAGGGGACCCTTTTATAGCCAAAATCACGGCCCTGTATCACAATACGTCACCTAGGCTGAAGATAAATGGAACTGTATTACCCTGAGGGTTCGGTTGCTACAGAGGTATTGCACCTCACCCAGAGGTGTGATATCTCACTCTCAGGTAAGGATGGAGTGTGGATCAGGACCCGACACCTGCATGCATAACACCACATTGCCGTGGGGCAGGGCGACCAATATGCCTCTGAGATGGGCACGACAGTCCCTGTCCCTGGCTGGAGTGGGGGGAGGGAACACTGAGGAAGGGGAACCCTGTAGTGCAGGAGCAGGGAGGAAGCAGTTCCTGGGTGCATTGAGAAGGGAGTATAAAAGGTGGGCACCATCTTAGTTCAGTGCAGAGAAGTCTGAGCAGAAGTGGCAGGGAGCAGGGGCTCTGCATGAGCTCTGCTCCGGAGGCGGGGCCTAATAACAGAGGCCCAGGCCTGGAAGAGGGAGAAGGAAGGAAGAGGAAGCGGAGAAGGCTCCAGGAACGAGGAATGAAGGGATCCCAGGGGTGGGGACGGGCGAGTCGCCACCGCACGCCCGAATCCACCTGCGTGGAGGGGTCAGGCCAAAGGGGGAGACCGGTCCCCGAAACTAGTGGAGGCAGGAAACGACCCTCAGCTAGAAACCGGAGGCTGTGACATTTTATGTGGCGCAGCCCCTCGCTACACCCGCTAGGAAGGCACCACATAGGGTCAGGGAAACTGGCGCAAAGTTTACCAAGAGGAGGCCCGAGGCAGCCGGACAGAAGGGTTGGTAAGAAAGGCCAGACAAAGGACACACAAAGGGGGTCCTGTGAAACGCTCCAAAGTTATCTGGGAGTTGTCTGAGCCCCTCACCTGGTGAGCACAGTACGACGTGGGCAGCCGTTACCTGCAGACGTGGTCTGGATAATAAGAACTGTGAGTAAAGGCCCTGGACTGCATCACTGACTCCGTGTCGTTACTGCTGCTGCCCTGCACCATCACCCTCATCCTCCGCATACACTGCCCTGAGGCTATACTCCTCCCGTGGGGAGTTATGCTACGCTCTGCTGCACCCACAACACCAGCCTCAGCGGTCTGCCCTGCAGCGGCGGTTCACTCTGACCGCAATCCACGGGTGGCGTAGTCGGACATTTATACATCAAAACCACATAAATAGTTCCGCCACTGGTTTGACCACCCTGAGCCACGGAACCGGGTCGCCGCCACGAAGACTACAACCACCAACATCCACCAAAAAGGGTCCGGCTCCGGGTGTCCCAAGGCCCAGGGGGTGCATCAGAACATTTTCATCACCTTTCACAATCACCAATGGGACAAGGCAGGGATGTCCTCTGTCCCCTCTCTTATACATCCTAGTGACGGAGCACCTGCTCTCATCAATTCGCCATAACCCCAATATTAGGTGGATTGAGGTGGGAGGCACCGAGTACAAGTGCTCTCTATTTGCTGATGATGTCCTAGTATATATCACTCAATCACATATATCCATCCATGCTGTTATGGCTGAAATAGATCACTTTGTTACATGGTCAAATTTTAAAATCAATGCAGCGAAGTCTGAGGCCCTCGATGTCTCCCTCCCCAAATCCATATAGGATTCCATCCAGTCCAACTTTCCCTTTGCCTGGCCCTCACAGGGTATCAAATACTTAGGAATTCCTATTCATAGAGACCTCTCCCATCTATGTTATCTTAATTTTGGGCCCTTTATTGAACAACTCCATACAGACCACGGTTGGCAAGTTAGAACTGTAAGATTTACTACGTGAACCACTGGTGTTTTGTGGAAAAGCACATGTACACTGTGTTCCAAATTATTATGCAAAAAGTGTTTAGGAGTGATAAGGGAAGAATTTTTTTGTTTGTCAGTTAAACTCAATGATGGTGATGTGTGTCAGGGCTCTTTATATCACTGTAAGCAATTGCAGACACCTGTGCTAATTAGTTTGGCAGGTGTGTCCAATGAAAGGTAAGACTACTTAAGAAGGCTGTCTCACATTATTAAGCAGCCTACATTTTCTGCCAAAATGGGAAAGAAAAAGGATGTGTCGGCTGCTGAGAAGCAACAAATTGTGGAGTGTTTAGGTCAAGGCATGACTACAATCAACATTGTGCGATGATCAGGATGAAGTGTCTTGGCAATCAAGAAGTATGTAGCTGATTCACAGTACACACGTGTGCGTGCTGATAAGGGCAAATTGAGGACTCTTTCCTACAGGCAATTACGTCAGGTTAAAAGAGCAGCGGCAAAAAAGCCTTGTCATAGCAGCAGACAAGTTTTTGAAGCTGCTGGTGCCTCCAACGTCCCCCGAACAACAAGATGCAGGGTCCTTCAGAGGTTTGCAGCTGTGCATACGCCATCCTGTGGACCTCCTCTATCCACTTCACACAAGCAGAAACGGCTCCAGTGGGCCAAACATTACATGAAGACTGATTTCAAAACTGTTTTGTTCACGGATGAGTGCTGTGCAGCGCTCGATGATCCAGATGGATGGAGTGGAGGATGGCTGGTTGATGGACACCCCACGCAAACACGGCTACAGCGCCAACAAGGAGGAGGTGGAGTAATGTTTTGGGCTGGAATCATGGGGAGAGAGATTGTCGGCCCCTTTAGGATCCCTGTATGTGCATTTTCTCAAACAGCACTTCCTGCCATGGTTCAAGAAGAAGAACCGTGTATTTCACAGCAAGATCATTTTTTTGCATGATAATGCACCATCTCATGCTGCACATAAAACATCTGCATCTCTGGCTGATATGGGCATAAAAGGGGACAAACTTATGGTGTGACCCCCATGCTCCCCTGACCTCTACCCCATTCAGAACCTCTGGAGCATCATCAAAAGGAGTGTCTATGATGGGGGGAGGCAGTTCACATCTAAGCAACAGCTCTGGGAGGGTATTCTGTCCTCATGCAAAACAATTGAAGCAGAAACCATCCAAAACCTGACAAATTCAATGGACGAGAGAGTTCAGAAGCTCCGTTCGAACAAGGGGTCCTATGTGAAAATGTAACATCACCTAGAATAAAGTTTTGAGTTGAAAACTGTTTGATTTCAGTTTCTAATAACCTACTAATGCTTATAATTTCAAAAATGACCATTTTTTGGTCTTTATTAAAATGAAAAGGTTGATCGAAAAATTTGGGGGATCTAAGAGTGTGGCAACCCAGTAGTCATGATTACTTCGAATTCTGACAATATGAGGGTCATGTTGCAGGTAGTGCAGCAAGAAGGCACTTAGGTGTCTTGCGCATCTCGGAGCCCCAAAATTATTTTCCGGGCTAGATGCAGCTAAAAATTATTATTAATTTTAAATCTGGTGGAGCTTAGTATAGATGGCCTAATAGGATCAGTGCTGCACACTGCTACAAAGCCCAAATTATTTTCCAGTCAAGATACAGATAAACATGATTAGTAATTTTAAATCTGGTGGAGCTTATTATAGATGGCCTAATAGAATCAGTGCTGCACACTGCTACAAAGCCCAAATTATTTTCCAGCCAAGATACAGATAAACATGATTAGTAATTTGAAAGCTTAAAACGGTTGGTAGGGTGATTTTAACCAATCATCAAGCTTTTACTCTCCCCAGGATGACACAGGGGTAGAAAAGTCGTTTCGGATCCATGATTTGTTCATCTTTATGAATGTGAGTCTGTCTACATTATCAGTGGAGAGCCGCGTGCGCTTATCTGTCAGCACACCACCAGCAGCGCTGAACACACGTTCAGACAGAACGCTGGCTGCGGGGCATGACAAGATCTCCAAGGCGTAAGTGGCTAGCTCCGGCCATTTATCCAGATTGGAAGCCCAAAAAGAGCAAGGGTCCAGTGACACAGTCATGGCTTCAATGTTTACTTGGAGATACTCCTGTACCATCGTCTCTAGGCGTTGACTATGTGTCAGACTTCTTGTCTCCTGTGGCCTTGCAAAGGATGGGCTAAAAAAGTGGTGAAATGATTCCGCAAAATTGATGTTACCAGCAGATACTGTGGTTCTGTTACGGTTTGAGTGCTGAACACTTGACGGTCCCACGGTTGGCAAGTTGGAACTGTGAGATTCACTACGTGCACCACTGGTGTTTTGTGGAAAAGCACATGTAAGATTCTGCAACAGTCTCTGCTGATACTCCTGCATGCGTGCATCCCTTTCTATGGCAGGAATAATTTCTGCAAATTTACTTTTGTACCGGGGATCTAACAGTGTGGCAACCCAGGAGTCAGGATTATTTCTAATTCTCACAATTCGAGGGTCATGTTGCAGGTAGTGCAGCAATAAGGCACTCATGTGTGTTGCGCATCCAGGAGCACCAAGTCCCTGTTGTGTTGGTGGCGAGGTAACAATCATGCTTCCTTCCTCTGTCCTCTCCCCCCAACCTCGCACAACAGAAATGTGATCAAGGTCTCCCTCATCTGATGAGTCTTCCATCAGTTCGTCCTCCACTTCTTCCTGGGCTCCTGCACCTTCCTCACTAGTTTGGCTGCTACCATGCGCCCTGGTAAAACCATCTCCCCCACCCTCACATGCCTGCCGCCTTGGTGCTGCCGACCGTCTGGACCTTGCAGATGTTAGCCCTTCCGCATACAACTCCTCCTCCTCTACTTCCTCCACCTCCTCTTGTGCCACCACCTGACTCCGAATTCTGTTTAACATGTGGTCCAGCATGTAAATCACCGGAATAGTCATGCTGATAATGGCATCGTCAGCACTAAACATCTTCGTCGCCATTTCAAAACTGTGCAGAAGGGTGCATAGGTCCCTGATCTGAGACCACTCCTCCAGCGTGATTTGCCCCACCTCTGGATCTCGTTGGCCCAGGATATACGTCAGAACGTATTGCCCCAGGGCTTGTCGGTGCTGCCACAGTCGCTGCAACATGTGCAGAGTTGAATTCCACCGGGTAAGCACATCGCATTTTAGCCGGTGAAGTGGCAGGCCCAACGACTTCTGTAGACATGTAAGTCGCTGAGCTGCGGGATGCGAACGGCGGAAGTGAGCACACAGCGACCGTGCCCTCTGCAGAAGGCCATCTAGTATGGGATAGTGGGCTAAAAATTGCTGGACAACCAGGTTCAACACGTGAGCCATACAAGGCACGTGTGTGACATTGCCCCGGATAAGGGCCGCACCCAGGTTTGCAGCATTGTCGCACACGGCCTTCCCTGGTTTCAGGTCCAGTGGAGACAACCATTCATGAAATTGGTTCTCCAGAGCTGACCACAACTCCTCAGCTGTGTGACTCACATTTCCCAGACATTTCAAAGTAAAAACCACCTGATGACGTTGAGCCCTACTGCCAGCATAGTAAGGAGGTGTGCAGGATCCCTTCTGCGCAGTTAGAAAGCTTGTGGCATGACCAGACAGGCTTTGGGTGCAGGTGGAAGACCAAGAGGAGGTTGAGGAGGCAGAAGCAGTGGAGGAATTTTGACATAAAGAGGATTGACGCACAACTCGTGGGGACGGCAAGACTTGGACAGCAGCCCCTTGTCCTGCTGTCACCATAGTTACCCAGTGCCCAGTCAGCGACATGTAACGCCCCTGTCCATGCCTACTCGTCCAAGTGTCTGTGGTGAAATAAACCCTGTCACACACAGAGTTTCTCAAAGAAGCGGTGATGTTGTGTGCGACATGCTGGTGGAGCGCAGGCACACCTTTCTTTGAGAAGTAGTGCCGACTAGGCATCTGGTACTGGGGCACTGCGACGGACATGAGGTCTCGAAAATCCTCTGTGTCCACCAGGCAGAAAGGCAGCATTTCTGTAGCCAAGAGCTTGCAGATGGTGAAATTCAACCTCTTAGCTTTCTCATGGCTAGGAGGAAATGGTCTTTTACTTGTCCACATCTGAGGGACCGAGGGCTGGCTATTGTGCTTAGACGGGGTTGATAAGGGTGTCCCCGGCAAACTGCCGGTCTGTGAGGAAGATGCAGGCGGACATGTTAGGTTGCCTTGATCCAAAGGTGGTGCTATCGATGTCGGACAGCGCTCAACACCAGCTGGTGTTACCACCTCCAAAGAAAATGATGACCTGCCAGTCACGCTGGCTGTTGCGGGTAAAGAGGTGGCAGGTCTGCGCCCCAAAACAGGTGTGACTGCTGTCCCCCCAGTCACAGAGGATGAAGAGGCCGCGGATGCACAAGATATGGCAGACGGTGGTTGGCCCGGCCAGCTAGGCCGCATTGTAGCACACTGAGCTTCCCACTGCAACTTATGCTTCATGTCCATGTGCCGGTTCATGCATGAAGTACTCAAACTATGTATTTTTTGGCCTCTACTTAGCTTTTGCTGACAAATGTTACAGATAACACGAGTTGGGTCATCTTTATCAATCTGAAAAAATGCCCAGGCTATGCAAGGCTTAGCACCCATGCGACCTGAAGAGCCACCACGACTTGTGGTGAGAGGCAGAGTTTTGTTTGAGGATGCAGTTGTTGACGTGCTTCCAGTACTACGTCTCTGTCCAGGAAGGCGCAACCTGACCTCGTCGTCACTAGCATCTTCCTCCACCTCCTCTGCTGACCTCATCTCTTGGCTGACTGTGGGTTGACAGTAGGTGGGATCTCCAACCTCATCATCATCACCCTGTGAGTTATCACACCCGTCGTCCTCAGAGCCAACCTGTTCCTGCCCTGACAAAAAACTAAAGTTGTCGCTCCAATCAGGTATTTGAGTCTCATCATCGTCTTCCTCATTGTCTCCACCAACAGGAGTTACAGTTTGGGAATGAGGGTCTACATTATGGTCAGAACCTTCTGCATCTGGTCCTGGATCCGACTCATAAAGATTCTGGGCATCAGTGCAGATCATTTCCTCGTCTGGATTCACAGAAGCGCTGGAGTCGACCTCTGATTCCCAGGCTATAGTATGAGTAAACAGCTCTGCAGACTCAACCATCTGTTCTACCTCATACTCAGACGGGCAGCTGGAGATTTGGGAGCTGTGAGGAAGCAAATGCGATTGGGGTGACACCTTTGAGGACTGGAGTATTTGTGATGTTGAAGTTGATGTGGAGGAGAGCCCACTTAAAGGAGCACTTGATATCCGTTGAAGCACCTGCTGTTTTTGTGCCTCATCTGGAATTTGTAGCGATTGGCGTGGCCGTAAGAAAGGGATCTTATCACATTGTCCGCTAAAAGAAGTAGACATTTTAGTTTGGCTGGAAGATGGTCTTTCTTCTGCAGATGTTACTGTTGCTTTAACACCTACCCCACGGACACAACCTTTTTTCCCCTTCCCAACACGCCTATTCCCCTTTCCACCAGCAGCAGGCCTTTTTCCACTCATTTTGGTGGTTAACTAATTCACAACTCTGGAGTTGTTTACACAAAAAAACAATGGATGGGAACCGAGCAGATCTGAGTGGCCAAACTGTGGTATTAGGCCAAAACTATTGGCTGGGTTAGATGCAGAAAAAAATTATATTCAATTTGCAACCTGATGGAGGTCAGTATAGATGGACTAATAGAACAAGTCCCACACACAGCTAGAAGCCCAAATATTTTTTCAGAGGTAGATGCAGAAAAAAATTGTATTCAGTTTGCAACCTGATGGAGGTCAGTATAGATGGACTAATAGAACAAGTCCTACACACAGCTAGAAGCCCATATATTTTTTCAGAGGTAGATGCAGAAAAAAAATATATTCAGTTTGCAACCTGATGGAGGTCAGTATAGATGGACTAATAGAGAAAGTCCCACACACTGCTAGAAGGCCAAATATTTTTTCAGAGCTAGATGCAGATAAAAAATTATTTTTAATTTGCAACCTGATGGAGGTCAGTATAGATGGACTAATAGAGAAAGTCCCACACACTGCTAGAAGGCCAAATATTTTTTCAGAGCTAGATGCAGAAAAAAATTATATTCAGTTTGCAACCTGATGGAGGTCAGTATAGATGGACTAATAGAACAAGTCCCACACACAGCTAGAAGGCCAAATATTTTTTCAGAGCTAGATGCAGATAAAAATTATTTTTAATTTGCAACCTGCTGGAGGTCAGTATAGATGGACTAATAGAGAAAGTCCCACACACTGCTAGAAGGCCAAATATTTTTTCAGAGCTAGATGCAGAAAAAAATTATATTCAGTTTGCAACCTGATGGAGGTCAGTATAGATGGACTAATAGAACAAGTCCCACACACAGCTAGAAGCCCAAATATTTTTTCAGAGGTAGATGCAGAAAAAAATTATATTCAGTTTGCAACCTGATGGAGGTCTGTATAGATGGATTAATAGAACAAGTCCCACACACAGCTAGAAGCCCAAATATTTTTTCAGAGGTAGATGCAGAAAAAAATTATATTCAGTTTGCAACCTGATGGAGGTCTGTATAGATGGATTAATAGAACAAGTCCCACACACAGCTAGAAGCCCAATATTTTTTCAGAGGTAGATGCAGAAAAAAAATATATTCAGTTTGCAACCTGATGGAGGTCAGTATAGATGGACTAATAGAGAAAGTCCCACACACTGCTAGAAGGCCAAATATTTTTCAGAGCTAGATGCAGACAAAAAATTATTTTTCATTTGCAACCTGATGGAGGTCAGTATAGATGGACTAATAGAGGAAGTCCCACACACTGCTAGAAGGCCAAATATTTTTTCAGAGCTAGATGCAGACAAAAAATTATTTTTAATTTGCAACCTGATGGAGGTCAGTATAGATGGACTAATAGAGAAAGTCCCACACACTGCTAGAAGGCCAAATATTTTTTCAGAGCTAGATGCAGATAAAAATTATTTTTAATTTGCAACCTGCTGGAGGTCAGTATAGATGGACTAATAGAGAAAGTCCCACACACTGCTAGAAGGCCAAATATTTTTTCAGAGCTAGATGCAGAAAAAAATTATATTCAGTTTGCAACCTGATGGAGGTCAGTATAGATGGACTAATAGAACAAGTCCCACACACAGCTAGAAGCCCAAATATTTTTTCAGAGGTAGATGCAGATAAAAATTATTTTTAATTTGCAACCTGATGGAGGTCAGTATAGATGGACTAATAGAATGATGCTATGCCCAAAAGATTTTACTTCACTAGGTGCAGTAAAAAAATTGGTATTCTATACACAGGTGGTATATCTTGCAACACAGATAGGCTACTCCACTGACTAACACACTCTGCAATAGGCCAAAAAGGATTAGCTTTGCTAGATTCAGCCAAATGCTGTGAAAAAAATTTGCACAGCACTGGCACAGACCTGCCTGGCAAAAACTGATAGGAACTGATGTAACCTAGTCCTGAAAAGGACTGCAATTACAATTAGTCTTTACTCCCACAATCTATCTATTTAAGAGCACAGACCTGCCTGATAAAAGTCGTTGGAAATGCTGTAACCTAGTCCTCAAAAGGACTGCAATCACAACTATTCCCTACTCCCAAGCTATCTGTAGATTTGTGCGAAAATTGGCTTGAAATTAACAAGGTATAGCGCACACAGCAACAGCGGTGCCGTCTAACACGCAGCTGCAGCAGTGAGAAAAGGGTGGCGACGGGGAAAATGGCTTGGTCTTATAGGGCAAGGACATGTGACATACACTGCCAATGACACATGCCCTTGCTTGTGTGAAAAAAAGCACTTCGCTCCGTGTGTGCGCTGCTGATAGGCTGACAGATTGCACCTCCCCACTGTAAATGCGGGAAAGAGAAAAAAAAATGGAGATCTTCATTATTCCTGCAGAGATCCATCCCCTGCCCCTCCCCCCACCCAGCTGTACACTCAAACTGCGTATTAACATTAATTTTCATCATTACTGAGAAAAAATCCAGTTATGATTTTGGTGCACGAACAGTTATCGAACATAACCTCGAACAGCCGAATTTTTCTCAAATCGTTCGTGTTCGCCGAACGGCTCGAACACCGCCCAAAACAGCTCGAATTTGAGATTGGCGAACAGTTCGAGTCGAACAACGCTCATCTCTAGACATGACTCCAATGTCTAGCTTTGTTGGTGGTGATGGTAGGAGTAGCAATGGTAGTGGCAGCCACCGTGGGTGTGGCACAGTTAGTCAGGGCAAATCTAGAAATGGAGATCAGAAGGGGGACAAGAAGCTCTGAATATTTCCCACACTGAAACAACTGTCAACCAAATGAGGACTGTTTATAATGATGATTGTTTGGTGAACAGGACATGAGAAACAGATCAGTATGACGAGGAAGTAATTCTTCTCAGATGATGAGGTTGGTAGCATCAGCGATAAAGAGTGTAGCCAGCATCCATCCAAAAGATTTTACAGGTACAGATCTGCTTTTGCAGTAAGCTTGAAAGCAGTCGATCCCACAACTGCTGTTGGCATAGGAGGCTCAAAAGCTCCTGCAAGCTCTGGTCATGGTCGTGGTGGTGGCAAGTCCTACAAGTAAGCATCTTGGTTATTGGAATTCTTTTCCATGTTGCCAGAAAATGAACTTTTTACAGTGTTCAGGCTCTGCGGGAGGAAAATAAACCATAGGCATGTCAACACAATTTGGTTGGAATTGTTGCTGTCTATTAGCATATAAAGCGGCATTACCTGCACATATAGGAAAAGCAAGCACGTCTGGTCCTAAGACATGGCGGTGCTTATTCACCCTTCCCTACAAGTCCTCCACATCCTCGCCAATGGATATCTCCCCATACCCAACAGCAAAATCCCCAGTTGAACGTACTCCCGTATCACTCGTTCTTTTAAGCTTAATCATTGCCACTCTGTTTTAGAGCCTATGGGCATGGGCAACAAACAACATACAGCATGCTACAACTAGCAGCTGAGGCAGCAGCATCGATTACAGTATATTTGTTGGGACAAATGTTTTATTAGCCACTGTACTAACCAGAGACTCACTATCTGAACAACCAGGTTCAATCTTATCTGGACTGTGTCCTTTCTCCAGCAGATACCCTGAGCCCTTACCCCATTGATATCTGTGTCAGCAGATTGAATCAGAGGTGAGAACTGTCTCACTTTGCCATGTGCATACTGTCTTATCCAGCTCTATTGTACTGTCAGAGTCAGAGATGGTATTCAGAGCGTCAGGTGGCTTTGTCATGCACAAGCAGACTAGATTTTCTTTAGCAAATTTGGAAAACCTTACATTTGTCAAAATTATCACACAAGGATCAGTGAAGACTTTCATTCACTATGTCTGATGATTAGATTGGCTGTATCATCTTCCTGCCTGTCCATTATGTGCTAAACTGTTCTGCTGCTGCCAGTACAGATGTCCATACACAGTTATGCAGTTCCTCCATTATATTCTATATCTATTCTGTAGTGCTGCTGACGCGCCCAGGGGATGGGGGAACGACTCGGCGCCCGGGCCTCGTTGTTTGCCTGATCTTAGGGGATGTCGCGGTGGCCGGCTCCCGGGCCCGTACCCTGGGGTCACTCTTAAAAGGAAAGGGGGGAAAGTTAGATGGGATAGGGGGAATGTTCGTGACGCCACCCGTGGTGTCTGGTGAGGATCACCAGTGCTGCGACAGTCCTCTGATGCCGGTGTTCAGGCAGCTTAGTTGGTGCGGCTCCCCACAGGTGGAGCGGGGCCTCAGGGCAGTGTAGAGAGGGTGTAGAGTAGAGCGTTGGCGGGTGCAGAGCCGCGGAGGAAAGAACAGACAGAGGCAGTAGTTGAAGTCATCCAAGTCTTTACTCATGGTAGTGTTTTCTCAGCTCAGAGCTTCTCTCTGCTGTCACACGGTGAGCTGCGGCTGCCAGGGTGGGGTTCAGCACACTCCAGGTAGTTCAGAAGCACTTGACAGGACCCCCGCTCTAGTGTGTTCTTCTCCTGTTGAACTTCTTCCCGCCTTGTGTCCCCCACTGAGTCCCGCACGGGTACTGCGGGTAACGTATAGTTCCCAGACTGACTGGGTGCCCTTTTTGGTGACTTGTGGTGACAACGTGGTGCAAGGCCAGGTCCCTCTGGATAAACTCAGATTAGGGTATACAGGTGGCGACTCCGCTCCGTCCATATCCCCCTGGGATCCACATATGCCTCCGGACTTTTCCGACAGAGACGTCAAGTGCAAAGTCAGATAATCGGGTACCGGTACCCCCTCTTGCAGCAGGGTCTCTCTGGCAGGGCCAGAATAAGGTATGCAGGTGGCGACTCCCCTCCGTCCGCACCCCCTGAGATCCTTTCGCCTGTGGAGCCTATCTCCTCTGCTTCCCTCCTGGGCCTTCTTGCTTGGACCCTGACCGGGGACAGAGCCAGTTATAACTCTGCCCCGACCCCCCGTCTCGAGGCCTGAGACCGGGAACCGTGGACCCTCAGCCGGCAGCAGCTTTGTGCTGACTTGCCGTCCCAAAGACCCATGACCAAAGACCTTGTTATTAAGATGGCCTCCAGTTAAATAGAATTCTAATTAAGTGCTTAAGTAAATGCTTCTTCCACCCTCACTCACTACGTGGTTCCCCCTAACTTTGGTTCCCCCCAACTCCTCCATTCAGGCCCCGGGCAGCACTAGGGTGTTTTAGGCTCCCTTCAGAACTGGAGTGGTGTAGTGTTGATTGTGTGGTTGGGGTCCTGTGTGGTACTCCATCCTTACCTGGGAGAGGAGATACCACACCTCATTCTGAGGTGCAGTACCCTTGTGGCGACTGAACCCTCAGGGGCGCCACACTGCCAGTGCTGATCCTACACAGCTGGGCATCTCCTGCCTGCCCATCATATTCTCTACTGTTCTGTGGCTGCCTATGCCAATACAGCCTATCGAATGAATTCTATATCTATAATGTAGTGCTAGTGGTAACCCTGTCCTACACAATGTAACTGTAACAAAACAAACAAGCTTTGTAAAACGCAAGCAAACTTGTTGTTGCTCACAAAAAAATAATAATTTTAGAAGAAAGAAGTGAGAAGCCTAGTGACCTTTGTGACTGGGTAATAGGTTGGTGAACTAGATGAAGTGAGGGAAAAAAAATCAGATTTATGCTACTAGGGGACTGGGGCATTATTTCCTGTTGGATGTTATAAAAAAAAAAAAATTAAGTACATTAAGAGGCCAGATCTTTAGCACTTACCTCTGTGATCGGAGAGTGCACTTTGACACTGATGAGGGAGTAAAGGCCAAATTTGACCAGTCAATAATGGGGAACAAGCAATCATTAGAATGCTCATTTGCTGATTATCGGCTTAAGTAAGCATGCCGGCAATCAGCGCGATGAACAAGCAAAACACTTATTCACTGGGTGACTAGATCATTAGAGGCAGATTGACATTGTATGTCCCCGGTTGCCATATATTAAAGGGTTTGTCCACTAAGACCACCCCTTCTAAATCCATATATTTCACCCAAGTAAAATAACACTTGGGACTCGCTCACACGGCCGCATATTCTCTTTTGCGAGAGAATCGAGACGACTATGCTAATAACACTTGTGTCACCCCTGGCCTGGATGCCACAAATTATTAAAGGCTGTGTCTGAGAGCAGGAAGGAGGTCCCCTGGTTAGGGACAATTAGCATACAGCACCTCCTGTCCCACGCCAGTAGGGGGAGCAGGCTGCCCCTATAAAAGCTGGAACTGAGGGCAGGGTTATAGAGAACTGGAGACTAGTCCCAGAGAAGGAGGGACAGTTCAGTCATTAGTAATACCAACAATAAAGACCCTGGACTGTTTGAAGAGGACTCTGCACTCTTATTACTGCGGCCTGCACTATCACCCCCAGCATTCACATACGCTGCCCTGAGGCTACACTCTTCCCGTGGGGAGTTATCCTATCCCTGTGCTGCACACCAACACCAGCCTCAGCGGTCTGCCTTGCAGCGGCGGTCATCCCTGACCGCAATCCACGGGTGGCGTAGTCGGACATTCCAAAACACTGATAAATAGACTGCCACAATTTGGTCTGACCACCCTGAGCCACGGGATCGGGTTGCCACTACTACCCCCGTCATCGCACTGAAGCCCGGTTCCGGGTGCCCCACGGCCCAGGGGCGAGTCAGCTTTGGCGTAGTTGGCAGGATTGTGACCAACCCGCCACAAACGGATATTGCGTGCCTGAAAAAGACTTTGTATATACCTTAAAAAGAGGTCTCCCACCATCCGGAGCCGTTTCCCGCCATCTTCAGCCGTTTCCCGCCATCCTCAGCCGTTTTCCCGCCATCGGGTGCCATCTTCGGGACGCCATGCGGAAAGAAGAGGGGCGTGGAGGTCCAAACCACGCGAGATCTGAAGCCCCGCCCTATGCACCGACGCTGCGCAAGGTCCTGGAAGGAGAGAGAGCGACCCTGACGTCACCAGGACGCGACGCAAGGTCCTCGCCCGGAGCAGCACCAGCGGAGCCACGGCCTACAGAAGAGGATCAACGGAAGGTAGGCCACGGTTAACTAGGGAGGAGGAAGATGTTGGAAGCGGAGGCCCCCTCTACAACCAGCGTGGCTGCAGCAGCGGTGATGCCGTTCTCCATGCCCTACATCCCCGGAGCGGCCTGGCTGCCCCAGTACTCAGGGGAATCCCATACATTAACTGACTTTAAGGAAAGACTGCACAGTTTATTTAAAGTTTATCCCCTGACAGAAGAACAGAAAGTGAGCATTCTGACGGGGCAGCTAACCGGTGCAGCCCAGCGGGAAGTGAAATCATGGTCAGATGAGGAGAAAAGGACTGTAAAGGACATTCTGACCCGGCTGCGGAGTACCTTTGATACCCGTACCTCAGCAGAAATCAAAATGCGGTTCTATGGCTGTAAGCAGCGAGCCCAAGATAGTATCAGAGACTATGCCTTGAACTTGCAAGAAGCTCTGGGAGCAATCAAGCAAACTGACCCTGGCAGCGTGCAGGACACCGATAAACTGTTGACTGACCAGTTCATAGAAGGTCTGCTGTCCAGCACCCACAGAACCCAGCTGCGCCTCATGGCCCTACAGAACCCCGATCTGACTTTTGCACGTTCAAGTATAGGGCCATCCGGGTGCTTCGAGAACTCGCACCAGGTGGCGCTGTAGCTTCCCGGCGCCCTGCCATCACTTACCACCAGGGGGCGGCGCCCTACCCCGCAGACCTTGTGTTATGGCTGATGCACAGGCCCTAAATCCATCCCAGCCTGCAACCCTGCACCATCAGGTCCAAGAACTAACAAAGAGTGTGGCTGCACTGACCAGGACCGTACAGTCGTTGCAGGTGGAACCGTCAAGACCAATCAAGTTGGCTTCCAGTCCGGAGGATGTCCCGTTGCGTCGACAGAGGAGGATCCCGTCGTTCAGAGGGAGGCCTGCCGACCGTTACACTGAGGGTGGACAGCCGATTTGCCACCATTGCAGCCGGCCAGGACACATAGCCAGGTACTGTACTTTAAATGGGTCCGACCTGGGGCAGAGGGCCAACCCCCAGGCATAAGGTCATCAGGCCCGTCTAATTGGTGCGATAAGTACGTGGGGGGACGCCCGGGCTTACCCGTAGTGCTGGACGGTATCCCCATGAGTGCACTACTGGACACCGGGTCTCAAGTGACTACCATCCCCTACGTACTTTTCAAGCAGTACTGGAGTGACACTGATATAACCCGCTATCCAGACAGTGACTTGATCATCATCACCAGCAATGGCCAGCCCGTGCCGCAGGTGGGGTTTAGAGAGATGACCATTAAGATTGGTAAAGTTGAACGGCCGGCACAGGGAGTGATCATTGTGGACATTGACCGTCGAGAAAGTCACCCTAAAATAACCTTGGGTACTAACGTGATTGAAAATTGTCTTTCAGAAGTGATTGTAATTTTGCAGCAGGTGGTGATGAATGCGAGCTCCAGCCAACAGAGGGTCCTCCAGAAAGAGATAAGAGCCCTGATGAGATGGCAACAGGTAGAACTGTCTGGTGGTGAGATCGGTAGCGTGAGGATGAGCGACCCGTTCCCCATTGCCATGCCTCCCAAAAGTGAAATGATGATCTGGTGTCGGACTGCAATCTGGTTAAGAGGGAGAGACTACCAAGCCATGTTAGAACCCGTGTACTCAGACAGCAGGCCCATCATTTTGACAGCCAGGGGATGTGGTTGATGTCCGCCATGGAAAGGTGCCCGTCGGGATCTTAAACATCGGTGAAAGAGAAGTACACTTGCCTCGGTATGCTACACTAGCCAAATTGTTTGCCGTCGAACACAATGCTATCAGGGTCGTGGAACCCTTGCCTCCATCTCCCTCACTGGGGGCTAATGGTTCCCAGAAACACAAGGAGGACTGGTGCCAGAAACTCCATGTGGGTGCTGACTCCACTCCCCTGCACCAAAACAAGGAGTCTACCGGGTGGTTCAGGAGTACGAGAGAATTTTTAGTAAGCACCCGCTAGACTTCGGCCGAGTAAAGGGAGTAGAACACCACATCCCCACGGGGAGCCACCCACCAATAAAAGAGAGGCACAGACCTGTACCCCCTGCACATTATCAGAACGCAAAGGACATGCTGAGAGAAATGAAAGAAGCCGGGGTCATTAGAGACAGCTGTAGCCCCTGGGCAGCCCCCTTGGTTCTGGTAAAAAAGAAAGATGGTACCATGAGAATGTGCGTGGAATATAGACAAATCAATCGTATCACCCATAAAGATGCGTACCCGTTACCTAGGATAGAGGAGTCTTTAACCGCACTAAAATCAGCTAATTTCTTCTCTACTTTGGACATTACTAGCGGGTACTGGCAGGTTCCTGTGGCAGAGGCTGACAAGTAGAAGACCGCCTTCACTACCCCGATGGGATTGAGCGAATTCAACTGTATGCCCTTCGGGCTCTGTAACGCACCAGGGACCTTCCAGAGGCTGATGGAATGCTGTCTAGGGCACCGAAACTTCGAGACGGTCCTACTTTACCTGGACGACGTGATTGTCTAGTCGAAGACTTACGAGGACCATCTAAAGCACCTGGCCGAGGTGTTTGAAGCCCTGGCAGGCTATGGCCTGAAAGTGAAGCCCTCAAAGTGTCACCAGTTAAAACTGAAGGTACAGTACCTAGGGCACATGGTGAGTGCTGAGGGAGTAGCCCCCGATCCCGACAAGGTTACAGCCATCAAGAGATGGCCAAGCCCCTCTAGCATCAAAGAAGTGAGGCAATTCCTTGGGTTGGTAGGCTACTACCGAAGGTTCATCCCCGGGTTCACTAAGATGGCAGCTCCAATGCAGGACCTCCTGATAGGTCAGTCTAAATCCAGAAGTCACAAGCCACCCTTCAAGTGGGACAAGCCGGAAGAGGAGTCCTTCCGCCAGTTGAAGATGGCCCTCACGGGGGATGAGATCCTGGCCTACCCCGATTATGGCCAGCCTTTTATCCTCCACACAGACGCCAGTAATGTGGGGCTGGGAGCCGTACTGTCACAAAACCAACAGGGCAGAGAAAGGGTGATCGTGTACGCCAGCCGGAAGCTGAGGCCCACCCAGAGAAACCCAGAGAATTACAGCTCCTTCAAGCTAGAATTCTTGGCAGTGGTGTGGGCCATCACAGAACGGTTTAAACATTACCTGGCTTCTGCAAAGTTCATCGTGTACACGGACAACAACCCGTTGACACACCTGGACAATGCAAGACTAGGTGCCCTAGAACAGCGGTGGATGGCCCGGCTATCAAATCATGACTTCACAATCAAATACGGGGCAGGCAGAACCAACGCCAACGCAGACGCCCTATCAAGAATGCCCCACCTACCTCAAGGAGAAGAAGACTCGGAAGAGCTGGACGAAGCTCCCTGCGTTCCACCGGTATGGGGCCACTCAGTACTCTCACCGAGTAAGAGACAAAGACCTAACCACCGTCATGTTCAACCCCTTACCCCACCACGGCTGGGCTGAAACACAAGATAGTGACCCTGCAGTTCGCCTGGTGAAAGACCTGTTAACCCAGGCAGACGCTAGCCCTGGCCCGGACGCTCCAGAAGAAGCCAAGCAGTTATGGAAGGAGAAAAGCAGACTATTCCTCTATGAGGGCAAGCTGTGCAGAAGGCTTGTCAACCACCGGACGCACGAGCTGACCTGGCAGGTAGTGGTCCCGAGGCGAGATGCAGCAATGGTCCTGGAGGCCTACCATGACAGAGCGGGACACTTCGGGTGGAAGAAACTGGAGTTCCTACTGAGAGAGCGGTTCTACTGGATCGGTATGAGAGGGACCATAGGGAAGTGGAGCAGGGACTGCGGCCCATGTCACCTCAGAAGGAAGGACCGTACCAGCCAGAAGACACCCTTGAGGCCCATCGTCACCAGGCAGCCTCTTGAGCTAGTTGCTCTGGACCACGTGAAACTGGCTCCAAGCCGGTCGGGCTACGTCTATGCCCTGACAATAGTGGACCACTATTCCCGGTTCCTGGTGGTGGTTCCTGTTAAAGACTTGACAGCCCAAACAGCGGCCAGAGCCTTCCAACAACACTTCTGCCGTCCACACGGGTATCCGGAACAGGTCTTGACAGATCAAGGTCCAGCGTTTGAGGCGGAAGTCTTCCAGGAGTTCTGCAACCTCTACGGCTGTAGGAAGATTCGGACAACGCCTTACCACCCGCAAACCAACGGGCTGTGTGAGAAAATGAACAATATCATCATTGATCTCAAGACGTTGCCCCTGGAAGAACGCAGCCTGTGAATGCTACAAATTGCACCCCGGCTTACCTGATGCGCGCAAGACCAGGTAAGCTGCCGATAGACCTGGAGATGGGAGTCCTGACACCCGAGGACACCTCCCCAGACACGGACTGGGATACGGAACGGCGGCTACAGTACAAGAAGGTACAGGAGAGTGTGGAGAGGAGTCTGGCTCAAGCGAGAGAAAAGCAAGAGAGGCTCTTCAACCAACACGCCCCTGCTGGTCCCCTGGAACCTGGTGAGCAGGTCTGAAGCGGAAGAGAGACTTCACAAGCTGGACGACCAGTGGGAGAGAGACCCGTAAACAGTACTGCAGTCCGACCACAACAACCCGAAGGTATGTGTGATTACCAAGGATGGAGGAGAAACCACTAGCACCGTCTCCAGAGACCACCTAAAACGGTGCCCCGAGCAGCTACAGAGTCCAAGTGAAGATCAAGATGACCTTTAACCCGCAGAGGACAAGGAAGAAATGATCAGCACAGTTCTCGGAGAGTTTCCCCGGACCTGGACTCGGATAAACGATGCCATAGTGGTACCCGTCCTACACTTCCTTCAACCTACTCAGCAGGAGCCTACAGGAGAGCAGAAAGAACAAGAAGAACAAGCAGCTCCGGAGGCAGAAGAACCCATGTCAGCAGCCCAGGAGAGTCAACACTCTGCTGACAGTGAGCCTGCCATGCCTGCGGTAAACCAAAGGACCCGCAGACAGCTGCCTGTAAACTCAGCTAGTAGCTGTACCCTAAATGATAGTGGGGAAAACCAGGTTAGACCACCACCAGACAGTGGGTTACGCAGGTCAACCCGGAGCACTAGGGGTCAAATGCCAGCTCGCTGGAAGATCTAAATGCACAATGTATATATTTAATGTTTTATGTTTGTACCCTGGTTATTAACACTGTTTTCCCAGTTTTTCTAGATACATGGACTAACAGGTTATGAACTTTGAGTAACCGGGACTTCCTTGTAAATATGTTCGGAGCCTAACCAAAGGAATGAATAAAGACTGTCAAGGATTCGGGGCAAGGACAGACCCCCCCACCTGGTTAAGGCTCCCATTGTGTTATTGAAATGGACACCCGGTCACGGATCATACTGTGACCCTCTCCTTTTGTTGGTGATATGGACACCCGGTCACAGACCACACTGTGACCTAAAGAACTCAATATGTGATGTTGCTCATTATTTCCTTCCCTGTTGTGTTTATGTTCATGCATTTATACCCTGTATTTGTGTTTCCTGTTTAGTCCCGGAGTACTAAATTTTACTAGGGGGGAATGTGTCACCCCAGGCCTGGATGCCACAAATTATTAAAGGCTGTGTCTGAGATCAGGAGGGAGGTCCCCTGGTTAGGGACAATTAGCATACAGCACCTCCTGTCCCAGGTCAGTAGGGGGAGCAGGCTGCCCCTATAAAAGCTGGAACTGAGGGCAGGGTTAGAGAGAACTGGACGACCTAGCTCAGGACTGAGACTAGTCCCAGAGAAGGAGGGACAGTTCAGCTGTAGCCAAGGAGTCCGTGAGGCAGTGGAGAAGCTGCAGGCCAGGGACAGAGGCGACGAGAGCCGGTCCTGGCTGAGAGAATCACCACCGGACATTGGGGTCCGAGGCTGTCAGGGTTGCAAGCCCTGCAGCAGATAACCAACCCGCAAGGGATTTCAGGTTCCTTGGCCTAAGAAGCCTGGAGGCTACGCCACACAGAGGGACCAGTACAGCACGGAGAAGTAACAGGTACCTAAGGCCCAAGTCGCAAGCCATACAGGCGAAGTACACGGCCAGCTCAGGGACGTGGGCTATCACACCACGAAAAGTGGGAAAGTCAGCAAGGGCAGAGAGAGAACGGTAGGCCTTCACACTCACCCTGACCAGTTGGGCTTGCCCGAATGTTCTCAGACACCCTGGCCCATTCCTACCCAGTACTCCTGTTGGGTCATTAGTAATACCAACAATAAAGACCCTGGACTGTTTGAAGAGGGCTCTGCACTCTTATTACTGCGGCCTGCACTATCACCCCCAGCATTCACATACGCTGCCCTGAGGCTACACTCTTCCCGTGGGGAGTTATCCTATCCCTGTGCTGCACACCAACACCAGCCTCAGCGGTCTGCCTTGCAGCGGCGGTCATCCCTGACCGCAATCCACGGGTGGCGTAGTCGGACATTCCAAA
Organism: Phyllobates terribilis; assembly: GCF_046119375.1. Taxonomy (NCBI): domain Eukaryota; kingdom Metazoa; phylum Chordata; class Amphibia; order Anura; family Dendrobatidae; genus Phyllobates; species Phyllobates terribilis. The sequence goes on along the minus strand of NW_027362763.1, from coordinate 521,665,288 downwards.
ACACTGATAAATAGACTGCCACAATTTGGTCTGACCACCCTGAGCCATGGGATCGGGTTGCCACTACTACCCCCGTCATCGCACTGAAGCCCGGTTCCGGGTGCCCCACGGCCCAGGGGGCGAGTCACACTCAGATCAAACTCTGTCAGAGTTTGAGTCGAGTGTCATGTTACTGTGATCCAATTCTCTTGCATGAGAGAATCACAGCACAGGTGTATAGAAGACGAAGAAATTAATTTCTTCATTTTTACATCTTCTCCATTGCCTGTGTCCACGTAAATCCGAATGGAGTCCAATGTTTTACACGCACCCATAGACTTGTATAGGTGTGTATGGTCTGATTATCGGATGCACTCACAGCATGCTTTGATTTTTTTCTCATGCTTTCAGCATGAGAAAAAAAGTGCAGATCTGCACTGGCCCATAGTATAACATTGGTCTGAGTGCTATCTGATAAAACTTCAGATAGCACTCGACCGTGTTATACACTCATGTGAGTGAGCCCTTATAATCACCTTCAGTGCCGGCATCATTCCTTGGCTCTCCCGGGGCTTGCGGGACCTTGAAACCAATCTTTACTCTCCTCTCCAGGAAGGAGGAAGTGAGAGCTTCTACTGCCCTCTACTTCCCCCAGATGTCAATTATCTCCATAGGAGAGAAGAGTGAAGATTGCGCTGATTAACCGCAGGGATCGTGTGACATAACAATGTCACATGAGCCCCAGGAGAGACCATGACGACACTGCTGAAATGGCACCAGCACCAGAAGTGAGTATAGTGATACAGAAGTGGTTGTCCGAGTAGTTGTTGTTCTGCAGTTGTATTTTAAATATATGCTTTGCAAACCTTACCTATAGAGATTGGCAATTATTGAAAAATTCTACTTTCCATTGGTTCTCCTAAATGTGAATCACTGCAATTGTTGCAAATTGCTCTAAACTTCTTAAAGGAAACCTGTCAGATCCCCCGTGCCCCCAGAACCACCAGCAGTTGTGTCTTCATATATTAATACCCTGTTTAACAGTCCCTGTGTTACATTACACACATAAACATATGTTTAAAAAAAGTATTTCTAAAGTCCATTTACGAAATGTAAATGAGGCCTGTGACTAGTCGCGGAGGCGTTAGTGTCCCCAGATTAGACGGCCCACTTAGCATGTTATCACGCCACTGTGGGCTTGATAACATAACTTAAAAGTCCCGACGTTATCGCCAGCACTATCCAAACCTCTCGCATGCTCGTGGCTTCTTTCCCTCGATGCATTGATCCTTTGAAGCTGGGTGTACGTGCCGGCTTCTGAGAGGCACACTGCGCATGATAGGAAGTCTTCTGCACTTCTGATCATGCGCAGTGAGCCTCTCTGAAGGTGCGCATGGCACGCGTACACCCGGCTTCAGAGAATTAATGCAGTGAGGAAAGAAGCCGTGCGCATGCGCGAGGTATGTGTAGCGCTGGCGATGATGCCGGTGCTTGTAAGTTATGTTATCATGCCCACAGGGGCGGGATAACATGCTAAGTGGGCCGACTAGCCTGGGGACACTAACTTCCCATTGACTAGTCACAGGCCTCATTTACATATCATAAATGGAGTTTTGAAATACTTTTTCTAAAGATCTGTTTATGTGTGTAATGTAATACAGAGACTGTTAGGCAGGGTATTAATATATGAAGACACAACTGCTGGTGGTTCTTGGAGCATGGGGGACCTGACAGGGTCCCTTTAAAGAGAATATGTCACAAGGTTTATGCTGCCCTGAGAGCAACACGATATTGGGATAGATACCGTGATTCTAGTGATGTATTACTTACATTACTGCTGCAGATTTTCCAGTTCTATAAAACACTGAGCTCTGTTTAACTCCACCTACAACACTGATTGGTAGGTTTCTGTGTACACTGTGCATAGGCAGACAGTTGCCAATCAGTGGTGGGGTTGGGTTATAAAGCACTCATGACTATGGAGGACTACATGGCAGCAGGTTTACTAGTCATCTAGTGATAATCTCCTGCTGATAAAATAGTGATTTTATCAAAACTACAGAAAGCAGCCCAGTAAGTGACACATTGCTGGAATCAGGGTCTCTGTCTCTACATTATGCTGAACTCAGATTAGGAGGCAAACACCTAGTGACAAATTCCCTTTAAGAACTAAAGAAAATAGAAAAGAACCTAAAAAGTGTCACAACTGAGAACATCAAATGTAAAAAGTGAAAGGCAGGAGATGAATGGCATTTAAAATACTATACAACGAGCTGTAATGGGTCGTGCCCCCTCTATTGTGTTCTTTCCATATGCCTTCATCTCTCTCACGTCATCAAAAAGAGTTGGGTTTTAGATTAACATATTCCTGAGCTGCAGGAAATAGATAAATAGTGTTACAGTGTTGTTGTTGTGAGCAGCTCGCATACCAGTCATCTACATCAAACATGGAAGGAAATGGAACGCAACACTGTTTCTTTCATTGGGTTATTTTAGAATTTCCTCTCTGGGTATCATGGTGTTGCCTGACTGATCCTGACAGCACTTATTTCTCTACATTACGGTAATGATGCTAAGCCATGGAGTGAACCCTCTTTTTGTTCATTTTAGCATGTCAAACGTTTAAGAACATCCAAAAATATGTTAAAGTGTATGCTTCGCTTCAATGAGGTTGCATGCATTAATTACAAGATGTGTGTGACCCATGCAGAACGTGGTTAGGATCCTGTCTAGCTTTCAGTTCAGAAAGCAAAGGCATACAGTCTCTTTCAGGTCTTCCCAGACGAGCCTGTTTACCTGTTCTAAGACAGGCTGGCCTTTATGTGACGGCTAGAACTTTCTAAGCCTGCACTCCCTCTCCTGGTAGATCCTTAGTACAGTTTCATGCGAATAGGGAAAAACATTGAGCAGAAATAATATCATTATACACTATACACACTTTATACAGTATCTCATGCCTATTATAATCTATGTGGCTGTTTACACGTTCCTCCTTTTTAGCAGACCGAATGGTCCGCAAAAAATTGAAGGATGTGCTGCCTCCATTCTTGCTACATATATATATATATATATATATATATATATATATATATATATGGTGGTGAAATAAGTATTGAAAACGTCACTAATTTTCTAAGTACATATATTTATAAAGGTGCTATTGAGCTGAAACTCTAGGCTATCAGTTGAACCAGCTGATATTATTTTCACTAAGTGGCAGGATTGCTTTCTAATCATTGATAGATTTCAGCTGGTGTCATGACTTTCCGCTCCTCTGTCTTGCTTCATATTCAATACTTTTTCTCTGCATCATTTCTCATTATTACATATATCTTAATTCATGTACATCTATGCTTTGATTTCTTTGCCTATATCGATTGGATGGGCTGTTACCGACATTTGGTGAGAATTTCATGTCAATAGCACCTTTAGAATACTTATATATATGTGTGTGTGTACCCACATACATATACACATGACAGCTTCCTGAATAACATCCTAAATCTGTTAACATGTTACTACTGCAAACAAATGTCTGTATTAGAAAGTGACAGCTATTCCCTGTGCACACCATAAGGATCATACTGGGCAGTATAGTTTTCACAATTACGTTTTCACATCTCCTTGAGGCACAGTACTTGACACGGAGTATTTCTCAACAAGACGTAAAAATAATATAATCTTATGACGGGGCTCAAACTCATAGTTGTTACTTTTCTCAGACACTACTAGGTAAACAGGAAGCCTAGTCCTAAGATGGCCTTCTCTGTATTTTATGAATCTTGGTTTCCCATTTGCGTCATCAGCTTCATCATTACTCTTCTACAATAGGCATTTCTTACATGGAGACCAGGAGACGATGTAGTCATGAAGGAGGTGAAGAACTGTCTGAAAAGCAGAGTAAATAGTTATGGTGTTTGCTTGACTTGCCAGATTCCTGTCTTTACAATATTGAAGGGACAACGAGATTTATCTGCACTTTGTCTCATTTCATTTGTATGTATTTACATTGGATATATCTACTATATATACAAAATGTTGGATAATACACTATTAGATAATGATTTATTTAATATACATGACTTTCTGATACTTTCATGTTCAGAGACTGAAATGGTTTCTCTCCTCGAATACTTTTGTCTTTTTTGCGCATAAAAGTATTCACATCGATGTTCAGAGACTGGAACTTCTATAACGTTTCATAGCAATAACAAATTTCTTTTGATTTTTTTACTTTTTTTATAAGGAGCTGAAAATGATGGGTTATATAAAGTCAGGACTAACAGAGATGCCACAGAATACTTTTCACAAGGCAAACTTGGATAAAATGTCTCTCTGTGTACAAGCAAACATTCGGCATCAAACTCTGTAAGAAGACAAAATGTACCCCAACACCGTCCAGTTTAATGTGTTCTTCTCTATGAATATAAGTACGAGAAAAAGGGTTTTATTGGCAAATAAAAAAACAACCCCTCTTCTAGTAAATAGACCACGAGCAAACATTCTTTGGGTTGAAAGGCATTGGTTTTGGAAGACCAAATATGTTCCTGTGGCGTACGATTCTCCGTGAGTCAGGGACAGTCTAAAATGCAATATAATTTCCCAAGAATTGTGAATAAGAGATTGATGGTAATTACTAGTAATATACTTTTTATATGCACATCAAAATTGAAAGCTGTTTTTGGCAATACAAAAAAGGCCGATAACTATAAGATGTCAGGGTTACGGTGTATTTATATGTTTGCCGATTGGCAATCATTTACAAGCCTTTTAAAAGACATTTAAAAGACAGTCTGACTGCACTTCCAGAATGATCAGTAGATGTACATAGATTGTCGTAATTCTCGGCAGTCCTTTACACAGGACTATGTGCTGCCGAGAAAAATAATTTTGGAGTCAGCCAAAAGATCATTTTACCTGAGGGTTTTGAACATTTGACAAGTGATCGGCATCTTGTTTATACTGCATGAATATCAAGAAATGAGCATTCCTAAGGTCATTCGTTCATGACAATCGGCCACTGTAAATGCACCTTTAGAGAAGGCAAATGCTTCAAACTGCAGTAATGTTTCAAAACTGTACCAGATGTTTCTAAACATACAGATGCCATAGTATTTAGATTAAGTATTAAGAATCAAGTCCTTTAATAATTTGGTAGACAAAGGCAACATGTCAGGGCAGAAGTCTTGGAGATGGAACGCGTGGGGACTCAGAAATGTGTTGTTAATGTATTATGCAAGCTAATGGTAATAGATGTAATTACTTCAGTTACTGTCCAATGTTATGTAGTACTCACAACATGTACAAGATGAAGTAATGAAAACATTATATTTCCCCCTACAGCCTTTTTGCATAACTTGTAAAGATTTGATGGTATAATACAAATTAAAGCTCCAGAGTTAAAAGCCAAGTAACACTGATCTAATGTTGACTTGAAAAATATATATATAGTATAGGTCAAATGACTCATTAGATTACATTGAAGTAGAATTAGTTTTCTATTTTATATCACCGCTATATTACAGCATGGGGATAGCAATATGAAGCAGCAAAACTAGAAATGTAGAGCAATGGAAAATCTATTATACCCTACAACTCAAAGGAAAAGAAGTTCAAATCATGGGAAATATCTACTATCTCTGGGTGGCTTTACTACTGCATACCCCACCAATACCAAAAATAGCAGTCCGATATTTCAATATTGAAATGAAAGCTTTGTCATCTATGAGACTTCAATCATTCCCATCATAGACAACCATCATATGAATTGCTTTGCGAGTTGAATTTACACCTAATTGTGGCACGTAAACCCAGTGTTTACATATACCCACTCATGGATAAGACATGATCCCCTCCGTCTTAGCAGCAACTATAGTCTTCTCTGACAGGGATTTTATCAATTTCCTCCACCATCTAAAACCCACCCTTAAACTAAAGAAACAACATACAGCTCTGCTCTGATCCTTCTGTCCTATCACCAGTTGGTGGTTTCTTCTAAAGCATCTTGGGAATCTGCAGCAATGACTAGGCCTCACTCAACAACATGACGTGTATTGCCCCATACCACCATGGCGACACGTGAGGTCTTTTCAGAGCCGGAAGCATCTATGATTCCTTTGAAGAGACCATGCTGGTGACAGGAAAGAAGGATTGGAGCAGGGATGTTTGTTGTGTCTTTGTTATTAAGGGTGGGATCTAGATGGTGAAGAGAATGGACAATACCCTTGTTATAGTTGCTGGTAAGACTGAGGGGGATCATGTCTTGTCCATGAGTGAGTGTATGTAAACATGGGTCTAACTCTCGGTTTACATGTCACAATTAGGTGTAGATTCAGAACAAGTGAGAGTCACGTAAATAATTATTATGCTTCAGGGCCTGAAGAGTCTTTAGACCATAATAATGCACATTTGATTCACATTGAATAAAGTAATGGTAAATTGAATTCCTGGCCTAATTCATAAAAAATCTGCCAAATTAAAATTTTTGGAGATCTGCTCATTCCTATTTATTACCTATCCTATGGATAAGTTACACATGTATTTTCTGTAACATCAGCCAGACTTGAGGTTTCATTAAAAAGTCTATTAAGGACAATTTTAGGACATTGAAATTATTTATTTTAAATATTGCTTCACTTCTTCATTCCAAAGAGGGAATCTTGTTAAAGATGGGGGAAAATTATCTGTCTGGAAATTAGCCTCTTAGCTTAAGTAGGGCCTAAAGTAGACAACAGTGTCTGATTTCAGGGGGTTAGCTTAATCGGAAGCCTGGAATAAAACACACACTTCATTCAAGACATTGTGAAAACCCTAAGACAGCTAGAAATAGTACCTGCTTCAGCATTTGGGCTATCACGGAGATAAATAGCACACTGTGCAAATTTCCATATAGGGCCAGACTTCCTCTGTCTGTGCATTGCGTACGGCTTTTGGCTAAAGTCTCGCATTCCTTCGGTATGTTTCTCTGGGAGCTTTTGATTTCCGTTTTGAGGGCTGGCACAGACCTTCAATTGCTCTAATAAGAAAATGTCTGTGACTGAAAGCTGAAAATGTGCAAGATTCCTTCTTTAAGTACACAAACACTTCAAGTCTAGCCACTTTCCTGTAGTTTGTCCAGTTTTTCGGTACAGTATGTCTGATACCTGATCAAATGACTTAGAAAAAGCAGGAAAAAACTTAAAGGGAAGGAATGTACTAAGATCTCCACCTGTACAATTTACAAGACCCGACTAAACTAACTGCTGCATTTGAAGCAGATGTAAACCTACTGTATATAGCTGTGTAAATATACATGTGCTGCCAACGGAGCTAAATTCCTCATTTTACCAGAAAAATATGTGCTTGTGAAGAATTCTTTATATCAACACCTGCAGGAAAGTCAGGAATACGGAACATTAACTCTTACAGGTATCTATAATGTAACAACACTGTTCCTATGATAAGGAACTCTAATAAATGGGAATTATTAATGGGGTTACATGAGATTTAGAACCACAATCCAGTGCCTAAGGCAGATCCCAGGAGCCATGGCTTGTGCCCATCATAGATTGCTAGACATACATTCAGTAGACTTATTACTTGCCGGCAGAGACCTCCTTTAACCATAAGGATTTTATATACAGCAATTAAACAATGGCATCAGTAGCATTGATTATCTAGATTGTGACATTAGGTTACATCATACTGAACGCTTTTATTGCTTTCCTATTACATTCCAGTTGTATTGTTGGACATTGGACTAATACGTATTTTGTACTAAGAGAAACAATACACATTGCATGTGCTCTTCTTTACTCCACTCCCTCCAGCAAGAGAACAGCTGGGTATCAATCAATGGCCGATGGCTACTATCCCCGTATGACCTTATTACTCTGACTAGTGAGTGACATCATACCTATTACCAGATATTAGGAAAGCTCCTGGCTATGTTCAGTGATATTCTCCTCCTCACACACATTATCCTGCCCATAAATGTATTTATAGAAAAGTATGTGAGGGTTGGAACCTTTTGTGCACCAAACCCACTATAGCATTCATGGTTAATAGGCAACCAGAGCCGCCTATCAAGTGACTGCATGAACACTATCTTGACATAAGCAAGTGTAAATATTGGCATAGTCCTTCTCATTTTTTTTGTATCTGGATATCAAGTTGGACCATGTTTTGCAGGAGAAGTAATTTCAAAGCATTAAAAATGACTGTATATATTATACATTTGGCATTCTGTTATATTTCATAAATTCTTGCCATAGATGTGACAGAGTGTTTCATTACAGTAATACTAGTTATTTTATCCAATTCTAGAATGGTATAAGATTCAAAAGAATTCTATAACAAAGATGACTTATCCAAATGTGAACCCCATAAACACTCATATATATATATATATATATATATATATATATATATATGTATTAATATATATATTAATATATTTATATATTATACCCCTTGTCACATGTAAAGCACTATGGAATAAATGGTGCTATAATAATAAATAATAATATAAGCTATATATATATATATATATATATATATATATATATATATATAAAACATAAGCTATGAATGATCAATGTACAATCGCTATATAAAAGTATATTGAAATTCATGCACATAATAATTTGTGAATTTCTGACAATCTTTAATAAATAATCTTTCATTCATTTCCCTGTATGTTCTCTATGTCTATAATACTGTGTACCAGGAGTCTCAAACAAGTAAATGAGCCGCACATAGAAAAATGTAAAAGTTGACGAGTCACATTCCTTGATGAAATTTTCAGTGATATTACATGGGTTTTTTTAAGACTTTTTTGTTCCAATTTTTGTGTTTCTGTATAATGAAATAGCTACATTTTTTGCATGCTTTTTATTTATTTTTAACTTATTTTTAACTATGGTTCATGGTACAATTTGCAAGCTTGGATCTTTCCCGACGGTGCAAGCGTATACTTTTTTGCGTACTTTTGTTTTTACATAAAACAGCATTTTTGGTGGCAAAATATTTTTCTGTTATTTTTTATTTATTTTTTTTTAAGTCCCTATATTAGGCATTAACATTTACTTGCCTGATTGCTGTACTGCAGAATATTAGATGTAAATTTTACACTGACACTTCACCTGTTTAGACCCAGCTTATTCCAGGGCCTTACAGGCCACCATAGCTGGTTGATCCAAAGGCCACTACTTGCCTGCGGGTTGCTAATAGGCTTAAAGAGGGAGTCCCTTCCTCAAATAACCATCTATTGACAGCAGTATCTAAGGAGTTAACCAGTGCTAACACCAATCGTGGCTGTTGCAGCAGGGTGTCAGCTATGATATATACATGGTTCCGCTTGGTATGGCAGTTTGCAGGAGCTCCCCTCCCGCTGCACCATACAGGCACAGCAGATGTCGGGAAGGGGTTAAAAAAATAATCCTCCTGTCCATATTCACCTACCACCAGCGATCCAGCAGCGTGGGAAAGAGACTCCTCCTCTCCGACACACTGCGCTCTGACACACTATGTTCCTGTGTGATGTCATTAGGGGGCGCCGGAGTGCTTGCCCTTTGACCTGGTCTCTGCTGCTGTCCCGGAAATGTCTCAGGGACTTCAATGCCCCACAGCCTCAGGGGCCGAATGTGGCCCACGAGACACCCTGATGTACACTTTTTACATAAAATAGTATTAAAAGCATAGGTTCCTTATGAAATGATACAGATTAAATTCTTCCTTCCTTGCGCTGCCCCTCCCTTGTGTAGATTGCTTATGAAACAAGAAAGAATGTATTTTTACATTGTGGTTACATCTCTCAGTTGGTTGTATTAACATGATTATTGTAACATGAAAGTGGAATGGCAAGGCTGTCTGGGACAGAGGTTAGCCATAAAAAAAACAAGGCTGAAACCTCCTTTTCATATAAAATTATAGAAGGGAGAGTGGAAATTACAGAAGGGAGAGTGGAAATTATAGAAAAGCAAGGAGAAAATCCTATTTGATGGCGAGGATACAGCACCTATTTTGTGCTGCGGAGTGTGCCAGTTTTTTCAGACAGAAGGAATGTGGAGTGTCAAGGGGTCAGGATCAATCCGGTGTGAGCTGATGGGGCAGGAAGGTTGGGAGGAATGTAAGGAATGTCCCTGCTTGTGTAGGACTCCATTCAGTTCATTGGCCTGTCCCAACAGCCAGCAGCATATAAAAGGGCAGCAGCTCCCTGCTAGACTCACACAACAACTCTTCCAGAACCTGAGAGAGGAATCATATTCAGCAAACAGGGGCTGAGGAAGGAGGCTTAGAAATAAAGCAAGCAACCCTAAACGAGATCCCACTGAGATCTACAGACCGAGAACGACAGAAGGAGACTTTCTTTTGACTTTAAAGAATATTGGACAATGGCTTCAGGAAAAGTGACAGCTGTGCTCTTCATCGCTCTGCTCTCCTGGGTAAGTTGATATTTTAGTCTATTTAATGGGGACTGAGTTATTTACTGGGGTATTAAGACATGTCATACCTTTTTACCTGCAAATCATTTTTGTATCGTATCTCATAATTATAATATTCAGCTTACTTATGTTTTTCTCTCCTGCATTACAGGTATGTGATGCCCAAGATTGCAGTGGAGAATGCCAGTGCCCACACAGGGTACCTGAATGCGAACCTGGTGTCAGTCTGGTGCAGGACGGATGTGGCTGCTGTAAAGTTTGTGCTAAACAGCTGGGTGAACTTTGCACTGAGAAAGACGTGTGTGACCCCCACAAAGGACTTTTCTGCGATTTTGGGTCAAGATTGAACCGAAAAATTGGAGTTTGCAGTGGTAAGTATCTAAATATCAATAATTGCTTTACTAATATAAAGACTGTGTAGCCACTAGTAAACATTCAATAAATTAGTAAAAATCCAACAAATTATACTAGACTGTTATCTAATAATACAGATTTATTAAAGTTCCAATATTATTAATTTCAACATTACACAATTTTACTATTTCATTAATGGCAGCACTAGCATACATATAGTGAACATGTACAGCAGGTAGAGTCATCACTTGTCTGCTTGGTGAAACCTCTTAGTACGAGAATCCTAAACTTTATTGTTATTATTCTCATTCTAGCAAAGGAAGGTGCCCCATGTGTATTTGGAGGCATGGTCTATAGAAGTGGAGAGTCTTTCCAAAGTAGCTGCAAGTACCAGTGCACTTGTCTGGATGGAGGAGTGGGCTGTGTTCCTCTGTGCAGCATGGACATCCGTCTCCCAAGCCCTGACTGTCCATACCCAAGAAGGGTAAAGCTGCCCGGGAAATGCTGTGAAGAATGGGTCTGTGATCAACCTATGGAGAAGACTATGGTTGGACCTGCTCTTCCTGGTAAGTTGTATTCTATATCAGCTTTTTTGTCTTTGTGTTGCATAGTAGCTACCTAGGGTAAAAACATAGTTTTGCCGTTGATGTTACCATCAATAAAGATAGTAGCATAAATAATAACGCTACTGTGCATAATTGCTAACTTATAGGAGATGTGAATTCATGTTTTTTAAACAAACTTCTAATTTGTCTTTATTTTTGCCTCCTCAGCTTTCAGAATGGAGGAAACTTATGGTCCTGATCCATCTCTGATCCGTGCCAACTGCTTAGTGCAGACCACTGAGTGGAGTGCTTGCTCCAAGACCTGTGGAATGGGAATCTCCACCCGTGTGACCAATGACAATGAGTACTGCAGACTTGAGAAACAGAGTCGACTCTGCATGGTCAGACCTTGTGAGGCAGATCTTGAGGAAAACATCAAGGTGAGATATGTTTTCAATGTCATATATACTGTAAATATATTATGTATAGTGTAGCCTTATGTAAGGATTAATCAATCACATTCATTATCACCTGTGCTAATTAGTAAAGTTACAATAATGCAATTTAATAAATAAATAGTTAATTGAAGGTCCACTTTGAAAGGAAAATGTGAACCAATGCTATAGATTTCTAATGTACAAACTTTTCATTTCTCCTTAACAGAAAGGAAAGAAATGTATCCGCACCCCAAAGATCTCGAAACCAATCAAGTTTGAGCTTTCTGGCTGCACAAGTGTGAAAACCTACAGAGCCAAGTTTTGTGGGGTATGCACAGACGGCCGTTGTTGCACTCCTCACAGAACAGCCACCCTTCCAGTAGAGTTTAAGTGTCCTGATGGTGAGGTCATGAAGAAGAAGATGATGTTCATTAAGACATGCGCATGCCATTACAATTGCCCAGGAGACAATGACATCTTTGAGTCCATGTATTACAGAAAAATGTACGGAGACATGGCATAGATCCATAGGTCCACAGCTAAAAGACTGTATCACTTGAAATGACTTTGCATCTCATTGCTAAACATAACTTTATAGCACAAGAACGTATTTAAGATTGTTTAAAGGAAAGTCTTTGTTTTTAAGACTTGATTGTTGAATGACCCCAGCCACTGGTTTGAAGAAAGCAAGACGAACCAGACTGCCAAAGCTTCCCTGGGTACAATGTAATGTCACCGTACATTTGCTGGCGTCTCGCAGTATTCACTGAGTATGGTGACCTATGTTGTACCCAGTAATGCAACTGGAAAAAGCTCTTACTATTTTAATATACGATATATAATGAACCAGCACCGTGGCAGTGACAGCTGGAGTTCATACTCCGGCTCCATTCTGGTGCTAAATACAGTAAGTTGTCCTTGTGGGATGACTCATTTTTAGCAAATCCTAAAAAAACATAATGAGTGGAATGGAAACTATGTTTATAACAAGACTGGAAAGTTTGCAGCATGCTGTAAAGCATGTTGTAATCTTGCTTTTTATAGTGATTGTATATAATGTATATATATTTTTGTACAGTTATCTAAATTAACTTAAAATTGTTTTGTTCCCGTTTTCCATTTTTATAATGCTTAAATATTTTGATAATCTGTTTTTTTGTGTATTATTATTATTGTCATTGGTTCCCGATAAGTAATTTGTAATACTTGTCTGAAGAAATACAAAGTCTAAAATAGATTGTCGAGTAAAAATGATATTCAGTTCCAAGAGACTGCCTGTGCCAGTCCAGAAAGCAATAAAAATCATGGACACATTTGTATTAGCCTAGCTTTAATGAACAAATGATGAAAATCTTGAAACGGTTTGTGATTTTCACTAGGATAATCTGTTTTTTACCTTGTTTATGACTGTACTTTTGTTTTCAACATTTTATATTTGTTGGGAAGTGTGACCAAAAGGTACATGTTTGCACTTTTCTAGATGAAAAATAAAATATTTTATTTTTTATAGAAATCTTGTCTTTTGCTTTTCTTTCTTTAAAAATTGCTACATTATTTGAAGCAAACATCATTATGTATTTCATATCACTGTAGCAAACAAAGTTTATTCATTGAATAAGGAAAAGTTATACAATTTTTTAATATACTTTCAAGCATAGAAAAATCTGTCTTAATCATGTGATGAAGATATGCAACTCATTGGGGTAAAGCCGGCCATACACATTAGATGGCTATCGGATGAAAGATGCTTCATCCGACTGCCATCTCAGCCAACTCTCCCATACACAGTAGCGCTCACATGGCCGAGTGCTCTTGGGTTCTCTATGAGAGAGTTGCCGGCTTGCCCGTTGGCCTACAGCTTATTTCTGGGAAAGCAATGTGGTCGGCAGTCCGAAATCGAACATGTGCGATTGACATATCTACCAACCATCAATCGGATGGAACGCCGATACACATTAGACAGTCGGCCAACCCCGTCGATATCGGTGAGTTTGGCTCACTTTAGTCTACTATGCACGGAGGCCTTAAAGGGTATTCGCATCTCCAAGATCCTATCCCAATATGTAGTAGGTGTAATAATAATAATAATAATGATATTAGCAAATACCTCCAATTAGAAATGTAGTATAGTTTTTCTGATTTGCTATGTCTCTTTCCTCATGTGCAGGCATTGCAGGACCTTAGGTATCTATGGTTACAACCACTAGTTAACTTACTGTCACTATATCAGTGGTCGTAACCATGGATACCTAATGTTCTGCAACGCCTGCACATGAGGAAAGAGACACAGCGAATCAGAAAAACTATACTACATTTCCAATTGGAGGTATTTGCTAATATTATTACTACACCTACTACATATTGGGATAGTGGGATAGGATCTTGGAGATGGGAATACTACTTTAAGTTATTAGAAATCCCTCTTGTAAAAAACTATTAATTTATGGTATTGTAATGGGACCAGGACGGATTTTTATCCCTACTCATAAAGATTTATCATGACGATTATATGACTGCAAGAGGATTCTTAAAAAACATGATTAGTTTACACATAAGAGATATATGAAAAAAGTATAAATCTTCATTATGCAAATAATCCCCTTTATTTGCTAGAAGCATAATAGCCCTTTATACTATAATCAGTGTTCTTTTTTACTTTGGATCTTGTTAGAGGCGATGTAATAGTGGGTGATTCACCAAACAAAAAAGGCCTCGCAGCATGACAAACCACATATCTCAATGAGCATATACTGCTTTCCACCCATAGAGCAACATCCTTGGTCACTGATAACTTCATACAGTACCTTCTAAAATTGAAGGCCACTTTTTTCAAGGCTGACCCTAATCCATCTAAGAACACCCAAAAAATATCTGACTACTTTCAGGCAAATCTATATAAACTTGCAGATTTTGTGACCCATGTTGAGGGCAATTCTGTGGAAAAAAAACTCAACTTCAACTAAAAACAGTAGACATATATTGTAAGTAGGGTGGTAGCAGACGGACACTGATACCACCCTGCTTACAATATCTAAATATTCAATTTTTAGCATCATTTTATGAACAGCCTGGCAAACAGGAAAGCAAAATTAAAATACCATGAGCTGTTCATTGGCCAAGAGGGCTATTGGAAGTATAAGGGGAAGTGTTCCCTGCTGTGATGCCTAGTTAGAAATTTTCTAAGCTATTCAATAAAACCAACCATATTAGATCACTGAGGAGCAAGGCAACCATGGCTTTCTACAGGATTGTATCATTTTCTTTTATGCACATCCTTAAAATGATCATACAAGGGAAATGGAGAACCGGTTGTTCAAACAGCTCCATCCTTCCCTGTGACTTAGGCAGCACATGCATCATTCAGCAGAGCTGCAAGAAGAGGACAATGCAGCACCTCAAGGAGGGTACAGCAGTGGCTAATAATATTTTCAGGTGGTAACAGTGGCTAATAATACAGTATATTCTCAGGGGGTAAGAGTGGCTAATTTTATTTTCAGGGGGCACATTTACTAATTATATATTCTGGGGAGCACTGTGTCTTAGTTTATATTTGGTGGAGTGAACATAGTGAGCAGTTTTATATTCTAGGGGGGCACAATTATGTATATTCAGGGGCCACAATGGCTAAATATATATTCAGGGGATCCCCAGGTCTAATCATATCTTCAGGAGGCACTGTGATTACATTTACATCCAGAGGACACATACGCTCATAATATATTCAAGGGGGCACAGAGGCTAATTCTATGTTGTGGGGAGTGCTAATTTTAATTTCAGGTGGATAATTAGAAAAATTTTAGAGGGGTACAGTGGCTAAATGTTTTTGAAATCCCCTTTAAGCCGCTTCCATGGGCAGGGTGTCGGTAGTTCTCACCCCGAAATGACTGAATCTTGCTGAGAGCTGTAGTGGGATGGGTTTTACTCTTCTGCCAGGAGTTGACTCGGGGAACCTCTGTCCATTCTCCGTACACACTCACAGGAGATGAAATTGAAACACTTAACAGGTTTATTTATAAAGGTGATAAGTGGTGAAAGATGCAGGGGGAATAACAAGGTACAGCAAAACATGTAATGTTACACAATCTACATTCTACAATACAGGTACAAGATGTGCTTTGCATTAAGCCTGAATGTTAAGAATGGCACTTCGCCTTTAAATAACAGCAGACACCCTCCTAACTAATCACACATTACCCACAAATGGCTGAAGCAATGCAAATAATGCAGCCCAACATTGGGGCCCGGTTGCCGTGAATGTTGGCGCGCTTACAAGAACTACTGCTGATCCTCCTCTTCCATGATGCAGAGAGGAGCAATGTCTGCTGGGCATTGTAGTCCAGGGCAGTGCAGCAAGAGAAGCATTAATGTCTGCAGCTGTCAATGTCTGTGGAATCCAAACAGCTGTAGTCTCTACACATAGCTTCCACTGCAGGTGTTAAATATATTTAGGGACCGCAGTGACTAATATTTTCAGTGGGCATAGTGGATAATTATAAATTCAAGGGGGCACAGTGGCTTAGGGTGGACACTGTGGCTAATTACGCATTTTTAAGGCGACAGTGGCTAATGCAACAGTATCTAATTATGTATTCAGCAGACACAGTCACTTACCATTTATTTAGAAAGCATAGTGTGGGACAATTTTTATTTAGGGGTACATTGTTTGGTGCTTTTTATCAATGTTCCCATTTTTATGGCATATTTATAATCAGAGTGACAGTGAGGTGAATTTTTTTATTTAGATTCCCTTCCGTGGTGCATATTTCTGATCAGTGACACAGAGTTAGGCAGTTTTCATTCAGGGCAGTAGCGTAACTACCGGGGGGAGGGGGGGCAAAGTGAGGCTCTGAGGGGCCCAACCGGAGCTAAGCTACTTTTAACTGTATCAGCGTGCACCGATACAGTTAAACTCTGTGGCAGAGCAGGGAGACACGATATCCCTGCACTGCCACCATGAGGCCCATCAGCTGGGGGAGTCCCCAGCAAGTTCAACTGTGTCGGAATCTGCGGACGATCCCTCCTCCATTATTGTTCCTCAGCGTCTGACGTCTCTGCGTGATGACGTCACTAAGTGGCGACCTCTACACTGAGATAAGCGATGCTTCAGAAGACAAGCTGCGACTACCGGATCAGCGGGGAACGAGGGGGTGAGTGTTGTATTTATTTATTTTTTTTTTTTAGAACATTGTGGTGGCCATTAAACTGTATTGAGGACTATGGGGTGCATTATACTGCACAGTTTAGGATAGATTGGAAGGGTGCGAGAGTGGTAGAAGAGAGGCCACAGAACAGGAGGTTGCAGTAGTCGAGGCTATTGGGGTTCATTATACTATATGGGGTGCATTATACTGTGGGCTATGGGGGTGCATTATACTATATGTTTCTCATGTTTCTTATGAAGAATTTTTCATTTTGTAAGAATTCAGAGAAGACGCCATGGTCTTGTTTGTTTAAGGGCCAGATCCAGAAGTTTGTGTTTGTGTGGTCGGTAGGGGACCCCATCAAGAGAATCTCAGGACAACTAAAGAATAATGTTTCTTGGTATGGTGTCCATGTAATAAGTAAGGTCGTTAGATAGAGGATCTTGTATGAGGATGTCAAGCTCAGTAGGAAGGAGCTGTATCAGAATGTTTTGTCATCTCACTTTAGTGTCCATGTACAACAGAGGGGTGCCCCAAGTCTAGATGTAAATCAGGCTGCAAAATCATGACAGATTTTCAGCCAAAATAGTGGGTAAAATGGCCTGGTGCGAGCTTAGTAGCAGGCAGTAGGAAATGTTTGGTTACCTGCTTAGCGTAGGGCACTAACCGCCTTTTTAAGTGGACTAATGAGGACAGAAGGCAGGCTGTCACCCCAAAAACAGCAGGGAAAATGGCCTGGTGCATGTAATGTGGACAGCAGATGCCAGGCTCTGACCCCTAAAACAGCGGGGAAAATAGACCGGTGCTTTTTTAAAAAAAGGCAGCACAAAACGCTACTACTCTGTGTGCTGGAAAAATATTGCTTTGCCTCTGACAAGAGCTGTTTTAAGATGGACACTGGAAGAACACTTTAACCTCTCCCTACCTAATACACAATCTCTCCCTCCCTGTACTCTGACTTTGTTGTGTGTCTTCAGCTCTGAAAAGAGCCATTTTTTGGTGGTATTATGGAGCTAGTGATAAGCTCCTTTAACTGTCCCTGCTCAAGTATCTCTCCCTCCCTACTCTACACTGAACTAGTATATACTGTAGGTAGTCCTGAAAAGGGCTTTTGTTTTATCAAGAGGCCTAAACACTCTCCTTAGCAGCTCAGTTATCTCTCCCTAGGCTATTACAACGCAGGCTCCATACGCAATGTGCACAAAATGGCGATGGCAGGGCTTAAATAGACCCTATAAAGCTGGGCGGCCAGCCAATCACAGTAATGCCACAACCAAGATGTCTGCGGCATTATTGTGATTGATTAAGAAGCCCAGCATGTTTAGCGGCTGCAAAGGAGGCACCAAAACTGCAGGGCGGGACATCCGAATATAGCGAGGCGAGTACACAAATACTCGTATTATAACGAGTAACCTATCTGTGCGAATAGCGAATAGCAACGAATACACTCGCTCATCACTAGGGGTATAGCCTTGTATTTTTGAGTGAGTATGAATTACTCATACTGATCTAAATGATGTTATTCATTTTTAAAATTGTTTTTAAGATAGAGGTTTTTCCCTCTTGAGCAAACTAATACAGTTTTCACTAATGTTACTTATTCCTTGACATAAAAAAATCTACCAAAATTTGAATTTGGCAGATTCACTCAAATTTGGAGGGGAAATTCAATTTGCATTGGATTTAGCCCTAATTGCCATAAAAAAGCATTTTTTATGCTTTGTGGTCTCCTAACCCCAAATCATAAAAAGGGATGAGTTGAGAAGGGGTTAAAAAAGCAATAAATTATCATACTCACCTAGTCTTTCACCTATTCATGTTGCCGGAGCTTTCCACCAGTCCTTTACTGGCTTCCTATAGCACCTGCTCTGCTCCTGTTCACTTTTCATCTGTACTTCCAGCGCTGGCTAGACCTCAGCGTCATGACATCATGATGTGCACTGCCACACATAACTCTATTGGGCAACGTACTTAATGACTTCATGACATAAGAAAATGAGAAGAGACATAGCCAATGCTGGAGAGGAGTGGGCGACTTAGGAAGCCAGTGTAGGATCATCAGGGAGTTGTAAAGGCAGGGATAGGTGAGGTTCGTGTGAAAATATATTGTTTTTTAACCCCTTCCCACTCCATATCAATCCACTAAAATTTGCTACCATTTTGCTGGATTTTCACAAACTGAACTCCCAAAAATTGAAAATCTGCAAATGTCGGGAAATTCTAAACAAATTCGCTATGCGTACAAAGAATTTGCTCATCTCTAGGCTGCACCTTGCTTTAGTTTAATTTCTTTGCTTCTAGGTGGGCCAATGCCAATGAAATATACCTGGCAAATGCTGTTAGGTTAAACCTTAAGATTTTTTTTATTAACCTAATTTCATTAATTTGATTTAGAAACAATTTGGTATAATTGATGGTAAACTGGAATTTTGCTACTAAGAATCCCCTGGTCGTATGCCTTCCATCTCAGTTTCCCCTTCACAGTCCTAACTAGCAATTACTTGATTTCTGCTCGTTGTGTGATATTTCCATCTCTTACAGCTGGAACAGTTTTAAATATCACAAATATTTATGCTACATTTCAGTAAACAGCTTCGTTGTCCAGGTGAACGATTCTGACGACCCCCCTGCAGCGAGGATCACATGACTTGTGTACAGGCTCCTTTTAGCTTAAAATGTCGTCTTACCTCATCGAGGGCTAACATAACATTTTCCCTGGTAACCAACAAAATATTGATTTCATGAGAAATTATTAATATGACATCGCCACCCTTGACACTTGTCACTCCGGCTGAAAAAGAAATGTTTATGGTAGGACTGAATACTTCTTTCCCTCAACCACAAAGTCATGAGGAGTTTTCTTTATGTTCCAATATTTACAAATAGATTTTATTGCAAGTTGTCATACTTTTTCTGTCTAAAAAAAAGTATAAGGCTACGTGTACACTTGCATTGTACCTTCTATTCCTAAATGAAGCTGTAAATCTAAGCCCCTTGTATGATGGATATCAATGGTATTAGTAAGACCCTGATAACCTACAAAGAGATCTATCATGTTCCGTGTTGGTGTCTGTTAATATGGAAGGGAAGAAAAGTTTGCATGCACTTGATACATGGACACAATCTATAATCATAGGATCTATAGTGTACTATATATATACCACAATGGATGTTGGTAATGCTGCGGATGTGATTTATCTGGACTTTGCAAAGGCATTTGATTCTGTACCACATAACAACCTTATAGTGAAGCTACAGAAACAAGGACTTGGGGGGAACTATATGCAGATGGGTAGGGAATTGGCTAAAAGACAGGAAACAAAGAGAGGTCATAAATGCTACGTTCTCTAAATGGGACATAGTCAGCAGTGGGGTGCCGCAGGGATCTGTGCTAGGACCGATTCTATTTAACCTCTTTATTAATGACCTTGAGCATGCGATTGAGAGTAAGGTGTCAGTCTTTGCTGACAACACCAAACTATGTAGAATATTAAAATCTGATCTTGACATTACGATATTGCAGAACGATCTGGATAAGATGTCTGAATGGGCAAACACTTGACAAATGAGACTTAATGTAGATAAATGTAGAGTAATGCACCTAGGACTGAGTAATCCTACTGCCGCATATACATTAAAAGGGAGTATACTTAGGACTACAGAACAGGAGAAGGACTTGGGTATTCTAGTTACAAGTAAGCTGAGCAGCAGTACTCAATGTCAGGAAGCAGCTGCAAAAGCAAATAAGATTTTAGGGTGCATAAAAAAAGAGATAAAATCCTGTGATCCCAATGCATTGTTACCCCTTTATAAATCACTGGTGAGGCCACATCTAGAATACGGGATCCAGTTTTGGGCTCCACATTTTAAATAGGATACTCGGAAGTTAGAGTCAGTTCAAATGTAGCACCCTGAGGATTCGGCTGCTACAGGGGTATTGCACCTCAACCCAGAGGTGTGATATTCCACTCCCGGGTAAGGATGGAGTGTGGAACTGAGCTCAGAAAGCTGCATGCACTACACACATCCCATTTCCGAGGAACAGACAGACGGTACTCCCACTTAGAAATGTGCAGGTACGACCGAGTCTGTTCCTGGCTGGAGTGGGAGGGGGGTGGTACATCCCAGTAGTGTAGGGGCAGATAGGGGGAGCAGCCTGGGTAAAGATAGGAGCTCATTGGGTGCTGGTCACCTGAGCTCACACATAGAGGGAGTATATAAGGTGGGCACCATCTAAGATCAGGGTCAGTCTTTGCAGAGGAGTCAGTCTGCCACAGTCGGTCAGTCTGTGAGAAGTCAGAGGAAGAGGAGCAGAGCAGCCCCAGAGAGAGAGAGAGGAGAAAGGAAGAAAGACCCAGAGGGGGTGAAAGAAAAGGACTCTGAGAACCCAAAGTCCATCACCGGGTGAAGAGTTGGCAACTGGGTACCGGATCCCAAACTGGTGGGGGCTAAAGCACACCCTAGCCAGAGACCGGAGGCCGTGGGCAGGATCTGCCACGGCCACCCACCACATCCACCCTGAAGGCAAACCACGTGAAGGGTCAGGGAACCCAAGGCCAAGGGTCTCCCAACAGAAGGCCCGAGGGAGCTGGACCTAGGTGGATCCCTGGTGGGGACGGCCAGAAGACAGGACAGGAAGGAGGGCTCAGGGTCACGCTCCGGACTTGCTTGGGGGTTGGCTGAATCCAGGACCTGGTGGACGCAGCACGGCTCGGGTGGTCACTTGAAGCTGGAGTGACCGGAACATCAGCAGTAAGTAAATACCCTAAACTGCACAACCCGACTCTGTCTTTAATTACCATCTATGCTGCACCACCACAACCCCCATCCTCTGCACCTGACCCCCTGAGGCTATACCCCACCCGTTGGGGGTTACACTATCAAAAGCTGCACCAACACCATCAGCCTCAGCGGACCCTGCTGCAGCGGCGGCCGTAGTGACCGCAATACAACGGGTGGCGTAGTCGACATAAAGAACTTTATAACATCTGTAGGACTGCCACATACTCTGAGCTTGACACCCTGGGCACGGACCGGGTCACAGCCACTCGGAGACTACAACCCCCATCTGATCCGGCTCCGGGTATTCCCCTAAAGAATATGGCCCAGGGGGTGCGTCAACTTTGGCGTAGTCGGCAGGATTACGTGCCCACAACACCCGGGTACTGCGTGCCTGAAGAAAAGAACGAGTTTACCTCAAAAAGAAGTCTCCTGCCGGTTCCGGAGGGCCCCCGCCATCGGACTCCATCACAGGTCGATTCCCGCCGGTTGTCCGCCATTAACAGCTTTTTCCCGCCATCTGCAGAGTTTCCCGCCACTGGGAGACGATTCCCGCCATTTCCAAAGGTTTCCCGCCTTGGAAGAGCGGACGCCATTATGGGCGTGCCAGAGGGTGGCAAGAGGCCACCTCCCATCGTGGGCCAGGACCGAAAATGGCGCCAAAAGTGGAAACCGCCCCCACCAACAGAGACTGTGATGCTAGAGGTGTCTGTCAGCGTGAAAGAACTGCCCCTGGAGCTGACAATCACCAAGTGGCCCCGGGACCGCCCTCGAAGTGGGAGGACTGAGAAGAAGAGAGCAAAGATGGGTGTCGCCTGGAGGAGTCTGGAGAGAGCGCACCCGGAGACAAGAAGCCTAGAGCTGAGTCCAGAAGAAGCTTACCCGGAGATGGGAGAAGAGCAGTGCAGCACCGGCCCGCTGGCCAGGAGCCTGCTGGAAACAGCAGAAGGAGAGCAGAGCAGCACCGACCCATTGGTCAGGAACCTGCTAGAAGCAACGACCCCACTAGGCCTAGTGGAGGTCCTAGCACAGCTCCCCCGAGACCGGGAGTGTGCGCAGACCGCTCTGGAGGGCCTCGCACGGAGGATGGCCCGGGTGCAGCGAGAGACGTTGGCGGAGTGGAGCCGTGAGATGGCCCAGCAGACCGAGACCCGTCAGCGGAGCACGCCACCCAAGATGAGGAGACAGACCGCCTCTGAGGATGGCGCAGGAGGACTGAAGGCCGGAGACGGCGCCGAGAAGGGAGCCGAACGAAAGGAGGCAGGTAAAGGGGACGTCTCTACCCCAAGCCGGGAAACCGCGTGCCTGCCCCAGCTCCCCGTCGCAGAGCCCGAAGTACCCCCTGCCGTGCCCGTAACCGCAACGTCACCGCCACAGACTAGGCCTCAACCGGAAGCCGCAGCCGCGACCCCTGTGACGTCACACGCCTCGACCCCGAGCGTGACCAAGCAGGAAGTACCACCAGCCTGGTCGCAAGGCCTAGTACCCCCGGGCGCCGCAATACCAACAGCGCCCCCTACCTCCGCGGAGCCACCGGCCTGGTCGCAGGGCCAAGTAGCCCAGGGCGCCGCCGTCCTTACGGTGCCCTTCACTTTCCAGGTGCCCCAGGCCTGGCCGCAAGGCCTGGGCAACCCGGGCGCCGCCACCACCACCGCGCCCATAAAACCTAAAGTGCCGCATCTGGGAGAAGATCTGTTCGCCCAACACACATGGCCGGACGGGCAGCCCTTTGTCTGGCCCAGGGAGTACTACGAACAAGAGCTCCAAAAGAGGGCAAGGCCCATGTGTGAACCCCTGATCCCGGCTCCAAAGCCCGTTAAGAGGATCTCGCCCCCGCTAGCAGAAGCGCAGTTTGAGTTGGACCCCACCGGAGAAGATCTCATGGGGTTCACTCAAGAGACTCGGGCAGCCGCAGCGGAGCGTGCAGAGTGCTGCCGCCAGCAGCTCGAGGTCTTTGAGAGAGAGCGGAGAGAGAGGCGGGTCCGGGAACAACAAGCCCAGATAAGGAGCGCGGAGCAGAAGAGCCGGGCCAGGAGAGACCCCCGTGCAGCGCATAGTCCCCGCACCACCGGGACTGTGATCAAGTTTAACATGCAGCATGGGTGGGGCTTCATCCGAGACCACCGCACCCCAGGCGACGTCTTCGTGACCAGGAGAGACGTTGAGTCCCACCTACCGGAGGGACACAGAGGTCGTGACCTTTACATCGGGGACGAGGTCACCTTTACCCGGCACAAGTGTGCCAAAGGACCCTACGCCCTCCATGTGCATCGCCTGACGGAGGAAGAGCTGCGGTGTGAGGAGGAAGAACAAGAGGACCCGGACGGGTCTGAAGCTAAAAGTAACCACAAAGAAAGAGCAGGAGGACGTCGTCGTTGAGTACAGCGGAGTAGAAGCTGTATATAGTTGCCCGTCGGGGCACAGTGAACTGTTGCTGCTATTATAGTCCCCGTTGGGACCAGAGAATTGAACTGTTACCCGTATTTCCCTTAATCCCTCTGACCGAGGACTGAGAGCGGTCATCCCTTTCCTAAATACCTGGCCGAGGACTGAGAGCGGCCATATCCCTTGTAAATAGTTGCGCGTCCTAAAGCGCCCCCTACTGGTTTCATAGGAAAGCCACGAGTTCCAAAGACTGTCGCACTTTACCCGGTCACACGTTGCACAGTGACCGGAGGAGGAGCCAGAGGCGACGAGAATGTTATTAATATGAAAAGTTTTATGATGATGCTGATATATATATGATATTTTATATGTTTTTATTATGTTGTTTATATAAAAAAAAAAAATGTATGCTTGTGGATGTTTATCTCTTACAGCCCGAGGACGTGCTGTGATTTACCAGGGGGGAATGTAGCACCCTGAGGATTCGGCTGCTACAGGGGTATTGCACCTCAACCCAGAGGTGTGATATTCCACTCCCGGGTAAGGATGGAGTGTGGAACTGAGCTCAGATAGCTGCATGCACTACACACATCCCATTTCCGAGGAACAGACCAACGGTACTCCCACTTAGAAATGTGCAGGTACGACCGAGTCTGTTCCTGGCTGGAGTGGGAGGGGGGTGGTACATCCCAGTAGTGTAGGGGCAGATAGGGGGAGCAGCCTGGGTAAAGATAGGAGCTCATTGGGTGCTGGTCACCTGAGCTCACACATAGAGGGAGTATATAAGGTGGGCACCATCTAAGATCAGGGTCAGTCTTTGCAGAGGAGTCAGTCTGCCACAGTCGGTCAGTCTGTGAGAAGTCAGAGGAAGAGGAGCAGAGCAGCCCCAGAGAGAGAGAGAGGAGAAAGGAAGAAAGACCCAGAGGGGGTGAAAGAAAAGGACTCTGAGAACCCAAAGTCCATCACCGGGTGAAGAGTTGGCAACTGGGTACCGGATCCCAAACTGGTGGGGGCTAAAGCACACCCTAGCCAGAGACCGGAGGCCGTGGGCAGGATCTGCCACGGCCACCCACCACATCCACCCTGAAGGCAAACCACGTGAAGGGTCAGGGAACCCAAGGCCAAGGGTCTCCCAACAGAAGGCCCGAGGGAGCTGGACCTAGGTGGATCCCTGGTGGGGACGGCCAGAAGACAGGACAGGAAGGAGGGCTCAGGGTCACGCTCCGGACTTGCTTGGGGGTTGGCTGAATCCAGGACCTGGTGGACGCAGCACGGCTCGGGTGGTCACTTGAAGCTGGAGTGACCGGAACATCAGCAGTAAGTAAATACCCTAAACTGCACAACCCGACTCTGTCTTTAATTACCATCTATGCTGCACCACCACAACCCCCATCCTCTGCACCTGACCCCCTGAGGCTATACCCCACCCGTTGGGGGTTACACTATCAAAAGCTGCACCAACACCATCAGCCTCAGCGGACCCTGCTGCAGCGGCGGCCGTAGTGACCGCAATACAACGGGTGGCGTAGTCGACATAAAGAACTTTATAACATCTGTAGGACTGCCACATACTCTGAGCTTGACACCCTGGGCACGGACCGGGTCACAGCCACTCGGAGACTACAACCCCCATCTGATCCGGCTCCGGGTATTCCCCTAAAGAATATGGCCCAGGGGGTGCGTCACAAAGGCGGGCAACTAAATTATAACAAAGGACAGAAGACCTACAAAAAACTGACCAGGACATATTGAAGCAAGTGTGAACAATTGTAAGCTGCCATGACTGCATAATATACAAACAAGAGAATACAGCAGCACACTGTAAGCACTAAGATGTATGCAAACATTAAATATATCAAATTTGAACGGCATTACTGCTACAAAGAATATACTTAGAAAATGAAGGTTCTTAGCTCATAAAATGGTCAATTCATGTATGCCCATCAACCAGGAATGGAAAGCCTCTCCTATGATGAGAAGTTGGAAAATTTGGGCTAGTTTAGCTTAGAAAAAAAGACGTCTCAGAGGAGATCTCATTTATATTTATAAATACATGTGTGGTCAATACAAAGGACTGGCATATGACTTATTCCTTCCAATCACCTTACAAAGGACCAGGGGGCATTCATTACACATGAGGGAAAGGCGATTCCGGAAGCCAAATATGAAAGGATTCTTTATGGTTAGAGCAGTCAGACTTTGGAATGCTCTACCACAAGAGGTAGTAATGACAGATGCTATAACAGCATTTAGAAAAGGTCTAGATGCTTTTCTCATAATAAATGGCAATGCAGGTTATAAATAACCTAACGACAGAGAATGTATAACTGATGGAGAAAAGTTTAACTTGATGGACCTAAGTCTTTTTTCAATCTATATGCAGTGGGGAAAATAAGTGTTACGCTCCTAGGTGGCGCACATGGTTCGTGGACCCACTGTGCCACAGACTGGACTTACCCTGGAGGGGCGTTGTAACGGGTCTGGGAGGTGGAACCTCTGTGCAACTATACAAGGGGGCAGTCCTTGTAAGGAAGCGGGTGGCTCCCAGGGAAGACGGGCAGGTAGTCACGGCAAGTGACAGGGACAGTCTCTGGGTAGAAGGGCAGGTAGTCACGGCAAGTGACAGGGACAGTCTCTGGGTAGAAGGGCAGCGGGCTGGTGGCTGGTGAGCGCTCCCAGGTGAGCGGGCAAGAGTCTCTGGACAGGCAGGTGGTCACGGCAAGTGACGGCAGAACCTCCAGGTAGACTAGCAGACAGGTAGCGGGTGGACGCTCCCAGGTGAGCGGGCAAGAGTCTCTGGACAGGCAGGTGGTCACGGCAAGTGACGGCAGAGCCTCCAGGTAGGCTAGCAGGCAAGTAACAGGTGAGCGCTCCCAGGTGAGCGGGCAGGCTGGTCCATAGACAGACTGACAGGTGTCGGAGAGCAGACCGTCGGACCGCAGGCTTGCAAGCTGGTAAGCGGATATCAGGCAGGTATCAAGCAGGACTCTGGCAGAAGACTGTCAGGTAACAGGCAGGAATCAGGCAGGTGACTGGCAGGTCACTGGCAATGGGACCTGAGGGCTGAAGCAGAGTGAAGGCTTTGCAACAACATTGCTCGGGCACCTTCATTTTGGAGGAGGTGCCTTATATATGGAGAGGTCCTCCGGCCATTGGCCGGAGACTCCTTAGGACGGCGCGCGCGGCCCCTTTAAGAGAGGGGGAGCGCGCGCGCGCGCCCTAAGCACAGAGGCCGGGAAGCAGTGCGCGCTGCCAGCAGAGCGGGAGGAAGCCGCCGGGCACGGAGCGGAGAGGTGAGGGGAACGGCGTCCCTGCCTAGCAGGGGGCAGGGACGCCGACGCTACAGTACCCCCCCTTTAGGCCCCCCCTTTTTTAGGCCAGAGAGAAATTTAGCAAGGATGAGAGGGGCATGGATGTTCTCCTGGGGCTCCCATGTTCTCTCCTCAGGACCAAACCCCTTCCAATCTACCAAAAAAAAGTCTTTCCTCTTACCCTCTTAGTGGCCAGAATATCTCTACCTCAAAGACATCTTCAGCGGAAACCGGAGCAGGAGGAGTACCTGGATTGTTGGAAAAAGAGTTAAAGACAACGGGTTTGAGGAGAGATACGTGGAAGGAGTTGGGAATCCGTAAGGTGGCCGGGAGTTTTAATTTGTAGGCCACTGGATTAATTTGCCTGAGGATTTCGAAAGGACCGATGAAGCGAGGACCTAACTTGTAGGAGGGTATCTTGAGCCGTACATGTTTGGAAGAGAGCCAAACCTTGTCTCCTGGACGGAATTGAGGCAGATCCAGACGTCTCTTGTCAGCATAACGCTTCATCCGCTCGGAGGACTGAAGAAGTGCAGACCTGGTACTCTCCCAAATGGTAGAAAACTCGCTGACAAGAGACTGCGCGGCAGGGTTGTCCACAGAGGCGGAGACGGGAAACGGAATCCGGGGGTGCTGGCCATAGACAATAAAGAACGGGGACTTGGAAGAGGATTCGCTCTCGTGGTTATTATAAGAGAACTCGGCCCAAGGAAGGAGGTCCACCCAATCAGAATGGTGGGCATTAACAAAGTGCCGGAGATAGCTGGTAAGGATCTGATTGATCCGCTCCACTTGACCATTGGACTGAGGGTGGTAAGCGGAGGAGAAGTCCAGGGTGACGTCCAGCAGTTTACATGTGGCTCTCCAGAAGCGTGAGGTAAACTGAACCCCTCGATCCGACATGATGTGGAGGGGTAGGCCATGGAGACGGAAGATATGGCGAATAAAGTCCTTAGCCAGCTCAGGTGCAGACGGAAGACCAGGCAGGGGAATGAAGTGGGCCATTTTAGAGAAGCGGTCCGCGACCACCCAAATGACAGTACACCCGGCAGAGACAGGAAGATCGGTAATGAAGTCCATAGCGAAGTGTTGCCACGGGGCAACAGGTATGGGAAGCGGCAGGAGAGGACCAGCTGGTAAGTGTCTGGGAACTTTGTTGCGGCCACAAGATGAACAGGCAGAGACGAAGTCTACCACATCCTTACGCAGGGTAGACCACCAGTAATGCCGGGAAATGAGTAGGAAGGTCTTCTTTTGGCCGGCATGGCCAGCTAGTTTAGAAGAATGACCCCAGCGAAGAACCCTCTCACAGTCTGGAGGCGCCACGAACGTCTTGCCGGGTGGAAGACGAGTCAAATCCAAGGGGGCCACATTCATCACCTTGGAGGGGTCGATAATGTGCATAGGCTCCTCCTCTTGGTCGGAGGACAGGAAGGATCGGGACAAGGCATCAGCTTTGACATTTTTGTCCGCCGGGCGGAAATGAAGGATGAAATCGAAGCGGGCAAAGAACAAAGACCACCGGGCCTGACGTGGATTAAGTCTCTGGGCATTTTGGAGATATGCCAGGTTCTTGTGATCCGTATAGATGATCACCGGGTATAGAGCCCCTTCAAGCAGGTAACGCCACTCCTCCAGCGCCAATTTAACGGCAAGCAGTTCTCGGTCTCCTATGGAGTAATTGCGCTCAGAGGAGGAGAAGATTTTAGAGAAAAAGCCGCAGGTTACCATTCTCCCGGAGGAAGACTTCTGGGTGAGCACCGCTCCGGCTCCAGAGGAGGAGGCATCAACCTCCAGGTAGAACTGTTTGTTGCAGTCCGGACGGTGCAGCACAGGGGCAGAGGAGAAGGCTTGTTTCAGGGAAAGGAAGGCCTCCTCAGCTTCGGATGACCATACCTTGGGATTTTCTCCCTTACGGGTGAGCGCAGATATGGGCGCAGTCCGTGACGAGAAGTGAGGAATGAAGAGACGATAGTAATTAGCGAAGCCCAGGAATCGCTGTATCGCCTTCAAGCCCTCCGGACGGGGCCACTTTAGGACAGCAGAGAGCTTCTCGAGATCCATTCGCAAGCCTGTCTGGGAGATAACATAGCCCAGGAAAGGAAGAGAGGTCTGCTCAAAAAGGCACTTCTCATATTTAGCATAGAGGTGGTTCTGCCCGAGCCTAAGCAGGACCTGACGAACATCCCTCCGGTGTGTGGGAAGATCCGGAGAGAAGACCAAGATGTCGTCCAGGTATACCACCACACAGGAGTAAAGAAGATCACGGAAGATGTCGTTGACCAGTTCTTGGAAGACGGCGGGAGCATTGCAGAGACCGAAGGGCATCACACGGTACTCATAGTGTCCGTCCCGGGTATTAAATGCTGTTTTCCACTCGTCTCCCTGAGGGATACGGACCAGGTTATACGCTCCACGTAGATCCAGCTTGGAGAAGATCCTGGCGCCTTTAAGACGATCAAATAACTCAGAGATGAGCGGAAGGGGGTATTTATTTTTAACCGTGATCTGATTGAGTCCTCTATAGTCAATACAGGGGCGTAGCGAGCCGTCTTTCTTTTTGACAAAGAAGAATCCGGCTCCAGCCGGGGAGATAGATTTTCGGATAAATCCCCTAGCCAGATTCTCTTCAATGTACTCAGACATGGCCCGGGTCTCGGCTGCAGACAACGGGTAGATACGCCCACGGGGAGGAGTGGTGCCAGGTACCAGGTCGATCGGGCAGTCATATGGCCTATGGGATGGCAACGTCTCTGCTTCCTTCTTACCGAAGACGTCCGCATAGGGCCATTAAGGAGCCGGGAGACCTGGTAAATTAGCTGGAGTTGGCGGAGGGCGAGCTGGGCGGACCGGAACCAGGCAGGTCCTATGGCAGTCTGGACCCCATCGGAGTACTTCACCGGATCGCCAGTTCAATACGGGTTCGTGTGTCTGGAGCCAAGGAAGACCTAGCAGCAGGGAGTGAGAAAGTCCGGACAACACATGGAATGAGATTTCCTCAGAGTGCAGCATTCCCACCTGCAGGGTTATGGGTTCAGTGACGAGCAGGATGGTCTCCGAGAGAAGTCTTCCATCCACGGAGGCAACTGATAATGGTTCAGCCAGGGACTTGGTGGGAATACGGTATCTCTCTACCAGAGACTGGGAGATGAGGTTTCCAGCAGCTCCAGAATCCAGGTGGGCGAGTTCAAAGTGACGGTTTTCTCCCCAAGCAATAGAGACCGGTAAAGTCAGAGACGGAGAGGGCTTACTTTTGTCTAGGACGACCTCTCCGAGCGGTCCTAGACACTGGCGTTTCCCGGCTTCTCCGGGCAGGAACGGATGAAGTGCTCCTTACTGCCACAATAGAAACAGCTTCCCTCGGCTCGGCGAGATTCTTGGCGAGATCTGACCATCTTGGTCTGGTCGATCTGCATAGGTTCAGGCGAGGGCGCCCGCGGAGTGACTGGTTGAGAGGCAGGTCTCAGGGAAGTAGGAGCAGAGCAAGAAAAGTCTTTCTCCCAGGTAGTCTCTTTGGCACGTTCTTGGAACCGGATGCCAATCCGGGTAGCTAGTGACACCAGGTCATCCAGAGTGGTAGGAATGTCCCGACCAGCTAACTCGTCCTTAATCCGACCGGAAAGACCCTCCCAGAAGACGGACACCAGAGCCTCATTTTCCCAGGCAAGCTCAGAAGCGAGGGTGCGGAACCGTATGGCATATTGGCCCACGGTGAGACTCCCTTGGCGGAGACGTAGCAGAGAGGAGGCAGAAGAGGTTTTCCGTCCAGGTTCATCGAAGACTTTCCGGAAAGCAGCGAGGAAAGACGGCAGGTCGGACACCAGGGGATCCCCTCTCTCCCACAGGGGATTTAGCCATGCCAGTGCCTCCCCAGTGAGATGGGACATGATGAAGGCCGCCTTGGCCCGGTCAGAGATGAACTGGTATGCCAATAGCTCAAAGTGCAGGGTGCACTGGTTTATGAAACCCCGAGCTAAAGTAGGTTCGCCGGCAAAGCGTGGAGGTGCCAGAAGCCGAGGTCCATAGTCGGGTACCATGAAGGGACTGGATTGCGGTACCGCAGGAATGGGCACGGCTGGACCTGAGGTAGACATAGATGAGTCACACAATGTGCCTAGACGAGAGTTAACGGACCGTAGATAGGACAGTACCACCTCCTGCTGAGTTTTCTGACGTAAGACTTCCTGGTGCAGATCGGAGATCTGGGGGCCACCGGGTTCCGGTGCCCGAGCAAACTGTAACGGGTCTGGGAGGTGGAACCTCTGTGCAACTATACAAGGGGGCAGTCCTTGTAAGGAAGCGGGTGGCTCCCAGGGAAGACGGGCAGGTAGTCACGGCAAGTGACAGGGACAGTCTCTGGGTAGAAGGGCAGGTAGTCACGGCAAGTGACAGGGACAGTCTCTGGGTAGAAGGGCAGCGGGCTGGTGGCTGGTGAGCGCTCCCAGGTGAGCGGGCGAGAGTCTCTGGACAGGCAGGTGGTCACGGCAAGTGACGGCAGAACCTCCAGGTAGACTAGCAGACAGGTAGCGGGTGGACGCTCCCAGGTGAGCGGGCAAGAGTCTCTGGACAGGCAGGTGGTCACGGCAAGTGACGGCAGAGCCTCCAGGTAGGCTAGCAGGCAGGTAGCAGGTGAGCGCTACCAGGTGAGCGGGCAAGAGTCTCTGGACAGGCAGGTGGTCACGGCAAGTGACGGCAGAGCCTCCAGGTAGGCTAGCAGGCAAGTAACAGGTGATCGCTCCCAGGTGAGCGGGCAGGCTAGTCCATAGACAGACTGACAGGTGTCGGAGAGCAGATCGTCGGACCGCAGGCTTGCAAGCTGGTAAGCGGATATCAGGCAGGTATCAAGCAGGACTCTGGCAGAAGACTGGCAGGTAACAGGCAGGAATCAGGCAGGTGACTGGCAGGTCACTGGCAACGGGACCTGAGGGCTGAAGCAGAGTGAAGGCTTTGCAACAACATTGCTCGGGCACCTCCATTTTGGAGAAGGTGCCTTATATAATGAGCGGTCCTCCGGCCATTGGCCGGGGACTCCTTAGGACGGCGCACGCGGCCCCTGTAAGAGAGGGGGAGCGCGCGCGCGCCCTAAGCACAGAGGCCGGGAGCAGCGCGCGCTGCCAGCAGAGCGGGAGGAAACCGCCGGGCATGGAGCGGAGAGGTGAGGGGAACGGCGTCCCTGCCTAGAAGGGGGCAGGGACGCCGACGCTACAGGCGTGACTAAACAGCTATCTTGGTATTCGCTGGAGCCTCTAGTGGTGAGGTCAGGCTTGTGTGGCAGTTGGCTGCCAGGTACCACTCCAGGGCGTGTCTGGCAGTAGCAGCTGACCCCAAGGGTCAACAACGTTTAGACAGGGCAGGACAGCCACTTGGAACGAGTTCAGATTGTGCAGACAGGAGGACCAGAGAAGTGAGTAAGCCGAAGACCTTTTGGAAGGCCACCAGGAGGGCCTGAAGATTCGAGGTGATACGATCCCCTTCTTCCCATAGGGGATTGAACCATACCAGGGCATCTCCTGCTAGGTAAGACATCAGGAATCCCACCTTAACCCGATCGGAGTAAAAATGATGAGCAAAAAATTTGTAGTGCTGCATGTGCGGCTCCAGGAACCCACAGCACTGCTTCGGATCCCAATAGTACTGTGACGGATCAGGCAAGACCGGTTCCACTCTAGGAGCGCAAGTCGCAGATTGAATGAGCATGGCCGCAGGAACTGTGACTTGGACAGGTGCAGCAAAAGTTAGGGCTTCCGATCGGGTAAAACATTTTCCTTGGCTCTCTTGCTGGTTGATCAGCTGGCAATACAATTCCTAGTGAAGAGAGGACTGAGGATCAGCGGGCACCATGGCCTGAGCAAGCTGTTATGCTCCTTGGTGGTGTACGTGTTTCGTGGACCCACTATGCCACATACCGGATTTATTCTGGAGGGGCGTAACTAAGCAGCTATTTGGTGTTCACTGGAGCCCCTAGTGGCGAGGTCAGGCTTGTGCGACAGGTAGCTGCCAGGAACCACTCCAGGGCGTGTCCGACAGTAGCAGCTGACCCCAAGGGTCAACAATGTTTAGACAGTGCAGGACGGCCACTTGGAACAAGTTCAGATTGTGCAGACAGGAGGACCTGAGAAGTGAGTAAGCCAAAGACCTTTTGGAAGGCCACCAGGAGGGCCTGCAGATTCGAGGTGATACGATCCCCTTCTTCCCATAGGGGATTGAGCCATTCCAGGGCATCTCCTGCTAGGTAAGACATCAGGAATCCCACCTTAACACGATTGAAGTAAAAATGATGAGCAAAAAAATCATAGTGCTGCATGTGCTGCTCCAGGAACCCACAGCACTGTTTCAGATCCCCATAGTCCTGTGGCAGATATGGCAGGACCAATTCCACTCTGGGAGTGCAAGTCACAGATTGAATGGACATGGCCGCAGGAACTGTCACTTAGACAGGTGCGGCAAAAGTTAGGGCTTCCGATCGGGTAAAACATTTTCCTTGGCTCTGTTGCTGGTTGAT
The DNA here is from genome assembly GCF_046119375.1 of Phyllobates terribilis. Taxonomy (NCBI): domain Eukaryota; kingdom Metazoa; phylum Chordata; class Amphibia; order Anura; family Dendrobatidae; genus Phyllobates; species Phyllobates terribilis. The sequence continues at coordinate 521,631,431 of NW_027362763.1, read as the reverse complement.
CAGCTGGCAATGCAGTTCCGAGCGAAGAGAGGACTGGGGATCAGCGGGGTCCATGGCTTGAGCAAACCGTTATGCTCTTAGGTGGCTCACGTGGTTCGTGGAGCCACTGTGCCACAGACTTGATTTACCCTGGAGGGGCATGACTAAGCAGCTTAATGTTCCCTGGAGCTTCTAGTAGTGAGGTCAGGCTTGTGCGGCAGGTAGCTGCCAGGTACCACTCCAGGGCGCATCAGGCAGTAGCAGCTGATGTAGCAGCTGACCCCAAGGGTCAATAACATTTAGAAAGGGTAGGACGGCCACTTGGGACAAGTTCAGACTGTGCAGATAGGACAGCCAATGGGACAGGTTCAGATTGTGTAGACAGGATGGCCACTGGGACAGGTACAGACTGTGCAGACAGGATGGCCACTGGGACAGGTTCAGACTGTGCAGGTAGGAAGGCCACTGGGACAGGTTCAGATACACCGGTCTCGGGTAATAGTTCTGGTGCCGTCGATGTGGCCGTGGGGTACAGATACCGCGGACACAGTTACAGGTTCAGGGTTCAGCCCTGGCCACTCAGCCCCCAAGGTAGCAGACAGGTACCATCGATGCGGTTTCAGGATATGGACACAGCCAAGGCGGTCACAGGAACTAGGACAAATTATACTGGACTAATGGGACACGGGATACGGGAATACTTTAACAGACTAGGGACCCTGGCAAAATACAGTTGCACACACCAACCACCTAGCATACCTATAGGGGTTGCTAAGGCACCTCCCCAATGGGGAGGGTCCCTTTTATAAAGGATGTGTCTAGTGGCTGGGAGACACCTTGCATGTGAACACACATTAACTAAATGCCTCCCAGATGTTAGCTTGGAGCACTTACCATGTGTGACCGCTGCCTCTATAAGAACAGGGGAGTGGTGCACTTGCGCCCTGGACACGATGTTGAGACACAGTGTGGGGTGCACACCAGGAGGTGATAGGAGGAAGAAGTGTACAGGGGATGCTCGCCGAGGACCGGGGCAGTGAGTAAGCCTGCGTCCCTTCATTGAGGCAGAAAGGGACACCATGCAGGGGCACCGGTAATAGCGCTACAATAAATATTTGATACACTACCAATTGTGCACGTTTTCCCACATACAAAGAATGGAGATGTCTGTAATTTATATCATAGGCACACTTCAACTGTATCGTAGGTAAACTTCAAGTGCGAAAGACAGAATCTTAAAATAAAATCCTTCAAACGGGCCTAGACATGTGCTTGTGTGAGCAAGGGATTCTTGCGTGCCCTACAGGATTTTAATCCATGACAGCATAGTGTGTTACTAACAGTAATGTTTGAGAATGTGGTACCAGCTCTCTTCAGGTCATTTACCAGGTCATCCCATTGTGGCGACCCTGAGGGTTCAGTCGCCACAGAGGTACTGCACCTCACCCAGAGGTGTGGTGTCTCCTTCTCTCAGGTAAGGAGGGAGTGCTGCCCAGAACCCCAACACCCGCATTCAACACTACACTACTCCAGACCGGCTGGAAGGGCAAGATGCATTGTGTTCCTGCTGAGCCCTGTCCCTGGCTGGAGTGGGGGGAACCAAAGAGAGGGGGAACAAGTAGTTGGTGTGGGTGGAGGATGCAGAGTAGGGGAGCACCATAATAGGAGGTATATAAAGGGAAGCCATCTTAGGGTGGCAGCACAGTGAGACAGAGAAGTCAGTGAAAGGAGAGGAGGGGAGCAGAGTCTCTTCAGGAGCTCTGCTCCATGTGTGGGGCCTAGTAATAGAGGCCCAGGAGGGGAGCAGAGGAGAAAGGCTCCGTTTTACAGAAGGGATCCCAGGGGGTACTGTGAGTGCAGGACGGCACCCGTACGCCCCCAATCTGCCAGGTGTCAGAGGGATCAGGCCGCAGGAAGGAAACCGATCCCTGGACCAGCCGTGTTACTCCAGGTCTCGGCTGGAAAAACCGGAGGCTTCTGCACTTCCATGGTGCAGTCGCCACAGTTTCACCCTAGTCACCGTGAAGGGCATCAAGTAGGTCCGGGAACTCCAGGTTGCCCAGAGGGACTTCAGAGCACCCTATCGGGACCGTGTGTGGGAAGCGCAGGGCAGGAGGGAGAAGACCCAGCGCGAGAAGTCAGTCTAGTAAGGAACATAAAGAAAGCGGGGTTCCGTCAAACGCTCCTGATATATTTGAGAAAGTGCTGAACCCCTGGTCTGGTGGACGCAGTGCGACGCGGAGGCTGACACCCGTACAGTGTACCTGAGAACCTTGAACAAGAACTGTGAGTAAAACTCGGATGACTGCACTGCCTCTATCAGTTATTTCCACTGCGCCATCTCTCCTGCACCACAAGTCCCAGCATCACCACCATCTGCACCTACACTGCCCCAGGGCTCTCTCCGCCTGTGGGGAGCGGAAACATCCCAGCTGCCATCCCATCACCCCAGGAGGTCTGCAGCAGCGCCGGTAACCGTTACCGGAAACCACAGGTGGTGTCACGAGACAAACTGTATACTAAAACCCCTTTTTAAAGAGAGACCCAGAGTACGGGCCCGGGAGCCGACTGCCATGACCTCCTAAACAAGGTAAAAGGCCTGGGTACCGAGTCCCCTATATTCCCCCCTGGGTGACACAGCTCTCTTTCCTGGCGTCACGAACAGGATTTCGTGCCCGTTGCCACCGGTTACTGTGTGCCGTATTGAACTGTGTTCTTACTGTGGTGAACATCGCCGCCATTACCGCGTCGCCGCGCGGGAAGAAGAGGGGCGTAACCGTGGGAATCGGAGAGGCGTGACTGCTAGAAGCGCGCGAAGCTCAAGCCCCGCCTCGCGCTCTGACGCAGCTCCAGGAAGCGTCAGGTCCTGGAAGGAGACCGTTGTCAGTGGAGCTGCGGCCTACCTGAAAAAGAAACAGGAGGTAGGCTATGGTTTACTAGGGGGGCGCAACCATGGCCGACGACAAGCAAAACACCGGAGCACCAGTTAACGCTCCTGATGCTCAACTTGCGACCGGCGCTGCTCAGGCCGGAGCGGCCGCCCCACCAGCAGGGGTCGTGAGTCCGTTAATACCCATGGCCCTGCTGTTTATCCCTGGAGCAAAATGGCTTCCCCAGTATGATGGCAAACCAGACACCACGGGGAACGCGGGTGGTATGCCCTCCAGATATACCGCGTGGTCAAAGAGGAAGAGGACATGTCCCCGCAGTTCATGGCTGATGACCCGGCTGGGTCAGCCAGCAAAAATCAAGAGTACCCCCGGCGGGGACCCCACTACTAGGTACCAGTAAGTGGGACTGAACATTGTAAATAAGTTACCCGTAAGGGTACAAACAGAAAATTTGTTTTTGTGTGCATTTGGTTACCCGTCAGGGTATACAGACTTCAGGCTGAGGACTGTGAGCAGCCAAGAACTGATCTTGTATATAGTTTGCACTTCTTAAAGTGCCTTCTATTGGTTTTATATTTGCAACCAAGAGACCTCAGAACAAAAACCCGTTTGGCGTGGCCAAAGACGTGGTCCAGCACCAGGATCACTTAAGCCCTGCAGCCACACCCAGGGCCTACGTTGAGGATTTTCAGACGGGTCCCTCATTCTGCTTGATTTGCACCTTTACCAGTGAGATGGACACCCTGTTTGGGATCTTACTGCAAGTTGTTTGAGAAAACGAGTATATGCCAGTGAAAAATTTTATATTGTTCTTGATAATGGTAACCTGTAACGTTCAAGTAATGTGCCTCCCATAAAGGGAAGAAAAAGTTTAATAATCTTCTAAGCGAATGCATTCTAAAAATTTTTGTATGTATAAAATACTGTGTTTTTGCTCAGTTCCAGCCCGCGGTCGTGCTGTGTTTTACCAGGGGGGAGTGTGGCGCCCCTGAGGGTTCAGTCGCCACAGAGGTACTGCACCTCACCCAGAGGTGTGGTGTCTCCTTCTCTCAGGTAAGGTGGGAGTGCTGCCCAGAACCCCAACACCGGCATTCAACACTACACTACTCCAGGCCGGCTGGAAGGGCAAGATGCATTGTGTTCCTGCTGAGCCCTGTCCCTGGCTGGAGTGGGGGGAACCAAAGAGAGGGGGAACCAGTAGTGGGTGTGGGTGGAGGATGCAGAGTAGGGGAGCACCATAATAGGAGGTATATAAAGGGAAGCCATCTTAGGGTGGCAGCACAGTGAGACAGAGAAGTCAGTGAGAGGAGGGGAGCAGAGTCTCTTCAGGAGCTCTGCTGCATGTGTGGGGCCTAGTAATAGAGGCCCAGGAGGGGAGCAGAGGAGAAAGGCTCAGTTTTACAGAAGGGATCCCAGGGGGTACTGTGAGTGCAGGACGGCACCCGTACACCCCGAATCTGCCAGGTGTCAGAGGGATCAGGCCGCAGGAAGGGAACCGGTCCCTGGACCAGACGTGTTACTCCAGGTCTCGGCTGGAAAAACTGGAGGCTTCTGCACTTCCATGGTGCAGTCGCCACAGTCTCACCCTAGTCACCGTGAAGGGCATCAAGTAGGTCCGGAAACTCCAGGTTGCCCAGAGGGACTTCAGAGCACCCGATTGGGACTGTGTGTGGGAAGCGCAGGGGAGGAGGGAGAAGACCCAGCACGAGGAACCAAGTACAGTAGTATATACTGTACCTCCTTTGACAAGGCAATCAGGCGGGTCAAGAAGTTGGAAAGGGGCACCCTAATGGCCAAAACAGACATTGAGGGGGCGTCCCGGTTACTTACTACCTGTGCCTCTGAATAGTGTCCGCCTATTGGGCTGCTTCCGGGAAGGAGCATACTATATAGATCGCTGTTTGCCCATGGGGTGCTCCATATCCTGCTCACTATTTGAGGCGTTTAGTTGCTTCCTCGAATGGGTCATCATGGACGTTTCTAAGGGGGCACATATTATCCGTTACCTCGACGACTTCTTATGCCTGGGCCCAAAAGATTTGCCACAGTGTGAATACACGTGGTAGTCCACCTGTGAGAAGGAGAGAGTTGGAGGGAGAGCGGACACCACAAAGCCGAGGGGTTAGATGGAGAACGGAAGAAGGAAAGAGGGCGAGGGAGGTAAGGGAGTACGGTGGAAGGCCGACCTGAGCTCCTCCACGTTCCTGCTGGGCGGGGAACAGCCCTGGGAAGAAAAGCCACTTGCGCATCCCTTTGAGGTTACGGGTGCGAGCGGGCAGAGGGACTACGCTGGAGTGCGAAGCCAACACGGCCAGGCAGTTCCTGCCCGTGCGACCTCCGTGTTGCCGGGTTTGTGCCAGAGCCGCGGTGGACCCTGACGGCCAGCCCCCCTCTTCCAATACTGGTGCCTGTCTGCTGGTGGGTCGAGACCCCCCGCGGTGGAGGCAGGTCTAAGCTCTGTAATTTCAATTGGCTCTGTAATTTGAATGAGTACACTTTAAATCCTTTTACAAGGATCTATTGGAGGGCAAGTCTGGTGCCAGCAGCCATGGTGATTCCAGCTCCAGTAGCGTCCACTAAAGCTGCAGCAGTTAGAAAGCTTTTATAAGGATCGAGCTTGGCGGTCCCCCACAAGGCGTGCTACTGCCAGTCCAAGCCCCTTTGCCTTGGGGCGCCTCCCCGATGCTCTTGACTGAGTGTCCCGGGGGTCCGAAGCGTTTCCTTTGAAAAAATGAAGTGTCCAAAGCACAGGTGGTATAGCTTGCTTAACAGCTGGGCTACTCCGCTGACTAAAAATTGTGGCACAGACACCACTTAAGTGGCATCAATTGCCCCAGAGTTGCTTAAAATGGTTGGTGAGGTGATTTTCCAAAATCCTAAAGTTTTTAGTCTCCCCAGGATGACACAGGGGTAGAAAAGTCCTTGCGGATCCATGATTTGTTCATCTTTATGAACGTGAGTCTGTCTATATTCTCAGTGGACAGTTGCGTGTGCTTATCTGTCAGCACACCACCAGCAGCGCTGAACACACGTTCAGAGAGAACGCTGGCTACGGGGCACGACAAGATCTCCAAGGCGTGAGTGGCGAGCTCAGGCCATTTTTCCAGATTGGAAGCCCAAAATGAGCAAGGGTCCAGTGACACAGTCATGGCTTCGATGTTCACTTGGAGATACTCCTGTACCATCCTCTCTAGGCGTTGACTATGTGTCAGACTTCTTGTCTCCTGTGGCCTTGCAAAGAATGGTCTAAAAAATTGGTGAAACGCTTCCACAAAAATTGCTGTTACCAGCAGATACGGTGTCACTGTTACTGTTTGAGTGATGAAGACTCGACAGTCCCACGGTTGGCAAGTTAGAACTGTGAGATTCACTACGTGCACCACTGGTGTTTTGTGGAAAAGCAGATGTAAGATTCTGTAACAGCCTCTGCTGATACTCCTGCATGCGTGAATCCCTTTCTATGGCAGGAATTATTTCGGCAAATTTACTTTTGTACCGGGGATCTAAGAGTGTGGCAACCCAGTAGTCGGGATTACTTTGAATTCTGACAATCCGAGGGTCATGTTGCAGGTAGTGCAGCAAGAAGGCATTCATGTGTCTTGCACATTCAGGAGGACCAAGTCCTTTTTGTGTTGGTGGCGAGGTAAAAATCATGCTTCCTTCCTCTGCCCTCTCCCCCCAACCTCGCACAACAGAAATGTGATCAAGGTCTCCCTCATCTGATGAGTCTTCCATGCCCATCGCCAGTTTGTCCTCCACTTCTTCCTCAGCTCCTGCACCTTCCTCAACAGTTTGGCTGCTACCATGCGCCCTCGTTAATCCCTGTCCCCAACCCTCCCATGCCTGCCTCCTTGGTGCTGCCGACCGTCTGGACCTTGGAGATGTTATCCCTTCCGCATATGACTCCTCCTGTACTTCCTCCCCCTCCTCTTGTCCCACCACCTGACTCCGAATACTGTTTAAAGTGTGCTCCAGCATGTAAATGACCGGAATAGTCATGCTGATAATTGCATCGTCAGCACTAAACATCTTCGTCGCCATTTCAAAACTGTACAGAAGGGTGCATAGGTCCCTGATCTGAGACCACTCCTGCAGCGTGATTTGCCCCACCTCTGGATCTCGTTGGCCCAGGCTATACGTCATAACGTATTGCACCTGGGCTCGTCGTTGCTGCCACAGTCGCTGCAACATGTGCAGAGTTGAATTCCATCGTGTCAGCACATCGCATTTCAGCCGGTGAACTGGCAGGCCCAACGACTTCTGTAGAGATGTAAGTCGTTGAGCTGCGGGATGCGAATGGTGGAAGTGAGCACACAGTGACCGTGCCCTCTGCAGAAAGCCATCTATTCTGAGATAGTGGGCTAAAAATTGCTGCACAACCAGGTTCAACATGTGAGCCATACAAGGCACTTGTGTGACATTGCCCCGGCGAAGGGCCGCACCCAGGTTTGTCGCACACGGCCTTCCCTGGCTGCAGGTTCAGTGGAGACAACCATTCATGAAACTCAGTCTCCAGAGCTGACCACAACTCGTCAGCTGTGTGACTCACATTTCCCAGACATTTCAAAGTAAACACCGCCTGATGCCGTTGAGCCCTGCTGCCAGCATAGTAAGGAGGTGTGCAGGATTCCTTCTGCGCAGTTAGAACGCGGGTGGCATTACCAGACAGGCTTTGGGTGCAGGTGGAGGACCGAGAGGAGGTTGAGGAGGCAGAAGCAGTGGAGGAACTTCTAGATAAAGAGGATCGACGCACAACTCATGGGGACGGTAAGACTTGGACAGCAGCCCCTTGTCCTGCTGTCCCCATAGTTACCCAGTGCCCAGTCAGCGACATGTGACGCCCCTGTCCATGCCTACTCGTCCAAGTGTCTGTGGTGAAATGCACCCTGTCACACACAGAGTTTCTCAATGAAGCGGTGATGTTGCGTGCGACATGCTGGTGTAGCGCAGGCACAGCTTTCTTTGAGAAGTAGTGGCGACTGGGCATCTGGTACTGGGGCACTGTGACGGACATAAGGTCTCGAAAATCCTCTGTGTCCACCAGGTGGAAAGGCAGTATTTCTGTAGTCAACAGCTTGCAGATGGTGAAATTCAACCTCTTAGCTTTGTCATGGCTAGGAGGAAATGGTCTTTTACTTGTCCACATCTGAGGGACTGAGGGCTGGCTGTTGTGCTTAGACGGGGTTGATAAGGGTGTCCCCGGCAAACTGCCGGTCTGTGAGGAAGATGCAGGCGGACATGTTATGTTGCCTTAATCCAAAGGTGGTGCTCTCGATGTCAGAGAGGGCTCAACACCAGCAGGTGTTTCCACTTCCAAATGAACTGACGACCTGCCAATCACACTGGCTGTTGCGGGTAAAGAGGAGTCAGGTCTGCATCCAAAAACATGTGTGACTGCTGTCCCCCCAGTCACAGAGGATGAAGAGGCCACGGATGCACAAGATGGGGCAGACGGTGGTTGGCCCGGCCCGCTAGGCCGCATTGTAGCACAGTGAGCTTCCCACTGCAACTTATGCTTCATATCCATGTGACAGTTCATGCATGAAGTACTCAAACTATGGATTTTTTGGCCTCTATTTAGCTTTTGGTGACAAATGTTACAGATAACATGAGTTGGGTCATCCTTTGGGATCTCAAAAAATGCCCAGGCTATGCAAGGCTTAGAGCCCATGCGACCTGAAGAGCCACCACAACTTGTGGTCAGAGGCAGAGTTGTGGTTGAGGATGCAGTTGTTGACGTGCTTCCAGTACTCCGTCTCTGTCCAGGAAGGCGCAACCTAACCTCGTCGTCACTAGCATCCTCCTCCACCTCCTCTGCTGACCTCATCTCTTGGCTGACTGTGGGTTGACAGTAAGTGGGATCTCCAACCTCGTCATCATCACCCTGTGTGTTCTCACACCCGTCGTCTTCAGAGCCAACCTCTTCTTGCCCTGACCGAAAAGTCAAGTTGTCACTCCAATCAGGTATCTGAGTCTCATCATCGTCTTCTTCATTGTCTCCACCAACAGGAGTTACAGTTTGGGAACGAGGGTCTACATTATGCTCAGAACCTTCTTCATCTGGGACTGGATCCGACTCATAAACATTCTGGGCATCAGTGCAGATCATTTCCTCGTCTGGATTCACAGAAGCTCTGGAGCAGACCTCTGATTTCCAGGCTATAATATGAGTAAAAAGCTCTGCAGACTCAACCATCTGTGTTACCCCATACTCAGACGGGCAGCTGGAGACTTGGGAGCTGTGAGGAAGCAAGTGCGATTGGGGTGACACCTTTGAGGACTGGAGTATTTGTGATGTTGAGGTGGAGGAGAGCCCACTTGAAGGAGAACTTGATATCCGTTGAAGCACCTGCTGTTTTTGTGCCTCATCTGGAATTCGTAGCGATGGGCGTGTCCGTAAGAAAGGGATCATATCACATTGTCCACGAAATGAAGTAGACATCTTAGTTTGGCTGGAAGATGGTCTTTCTTCTGCAGATGTTACTGTTGCTTTACCACCTACCCCACGGACACAACCTTTTTTTCCCTTTCCAACACTCCTATTCCCCTTTCCACCAGCAGCAGGCCTTTTGCCACTCATTTTGGTGGTTAACGAATTGGCAACTCTGTAGTTGTTTGCACAAAAAGCAATGGATGGAAACCGAGCAGAGCTGAGTGGCCAAACTGTGGTACTAGCCCAAAAGGATTGGCTGGGTTAGATGCAGTAAAACAATTTTATTAGATACACAGGCGGTGCAGCTTCCTTCACAGGTGGGCTACTCCGCTGACTACGAGACACTGCTACTATGCCCAAAAGGATTTACTGGGTTAGGTGCAGTAAAAAATTGTTATTAGATACACAGGTGGTGTAGCTTGCTTCATATGGGCTACTCCACTGACTACCAGACACTGCTACTAGGCCCAAAAGGATTTACTGGGTTAGATGCAGTCAAAAATTTGAATTAGATACACAGGCGGTGTAGCTTCCTTCACAGGTGGGCTACTCCGCTGACTACCAGACACTGCTACTAGGCCCAAAAAGATTTCCTGGGTTAGATGCAGTAAAAAATTAGAATTAGATACACAGGCGGTGTAGCTTCTTTCACAGGTGGGCTACTCCGCTGACTAAACACCTGAACAAGGAATGTATAAGCGGGGCCCAATTACAAAACTAGACAACCAACAGGAGATTAGACCCCTAAAATATAACTTTTATTCGAATATGCTAAAAAGGACTCAATCGTCACCACAACAACAAACACGAAAACAAGACAAAATGCCAGGGAACAGGGATAAGTCACACATCAGTCAGGAAGGATTACGGGCTCTATCTGTCCCTACTTTGTCCTTAAAAATCTCTCCCTTCCTGACAGCGGAGGTTGGCACCCTAATTTTTGCTCCGTGGCGCCCTCGCTCAACGTCGGTGTCCCTAATATCCCTGGTAAATATCTCTCCTTATATTTAAAAAACCACAATCGTGAATAAAAGATAGAGAAAAGTGAACGTACAGATTAAGAAGCCGACAATTCATCATAGATATGCATTTAAGGAGACCCAAGTCTGTATATTGCGACAATAATAATAGCCCTGGGAATTTTTAGAAGGTAAGATTTGTCTCAAGATAGCTGGTTTATTACATTCATATACAAACCAGCATATACTAAATAACCAAAGCTAATAAAGCTGGTTCTGTTATATATGAGACTAATCCCCAGAAGTAATGCCCACAGACCGGTATCACATATGCATCCTGCTCTATGTCGTTCTAAGTTGTCAGAGCCAGAATGTGATAGAGACTGTAACACATACAAGCAAAACAAATGACCAATTCTGAATGCATTAAAACAATCGCAATATCATTTAGTAAGGAATAGCATTTATCATTGGTAATGCATTATGTCACATCTCATAGATATCAAAGAAATAACACATATCATTGGTGATTCCTAATATCCTATCTCAGAAAATACAGGGACTTAGCACTTATCATAGATAGTCCCTCATATCATGTCCCAAATGCAAAAACAGTCTGATATCATATAAATAGATAGGGAACAACACTTATCATTGATGATCCCTCATATCTCGTCCCAACGCGTTTCTCCCTGGTACTCTCCAGGGTTCATCAGGGGAACTGGAGAGGCAATCAATCCTTCTTTCCAGACGCTCAGTCAGTGCTGCATATCATACTCCGCTGACTACCAGACACTGCTACTAGGCCCAAAAAGATTTCCTGGGTTAGATGCAGTAAAAAATTAGAATTAGATACACAGGTGGTGTAGCTTGCTTCAGATGGGCTACTCCACTGACTACCAGACACTGATACTAGGCCTAAAAAGATTTCCTGGGTTAGATGCAGTAAAAAATTGTTATTAGATACACAGGTGGTGTAGCTTGCTTCAGATGGGCAACTCCACTGACTACCAGACACTGCTACAGGCCCAAAATGATTGGCTGGCTTAGATGCAATAAAAAATTGGTATTAGATACACAGGTGATGTAGCTTGCAACACAGATAGGCTACTCCAATGACTAACAGACACTGCTACAGGCCCAAAAGGATTGGCTGAGCGACATTTCGCCAAATGCTGTGAAAAACACTTGCACAGCACTGGCACAGACCTGCCTGGCAAAAAGTGCTATGAACTGCTGTAACCTAGCCCTCAAAAGGGCTGCAATTAGAACTAGTCCCTACTCCCTAATCCTATCTCTCTATGGAATTGGAAATTCGCTCGCAATTCACAGTTATACTGCATAGTGCCCACAGCAGCAGCGGTGCCGTCTAACACTCAGCTGCAGCAGTGAGAAAATGGTGGCGAAGGGGAAAATGGCTGGGTCTTATAGGGCAACGACATGTGACATACACAGCCAATGACACATGCCCTTGCTTGTGTGAAAAAAAGCACTTCACTGCGTGTGTGCGCTGCTGATAGGCTGATAGACTGCACCGCCCCACTGTAAATGTGGGAAAGAAAAAAAAAATGGAGATCGGCATTATTTCTGCAGCGATCCATCCCCTGCCCCTCCCCCAGCCCACTTTACACTGAAACTGTCTATTAACATTGATTCACAGTATTACTGTGAAAAAATCCAGTTATGGTTTTGGTGCACGAACAGTTATCGAACATAACCTCAAACAGCCAAATTTTTTGCAAATCGATCGAGTTTGTCGAACGACTCGAACACCGCCCAAAACAACTCGAATTTGAGATTGAAGAACAGTTCGAGTCGAACATCGCTCATCTCTAATCCATAGCCTCAGACTCCGGGTCGGGAGCCGCGGGTTTGGAAATAGGTATAGAAAATGAAGGTGCCAACCGAAACCGAGGTCTGGAGACCTCCAGCTCTAACTTGCGTTCTGCATGATGCAAATCTATTCGGTTAGCGAGAGTGATTATCTCTTCCAGAGAGGTTGGAATCTCTCTGGTAGCTAGAGCATCTTTTTATATGCCCAGCCAGACCCTTCCAGAACACCGGGATTAGCGACCACTCAGACCAATCCAATATAGCCGCTAAGGTTCTGAACTGGATGGCATAGCTGCTGGCTGTGGCCTAACCCTGGACCAACGCAAGAAGCTTAAGAGCCGTATCATGCGTGACCTGAGGACCTAGGAAAACACTCTTTAGGGCTCTAAGAAAGAGGCCCGCATTAGCCACTACCGGGTCATTCCGCTCCCACAGAGGGTAGCCCACTCCAAAGCCCTGTGAGAAAGTAACGAGATGACAAAACCCACTTTGGCCCTTTCGGAGGGGAACCGTGCTTCCTTCATCTCTAACTGAATGGAGCACAGATTAATAAAACCTCTGGAGGATCTGCTGTCCGGGAGAGCAAAACGGGGTAATGGAGGAGTAGCTGCTGCCGGAGCATTCACCGCAGCCGTGTTAACAAGATTAGCCGCCTGTGAAGCTGCCTGGGTAGCTACTGCAGTGAGATCAGCAACCGGAACAGTTTTGTTCCAGAGTCCTAAGTCTGGCCTCAAGTCGCTGTGTATAGCGCTGCAGTTGCTGGTTGTCAGCCATGTTCGGCTAGACCCTGGCGCTCTGATACTGTTAAGGGGAAGGTTGCAACAACTTTATTAAAAATGGTAAGCAACCGAACCCGGGGTCCGCGATACAGCCTAGAAGACTGCGGCCAAACACCCACCGGGTAAGAATGTAAAACAACCAGCTAAAATATAAATCCCTCCAGTGTTACTACACACCGGGACGGGAAAAGGATTCGCACTATCTCCGTTAACTGCACTGGAGATGTGTGACAACTAACGTAGCCGTATCTGTGTTGACTGCACAGAGACTACGCAGCAGGCGCTAGGAAGTGTGTGTGACTAACGCCGGAGGGTACATGCTCTCAGCCGGTGTGTGATCGGCCTGCGGAGTAACTCTCCAAGTGGCTAACAGGCGGTGCCAGGGATACGGAACCCGCAGTCTGCTCGGGGTGTATAGCAACCCCCTTGCAGGAGCCAGACTGCCAAACGGGAACTACCTGCCTAAGCACATCTAAGCCTGCCTAAGCGACCTGTGCTAATCAGCCGAGCGAACTCTGGCATTGGCAGGTCATGGAGAGAGCAGCTAGGGAGCACATGGAGCCTGCCTAAGCAACCTGTGCTAATCAGCCGAGCGAACTCTGGCATCGGCAGGTCACAGAGAGAGCAGCTAGAGAGCAAGTGGAGCCCAAACAGACAAGCGTCCACACAAGTATACAACCTAAACGGAATGATCAGAGCGCACCGCCATGCTTGTGGTCGGGCCATTTAAAGACTAAACCCTGCCCACAGTGTCATTATTAGTCGCACTACTGATGACGTCACCCGCGGCCAATCAGGCGGTACCGGATCACCGGATCAGCTGACACCAAACCACCAATCACGGTCCGCCATGTCACGGGCATGCTCAGTGCAGTGCACCCTGGACTTAGGCTGTAGCAGCCCTGTTCCCCTCCGCAACCTATGCTTAACGCTACTAGGAACACAGACCCAAAAGACAGCTTGTACATCTCATGCAGCATCTTGTCCGGCTGGACCAGAATGGAAGACCACAGAATTCACAGATGATTCTGACCCAATTTCAGATCCAGCAAACGCCCGACGCCTAACATGCCATTGCGCTCCAGCGATGCTGGAACTGGTGATTCCTGTAGCCATTCAGCTCTGGCTTCGCTTTCCTCTCTTTCAGACAAATCAGATATCTGGAGGACGTCAGAGCTGGGGCTGCAATTTCACTTCCTCTGGATGTCAATTACTTCCGTAGGAGAGGAGAATGAAGCCTGCGATGATTGGCCACAGAGATCACGTGACATAACAATAGTGAGCCTCAGGAGAGACAGTGCAGACAATGCTGGAATGGCACCGGCACCAGAGGTGAGTATAGATGTTATTATTTTCCTGGGGTGGGATTGAGAAGGGGTTGTCTAATTAGTGGACTACCCCTTTAATATAGTAGTACTCGGACAGCTCATTCTCAATCATCATATTCCCCCCACGTAAAATATAACAGCCTGTACTCACCTCTTGTATCATATTGTAATGCCATATAATCTCTAGAACCATTCAAAGGCTGCTAATGAGCCAATTCAATCTCACTTGTTGAAGTAACTGACATCCGGAGGAGATCAGAAGCTAGCAGCAGCTCTCACTTCTTCCGGATGTCAGTTTTGTCCAAACGAAGTGAGAATCAAGTGGCCCATTAGTGGCTGCTGATTGGCTGCAGGGCTCACGTGACATAATGTCAAGTGAGCCCCAGGAGAGTCGGTGCCAACATAGCTGAAACAGCACCGGTATAAGAAGTGAGCATAGCTGTTATTATTTTAGCCCACCGACAGGAAAAGTGCATGAGAAGATTACACAGAAACTCCGGAGTGGTTTCAAAGTAAAAGCGAGTACTATCTTGGGAATCCAAGTGATAAAATGATTAAAACTAAATACTTTATTGAATATGTTTAAAATATCAATAAAATGTAACGGAATCCCCAGTTAATACTGCAGGAGGAGGAGGTATGGATGCACAGATACAGGTAAGATTGATTCTAATTCTATTTAGATAGTTTATCACTATATTATGTTCTTTTATTACACTATCAATGACTAGTGTTTAGCATTCCGATACTGAAATATCGGGTATCGGCCGATATTCGCGGTATCGGTATTCCGATACTTAATTCCGATACTTTTACAATATTGAATACCGGAATCGGAAGTTCCCATAATGCCTGCGCTCTGCAGTGTCTCTGAAGGATGACAAGCTGGATGGCAGCGCTCAGCTGCGATCCAGCCTGTCATCAGAATGCCATCCCAGTTTGAAAGAATTCTCCTGATTGTTTAAAAGCCGGCGGGCGGTAAAAAGCTGCCGGCTTTTAAACAATCACACAGCCCCATACTGCTTCCCCGCAGCCTCCCACCCCAATCCTCCGCTCTCCCCATCCTGATCGTAAGTTAGGACCGGGCGGGGAGCGCAGCACCAAGGATCGGGGAGCGAAGGACCCGGGCGGGGAAGCCGGCAGTGAAAAGACTTCACCGCCGGCTTTCCCGTTCTGTGCTGCGCTTTCCCGCCGGTTATTTCAAATGAACAGCTGAGTTATCAGGTGATGCCGATCAGCTGTTCATTTGAAGTAGCCGTGGGGTGCCCTCAGAGGGTTCATGTGAGTTCATGCTTGACTGCATTGCATGAACTTACATGAACTTTCCCACGGCCGCACAGGTCAGCCACACCTCCCAGACGACCAGCCCGTCATGATTAGTGTGTGCGCAGTGTCTGTGCGATGTCTGCGGGTGTGTGCGGGGTGTCTGTGCGATGTCTGTGCGATGTCTGTGGGTGTGTGCGCAGTGTGCGCGGTGTCTGTGCGATGTCTGCGAGTGTGTGCGGGTGTGCGCGGTGTCTGAGCGATGTCTGCGGGTGTGTGCGTGCAGGCAGACATAGGCCGATGTGACACTACTACTCCCATCGGCCTATGTCTGTCCCCCGTCCACTCGTGCCAGCAGGATCAGCTCGATGGGAGCAGTAGTTCCCATCAGCCTGATCCTGCTATTTAAACTGCCCCATGTGCTATTTTTGCCCCTATACATGTTTTTTTTGGTCCCCAATAAATTTTAAGTACATGTCATTGGTGGCCAGTGGTTACCTACAATAAATTAGTTCATACATTACCTGTCCCCGCCGATCGCCACCTAAAATAAAGTAAAAAATAAAAAACTACACCTATACTCACCTAGACACCTAATTCCCCGAAGCCATCGATCTCCTGTAATAAAATGTAAAATAATAAACCACAACCTTATCCTTACCCCTCCATAGTAGTCCACGAGTGTCCCACGATGATCTCCAGTTTAGAGCAGCCACATAGAATGTGACCGGTCTGAACTGCTGCCGCCGCTAGAATGCCGGGGCCGTAAAGCAGCCCCGTCATTGCATAAGCGGGTTCGCTGGAGTTCAGGCAGCGCTGCTCCGGTTAGCTCCTTTACGGCCCTGCTGTACCGTGAGAAATTCCCACGGTACAGCAGTGCCGTAAAGGAGGTCTCCGGAGTAGCGCTGACTGAATGCACTCCGGCGACCTCAGTCAGTGGCTCCCGCTGCCGGGAGCGGACATGTTCCCGGCAGTGTGAGCTTACAGCAGCCATGCACAGCTGTCACCATCTCCAGATGTGACAGCTGTGCATGGGAGATCAGCGCAGGAACGTGGACAGGTAACTATTTTTTTTAGTAAACTAAGAATTAAATAAAATGGTGTGTTTTATTTCAAATAAATTATTTTTTTCTGGGTGTAGTGTGTGTTTTCTTTTTAACACTTTGTAGGTTAGTAATGGGGGTGTCTTATAGACGCCCATCATTACTAACCTGGGCTTCATGGCAGCTGGCGTTGACATGAACCCCACCACTATTACCCCCTGCCACCGCACCAGGGCAGCGTGGAAGAGCGAGGCTAAGCGCCAGAATTGGTGCATCCTATGGATGCACCATTTCTGGGGCAGCTGACAGCTGGTGTTTCTAGCCTGGGAGGGGGCCAATATTCATGGCACCCTTCCTGGGCTATTAATATCAGCTCCCAGCTGTCTGCCTAGCCTTTGCTAGCTATTAAAATAGGGGGGACCCCACGTCATTTCTTTCGGGGGGTCCCCCATTTTAATAGCTGGTAAAGGCTAGGTATTCAGCTGGGGGCTGATATTAGTAGCCTGGGAAGCTCCGTGGGTATTACCCCCTTCCCAGGCTTCAAACATCTGCCCCAGCCGTCTGCTTAACCTCCGCTAGAGACTAAAATTATGGGGGATCCCACGCCAATTTTTTTTTTAATAAATCCTTTATTTTAACACTAAATGACAAGTACAGTAATCAACACTGTCACTGTACTTCATATATATGTGACTGACATGTTTCTATCTATCTAATATATGTGTGATTCTCTATTCTTTCTATTCTAAATTGTCGGGTACAGATGCTGAATTGCCGGCCGGCTTTTTTAAAGAGACGGTGCATGAAAACACTAATATTTTTTTAAATAAATCCTTTACACTAAATGACAAGTACAGTAAGCAACACTGTCACTGTACTTCATATATATGTGACTGACATGTTTCTATCTATCTAATCTATGTGTGAAGCTCTATTCTTTCTGTTATAAATTGTCGGGTACCGGTGTATGCCGCTGCTGAATTGCCGGCTTTTCATGTTTCACTGTGAGCACTGTTCCCATCGATTTGGGCAACCACCTCCCCCAATACATTCTACATTATTCTTAGTTGTTTTACTTCATGTAGAATTAACCTACAAGGAAAGAAAGGGTTTATTTTCATTCCGATATTTGTGTCCCATTGACTTGCATTGGTTTCCGGTATCGGAATTGGCGATATCTGATACTTTTTGGGTATCGGCCCGATCCAATCCGATCCGATATTTCCTGATATCGGAGGGTATCGCTCAACACTATCAATGACATGGCATTGTTTCTTCCACATAGTGTAGTACTATGTGTATGTTCACAGTTATTCACTTCTCTCTCTATACTTATAACTAGCATGGTGGCATTTTACCCTTTTTTCTTGCTTATGTTTTTCAACTTTACACATGCTTCTGGTGTAAGTAGTTCGCTGTCTGTTTTGTGCCACTTGCTCATATGCTGAGTAACGGATTTCCCACCGGCCACTCATTCAGAATTGGTCCTTTGCTTATTTCTGATATTAAGTTCAATATAGCATTATTGTTATCATTTTTTATTTATATAGTGTTATACAGTTGAAACCAGAAGTTTACATACACTATATAAAAAGACACATGCATGTTTTTCTCAATATCTGACATGAAATATTAAAAATTATGGCGATCCTAATTGACCTAAAACGGGAAAGGTTTACTCTGATTTCATGTCAGATATTGAGAAAAACATGCATATGAGTCTTTTTATATAGTGTGAGTAAACTTCTGGTTTCAACTGTATATGCACATTTGAATTTATACATTGTCCTTCAGAATTTAGATTTAAAAATCTGAGCAACCCTAAAGCACAATGCTTTCTGTAGATGACATTTTTTTCCTCTGTACCTTTTTAATTTATACTTTATTATTCAAATATTTTTTTATTCAATTTTCAAGTAAAATGAAAAAAATAATATATATATATATATATATATATATATATATTTCATACAAACAGTACATATATAGTGAAATAGAGGTACACAAGTAAACAAGGTGAATACCGTCGTAAACCTGAAATTATTCGGTTGGTGATATGATTCATAGCTTTAGATACGTAAGCTATATCTTATAGGTGCATTTTATAGACGGGTAACTTGGTTGATTCGTTCATAACATAAGTTGCCAAGGTATACAAAGATAACTATTTACATATTTGGAAGTACACAGAAATGTTTCAGGAAAACAAGAGGAAAATCGGATGGTGATATTAAGACACGATATGCCCGCTATGACTATCCTGTAAGTTAGATACAATTAGATGAATGAGGATGATGAGTCGAGTTAGATTGAGAAGACTAATATAGTCTTAAACAACGCTAAGGTCTCTACGGTGAATGTTTTGGAATCATAATAGAGTTCCAATTCTCCCATTTTCTGAAGTATTTTTTTAAAAGATTGTTTCTAAGGGCGTATGTATATTCATACGTGTTGTGGCATTCTAATTTTTCTATAGTTTTTTCCACAGTTGGGGGAAGAGGGTCTTTCCAAAGGGCGGCAATATTGCTTATTGCTGTAAGGAGTATATGAGTGATGATAGGTCTGTATCTGCATGGGAGGGTTTCAAGGCCCAAAAAGGAGGAGCACCAGTTCTGGTGAAAGATGTATGTTTAAACCTGTGATGTTGTTAATTAAGGATTCAATTCCAGACCAGTATGATTTGAGAGCTTTACAGCTCCAAAAGATGCGAGTCAGACTGCCAGTAGCATTACAATTCCTCCAGCAAAGGGGGGAGTTACTGTTCTGAATTTTATGAAGTTTAAGCGGAGTAAAATACCAGCGTGTGTAGATCTTGTAGTGGGTTTCTACAAGGGATGAGCAGGGAATGTCAGTATAGATAGATTCAAAGACTTTGTGCAGATGATCGGTCGTAATTTCTATACTTAATTCTTTTTTCCATGCTTCTATATTTGTTGTATGTGGAATGTGAGTGTCTTGGTTGAAGTTCTGATATATGTGACCAGTTTTCCACAAAAGGGGAGTTTGTGGGTATTTGAACATGTGAGCTAGATTTTGAGGGAGAAAAAAGTTTAGGTTGTGAGAGTTGAGGATGTTTTGAATCTTCTTCCATGTCTTTTCTTCTAGAATGTTGAGTTTGAATTTATCTCGAAGAGATTGAAAAGGTATGAGTTGTTTCTTGTCATCCATTATATCTGAGATAAATTTAATGCCTAACGTCTTCCATGAATCTAGCTTGATTCTTGAGGATAACAGTTCAAGAATATTTACAACTATCCAGGTTGGAGAAACCGTGGGGTAGCTTTTGTGAGATAGTTTTAGTAGTAATCTCCAAGAGAGAATTACAGATTTAACTGTGATTTCTTCTGGAAGTCTCTTAGTTTTGTCGCATAAGTAGGAGAGGGTGATTAGGCTAAGTCTTCCACTGGGTTTCAAAGGTTCTTCTAGGTTTAATTTATACTTTATAACTACAAGGGGCAGTGATTTTTTTTTTCAGAGCAGCCTATTTGACTTTGGCACGAGGTTATCAATAATAAGAAATGATGGCCCTGATCCCTCACAGTAATTTTGCCAAAATTCTGAGTTGCACAAAAATTTTGCAACATTTGGTGTTTTTACACCAGTTTCTCTCACTATGCCAAAATGGCATGACCCGGCACAGTGGAGGCATGATACAACTACTCTTCTAATTTGTGACAAAGTATGGTATTACTAACCCCAGAAATTTTACTCCAGTCAGGCACTGGTATAAGATTTCTGGTGTGGCGCAGAGAAGGACACACTTGTGATAAACAGGAGTGAACCTCTTCATGAATTAGGAGCATCTGACTCCATTACACTTCCTCAATGATGAATTGGGGCCAATATGCTTACAAGATACCCATTTCTGCAGTAAAAATTTCCCAAGATTTACTCAAAAAAGCTTTCCCACTGTAGTGCCGGCGTCCCTGCCCTCTGCTAGGCAGGGACGCTGTTCCCCTCACCGCTCTGCTCCGTGCCCGGCGTCCCTCTCCCGCTCTGCTGGCAGCGCGCGCTCCTTCCCGGCCACTGTGCTTAGGGCGCGCGCGCGCGCCCTCCCTCCCTCTTAAAGGGGCCGCGCGCGCCGTCCTAAGGAGTCCCCGGCCAATGGCCGGAGGACTTTACCATATATAAGGCACCTCCTCCAAAATGGAGGTGCCCGAGCAATGTTGTTTGCACCTGTGTCTCACCTGTGCTTCAGCCCTCAGGTCCCGTTGCCAGTTACCTGCCAGTTACCTGCCAGATTCCTGCCTGATTACTTGCTACCTGCCTGCTAGTCTGAGGTCCGACGGTCTGCCTTACTAATCCTGTTAGTCTGTCTAAGGACCAGCCTGCCCGCTCACCTGAGAGCGCACATCAGCTACCTGCCTGCTTGCCTGAGGTCCGACGGTCTGCCTTCCAACTCCTGTCAGTCTGTCTATGGACCAGCTTGCCCGCTCACCTGGGAGCGCACATCTGCTACCTGCCTGCTAGCCTACCTGGAGGCTCCGCCGTCACGTGCTGTGACCACCTGCCTGTCCAGTGACTCCTGCCCGCTCACCTGGGAGCGCTCATCTGCTACCTGTCTGCTTGCCTGCCCGGAGGCTCCGCTGTCACGTGCTGTGACCACCAGCTATTCCAGAGACTCTTGCCCGCTCACCTGGGAGCGCTTCTCCGCTACCTGCCTGCTTGCCTACCTGGAGGCTCCGCCGTCACGTGCTGTGACCACCTGCTATTCCAGAGACTCTCGCCTGCTCACCTGGGAGCACACATCCTCCATCTGCCTTGCTAGCCTACCTGGAGGTTCAGCCATCACAGGTCGTACCTACCCTTTACCTAGAGACTGCCCCGGTCACTTTCCGTGTCCTCCAGCCCGTTCTTCCAGAGACTGCCCCGGTCACTTGCCGTGACCTCCAGCCCGTTCTTCCAGAGACTGCCCTGATCACTTGCCGTGACCTCCTGCCCGTACACCCAGAGACTGTCCCGGTCACCTGCTGTGACTGCCTGCCTGGTCGCCACCCGCTCCCTTACAAGGACCGCTCCCTTGTATAGTAGCCCAGAGGTTCCGCCTCCCAGACCCGTTACACCCACCATTATCTATACTTCATACCCGAGGAAAAATAAAAGGGGTTTAGTAGCTTTTAAGTCATGTTTAGCTGTTAGCATACACCATCAAAAGCTAGACAAAAATAGTAGATATATAATACTTGTCTGCTTCATAAATAATGCAGACTACTTGATATTGAACCTATATGCCCCAAACAGCAACTCCTTAGTCAGGTAAATGTGGCACCCCAGGGGTCTGGTTTCCACAGTAATGTAATGTTATGTCTGAGAGCAGGTGGGAGGTCCTTTGGTCAGGGATCCTGTGCATGCCACACCTCCTGCCCAGTCTTGGGAGGGGAAGAACTTCCCCTGTATAAACCCGGGGCTGAGGCAGGGTTAGTCAGTCAAGGAGAGTAGAGACAAGAAACAGTCATAGGAAGAAACAGCAGAAGCTCAGTGGGAGCAATACTACTACGAGTCAGGGGCTGGCAGCTGCAGAGCTCGCCCTGACTGAGAAGCTTTCTTACCGGACCCGGCGTCCGAGGCTGTGGGGACTAACTCTTACCCAGCAGCAGAAGCCGACCGGCAGGGGATTTCAGGTCCTCAGGCCCAGAAACCCGAAGGCACGGTCACACGCGTGGGACCAGCACCGCCATCGTGGAGCGGAGGCCATTAGAAGGCCCCGAGTCACCGGCCATACGGGTGAGCACCACACGGTACACTCAGGGACGTGGGCTACTTATATCCGCTTCTAGCAAGGTAGCCAGAAGAGTACAGTCAGTTTGGAAGGCCTACAACTCCGCCTGGCCAGGGGAGATCCCATCTGCTCAAGGACTGACCAGGCCCCGTTCGCTAGCAAGTACTCCGGGAGGGTCTATCGTTGTTACCAGTAAAGACCCTGAATTACACCGCACCGTCTCTGAGTGGTTCCTGCTACCCCCATCTTCCACGTCGGCTGCCCTGAGGCCATACCCCTCCCGTTGGGGGTTATACTATCACGCTGCACAATTCTACACCGGCCTCAGCGGTCTGCCCTGCAGCGGCAGCTCCATAGCTGCATATCAACGGGTGGCGTAGTCGACACTCAAATAACATCTATCAAGACTGCCACACACTGAGTTTGACTCCCTGGGCACGGACCGGGTCCCCGCCACTCGGAGACTACAACCCTCATCTGATCCGGTTCCGGGTAAGCCCCCGTGCGCGAGACGCTGCGCGACACAGCAGGCCCAGGGGCGCGTCAACTTTGGCGTAGTCGGCAGGATTTCGTGCCCGCAACCACCGGGTACTGCGTGCCTGAAAAAGAGACTTTTCAAACTTACCTGTGGTGAAGATTCCCGCCATCCGGCGCCATCTTCAGCCTTCTTCCCGCCATCGGTGAAGTTTCCCGCCATCCGGCGCCATCTTCTGCCTTCTTCCCGCCATCCGTGGAGTTTTCCCGCCATTGGACGCCATCTTGAGGACGCCGCGCGGGAAGAAGAGGGGCGTGGACTCCGAAAGCGCGCGAGAACTGAAGCCCCGCCTCACGTCCGGACGTTGCGTAAGGTCCTGGAAGGAGCCCAGCAGACGCCGACGTCACAGGAGCGCGACGGAAGGTCCTCAACCATCCACTGCGGAGCCGCGGCCTACGGAAGAGGATCATCGCAAGGTAGGCCACGGTCCACTAGGGGGGAGGACGATGTCGGATACGGAGGAGAGCTTCACTGCCTCAACCCCCGCCAGCGCTACCGCTGCTAGAGTTATGCCCTTCACCATGCCCTATATCCCGGGAGCAGCTTGGCTACCCCAGTACTCAGGGGAGTCACATACCCTGCATGACTTTAGAGAAAAGCTGGATAGCCTCTTCCAGGTGTACCCCCTCACAGAAGAGCAAAAAGTGAGCATCCTGGTTGCCCAACTAACCGGGGCAGCCAAAAGGGAAGTAAAATCCTGGCCACCTGGGAGGAAGACTGTCGCAGGGATACTAACCCGGCTGAAAGACACCTTTGATACCCGCACCTCAGCCGAGATTAAGCTTAGATTCTACGGGTGCAAGCAGCGAGCGCATGAGAGTATAAGGGACTATGCACTAAACCTACAAGAGGCCCTGAGAGCCGTTAAGCAGACCGACCCTGACGGCGTGGGAGACGAGGACAGGCTGTTGACTGAACAATTTATAGAGGGTTTATATTGCAATGCCCACCGAACCCAGTTGCGGGCAATGGCCTTACAGGACCCTCATCTGGGATTTGCACAGTTCAAGGACAGAGCCATCCGGGTGCTCCGAGAACCGGCACCGGGTGGCGTTGTGACCCACAGGCGCCCAGCTATCACTTACCACCAGGAGGCGGCGCCCTTGTCGGCAGGGCCTGTGGGGGCTGATGCGCAGGCTTTGAACAATGACCCGGCTCCAGACCTGCACCATCAGGTCCAAGAGCTAGCTAAAAGCGTTGCTGCGCTAACCCAAACTGTGCAGTCTTTACAGGCTTCCACTCCAGGGAAGTTCCAGCTGGCATCCGGACCGGAGGACATCCCGTGGCGTCGACCAAGGAGGACCCCACCGGCCAGAGGAAGACCCAGTGACCGGTACAACGAGGACGGACGACCCATCTGCCGCCGCTGCAATCAACCCGGACATATGGCAAGGTACTGTCCTTTAAACTGGCACAACCTGGGGTAGAGGGCCAACCCCCAGGAAAAAGATCACCAGGCCCATCGAACTGGCGCGACAGATATGTGGGAGGACGTCCAGTCTTGCCTGTGGTACTGGATGGCATTCCCATGAGTGCCCTACTGGACACCGGGTCACAGGTCACCACCATCCCGTACGTGCTCTTTAAGCAGTACTGGAATGACTCGGATATTACCCGCTACCCTGACGACGACTTGAGTATCATCGCCAGCAATGGCTAGCCCCGTGCCACAGATCGGATTTAAAGAGGTGACCATCAAAATCGGTAGAGTCGAACTGGCAGCACAGGGACTGATCATTGTAGATATTGACAAACATGAGAGTCACCCAAAAATAACTCTAGGAACTAATGTAATTGAAAATTGTCTTGCAGAGGTGATTTTCCTTTTACAGCAGGTTGCCAAGAACGCCAGCTCCGGCGAGCAGCGGGTGCTCCAGAAAGAGATCCGGGCACTGATGCGACGGCAACAGGTGGAACTCTCCGGCGGTGAGATTGGTAGCGTAAGAATGTGTGACCCTTTTCCTATTGCCATGCCCCCAAAAAGTGAAATGATGATTTGGTGCCGGGCAGCTATTGGTCTGAGAGGTAGGGATTACCAGGCAATGGTAGAACCAGTTTACTCGGACAGTAGGCCCACCATTTTGACAGCACGGGGGGTGGTTGATGTACGCCATGGGAGGGTGCCCGTTCGCATAATAAATATCGGGGAGAGGGAAGTGTATCTGCCCCGGTATGCCACGCTAGCCAAATTATATACCATTAACCAAAATTCTATACAATCTGTGGAACCCTTGCCTCCATCTCACCCGGAGGAAGGTAACGGCTCTAAGAAAAACATAGAGGACTGGTGTCAGCAACTACATCTGGGTACTGACTCCACTCCCGCACACCAGAAACAAGGAGTCTATCGGGTGGTTCAAGAGTACGAGAGAGTGTTCAGTAAACACCCGTTAGACTTCGGGCGAGTCAAGGGGGTAGAACACCACATCCCCACGGGAGACCATCCTCCTATAAAAGAGAGGTATCGACCCGTACCCCCTGCCCACTACCAACACGCCAAGGGGATGCTTAGAGACATGAAGGAGGCTGGGGTGATCAGGGATAGCTGTAGCCCCTGGGCAGCTCCACTAGTCTTAGTCAGAAAAAAAGACAACACCATGAGGATGTGTGTAGATTACCGGAAAATCAACCGTATCACACACAAGGATGCGTACCCCTTACCAAGGATAGAGGAGTCATTGGCTGCTTTAAGATCTGCTAACTTCTTCTCTACCTTGGATCTCACTAGCGGGTACTGGCAGGTTCCTGTAGCAGAGGCGGACCGGGAGAAGACCGCATTCACCACCCCGATGGGACTTAGCGAGTTCACCTGCATGCCGTTCGGACTCTGCAACGCACCAGGAACCTTCCAACGACTAATGGAGTGTTGTCTGGGCCACAGAAACTTCGAGACGGTCCTGTTGTACCTGGACGATGTCATCGTATATTCCAAGACGTATGAGGACCACCTGAAACACCTGGCGGAAGTGTTCGAGGCTCTGGCGAGTTACGGCCTAAAGGTGAAACCCTCCAAGTGTCACCTCCTGAAACCAAAGGTGCAGTACCTGGGACACGTGGTGAGCGCTGACGGAGTGGCTCCCGACCCTGATAAGATCACCGCAATTAAGGAATGGCCAAGCCCCTCCAGCGTAAAAGAAGTGCGGCAGTTCCTCGGGTTGGTAGGCTACTACCGAAGGTTTATTCCCGGTTTCACCAAAAAGGCAGCACCTATGCAGGACCTCCTGATAGGCCAGTCCCGGAAGGCCAAGAACCAGAAGCCGCCCTTCAAATGGGAGGAGCTGGAAGAAGAGTCCTTCCGCCAGCTGAAGATGGCCCTCACGGGGGACGAAATCCTGGCGTACCCGGATTATAGCCAGCCCTTTATCCTCTACACCGACGCCAGTAACATCGGGCTAGGAGCCGTACTGTCCCAGATTCAGCAAGGGAAAGAACGAGTAATCGCCTACGCCAGCCGAAAACTGCGACCCACCGAAAGGAACCCCGAGAATTACAGCTCATTTAAGCTAGAGTTCCTGGCCGTGGTATGGGCAGTCACCGAGCGCTTTAAGCATTACCTCGCTTCTTCCCGGTTCACCGTGTACACGGATAACAACCCGTTGACACACCTGGACACGGCAAGACTCGGTGCCCTGGAGCAGAGGTGGATGGCCCGTCTGTCCAACTACGAGTTCACAATCAAATACCGGGCAGGACGCTCCAATACCAACGCGGACGCCCTGTCCAGGATGCCCAACCTGCCGGACGGAGGAGAAGATCCGGAGGGACTGGAAGAAGTTGAACTCCCTGCGTTCCACCGTCATGGGACTATCCAGTATTCCCACTGGGTAAGGAGTAAGCAGGCTGCTACGTTGAACCCCTTACCCCACTACAACTGGGCGGAAACGCAGGACAGCGACCCTGCCGTCCGACTGGTGAAGGAGATGCTGACTCGGCCGGAGGCTCGCCTTGAACCAGACGCTCCGGAGGAAGCCAAACAACTATGGGCAGAGAAGAGTCGACTGTTCCTTTACAAAGGGAAGTTGTGCCGCAGAATGGTTAACTCCCGGACGCATGAATTACTCTGGCAAGTAGTGGTGCCACGAAGAGATGCAGCCATGGTGATGGAGGCATACCACGACGGAGCTGGACACTTCGGGTGGAAGAAGCTGGAGTTCCTGCTGCGCGAGCGGTTCCACTGGGTAGGCATGAGGGGAACCATCGAGAAGTGGTGCAGAGACTGTGGCCCGTGCAACCTGAGAAGGAAGGACCGTGCCAGCCAGAAGACTCCCCTGCAGTCCATCGTCACCCGGCAACCGTTGGAACTGGTAGCCTTGGATCATGTAAAACTGACCCCAAGCAGAAGTGGCTACGTCTACACGTTAACCATCGTGGATCATTACTCCCGGTTCTTGGTTGTCGTCCCCGTCAAGGACTAAACGGCTCAAACAGCAGCTAGAGCCTTCCAGCAGCACTTCTGCCGTCCACACGGGTACCCGGACCAAGTGCTGACGGACCAGGGACCTGCCTTTGAAGCGGAGGTCTTCCAGGAATTTTGCAATCTGTATGGCTGCCGGAAGATAAGGACGACACCCTACCATCCGCAAACTAATGGACTTTGTGAAAAAATGAACCAGGTGGTAATGGATCTTCTAAAAACGTTGCCCCTGGAAGAACGCAGTCTGTGGCCTGAGAAGTTGCCCGATCTGTTGGACCTATACAACCACATCCCGGTAGGTTCCACCAACTGTACCCCGGCTTACCTAATGAGGGCGAGACCTGGTAAGTTACCTGTTGACCTGGAAATGGGAGTCCTGACACCCGAGGACACTTCACCAGAAGCAGACTGGGACACAGAGAGGCAGCAACAGTACCGGAAAGTACAGGAGAGTGTGGAGCGAAGTCTCTGTCAGGCTAGGGAAAGACAAGAGAAAACTTACAACCAGTACGCTCCCGCCGTTCCCCTGGTACCCGGAGAGCAGGTCTTAAAGAGGAAAAGACGGCTCCACAAGTTGGACGACCAGTGGGAGAAGGACCCGTACACCGTACTGCCCTCAAGCCACGAGAACCCGAAGGTCTGCACCATCAGTAAAGACGGAGGGGAAACCACAGCCATTGTATCCCGGGACCACCTGAAGAAGTGTCCCGAACAACTGAGGAACCCTGAAGAGGAACAAGAAGACCATCGACCCGTAGAGGAAAGGGAAGATATGGTTAGTACTGTGCTCGGGGACTTCCCTCGGTCTTGGACTCAAGTCAATGGTGCAGTTGTGGTGCCCATACTCACCTTCCTCCAACCATCATCCCAAGCACCTACGGAGCAACGGGTAGAGCTGGAAGAACAGCCGGTCCAGGAGGCAGAAGACCCCACACCCGCAGACCAGGAGGATCAATCCTCTGCTTGCAGTGAGCCTGCCATATCCCTAGTGAGCCAGGGAACTCGTAGACAGCTGCCCAGTTTACCCTTGACAGCTCCTACACCCTGTAGTTCGGGGCCAGACAGTCAGCTCCGTAGGTCCACTAGAGCCACTAGAGGCCAGTTACCCGCACGCTGGAGGATTTAAAGTGTATAAATTGTTTTATTTATGTTTACCTGTGTATTGTTGCTTGTGTATAATTTTGTGTTTCTAGTTATTTTTAGGAATCCTTGGTGGATCTACCGGGAATCCTTGTACAATTAGTTGGAGCATAACCCAGGATGGACTAGAGACTGTTAAGGACTCGGGGTAGGACAGACCCCTACCTGGTTACGTCTCCCTGTTTTGGTGAAATGGACACCTTGCTTCCCCTCAAAGACTGCACCCGGTTGCGGACACGCCGTGACCATTGTTATGTGTCTCTTTATTATAATGTTTTGGTTGTACTCTGTTATGTTTACAAAAATGTGTTTAGTCCCGGAGTACTAAATTTTACTAGGGGGGAATGTGGCACCCCAGGGGTCTGGTTTCCACAGTAATGTAATGTTATGTCTGAGAGCAGGTGGGAGGTCCTTTGGTCAGGGATCCTGTGCATGCCACACCTCCTGCCCAGTCTTGGGAGGGGAAGAACTTCCCCTGTATAAACCCGGGGCTGAGGCAGGGTTAGTCAGTCAAGGAGAGTAGAGACAAGAAACAGTCATAGGAAGAAACAGCAGAAGCTCAGTGGGAGCAATACTACTACGAGTTAGGGGCTGGCAGCTGCAGAGCTCGCCCTGACTGAGAAGCTTTCTTACCGGACCCGGCGTCCGAGGCTGTGGGGACTAACTCTTACCCAGCAGCAGAAGCCGACCGGCAGGGGATTTCAGGTCCTCAGGCCCAGAAACCCGAAGGCACGGTCACACGCGTGGGACCAGCACCGCCATCGTGGAGCGGAGGCCATTAGAAGGCCCTGAGTCACCGGCCATACGGGTGAGCACCACACGGTACACTCAGGGACGTGGGCTACTTATATCCGCTTCTAGCAAGGTAGCCAGAAGAGTACAGTCAGTTTGGGAGGCCTACAACTCCGCCTGGCCAGGGGAGATCCCATCTGCTCAAGGACTGACCAGGCCCCGTTCGCTAGCAAGTACTCCGGGAGGGTCTATCGTTGTTACCAGTAAAGACCCTGAATTACACCGCACCGTCTCTGAGTGGTTCCTGCTACCCCCATCTTCCACGTCGGCTGCCCTGAGGCCATACCCCTCCCGTTGGGGGTTATACTATCACGCTGCACAATTCTACACCGGCCTCAGCGGTCTGCCCTGCAGCGGCAGCTCCATAGCTGCAAATCAACGGGTGGCGTAGTCGACACTCAAATAACATCTATCAAGACTGCCACACACTGAGTTTGACTCCCTGGGCACGGACCGGGTCCCCGCCACTCGGAGACTACAACCCTCATCTGATCCGGTTCCGGGTAAGCCCCCGTGCGCGAGACGCTGCGCGACACAGCAGGCCCAGGGGCGCGTCATAAAGAAGATTAAGAACAGAGAGCCTTAGTTCTCTGTGGAGAATTTAACACCGTCAACAACCCATATCTTGATTCTATCATTTCCTTCTTCAAGCATATCATCCCCGATGCATGATTCCCTCTTAAACATATTGCAACTCCATCTTGTATCAGGACAAAACTATTCCCAATTAGGTACGATATAGTGGTCCAATCACACACCTATTTCACAAAGCCAATCTGAGCAAGAAATCTGATTTTGTCAGAAAGGCAAACTCTTACAGAAATATCACTTTCAAAACTTGCAAAAGAAATAGAAACAACTCTTAGGAATTATTTTGCAGAGGCTAATAATACTACTTATATGGATCTCTAATAAAGCAGTGATCCAGAGAAAATTTATAGCATTAGAAAACAAGCTCAAAAAAGATGTAGAAACTTGTATCCAGAAATCTATTAAGATCCAAAAGCTAGAAGCCATTAACCAACAGATGTTCTCTTTTGGCTCCCACTCCTGGGAAAAAATACTGACCAAATACTGACCAAATATTGATAGTGGGGTCGTGGCTTAAGGCTGCTCCACTGATTCTGGGACAGTTTTTCTTTTTCTTTTGTGCCCCTCCATTTTAAAGTTATGACTCTCTGGTAAGAAAAACTTGCAAATTTTCCCTTCAACCAATTGGGCGTATACCACGGAACTTCCCTGTAGTTACAGCAGTGTTTTGATTGGCCAGTTTGAGAGGAGAAAAAACAAATGTATGCTGAGAGATTCTGTGGTATACGCCCAGCAGGTTGAAGGGAAAATTTACATCTTTATTTCTGGTAGATCATAACTTTAGAATACAGGGCACAGAAGAAAAAGAAACTGTTCCAGATTCAGTGGAGATACTTAGTTTAAATAAAAAAACTTCAGTGAATGGTTCTCTTTAAGCATGGATTGTTGACTTCCTTAAGAGGCTTCTCTACTATACTTTCTTATTAACACTTGATTAAAGCCACTGAAGCAGCAGGGAATCATGGAGCTACATCGGCAACCACTAATATCTCCGGGCCATGAAGTTTCTTTCCTATGGCGTTCCTGGAGAATAACATTTCCCACTTTTAATTAAGGAATTGAAAAAAAAGCCATAAAGAAACCATTCAGGATCTGGATAGTCCAAACAACTCACTATACTTTACAGAGGCAGACATAACATTGGTGCGACGTGTGCAGCCACACAGGGACCCAAGAAATAAAGGGACACACTTACACCTCCAAAGCAGCATTCTGTCACAGACACATAAAGGGGCCTGTGTACTGTTCTTCCACGGGGGCATTCTTCAGTCTGTGTCCTAAACTGATACTTTACATATTGTGACTAAGTCACTGGCAGAGTGTCAAAGGGGAGATATGTTTTACTGAGGCTATTAGCTTCAGTGATATGAAACATGGAAGTTTCTCCTGCATATTAGGTGCAGAGAGGGTTAATGAGCCAGGTTTTACAAGGGCATGTTTTTACGTGGATGTCTAAGTGCAGGGCGGGAAGCCATCTACCATATCTCCACTCCAGGGAGTGGCCTGGGTTTTAAATAGCCAGCCTTTACACTCAGGTGTGTTCAGTGTCTGGAGATACCTGCTCCAGAGAGGAGCTTGCATGTGTTGTGCTGAACCATGTGTGCCTAACCCTGAGTGGCTGGACCCCAGCTGATATACGGACTGTGCTGCATCTTTGTATCTTGTTTTTCCATTAGGCCGAATGGGCCGTGTTTACTTTATGGATGCCAGGTTGATTTATGATGTTTAATAAATCAACCCAAAATTTAAAGAGACAGTGTACCTTGTCTACCTCCGCATACAGCCGAGCAAGTCGCTCTACCACAACATATTAACCACAAAAATGGTGACCCCCAACACAGATGTCTACAAATTCCCACAGATTTCAGAACTTTGTTTTCAAGACCTGACTCCACCGGATGTAAATATCTCTGTTAGGTTGCCCCCAAAAAAAGGAAAATAAAAATATGAAGGTTATCTTCTTGTAGATTAGGATATTAGTAGACAAACTGTCAGTACAGCAGAATAAATACATGAACAGCTGGGAAGCTGAACTACATACCATATTTACAGTAGATCGGTGGAAAACTGCATACATATTAATCAATAAAACATTTTGATGTACATCACACCAAGAATCGTTAGCAAAATCTCACCTTAGATGGTACTGTACTCCTTTCAGAGTCCAGCATATGTACCTCTCCTAATACACTCCTCCTCCCGACAAAACTGTTAATTGTCCATTTCCTAATGGCCATCAAACTATTTGTTACCACATACGGAAAAAAATCAGAACAGCCACCTATCAATGAGGTTACAAATCTGGGGAACACCACATGCATGCACAAGAAAATGTTGGATCTACAACATCACTAATCTTTTCCTATGAGCAGAGACAGAATTACAGAAAGTGGAGGCAGGTCTTCGTCTCTGTGCTCCTGTTCTCCTGCCTGTATATTTGTGATGCGCCCAGGGGATGGGGACGACTCGGTACCTGGGCCTTTACTTGGTTTGGGGATGTCGCGGTGGTCGGCTCCCGGGCCCGTACCCTGGGGTCACTCTTGAAAAAGGGGATTGGAACTTGGATAAAATAAATAAACAGTTTGTGATGCCACCTGTGGTACCTGGTAATGATTACCAACGCTGCTTCAGACCTCCGGGGGTGTTGGGATGGCAGCTGAGGTGTTTCTGCTCCCCACAGGTGGAGCGTACCCCCGGGGCAGGGATGGTGTGAAGGGATGCAGGAGAGAGGGGACCCAGCCGGGTCAGAGGAAGAACAGACACGCACACAGGGGTTTGCTTCAGTACCTTTACTGATGATGGTAGTCAGGTACGGTCCGGGGTACTTGTAGGTGGTGTGCACTTCTGGACTTGCTCCCCAGTGAACGGGTGTAAGGCCTCCTTTCTGTATCTTCCTGTCTCTCTCCCTGGAGCTTCTGACCTGCCTGGAACAGGGTCTAGCTTCCTTGATGTTTCTCTCACCCGTATTCTTGGTGGCGAGGGCTTTCCCCTGGTTACCACTATCCCTGGATGCCGGGGCCTTCGTGGTACCTAGTCCTCTAAATGTGTGGTGTTCACGGGTGGACTGAGGGATATGAAATCCTCCTCAGTATGCTGGATTCCCTACTGGGCATAGAGGTCCCAATAGGCTCGACCCGGTGCCCGGCTTGCATCTGGGGACGAACCCTCTGTGGCTCCTCTGTCCCTGATGGCTCTTCTCCTCTCCATACCTTCTGGCCCACTCTAGGCTCTCCTCTGGCCAGACTAGCCCGCAGCTTGGGCCTAGCCTGGCTTTCAGCCACACAGACTTCAGCTTGTCTGGTGCTGCAGCATCATGTCACACTCACTGCTTCCCACTGACTGACTTCCTGAACTCCCTCCCCAGTATATATATATCTGACAGGGCTCCATCTAGTGGATTTGGGTGGAGGTGTCTGCATGTATTGAGGCCACTGGGGAGAATCCATCTGTGCAACACCCAGGAGTTCTGTGACAGCATGCAGCCGCAGGGCGTCACATTTGCACTGGTATAACAGAGAGTTGAGCCTTATTTCACGGCAGACAAAATATTATACAATAGTAGCACACAATGCATGCACTGCTGTGAAGTTAGGAAGGTGAAGTTCCAGTACCTATAGTGCTGAAAGAATACAGATAAAAATGAACTACCCATTCAAAAATAGTAGATGGTAAGTGATAGAACATGAGAATTAAGACAGTTCTTTAATACACAGTATGAGCACCAAAAGCACTTTAAACTTGTGGAGGGGGCAACATTACCCTTTCTATAGGTTTTGTGTGAAAAGAAAGGTATGCTGTTATATAGTAATGAGTGATGAGCGAGCATGCTCATCACTGCTCGGTACACGCCCGAGCATCTCAGTACTCGAGATGCTCGGAGCTCGCCGAGTACTTTCGAGATGCTCGGGCGGGAGCTCGGATTCCCGTCCTGCATGTTTGGCGCTATTTAGAGCACCAATCATGCAGGGATTGTCTGCCACTCACTGTAATGTCACAGCCATGGTGGTTGTGGCATTACAGTGATTGACCAAATCGATGGGAACAGCTCTCACAGTGAAACATGAAAAGCCGGCAATTCATTAGCGGCATACACCGGTACCCGACAATTTAGAACAGAAAGAATAGAGCAACACACATAGATTAGATAGATAGAAACATGTCAGTCACATATATAATAAGTACAGTGACAGTGTTGATTACTGTACTTGTCATTTAGTGTTAAAATAAAGGATTTATTAAAAAAATAATAATAGTGTTTTCATGCACCAGTCTCTTTTAAAAAGCCGGCCGGCAATCCTTCAGCGGCATACATCGGTACCCGACATTTAGAACCGAAAGAATAGAGCATCACACATAGATTAGATAGATAGAAACATGTCAGTCACATATATAATAAGTAGAGTGACAGTGTTGGTTACTGTACTTGTCATTTAGTGTTAAAATAAAGGATTTATTTAAAAAAAAATTGGCGTAGGGTTCCCCGTAATTTTAGTCTGTAGCGGAGGTTAAGCAGATGGCTGGGGCAGATGTTTGAAGCCTGGAAAGGGGGCATTACCCACGGAGCTTCCCAGGCTACTAATATCAGCCCCCAGCTGAATACCTAGCCTTTACCAGCTATTAAAATGGGGGACCCCCCCAAAAAAATGACGTGGGGTCACCCTATTTTAATAGCTAGCAAAGGCTAGGCAGACAGCTGGGGGCTGATATTAATAGCCCAAGAAGGGTGCCATGAATATTGGCCCCCTCCCTGGCTAGAAACACCAGCTGTCAGCTGCCCCAGAAAGGTTCATTGAACTAAGCTCACCTCATGCACGTCACTGACAGCGTGGGAAAATTCTCCTGCGCTTGCCGTGAGCGCAGGAGAATTCTCTCACGCTCACCGCAAGCGCAGGAGAATTTTCCCACGCTGTCAGTGACGTGCATGAGGTGAGCTGAGTTCATTAAACATGAACTCGCCTAATCTGGATGCCGTCACAGCCAGACACTGAGGAGCGCAAGCATGCCTGCGCTTCTCAGTGTCTGCGGCATGGCAAGCAGGATGGCAGCTTTCGGCTTATAGACGCCTCTCCATTACTAACCTGGGCTTGATGTCAGCTGGCATTATAAGCTGACATCAACCCCAGCCCTATTACCCCACTGCCACCGCTACAGGGCAGTGGGAAGAGCGAGGCTAAGTGCCAGAATTGGCGCATCCTATGGATGCGCCATTTCTGGGGCAGCTGACGGCTGGTGTTTCTAGCCTAGGAGGGGGCCAATATTCATGACACCCTTCCTGGGCTATTAATATCAGCTCCCAGCTGTCTGCCTAGCCTTTGCTAGCTATTGAAATAGGGGGGACACCACGTCATTTTTTGGGGGTCTCCCATTTTAATAGCTAGTAAAGGGTAGGTATTCAGCTGGGGGCTGATATTAGTAGCCTGGGAAGCTCCATGGTTATTACCCCCTTCCCAGGCTTCAAACATCTGCCCCAGCCGTCTGCTTAACCTCTGCTAGAGACTAAAATTACGGGGAACCCCACGCCATTTTTTTTTAAATAAATCCTTTATTTTAGCACTAAATGACAAGTACAGTAATCAACACTATCACTGTACTTATTATATATGTGACTGACATGTTTCTATCTATCTAATCTATGTGTGATGCTCTATTCTTTCTGTTCTAAATTGTCGGGTACCGGTGTATGCTGCTGATGAATTGCCGGCGGGCTTTTTTAAAGGGACTAAAACAGTATTATTTTTTTAATAAATCCTTTATTTTAGCACTAAATAACAAGTACAGTAACCAACACTGTCACTGTACTTATTATATATGTGACTGACATGTTTCTATCTATATAATCTATGTGTGATGCTCTATTCTTTCTGTTCTAAATTGTCGGGTACTGGTGTCTGCCGCTGATGAATTGCCGGCCGGCTTTTTTAAAGAGACGGGTGCATGAAAATCGGAGGGCACTAGTGTGTTCCAAGTGCCCTGCTATGTTTTTCATGCACCCTCCTATATACCCTGCCTGCCTGTCTGCCTATGTATTCTGCCTGCCTGACGTTTAATTGAGCACCGTTCCCATCGATTTGGGCAATTTTTGACCTTCTGCAGACTGCCGGGGGGGACCACCAGAAAAATGCTCGAGTTTCCCATAGACTTACATTGGGCTCGTTGCTCGGGTCGAGCACCCGAGTATTCCAATGTGCTCGACCCGAGCTTCGAGCACCCGAGCATTTTAGTTCTCGCTCATCACTAATAGTAATCCATATTAGATTGGTGAGCTATGTACAATGTATGGAGCTTTGCTGTTCTAGCTCCTTACTGTGTATTTACAGTGCCCGTGGGACCTTGTGAGAGCAGGTTACTGGTTGTCAGACCCCCGCCTATCCTATGGATGGGTCGTAAATATCTTACTCCTTGACAACTCTTTTTACACATCCTTATATGGCCCATAAGCTTCTTCATCATTGCCAGAAGTGAAGAGAACTGAATTATGATTATTTTATCCCTAGAAAGGAAATATTATCCAGATGGAATTTTGATAGATTTGTTGCCACTTGCAAAGATAAAAAGACACAAGGAAAGGAAACTTTTTCCTTAAAAAAAAAAGATCCACTGTTAATGATCAGAAACCACATAGACGTTAGCCATTTGAATGTATTCCAGTTCCTTTTTACTTACAAAGACAGGGATTTAATAAAGCTATTGGCTTTCTGACACACTCCCAGAAATAATAAACTGTAACTAGCCTTCTTGCATTCCTTTTAACGGGCAGAACTGTATTCTTGTTATTTCTTTAATAATGTACTGTCAGCTAGAAAGTACTGGCAAGTGATTCTAGAAGTTCCTACTTAACTCACCCATACTTGTAATGTTATGATTCCGTCTTATTGCACTTTCTTTCAAATGGTTTATAGTGTGGTTATTGTTCCACAAAGTAAATATGGCTTTTCATTAAACTGTAGCAGAAAAATTGGTCTGTACTTATATATGAACATTTGAACTTATTGTTGCTGTATTTGGTCATTAAAACTGGTTATTTACTTTCATGGACATCACATTTGTATCTACTACACTGTTTATTAGAGTGCTACCTATAGATAACACGAAAAAAAATTAAGATGCTAGCATCATGGCGAATTCTGGACCTAAGAGGACCTAAAGCTTCTGGAGCGGAGCCAAGAGCAGGGGAGCTGAGCAATATTGGCCATTATCTATTGGATTTACCCATCTGATAACAGGTGATGTAAAATATAAGAGCGAGATCTCAGCAGCTCCTTCACGGTCCGGTCGGCATTCCTACTTGTGTGCATTACTTGAGAAAAGTTTAGTTTTAGCCCAGGGCTGTAAGGTTTGAGATTTTTTCAAACAGGTACAAATGAAATATGAAGAAGTTGCACATAGCTATCAATCAGGTTCTTTCAGTGTTCTCAGACCGTTGGAAAAATGTAAGCATATACTTAACCTAAATGATTGCTTTGGGCAAATTCTCCATTTTTCATTGGAACCAGTTATGACGAATGTTTCCTATTGATGGAGGCCCATTTATTTACACAGTCCCAAAATCTAATGGAAACAATTTACACCATAATTCAGTATCAGACTGTTGATCCGAGGGTCCACCCTCCAACTATACAGAACATGTACACTTCCCATTTACACTAGCATAGGGGTCCCAAAACTGTTGTCAAGAATAGTAAACACAGTGCCATTATTGCAGTCAATCTAAGTCTGGGGAAGAGTGGGTTAAATCTGTGCTGCCAAAGGATCAGTGATGAGCAGGAATCAGAAATCCAGGAATGTGGTTTATTTGTCAACGCGTTTAAAGTATCACACTTCTTCATCAGGACAAACCACACAGTATGACATCCAATTCTACAGATACATTGCAAAACTGTAATATAGGAAACTGTAAATGATTAATAGCAGCTATAAAAGCAAATGAACAACACACGCATGACAGTTGAGAAAAAAAATGTCCCACTTTTCAGGCTGAAAATTGGACTGAATTTTTTATTGTGTTAACTTGGACTAAGATTCACAACTGAGGTCAAGAGACTTCAGTCTTTTTCATGTACAAGAAAAACGGACCGAGTTTCATCACTGATTTTCATCACAGTGTCATCAGAATTTCATCAGAGTTTGATCAGTTTTAGTTTTTCACTAGTGAGTTCACTAACAGTTTCTCCCCCTTCTATCAGTCAGTGAAAAACAGACAGCACACGACATTGCCAAGTTAGTTCTAATGCTCAAATGTCTCCGCGATTTTGCAAGGACCATTCAGTCGGCAAAAAATCAATGCCATGTTGACAGCCCCATAGATTGTCATAGGTACAAGTGAAAAAAATGTATAGCACCCGTACGTTAAAAAAGTGACGAGTGAATGAGCTCTTACACAGTTTAAGAGTTGAATACACTGTTTAATATTTTAATCTATAATCCTTTAAGGAACTGTCCATTTTTAATTTTGCACTTTTATTTTATGTCCTCCCCTTCTTCCAGAAGACATGAATTTTTATCTTTCCATCTACAGGCAGTTTCTGACTTATGAACATCCAACTTACATAGTTACGATTGTAAGATGTAAAAAAAAAGCCTAATACTCATCTCATTGCTCACCTCTCCTACCGTCCCTCTGCTCGCTATCCGCTGTCCTGTCTTCTTTGTGTCATCGCACGTCACATCTCTGGCCTTATGACGCGCAGTGACCTTCGAAGCCTGAATGAGGCCGGAAGTATTGGCCAATAGTGATGAGGCTGAAGATACAGTGGAAAGATGAGGACAAGACAGCGGGCATTTAGCAGCACGGCGTCCGGAGAGGTAAACGATGAGATATTGGCTTTTGGGGGGTTTTTTTGGTAGGTCCTGTCCCTATTCCAACTTATATACAAATTCAAGTTACAAACAAACCCACTGAACCTCTTTAGTACGTACCCTGGGGTCTGCCTGTATATTGCCATATAACCATATGATGACTTGGCTTTTTGCTAGACAAGGTGAAGTTTTGACCATTCACTTTATCATATACAGTACAGACCAAAAGTTTGGACACACCTTCTCATTTAAAGATTTTTCTGTATTTTCATGACTATGAAAATTGTACATTCACACTGAAGGCATCAAAACTATGAATTAACACATGTGGAATTATATACTTAACAAAAAAGTGTGAAACAACTGAAGATATGTCTTATATTCTGGGTTCTTCAAAGTAGCCACCTTTTGCTTTGATGACTGCTTTGCACACTCTTGGCATTCTCTTGATGAGCTTCAAGACGTAGTCACCGTAAATGGTCTTCCAACAATGTTGAAGGAGTTCCAAGAGATGCTTAGCACTTGTTGGCCCTTTTGCCTTCACTCTGTGGTCCAGCTCACCCCAAACCATCTCGATTGGGTTAAGGTCTGGTGACTGTGGAGGCCAGGTCATCTGGCGTAGCAACCCATCACTCTCCTTCTTGGTCAAATAGCTCTTACACAGCCTGGAGGTGTGTTTGGGGTCATTGTCCTGTTGAAAAATAAATGATGATCCAACTAAACGCAAACCGGATGGAATAGCATGCCGCAGCAAGATGCTGTGGCAGCCATGCTGGTTCAGTATGCCTTCAATTTTGAATAAATCCCCAACAGTGTCACCAGCAAAGCACCCTCACACCATCACACCTCCTCCTCCATGCTTCACGGTGGGAACCAAGCATGTAGAGTCCATCCGTTCACTTTTCTGCGTCGCACAAAGACACGGTGGTTGGAACCAAAGATCTCAAATTTGGACTCATCAGACCAAAGCACAGATTTTCACTGGTCTAATGTCAATTCCTTGTGTTCTTTAGCCCAAACAAGTCTCTTCTGCTTGTTGCCTGTCCTTAGCAGTGGTTTCCTAGCAGCTATTTTACCATGAAGGCCTGCTGAACAAAGTCTCCTCTTAACAGTTGTTGAAGACATGTGTCTGCTGCTAGAACTCTGTGTGGCATTGATCTGGTATCTAACCTGAGCTGCTGTTAACCTGCGATTTCTGAGGCTGGTGACTCGGATAAACTTATCCTCAGAAGCAGAGGTGACTCTTGGTCTTCCTTTCCTGGGGAGATCCTCATGTGAGCCAATTTCTTTGTAGCGCTTGATGGTTTTTGCAACTGCACTTGGGGACACTTTCAAAGTTTTCCCAATTTTTTGGATTGACTGACCTTCATTTCTTAAAGTAATGATGGCCACTCATTTTTCTTTACCTAGCTGCTTTTTTATTCCCATAATACAAATTCTAACAGTCTATTCAGTAGGACTATCAGCTGTGTATTCACCGGACTTCTGCACAACACAACTGATGGTCCCAACCCCATTTATAAGGCAAGAAATCCCACTTATTAAACCTGACAGGGCACACCTGTGAAGTGAAAACCATTTCCGGTGACTACCTCTTGAAGCTCATCAAGAGAATGCCAAGAGTGTGCAAAGCAGTCATCAAAGCAAAAGGTGGCTACTTTGAAGAACCAAGAATATAAGACATATTTTCAGTCGTTTCACACTTTTTTGCTAAGTATATAATTCCACATGTGTTAATTCATAGTTTTGATGCCTTCAGTGTGAATGTACAATTTTCATAGTCATGAAAATACAGAAAAATCTTTAAATGAGAAGGTGTGTCCAAACTTTTGGTCTGTACTGTATATGCACTGAAAAATGGAAAATAAAATTCCAAGTGTAGTGAAATGGTGAAAATAAAAGCAATTCCGCCATTGTTTTTTTGGGGGTTAATTTTTACAGCATTCATTGGGCAGTAAAAATAACCTAGCAACATTCTTCAGGTCAGTATTATTATGGCGATACCAAAATTGTATCATTTATTTGTAAGCTTTATGCATGTGCTATGATGGCAATGATGGGGGTCTTCAAAAGGTCCACAGCAGACATAGTAACACATCGGTACCTGTGATGTTGTTACTACATCTGTGATTGGTTGGCTGTTATCCTTGTTTCAGTTTCTGCCTAGTAACGAGGATGTAATGGGGAGGAGGGGACAAGGGAGGAGAAGGGAACGGAAGGAAGAGAATAAAAGTATGGCTGTTTAAACCTACCATCCAGCATCTCTGTGTGGCCTTCTGGAGTTCCTTTCGTCTGCATAACAACACCACAACTGGCGACGAGGAAGCGTTCATCATCAACTAAAGGTATTTCAGCTCTACAACAATGGCCTGTTTACCTGCCTTCCCTGCTTTTGATGTACATCAGTCCCCAGCTAACCTAGCAGCACGTTGGGAGAAATGGCTGAAGCGTTTTGATATATTCCTACAAGCCATGAACATATCAGATGATACCAGGAAGAAAGCCATGCTATTACATTATGCAGGGGAACAAGTCTATGATATCTTCACTACTCTGCCTAATACTGGAGAAGACAAAGACTATGAGCTCAGCAAGGCAGCATTAAGCAAATACTTCTCCCCACACAGAAATGCGGCATTTGAAATCTTCAAGTTTAGACAATTAAAGCAGTCAGCAACAGAAAATATTGATGAATATCATGTCCGACTACGGCACCTTGCAGCTTACTGTGAATTTGCAGATGTCGACAAAGAGATCCAAATGCAGATTTTACAAGGCTGCATCTCCTCTAAATTACGGAGACAAGCACTCAGAGATCCCACCATGACTTTAGCAAAATTGCTTGAAACAGCACGTGTAAATGATATCGCCGAAAAACAAGCTAAACTCATAGAGAACATTGAGTGCGAGGCGGAAGCACCATCTTGTATAGCAAAGCTAACACAGAGACCGCCTGTGCCTCGTACGCAGGGGGCAACTTGCTACAACTGCGGAGGGTCGTATCCTCACCAGAATATCTGCCCAGCAAAAGGGGGGACCTGCCATAATTGTGGAAAACAAAACCATTTTGCAAAAGTGTGTAGATCCAAACCACAATCCCCTCATCCCACAGTACAACCCAGGTCACAAAAAGTCCAAACGCTGCAGCTTACTGACGAGCCTCACAGTACTTATCTATTCTCAGTAACTGCAGAGGGATCTCAAACACTGCACGCACTTACCAGTCCAAGGCGACTTATCCTGATAAATGGCAGTCCGGTGGAAGCCCTAGTAGACACGGGGGCGTCAGTAAACGTCATCAGCCGTGCAGTCTATAGCCGACTCCCGAACAGACCTGCTCTACAAAGCACTAGCCTAAAGATTTTTCCTTATGGTTCAGCATCGGCACTACCCCTGTGCGGCAAATTTCAGTCAGAACTTGCAGCTGACGGGAAGTCCATCACCGACACTGTATATGTAGTAGAGTGCTCCGCAGACACGCTTCTCAGCTGCAGTACTGCTATATCTCTGGGTCTGGTCAACCTGGTCAATAGCGTCACGGGTCCTTCGGCCCAACACATCATGCAGAGGTACCCCAATCTCTTTAAAGGTCTCGGTAAGCTAAAAGACGTTCAGATAAAATTGCATATTGACCAGTCAATACAGCCGTCTGTTCAACCTCACAGGCGCATCCCATTTCATGTCCGCAAACTTGTGGAGCAAGAACTGCAAGATCTGGAAGCGTCTGATGTTGTTGAACGAGTTGAAGGCCCAACCCCTTGGGTATCGCCCATTGTTGTTGCACCAAAACCAAAGCAGCCTGGTAAAATCCGGCTATGTGTGGATATGCGGCATGCCAATCTGGCTATTCAAAGAGAAAGACACATCACGCCCACTATTGATGACATTCTCGCAGACCTGAATGGTGCAAAAGTATTCTCTAAAATTGATTTAAAATCAGGTTATCATCAACTTGAGTTGCATCCAGATTCCAGATACATTACAACTTTTAGTACCCACGTGGGTTTACGACGATTCAAGAGGTTGAACTTTGGTATCTCATCTGTGGCAGAAATATTTCAGAACGTTATCAGTCAGGTTCTATCTGGAATAGCAGGAGTCCTAAACGTCAGTGATGACATTCTTATATATGGTACAACCCAAGAGGAGCATGACAGTCACTTAGAGCAAGTGTTTCAGAGACTGCAAGCCTGCAATCTAACTGTCAATCCGTCAAAATGTGAGTTTAACCAAAAGTCATTAAGCTTCTTTGGATATATCTTTTCTGAGCAAGGAGTTTCAGTAGATCCTCAGAAAATTTCTGCCATAAAGTCAGCTAGCAACCTCAAAATGTGTCAGAGGTTCGCAGTTTTCTAGGACTAGTCACGTACTGTGGACGATTTATACCTGATCTGGCCACGGTCTCCGAACCCCTGCGACTACTCACGAAAAAAGACACTCCTTGGACATGGACTACTGAACACCAAGCAGCATTCGACTCCATGAAGTCCAGTCTAACTGGCGACACCGTCATGGCCTATTTTGACCCTCTAAAGTCCACCGAGCTGATCGTGGACGCAAGTCCGGTGGGCCTGGGTGCAATTCTCACACAAGTGTCCAAAGCAGGCAACGTCTCTACCATTTCCTATGCAAGCAAAGCCTTAACAGAGACAGAACAACGCTATTCACAAACTGAAAGGGAAGCTCTTGCGGTTGTATGGGGATGCCTTCATTTTCATCTGTACCTTATGGGACATAAATTCACAGT
The DNA here is from genome assembly GCF_046119375.1 of Phyllobates terribilis. NCBI lineage: Eukaryota > Metazoa > Chordata > Amphibia > Anura > Dendrobatidae > Phyllobates > Phyllobates terribilis. The sequence continues at coordinate 521,588,189 of NW_027362763.1, read as the reverse complement.
GATAAGTGACCACAAACCGCTCATTCTGCTTTTCAACAAACATTCTTCAAAGCCTCCCCCACGACTTGAACGCTGGTTGCTCCGCCTACAGAACTACCAGTTTCGGTTGAGATACGAGGCAGAAGCTGGTAATCCGGCAGACTACTTCTCGAGACACCCAACACCACAAACTACCAAGGACGACATCCCAGCAACTATCCTTGCAGAGGAACATATCAATTTTATTGTTGCACATTCTGTGCCAAAAGCCATGACTATGGAGGAAATACAACAAACGGTGGATTCCGATCACCAACTTCAGTTAGTTATAGAGACTGTTCGATCTAAAAATTGGAGCAATTTTCTTGCTGAAGCCCGCCTCCAAACACCAGATCAAACAACCTACTTGACAGCTTTCTTTAATGCACGACATGCTCTCTCCGTGTCTGATTCAAATCTACTGTTGCGTAACAATCGACTGGTGATACCCCAGAAGCTTCAAAGCAGAGTACTGGATCTGGCCCACGAGGCTCATCAAGGGGTGGTGAAAACAAAGCAATTACTGAGAGAGAAAGTCTGGTTTCCAGGACTAGACAAAAAAGTAGAGGCACTTATTGAAACTTGCATACCTTGCCAAGCAACTACAATTGACCATAGACGTGCACCCTTACAAATGACACCCCTGCCAGAGGGCCCGTGGACTGCTGTTAGTGTTGACTTCTGTGTTTTACCGGATCACTCCTATCTGCTGGTTGTCATGGATGACTATTCAAGGTTCCCAGTCATTGAGCATGTTTCGACAACCTCTGCCAGGGCTGTTATACCAAAATTAGACAAGATCTTCTCAGCATATGGCATACCGGAAACAGTGAAATCCGACAATGGACCACCTTTTAATAGCACAGACATTCGATCATTCGCAACCTATCTGGGTTTCACTCACAGGAAAATAACTCCTTACTGGCCTCAGGCCAATAGTGAAGTGGAACGGTTCATGCAATCAATCAACAAAACTTTGAGGATCGCTACCATGGAGCACAAGGATTTACAGCAAGAGCTACACAGATTTCTTAGACAGTACAGAGCTACACCCCATTCTACTACCGGGGTACCACCCGCCACTGCGCTGTTCAACAGGCCTATGCGTGTCAAACTCCCGAGCGTTCCGCTGAGTCCTGTTCAAACACCAATTGCTACTAAGGATGCCATATCCAAACAGAAGATGAAGAGGTATGCAGATAAGAGCAGTCATCGTTGCAAGCCGCCGGAAGTTTTGGTGGGAGATTGGGTCCTTGTAAAAAGACTAAGACCTAGTGACAAGTTTGCATCACGATACTATCCTGAACCCTTTCAGGTCACACAAGTCAAAGGCACCATGGTCACTGCTCAAGATCACGGTCGCCAGGTCACAAGGAACGTGTCACATTTTAAAAAACTTTGTGACTATATCCCAGAAACAGACGAGGCAGATGGCGATGACGTCCTGCCGGGTCCCCAGAGCTCAGCAGTTCCAAGGGAGGATACCTCAGAGGACTCAGAAAGTTCATCTGGGACTGAGATGTCTCACCGCTATCCAGCGAGGGCAAATCGAAGACCGCCAGCCCACCTCTTGGACTATGTTCTGCAGTAAAAAGAAGGAAAAAAAGAAAAAAAACAAAAAACCTTTGTACTAATGTGAATTTTTGAACCGTTATCCAGTTCTATTGTTGTTTTGTTTTGTGAGAAGAGGAGAGATGTGATGTTGTTACTACATCTGTGATTGGTTGGCTGTTATCCTTGTTTCAGTTTCTGCCTAGTAACGATGATGTAATGGGGAGGAGGGGACAAGGGAGGAGAAGGGAACGGAAGGAAGAGAATAAAAGTATGGCTGTTTAAACCTACCATCCAGCATCTCTGTGTGGCCTTCTGGAGTTCCTTTCGTCTGCATAACAACACCACAGTACCCCGCAATTGTGTCATGGCAGGCTGATTGATGCCCAAATGGGCAAGCCACCACTTAGCAACCAATACTGTCAGTGCCATCTAAATGGCTATAGAGCTGCGATCGGAGCAATCGGGGTTAGCTCTGGTCCCTTCTATAGGAGGCAGGTGGAGGCTGTATATCACATCTTTTGAACCCAATCAATACACATGCAGCTGCCCTGTGATAAAATATAGGTCACATGTCATTAACAGGTTAATAGTTTAATTATGGAAGCTGCACAAAAGTCTTGTTTTGGTGCACCTTTCTGTACTATCAATGTTTTTTAGTTATTTGCTTCTGTTCTGTTGTTTTATGCACCCAGGTCTTTAAAATCCCAGCAAGTCTATGCATTTTTGCTTTTATTTCATTCACATGTATCTACACATTTTCCTTATACTAGATTTGCTTTATGCTAGTGTACAGGTCTCACTCTGCATTCAGAAGTTGGCAAATATTGACACCCAGTGGCCAGTACCAGAACCTGAAAAAGGCAATCGAAGCAAATATTTTAAAACAATCTAAAAACAACCCCTGTCTTTGTTGTTCACAGCAACCAATCACAGTGCAACTTTTGTTTCAATAGAACAGTTTAAGAAATGAAAGCTGAGATTTGATTGGTTGCTATGGACAACAAAGACTATTTTTCTTTTCGACTTTTTGATAAATAAGAACCATTGTGTGATGCTAAAAATCACTATTCTTTGTGGAATGTAAACTCTGGACCTGGACAAACTTTTTTTTGAAACAAAAATATGATAATATGATGGTAGTGGTAGCCTGACAATAGAGGCCTAGTCTCAGATTAAGGCCATAGCCCCACTATCAGTATTTGGTCAGTATTCGGTCAGTATTTTTTTCTCAGGAGTAGGAGCCAAAACCAGGAGTGGGTGATAAATGTAGAATTGGTGACGTGTTTCTATTATACCTTTTCTCTGATTGTTCCTCACCTGGTTTTGGCTCTCACTCCTGAGAAAAAATACTGACCAAATACTGACCAAATACTGATAGTGGTGCCATGGCCTTAGGCTTTTTCCAGTGCTGGTGGAGGTCGTGGGTTGGTGAGCTGCTGGATAGAGTTTACTATGACTGCTGCTCCTTCACTTCGGGGTTTTACTTTTCTTCTTAAAATAGATGGCATAACAAGTAACTTTCCTAATTCTTCCAGAAAGAGTCTTCGTTTATGCAGTTTATTGGTGTTCCAATCGGGGTTTATTTCACGCCATAAAACAAATGCATTGTAGGCAGATGCATCAAGATTGGTTTTACATCTGCTTGTGTTCATAGCTATTAGTTGATCTGGTGTATCTACTGCCCCTTTGGTGGAATTCTAAACTAATATCATCTGCAGCTTCTTGTCATCTCGACTACTTTCTGCCTTATCATGGTGCATAGTGCTCATCAGAATGACTTGTTTTTTTGGGGGGGGGAATGTAAGAAACCACTGTTGTATCTCCAGTAAAGTAAAACGTTGAACTATGAACATCTCTTTTACCAGGGATACATTGCGGCAGTTCAGGCTTGCTTTTTCTTACAGTGCGCACCATTGTAAGTTTTTATTCTAGTAACAGCAGTAGCAGTTGGTGCGATGTAAAAAAGTTGTCAGTTTGTCCTCTTAGTCCATACATCAAATCTGAAACGACTCACATACCCTGATTCTTTTTCAAATTCTTCTCCAGGCATTTTTCCCCTATATACCTGAGCGTTTAGAGCGTATGAACTGCTGCTGTCGCAAAGTGTCCATATCTTGATGCTGTACTTGGTGGCTTACTTGGTCTGTTTCAGATTCAACTCCAGAATCTGAGGCCCTGGCAAGCTTTTACAATTCAGCTTCACTCAATGGACATCTTCACCACATTTTTATACAGCTTTCCTAATGGACACTCACAACTTTCACGGGGTAAAATCAGCGTGTTGGAATAAAATAGCAGTATATAAATAAATAACAATAATAATAATAAAATCACAATAGACACTAACCAGTGTAGTAATAATACCGAAAGAGTTAATATATAAAAATAAACACTCATAATAACAACACCTATCCATAAACAAACTTGCCTAACCATGATTTGCAGACCCTCATAATAATTAATCTGTAGCTTCACAATCGTTTTTTTAGGGTCAAATAGACCCGGACAGTACAGCAGGGTTAATGCTGAAAATTGGATTCACATTCATCTTAGTGGGGCTTACCAAAATCCATGGATATGCTGCAAAAACCTCATTGATATAAAAAGAACTGATTTATTTTCACACAAATTTCTGCAACAAACCTGCTACAAATTATTATGCTTTAATAGCATTCACAATGACATTAAATGGTTTGTCCTGTCTTCATAAGCAGAAGGGCACCACTCACCAGCCTTCCCACTTACTGCTTGCTGGAGGGGCAGGCGTTTCTCCTTGAGTGACAGTTCTGACCTAAACTGTGTGAACTCCAGATGCTTTTATATGGGGCTGCTTTGCCTCTTCACCATCAGAAATACAGTGGGACTTTAAAGGTGGCTAGGATTAGGGACCACAGATTGCTCCAGTAATCGTGGTTCTCCCCAAAGCAGTGCTAAAAATCTCACTAAGAAAGAGCTTGTAAGCACTGAACATGTTCATCCATGACTACTAGACAGCGATGGTGGCCAATCCCATTGGAATGACCTGTAAATCATTAAACACAAAAGGAATTTTATCCACAGAACTGGGGCAAAGTTTAATACAGGGGTGGCCAAAAGTATTGGCACCCCTGCAATTCTGTCAGATAATACTCAGTTTCTTCCTGAAAATGATTGCAATCACAAATTCTTTGGTATTATTATCTTCATTTAATTTGTCTTCAATGAAAAAACACAAAAAGAATTGTCCTAAAGCCAAATTGGATACAATTCCACACCAAACCTAAAAAAGGGGGTGGACAAAAGTATTGGCACTGTTTGAAAAATCATGTGATGCTTCTCTAATTCGTGTAATTAACAGCACCTGTAACTTACCTGTGGCACCTAACAGGTGTTGGCAATAACTAAATCACACTTGCAGCCAGTTAACATGGATTAAAGTTGACTCAACCTCTGTCCTGTGTCCTTGTGTGTACCACATTGAGCATGGAGAAAAGAAAGAAGACCAAAGAACTGTCTGAGGACTTGAGAAACCAAATTGTGAGGAAGCATGAGCAATCTCAAGGCTACAAGTCCATCTCCAAAGACCTGAATGTTCCTGTGTCTTCCGTGCGCAGTGTCATCAAGAAGTTTAAAGCCCATGGCACTGTGGCTAACCTCCCTAGATGTGGACGGAAAAGAAAAATTGACGAGAGATTTCAACGCAATATTGTGCGGATGGTGGATAAAGAACCTTGACTAACATCCAAACAAGTTCAAGCTGCCCTTCAGTCCGAGGGTACAACAGTGTCAACCCGTACTATCCGTCGGCGTCTGAATGAAAAGGGACTGTATGGTAGGATACCCAGGAAGACCCCACTTCTTACCCCGAGACATAAAAACGCCAGGCTGGAGTTTGCCAAAACTTACCTGAGAAAGCCTAAAACGTTTTGGAAGAATGTTCTCTGGTCAGATGAGACAAAAGTAGAGCTTTTTGGGAAAAAGCATCAACATAGAGTGTACAGGAAGAAAAAAGAGGCATTCAAAGAAAAGAACACTGTCCCTACAGTCAAACATGGTGGAGGTTCCCTGATGTTTTGGGTTGCTTTGCTGCCTCTGGCACTGGACTGCTTGACCGTGTGTATGGCATTATGAAGTCTGAAGACTACCAACAAATTTTGCAGCATAATTTAGGGCCCAGTGTGAGAAAGCTGGGTCTCCCTCAGAGGTCATGGGTCTTCCAGCAGGACAATGACCCAAAACACACTTCCAAAAGCACTATAAAATGGTTTGAGAGAAAGCACTGGAGACTTCTAAGGTGACCAACAATGAGTCCAGACCTGAATCCCATAGAACACCTGTGGAGAGATCTCAAAATGGCAGTTTGGAGAAGGCACCCTTCAAATATCAGGGACCTGGAGCAGTTTGCCAAAGAAGAATGGTCTGCAATTCCAGCAGAGCATTGTAAGAAACTCATTGATGGTTACCGGAAGCGGTTGTTCGCAGTTATTTTGGCTAAAGGTTGTGCAACCAAGTATTAGGCTGAGGGTGCCAATACTTTTGTCTGGCCCATTTTTGGAGTTTTGTGTGAAATGATCCATGATTTGATTTTTGCTTCCTTCTCTTTTGTGTTTTTTCCTTGCAAGCAAATTAAATGAAGATAATAATACCAAAGAATTTGTGATTGCAAATATTTTCAGGAAGAAACTGAGTATTATCTGACAGAATTGCAGGGGTGCCAATACTTTTGGCCACCACTGTAAATAATAAAACGCAAAATTGCTTGTGTTAACGAGATCTGGCCATATATACTGTATCCACTGTAACGGGTCTGGGAGGTGGAACCTCTGTGCAACTATACAAGGGGGCAGTCCTTGTAAGGAAGTGGGTGGCTCCCAGGGAAAACGGGCAGGTAGTCACGGCAAGTGACAGGGACAGTCTCTGGGTAGAGAAGCAGGTAGTCACGGCAAGTGACAGGGACAGTCTCTGGGTAGAGGGGCAGGTATTCACGGCAAGTGACAGGGACAGTCTCTGGGTAAACGGACGGGTACTCACGGCAAGTGACAGGGACAGTCTCTGGGTAGAAGGACAGCAGGCAGGTGGCTGGTGAGCACTCCCAGGTGAGCGGGCGAGAGTCTCTGGACGGGCAGGTGGTCACGGCAAGTGACGGCAGAGCCTCCAGGTAGGCTAGCAGGCAGGTAGCAGGTGAGCACTCCCAGGTGAGCAGGCAAGAGTCTCTGGACAGGCAGGTGGTCACGGCAAGTGACGGCGGAGCCTCCAGGTAGGTTAGCAGGCAGGTAGCAGGTGAGCGCTCCCACGTGAGCGGGCTGGCTGGTCCATAGACAGACTGACAGGTGTCAGAAAGCAGACCGTCGGACCGCAGGCTTGCAAGCAGGTAAACGGATATCAGGCAGGTATCAATCAGGAATCTGGCAGGTAACTGGCAGGTAACAGGCAGGAATCCGGCAGGTGACTGGCAGGTAACAAGCAGGAATCTGGCAGATGACTGGCTGGTAACTGGTAACGGGACCTGAGGGCTGAAGCAGAGTGAAGGCTTTGCAACAACATTGCTCGGGCACCTCCATTTTGGAGGAGGTGCCTTAAATATGGGAGGTCCTCCAGCAATTGGCCGGGGACTCCTTAGGACGGCGCGAGCGGTCCCTAAAAGAGAGGGGGAGCGCGCGTGCCCTAAGCACACTGCCGGGGAAGGAGTGCGTGCCGGAAGCAGCGAGGAGAGAAGCGCAGGAGGACGCCGCGCCAGGAGCGGGGAGGTGAGAGGGACGGCGTCTCTGCCTAGTACGGGGCAGAGACGCCGATGCTGCATCCACCTCAGAAGATGGGAATCATTTTTTAAACAGCCAAACTTGGTTCCACTTCTGCCAAAAATAAGTAATCCTTCATTCCAATACACCATCTGACAGGTCACATAATGTCTTTCAATGTTTTCACTCCCATAATTGTGACCTTATATTACTGTGATGGAAAGCATAGTCTCTTTTTTTTGCGGTCCACTTGCCACAGCATCCCAGAAGAATAAATCTATGAACTGATTAAAACCTCTCTATAAAGTAAAAAAGAGAATCTCACCATTAGCTATATTGACTACACAGTACACTGTTATGTGGAGAGCTGAATGAACACCTATTGCTGCTGTGTATATAAAATGACAAATATAACCATACCTATAACCATTTCCAAAGGCAAATATTAACAGTAACATGTACCATGCTTAGGAGAGTAGTGAGTTTCAGCATGGACCACCTTTTCAACAAATGCATTTAAAAAGGTGCTACACAGATTGTCATTGTTGAAGAACCTGAACTAACATGGATCAGTCACTGGATTAGTCACTTTTTTCACTTCCAAAACACATGTAGTAACTCATTGAAAAGAGAAAATAGAATCACATGTCTCAAAGACTCTCCTATACTCCTGTATATAACAATGTGCACTGTATTTCTCAGTAGCAACCAATATGAGAGCAGAGTATCATTGTTGACAACCTCACCCAGGATCTTTGAACACCAGTACTGTAGAAACATGTGCTTACAAATTTCTGGCAACAGTTTAGGACAGGTTCTTTCCTGTTCCCATGCCCCTAATCAATTAAGGATTGGCTAAATTTCATGTAGAACAGATTAGGCTAGGTACACTTTGTGTTTGTGCTCAGTGTTGTGCACCAATACGCACAGTGACCATTAGACACCACTGTCAGAATGGATGCCGAGTAGTGATGAGCGAGCACTAAAATGCTCGGGTACTCATTGTTCGAGTCGAGCAAATTGGAATACTCGAGTGCTCTGAACGAGTAACGAGTCCAATGTAAGTCTATGGGAAACTAGAGCATTTTTCTGGCGGCTCCCCCCGGCGGTCTGCAGAGGGCCTAACAATTGCTCAAATCGATGGGAACAGTGCTCAAATGGCATGAGAACAGCATGGGGAAGACCCCTGGAAGCATTTCTGACTCCCAGGTCACTTCTGTCAACAACATTGTCAGAGGTATTATGCCACTTTTATGGACTCACAATAAAACATACAAAAACAAAACCAAAATGGATTTTCCAGGGAAATATGTTAAGGAACATCCTTTCCAGTGTAATGACTTGTATATAAGGCAAAATAAATATACAAAAACAAAAATGCTTCTCCACACCTTGGGCTATGTTCACACGTAACGTTTTTGATGCGTTTTGGCATTGCTTTCAACCAAGACAAATGCATTCACTGGGAAATGTCATTTTAATATTTTACAACGTTATCTGGCCATGTGGCGTGTGACACATCATCAGACCCATCCTGTTTCATCTATGATGGAGGGACTCTGACAGTCACAAAGCCTATTTTTATAGGGCCATCAGGTGGCCCTTACTTTTCTTAAAGGGCCAGCAGTCGGCCCTCCATATGGTTAGAGAGCCATCAGCCGGCTATTCTTTGTTGTTCCCACTATTAATGAGTGGGTCTCCTATAGTGTTATTGCATATGCAGTGACTGCAATGGCTGCCAAAAATTTGGACACAACCAATACCTCTTTGAAGAGAAATAGAGGAGGGTCTCAGTAAAATAAATGTTCCCGTTATAAAGAAGAGGGTTTTCTATAGTAGTAATGCCCATGAAGTGACTGCAAGGGCTGCCAAAATTTGGGAAAAAACCCACTAACAATTTAAACACACATAGAGCTGGGCCACAGTAACGACATGTTCCCATTAGAAAGGAGAGGGTCTGCTATGCAGTTATAGGGTATGCAGTGAGTCCAATGGCTGCCAAAATTTAGGAAAAACCCCACTAAAAATTTAAACACACATAGATCTGGGCCACAGTAACGACATGTTCCCATTAGAAAGGAGAGGGTCTGCTATTCAGTTACAGGGTATGCAGTGAGTCCAACGGCTGCCAAAATTTAGGAAAAAAACCAATTTAAACACACATAGAGCTGGGCCACAGAAACGACATGTTCCCATTAGAAAGAAGAGGGTCTGCTATTCAGTTATAGGGTATGAAGTGAGTCCAGCGGCTGCCAAAATTTAGGAAAAAACCTACTAACAATTTAAACACACATAGAGCTGGGCCACAGTAATGACATATTCCCATTAGAAAGGAGAGGGTCTGCTATGCGGATATAGAGTATGCAGTGAGTCCAACGGCTGCCAAAATTTAGGAAAAACCCCAATAACAATTTAAAGACACATAGAGGTGGGCCTCAGTAACGACATATTCCCATTAGAAAGGAGTGGGTCTCCCCTACTGTTTGCCTATGCAGTGAAGCAATGACTGCCTAAAATTTGGAGGAACTCCAATGTCCTTGCAAGAGACGTATATATGTTGATATGGTACATATGGTGGTGATATGGTGGTGGAGGATGAGGATGCGGAGAAGGAGGAGGACAAGAGCAAATAGACAAAATCAGGAAGCGCATACCCAAGTCTGGGTGTGAATACAAAGGTGCATGGGAATAGAATTAGACCTCCCAAAAAAGACACTGTATTTGAGTTTGTTACGCTGCTATCATTCGGTGATGTTGAGAAGTCTGGCCCAATCCAGCCCTTGTTCATTTTTATTAGAGTCAGCCTGTCAGCATTTTCAGTTGACAGGCAGATGCGCCTATCGGTTATAATTCCACCAGCAGCACTAAAAACCCGCTCTGACAAAACGCTAGTGGCAGGGCAGGCCAGGAACTCCAAGGCGTAGAGAGCCAGTCCATGCCACGTGTCCATCTTGGATACCCAATAATTATAAGGTACAGAGGAATCACGGAGGACGTTGGTACGGTCGGCAAGGTACTCCCTCACCATCTTCCATAACTTTTCCCTCCTTGGGAGAGTACCCCGCGCTTCAGGGGCTGTGCGATGGGAGGGTTTGAGAAAACTGTCCCAGAACTTTGACAGTGTTCCCCTGCATCTGCTGGATTGCATTTGTGTTTCTCTCGCCTGAACTCCTTGGTTGTCCAACAAACTGTGACCTCTGCCTCCAGCATTTTCAGATGGGAATTTTTTTAATAATTCCGCAACAAGTGCCTTCTCGTACTGCCCCATTTTATTAGGCCTGTCCTGCGCAGGAATAAGAGACACAAAGTTCTCCTTGTAGCGGGGGGGGGTCTAGAAGTGTCCTCAACCAATAATGACTGCCACCCAAAATTTGGACAACGCAAGGGTCACGGGAAAGGCAGTGTAACATAAACTCAGCCATGTGTGCCAGACTGCAGAGAGGCAAGACTTCCGTATCCTCACAAAGAGGATGACTGACCATGCTCTCCTCCTCATCAGCCTCCTCTTCCTCCTCCTCCCTGTCCTCAGGCCATCCACGCTGAACAGATGGTATGACAGTTGTGCAGGTAGTACCGTCTATAGCACAGGAAACTAGCTCCTGTTCTTCCTCCTCCTCCTCCTCTTCCTCATTGTCACCCAATCCATGTTGGGATGAGATGAGGCTGGGCTGTGTGGAATCACCCGGTATGGTTCCTTGCTCCATCTCATCGTGCTAAGCCTGCAATGCATCCTCTTTAATTGTGAGCGTTTCAGAAGACAGAGAAGCGGTATGGTGATGCTAATTATGACGTCATCGCCACCCACCATTTTGCTGAAGTCCTTAAAGTTTTGGAGGATGGTACATATGTCTGACATCCATGTCCACTCCTGAGATCTTATGTGTGGAGTCTGAACTGAATACCGACGGCCATGTTGGTGCCGGTAGTCATCAACTGTCCTCTTCTGCTCACAAATCCTTCCCAACATTTGCAATGTAGAGTTCCAACGCGTGGGGACAATCGCAGATCAGTTGGTGAGCTGGAAGCTGAAAATGCTGCTGAAGCACGGCAAGGGCGTCAGAAGCTGTAGCTGACTTTCTACAATGGGCACACAGGTGGCATACTTTGACAAGCAGATCTGGCAGATCCAGGTCGGTTTTGAGAAACTGATGAACAACGAGGTTAAGCACATGGGCCAGACATGGTATGTGTGTGAGTTCGCCTCGCCTCAGAGCCGCCACCAGGTTCCGGCCATTGTCACACACGACCATGCCAGGCTGTAGGGTCAGCGGCATCAGCCACAGACATGCCTGCGGTTTGTCACCTAAGCATATTAGCTTCAACAGTCGGTTGTCGCTTGGCCGAGGAGGTGCTGCAGTGCTTCCAGTTTGTGACTGATGTGGTCATTTCAGAGATGGAGGCTGAGGAGGAGGAGGAGGAGGAGGAGCTGCAGGAGCTGTAGAATGTGGGGGCAACCCTGATTGACCCAGGGTCTGCAAGGTCAGACTGGGTCCCGGCTTCCATTATATTAACCCAGTGTGCCATCAGCGAGATGTAACGCCCCTCCCCACAAGCATTTGACCACGTGTCCATGGTTAGTTGGACTTTCCCAGTAACTGTGTTGTTGAGGGCCTGGCTAATGTTGTGGGACACGTGCTCGTGTAATGCGGGGATGGCACACCTGGAGAAATAGTGGCGGCTGAGGACCAAGTACCGAGGGACGGCCTCCACCATCAGGTTGTGGAAAGCTTCCGTCTCCACGACCCTAAAAGGCAACATTTCAAGCACAAGCATTCGCGAAATGTGTGAATTTAGTTGTGTGGCCTGTGGGGCGTTGGCTGCGTATTTGCGCTTGCGTTCCAAGGACTGGGGTAGGGACAACTGAACACTGCGCTGGGAGAAAGACATGGTGCAAATGGCTTTTTTGGGGTTATCTGCAGAGTCTTTAAAAAATAACCAGACTCAGGAAGACCTAACAGTTGTACAGGCAACTTCAGTCGTGTTGGCGTTATGAGGAGTGCTTTCCCGCCTTGTGTCTGCGGCCACCACACTGCTTCTTCCTGCCTGTTGTGGTTCTACGCCTCCCCCTGTGTGCTGCTGTCCTAACTCTGTATGTCCCCCTGCCAGGTTGGGTCAGTCACTATATCATCCACCACCTCGTCTTCCACTTCCGCACCCTGGTCCTCCTCCTGACTTTCTGGCAATTGTGTCTCATCATCATCATTCACCTCTTGCGACAGTAATTGCACTTTACCACCATCGCCTTCGTGTGACCGTGGCTGCTTAAATATTTGGGCATCGTTACACGCGTTCTCCTCTTGACTCGCTTGAAGTTGGCCGGGCGAGAGGCCCAAATCTACAAATGGAAAAGTGAACAGCTCTTCTGAGTGTCCAAGTGTGGGATCAGTTGTCTTCGGGCACTCGGCATGGTGGGAGGTAGGAGGATCAGGGTGAGGATTATGCAGTACAGACTCATGGCTACTGAGACTTGACCGTGTGGAAGACAGGGTGGTGGTGGTGGTGGCAAAGTGACTGGAAGCATTATCTGCTATCCAACCTACAAACTTTTGACACTGCTCTGGGTTCAATAGTGGTGTACTGTGGTCCCCTAGTAATTGGGACAGGAAGGTCAAGCGACAATAAGTGGGTGCTTGTTGTGGCACAATTTCAGCTTGCCGACGGCCACGTCCTCGGCCTCTGCATGCACCATCACCATCACGTCCACTTCCTCGTCCCTTGCCACACACCTTGCCTATTTTAAATTGAGAACAATATTTTCCACGTTCATGAGAAATGGCTGATTTTGGAATTCAGTTATACGTGATATGTCTGACAGAGAACCACGATTTTAAATAGCAGGCCTGTAATTTACTAATATTATTCTACACAGAGACCTAGTGTGAATAGCTTGACCGACACACTGAAACAGAATGGAAATGGAAGAAATGGCTGATTTTGGAACAGTCTTATAAGTGATATGTCTGACAGAGAACCACGGTTTTAAATAGCAGGCCTGTAATTTACTAATACTATTCTTCACAGACACCTAGTGTGAATGGCTTGACCGACACACTGCAACAGAATGGAAATGGAAGAAATGGCTGATTTTGGAACACTCTTATAGGTGATATGTCTGACAGAGAACTATGGTTTTAAATAGCAGACCTGTAATTTACTAATACTATTCTTCACAGACACCTAGTGTGAAAAGCTTGACCGACACACTGAAAGAGAATGGAAAAGGAGGCCAATATTTTCCATGTTCAGTTCAAATTTCTGTATTTTTATCGCTGAAATATGGAACAGATCTGGCTTTATTCTGCAGTGCTAACAAGCAAATGGAGCAGAAAAATGGTGTACTCTGGATTGTGTTTTAAGCAAATAACCAGGAATAAGATAAAAAAAAAATTGCCCTGGTCCCTGATATCTATGTCTACAAATATCTGTAATTATTACGGCAGCAGTAGACAGAACGTTCAATGGACCCTCTTGTGCTGTATCATGCAATGCAGTCTGCCACATACCCTGCCTGCCTAACTCCTGCTATCACCACTGAATATATGCAGCTGGATTAGTCCTCAGAAGGACTGTTAGTTCAGATGGATATAGATATATATGTTGTGGAATACCTATGCTAACTATAAAGAAGCAAATCTCTCCCTGAAGCAGCAGCAGCTCTCCCTTCTCTGCCTTATTCTGGGGTAGACTGACGAGCATAGCGGCGCCAGGTCTTACAGAGACTGATAATGCTCTGCGGCCAGCCAATCACTTTAATGCCCACAACCAACATGGCTACGGCATTACAGTGCATGGCAGGCAATCCCTGCATGTTCATTGGCTCTCTAAAGAGCGACAAACATGCAGGGAGGGGACCCGAGTTCCCACCCGAGCAACCCGGAAATACTCGCCGAACTTGATGAGCAAAGTGATGCTCGGGCGAGTACCGAGCAGTGACGAGCACATTCGCTCATCGCTAATGCTGAGACGTTCATTCACCAATACCAACTGTAAAAATAAAAGTACTGTATGTTTCTTTGCAGTAGCCCTATTTGTAGGAAAACACCTCCTGCCCTTTCCTATACAAGGAAGTGACAGCTGGAGGTCGATAGAACTCACTTTTGTCCTCTATGTGGTGAATGGAGCCTATTGCAATTAATATATGCTGGGAAAAGCTCCTAATTAGTGTTGAGCGAGTGTGTTCTATTAACCCTTTCGCCGAGTATGCTCGGGCCGAGCTCCGAGTATTTATAGCTGCTCGGTGATATGCTTGAATCGCTCCCGTGTGCATGATTTACAACTGTTTGACAGCTTTATTACATGTGAGGAATGTCTATTTCTTACACATTCCTCACATGTAATAAAGCTGTCAAACAGTTGCAAATCATGCACACGGGAGCGATTTAACCTTATCACCGAGCAGCTGTAAATACTCGGAGCTCGGCCTGAGCATACTCGGACAGAACATACTCGCTCAACCCTACTCCTAATGTATACTGCAGACGCGGTGTGCACCTAGCCTTAGACAAACTAAATAGCTCAACCAACCACTTTGATTTTTGGAAAGGAGACAGTGACCATGGTGTCAGGACTCTTAATTGCCATTAATGTTTCTGGACAAGTCTGTTAGTATAAATTGGAAAACCATATATAATTGATAAAGATGATAAGCAATAACCTTTATCATCCTTTTTATACACGTATGCAGTGAGTGTGCACAGAGCATTTCAACTTCAAGAATTGACTGTTTACTTGCTACTTCAGATTTTATTCACAAGTCAGTATTTTTGATCAGTATTTCTATGCCAAAACCAGGAGTGGCTCCAAAATCCAGAACAATTGTCACTCTTTCAATAATCGATTTTCTCTGTAACTTCCACTCCTGGTTTTGGCTTGCAAACAATGATACAAAATACTGATGTGTGAATAGGCAATAATACAGAGTAGGCCAGGATAATCAGCCCTGTTCCCTTTGTGTGGTTTGTACAGGATAATTACAACTTTCTTTGATGTCGATAGCAAGCACTCCTGGCTTATCTTAAATTTAAAGAAGCACTCCCATCATAGTTTTTATCCCCTTAATATATTTCAATCACCATATTATACAGCACTGTGTACTTACAATTGCTCATTTTACCTTTCTACCCAGATAATTCTTCTCTTTTCTCTGCTCTATGTAGAAATAGGAAGTCTGTTGTCCTTGCAGAAATCATTCCCCTCTTCAACTCCTGACGCAGCTGCCATTGACTTTTGCAGCAACTTATGCATCATACAGTATAAATTGACCTCCTGTTTCTACATATAGTTTAGGAGGATTCAGCTAGTCAGTTTTCAATCCTGCATCATCAGTAGTGCTCATTTCTGGGGCTGGGATAGTCCCTGTGCACCTTGCGATGTGCACAATCATGGTGTGCGCTGTGTTGTCGGATCTTATCAGCAGTAACGAGCCAGCAGCAGAGCAGTTTCAGAATACCCAACATGCAGAGACCAGAGCCGTTGCCACAAGTGACTGCCCCAGCTGTGTGATTCTTCAAATGCCTTGTTATCTCTATGTGTAGAGTTAGAATAAACCATTGGTAATAGAATGTGTCATATCAGAAGTTGTGCTGAGATTTCTAGTTCTACTAATACTATAATTTCTCTTTGCCATATCTGTTAGTCAAGGAGTAGAGCTGCTTAACCCAAGAGACCCCATGAGAATAACCCTTTAATTCACCGGACAATAGTAACTTGCACATAGAAAATTCTTACTAGCTGCACCAATGGCCACTACAAGATGAAAATAATTTGCGTTTGGTGTATGGTATAAGTATGTTATCAGTACATTCAGGGGCAGACATACCATTAGTGCAAACTGTGCAGCTGCCCAGGGGCCCAAAAGGCAAGGGGACTCTCTTCCTCTTCCAAAGCAGGTACAATTGTGCATTTTAATAAGCTATTGGACTACAAAGGGCCCATTAATTGTTCTTGCAGGGGTCACTCTTCTGGCTGTGTTCGCTACTGGGTCCAATATTCTTCAATAAAAATGTAAAAACAATGGATTTTGAGAAATTCTAAGCACAAGTAATTTTTTTAAATCAAATGTTCTTATTAAGATTTTTCAAAAGTAAGGACTAGTGTTGAGCGAGTATGTTCTGTCCGAGTATGCTCGGGCCGAGCTCCGAGTATTTATAGCTGCTCGGTGATAAGGTTAAATCGCTCCCGTGTGCATGATTTGCAACTGTTTGACAGCTTTATTACATGTGAGGGATGTGTAAGAAATAGACATTCCTCACATGTAATAAAACTGTCAAACAGTTGCAAATCATGCACACGGGAGCGATTTAACCTTATCACCGAGCAGCTGGAAATACTCAGAGCTCGGCCCGAGCATACTCGGCGAAAGGGTTAATAGAACATACTCGCTCAACACTAGTAAGGACATTACATACAGAGTGTATTACACCCCAATACCCGACCCCCCACCCCGCAGCACAGTATAACACAGTAGGTCAAGTACAGTAGTAAATGTCATAGTTCAGAAAAGGAGAAATATGCACTAGAAAAATTAATAACCTCCGTGCTGCTGGTTCATACGATAAGTATACATAGTTACAACAGGGATAGCCTATCATAGCTCTTAATACCTAGACCAGTACATAAGCAATTAGTTCTAGCGATCAGTAGAGACACACGCAATCAGTAGAGACACAAGCAATACCTCTGTAGTTCTCTTGATGCCAGACCCAATCTATGAATACATGAGGCCGAGAGGTTTTCAAACTTAGTAATAAGATTCCTTTTCTGATAAATACCATTTTCCAAATTTAATATTCATTATTTTATTTATGAATTCTGGAATAGTAGGCACCTGGTCCTAAATCCAATATTGAGCTATTAATTTTCTGGTCATAAACATCATGCGGGAGACAACAGTTTTCCCAACCGTGGTCTTCATATTTAAGTTTATGAAGAACCAATTCCAAGTTCTCCTAGGTTTCCTCCGCCGTTGTGGAGTAAAACAGCTTTGAGACTTCTTTTTGAAGAATTTATAAAAAGACACCATTGCACTGAATCATATTGGATTTTGAATTGACCCAACAAACCTTCGACATCCATGCAACAAACCAACTTGTCTTCCTGGGCAAAGTAAGGAACGAACTCCTTTTCACGATGTCTGAACCATGAAAAAGACACTCCTGGTAACAATAAATTCCTGCTTTTGAGCCTTGATGTGAGTATCTCAGCGGCATCTTTGGGAAGATTCAAGTCTCTTACTAAATCCTTCATCTCCTCCTGGGAAAAAAATTTTGTTCTTATATCACCTTCAAAGTCATATCGATTCATCATCTGGTTCAGGAATGATTCCACCTTCATCGGACCTAGGTATCTCTTCCAAGGTAGCAGGGGCCTTGGGTACTGGTATATCTGTGCCATGGGGGATGGGACGAATTGCTGCGTGAAAATTGGGGTATGAAATGAATGCTTCCATTTGGAATTATACTCTTTCACATTGCATGAGCAAAAGTAACAGTCGTCACTAGTGTTGAGCGATACCTTCCGATATCAGGAAATATCGTAACGGATTGGATCGGACCGATTCCCAAAAAGTATCGGATATCGCCGATTCCGATACCGGAAACCAATGCAAGTCAATGGGACACAAATATCGGAATGAAAATAAACCCTTTCTTTCCTTGTAGGTTAATTCTACATGAAGTAAAACAACTAAGAATAATATAGAATGTATTACGCGAAAAGCCGGCAATTCATCAGCGGCATACACCGGTACCCGACAATTTACAACAGAAAGAATAGAGCTTCACACATAGATTAGATAGATAGAAACATGTCAGTCACATATATATGAAGTACAGTGACAGTGTTGCTTACTGTACTTGTCATTTAGTGTAAAGGATTTATTAAAAAAAATAATAGTGTTTTCTTGCACCGTCTCTTTAAAAAAGCCGGCCGGCAATTCAGCAGCGGTACCCGACAATTTAGAATAGAAGGAATAGAGAATCACACAAAGATTAGATAGATAGAAACATGTCAGTCACATATATATGAAGTACAGTGACAGTGTTGATTACTGTACTTGTCATTTAGTGTTAAAATAAAGGATTTATTTAAAAAAAAATTGGCGTAGGGTTCCCTGTAATTTTAGGCTCTAGCGGAGGTTAAGCAGACAGCTGGGGCAGATGTTTGAAGCCTGGGAAGGAGGTAATACCCACGGAGCTTCCCAGGCTACTAATATCACCCCCAGTGGAATACCTAGCCTTTACTAGCTATTAAAATGGGGGACCCCGCCAAAAAATGACGTGGGGTCCCCCCTAATTTAATAGCTAGCAAAGGCTAGGCAGGCAGCTGGGGGCTGATATTAATAGGCCAGGAAGGGTGCCATGAATATTGGCCCCCTCCCTGGCTAGAAACACCAGCCGTCAGCCGCCCCAGAAATGGCGCATCCATAGGATGCGCCAATTCTGGCACTTAGCCTCGCTCTTCCCACTGCCCTGTAGCGGTGGCAGTGGGGTAATAGGGCTGGGGTTGATGTCAGCTTATAATGCCAGCTGACATCAAGCCCAGGTTAGTAATGGAGAGGCGTCTATAAGACACCCCCATTACTAACCCCATAGTCAAAGTTAAAAAAAAAACACAAACACCCAGAATAAAGTCCTTTAATTGAAATCCTTTATGCCGTCACAGCCAGACACTGAGGAGCGCAAGCATGCCTGCGCTTCTTAGTGTCTGCGGGATGACAGGCTGGATGGCAGCGTTCTGCTGCGGTCCAGCCTGTCATCTCGATGTAGCAGAGCTGAAGCTGTCGTGGGAACCATGGAAAGGTAAGGATGATGTTGGTTTATTATTTTTCTTTTATTGCAGGAGATCGTTGGCTTCAGCTGGAATGGGCGTGATGGTAAGTATAGTTTAATTTAGAACAATAAAGAATTGTGTGTTTATTTCAATTAAAGGACTTTTTTCTGGGTGTTGTGTTTTTTTTAAATACTTTACTAGAAATTCATGGTGGTCATGTCTAATATTGGCGTGACCCCATGAATTTCGGGCTTAGGGCCAGCTGATAATGCCAAGCTGGCCCTAACCCCTTTATTACCCAGTGAGCCACCGCACCAGGGCCCTGGATGAGTTGGGTACAGCGCCAGAAGATGGCGCTTCTATGAACGCGCCATTTTCCGGGGTGGCTGCGGGCTGCAATTTGCAGTGCGGGTGGCCCAGAAAGCTTGGGCCTCCCAGCGCTGCGAATTTCAGCCCCCAGCTGCCTAGTTGTACCTGGCTGGACACAAAAACAGGGCAAAGCCCCACGTCAATTTTTTTTTAATTATTTCATGAAATAATTACAAAAAAAGGGCTTCCCTATATTGTTGTGTCCGGCCAGGTACAAATAGGCAGCTGGTGGTTGGGGGCAGCCCGTTCCTGCCTGCTGTACCTGGCTGGACACAAATATAGTGCGAAGCCCCACGTCAATTTTTTTTAATTATTTCATGAAATAATTTTAAAAAAAAGGGCTTCCCTATATTGTTGTGTCCGGCCAGGTACAAATAGGCAGCTGGGAGTTGACGGCAGCCCGTTCCTGCCTGCTGTACCTGGCTGGCATACAAAAATATGGCAAAGCCCACGTCAAAATTTTTGGGAAAAATTAATTAAAAAATAAATAATAATTTAGGGACTGCATCTTTATTAACCCCTCAAGTGTCATTTAGTGTTAAAATAAAGGATTTATTAAAAATAAAATTGGCGTGGGATCCCCCATAATTTTAGTCTCTAGCGGAGGTTAAGCAGATGGCTGGGGCAGATGTTTGAAGCCTGTGAAGGGGGTAATACCCACGGAGCTTCCCAGGCTACTAATATCAGCCCCCAGCTGAATACCTACCCTTTACTAGCTATTAAAATGGGAGACCCCCCCAAAAAATGACGTGGGGTCCCCCCTATTTTAATAGCTAGCAAAGGCTAGGCAGACAGCTGGGGGCTGATATTAATAGCCCAGGAAGGGTGCCATGAATATTGGCCCACTCCCAGGCTAGAAACACCAGCTGTCAGCCGCCCCAGAAATGGCGCATCCATAGGATGCGCCAATTCTGGCACTTAGCCTCGCTCTTCCACGCTGCCCTGGTGCGGTGGCAGGGGGTAATAGTGGTGGGGTTCATGTCAGCGCCAGCTGCAATGAAGCCCAGGTTAGTAATGATGGGCGTCTATAAGACACCCCCATTACTAACCTGCAAAGTGTTAAAAATAAAAAACACACACTACACCCAGAAAAAAATAATTTATTTGAAATAAAACACACCATTTTATTTAATTCTTAGTTTACTAAAAAAAAATAGTTACCTGTCCACGTTCCTGCGCTGATCTCCCATGCACAGCTGTCACATCTGGAGATGGTGACAGCTGTCATGGCTGCTGTAAGCTCACACTGCCGGGAACACGTCCGCTCCCGGCAGCGGGAGCCCCTGACTGAGGTCACCGGAGTGCATTCAGTCAGCGCAGCTCCGGAGACCTCCTTTATGGCACTGCTGTACCGTGGGAACTTCTCACGGTACAGCGGGGCCGTAAAGCAGCTAACCGGAGCAGTGCTGCCTGAACTCCGGCGAACCCGCTTATGCAGTGACGGGGCTGCTTTACGGCCCCATCATTCTAGCGGCGGCAGCGGTTCAGAGAAGTCACATTCTATGTGGCTGCTCTAAACTGGAGATCTTCGTGGGACACTCGTGGACTACTACGGAGGGGTAAGGATAAGGTTGTGGTTTATTATTTTATATTTTATTACAGGAGATCGATGGCTTCGGGGAATTAGGTGTCTAGGTGAGTATAGGTGTAGTTTTTTGTTTTTTACTTTATTTTAGGTGGCGATCGGCGGGGACAGGTAATGTATAAACTAATTTATTGTAGGTAACCACTGGCCACCAATGACATGTATTTAAAATTTATTGGGGACCATGGGGCAGTTTAAATAGCAGGATCAGGATGATGGGAACTACTGCTCCCATCAAGCTGATCCTGCTGGCACGAGTGGACGGGTTACAGACATAGACCGATGGGAGTAGTAGTGTCACATCGGCCTATGTTTGCCTGCACGCAGACATCGCACAGACACAGCGCACACCCGCAGACATCGCACAGACACCGCGCACACCCGCACACATTGCACAGACACCCACACACACTAATCATGACGGGTCTGGGAGGTGAGGCTGACCTGTGCGGCCGTGGGAAAGTTCATGTGAGTTCATGCAATGCAGTCAATCATGAACTCACATGAACCCTCCGAGGGCACCGCGGCTACTTCAAATAAACAGCTGATCGGCATCAGCTGATACCTCAGCTGTTCATTTGAAATAACCGGCGGGAAAGCGCAGCACAGAACAGGAAAGCCGGCGGTGAAGTCTTTTCACTGCCGGCTTCCCCGCCCGGGTCCTTAGCTCCCCGCTCCTTGGTGCTGTGCTCCCCGCCCGGTCCTAAATTACGATCGGGATGGGAGGTGGCGAGGGGAGCGGAGGATCGGGGTGGGAGGCTGTGGGGAAGCAGTATGGGGCTGTGTGATTGTTTAAAAGCCGGCGGCTTTTAAACAATCAGGAGAATTCTCTCAAGCTAGGATGGCATTCTGATGACAGGCTGGATCGCAGCTGAGCACTGCCATCCAGCTTGTCATCCTTCAGAGACACTGCAGAGCGCAGGCATTATGGGAACTTCCGATTCCGGTATTCGATATTCTAAAAGTATCGGAATTAAGTATCGGAATTCCGATACCGCGAATATCGGCCGATACCCGATATTTCAGTATCGGAATGCTCAACACTAGTCGTCACTATGGTTCTTTTGCTCTCGCCATACCATAGGAAAGCTTTTTTCTTACCCTTGAACCAATTTCAAAGATCCTCAACACACCGTTTGCACACTTTATGAGGCGCCCAAACTTTATCTTGATCTCCAAGTTTTAGTCCGAAGTATGGGAAGTATACTTTTTTCACAAAGTCTGTAATATTCAGCTGTTGTTTAGACACTGTATATTCACCACAAATAAAACAGAAACAGTCAGGCGAATTAATACACTTCCACAAAGCCATAACGCTAATTTGGGGAAACACGGTTGATGAATGAAATTCCAATGCAAGTTTCTTGAAAGCATAAGGACCTTTCATTATTTCACTAACCACCTGACTGCCACCAGAAAATCACGCAGTTCCTATTGATGTTAATGGGGAAAGAGAATAAGGTGCCTGCTGATGATTCACACCAGAGTTTGCAGAAGAGCCTATAGGTAAGTCTTGACGATTTTTTTCAAGATTTTTTTCATTATCAAAACACCAAAATACATGAAAGTTATATAAAAATAATCAAACAGCTTTTTAATTGTAGACCTGTGTAGTCATTGGGATTGTTCACCCAATGAAGGCAAAGAACACTTAATGGGGTGCTATGTATTGGCATTCCCATAGAGGGCCAATGCATAAATGATATAAGTTGCAGTGTTAGTATATTACATTATGGCCATTGTGGTACTATACAGTGGCATAATTCAGAGCCTTCAGTTAGAATAATACCAAGGGAAATCTTCCCAACATATATGTACAATAGGCTCATATACAGTCTGCACTGAGCCAACAAGATACAAAGATGGTGTCCACATAGTTTAATGCTAAAAAAAATGCCTATTAAAGTTTAATGTACAATTTGTAAAAATGTGAGGAGATAACATTCAGAAGAATTTAGTTATCTGTATTCTACGGGGGAGCACCGTACCTATGAAATAGTAATGTTATACCCTTATACTGCAGATTGATGTGCAGCACTAAGACTTTAATGATTTATACTCATGTTATGTTCTTGTCTTCCAAGAGACAGAAATAATCATGCACATGATGAACACCTACATTTCACTGCTCACATTATGTACTTGACCTCTGAAATTCTGTACATACTGTGCAGTCTTTATTAAGGTCAAGCTGTCAATGATGTGGAGTTGGGAATTCCACTGGTGCTTTACAGATGTCTAGAGATTAGTAAAAGATTACAGATATATTAATACACATAAAGACTCAAGGAAAACAAGTTTAAATTCATTTCCTTCTTCATTTTTTCCCTTGCATCTGACGGGTTAATTCTAGTTGAGGACAGCATGTGCAGATCTCAGTACTAGCAGAGCTTCTCCCTTTATTTTATTCCATGATTTAATCCCCATTCAAATACAGAATTAAAGGACTTATCAATCAATATGGCCATGTGAGAGCTTGTTTTTTGTGGGACGAGTTGTACTTTTTCAGTTGTGTACTGGAAAACTGGAAAAACATTCAAAGTGTAGAGAAAAAAAAAGTGCAATTCCACAATTGTTCTTTGGAATTTTTTTTTTTATCATGTTCACTAAATGCAAAAACTGACCTGACATTATTATTCTCCAGGTCATCACAAGTTCTTAGATACTAAACATGTGTAGGTTCTTTTTTATTTAAGTGGTGAAAAAAAAATTCAAAGTTTTCAAAAAAATAAAAATCGCCATTTTCCGAGGCCCGTAGCGTCTCCATTTTTTGTGATCTGGGGCCAGGTGAGGGCTTATTTTTTTGCACGATGAGCTGATGTTTTTATTGATACCATAGGGTAGATACAATCTTTAAATCGCCTATTATTGCAGTTTATTGCAATATTGCGGCGACCATAGAAACATATTTCTGGCGTTTTGATTTTTTTCTCATTACGCAGTTTGCTGATCGGATTAATTCTTTTTTTATATTGATAGATCGAGCGATTCTGAACGCGGCAATACAAAATGTGTATATTTGATTTATTTTTTTATTGTTTTATTTTGAATGGGGCGAAAGGGGTGATTTGAACTTTTATATTGTCTTAATTTTTTTATATTTTTAGAAACATTTTTTTTCTACTATTCACTTGCTTCAATAGTCTCCATAGGAGACTAGAAGCTGTGATGATCTGATTGCCTGTTCAAAACACAGCAGGGCTTCAGGGCGTGTAGCTGCAATGCTCACTTGCTATGAGCTCCGACCACTGGGCGGCACTCATAGCATTCCGACAATGACAACCGCAGGGGTCTCCTGCAGACCCCGAGTTGTCATGCCAACCCTATGGCGACCCGCGGTTATGTGACATCGGCGCCAATGGGCGGGAATAGTAACAGCCTTCTGCCGCAGCCATGTTAAATGGCGCTGTCAGAGATTGACATCAGCATTTAACTTGTTAACAGCCGTGGGTGGATCCGCGACTATTAAGGGCACATGACATCTGAACAGATCAGCTGTCATGTGCCTGAAAACATGTGGGCTCATCGCTGGAGCCCGCATGGGGTCCAGGGATGCAATCTTGGACGTATGAGTACGTCCAATGTTGGAAAGTGGTTAAAGGAATGATCACAGACTGTGACATGGAAAAAAGAGATTTCACTTTTAATTTTGGACTTCATACTACAACAGTGGCAAATCAACTACCCATACTGCCCAACTTTATAAGAACAGAAAGTGGACAAACCAAGTTGCACGTGTAGCGCTGTGGCTAATCTTGACCATGCCCCCTGGCCACACCCATTTGCCATTTCTTTCTTCCCTGGCAGGACGAGATGTCAGAGGGACGGTGAAAGTGAGGGACATTCAGCAGATGCCCGGGTCTGCAGGGCGTATACCAAAATCTGGGACTGTCTCGCTGAATCTGGCATGCTTTGGACTAGAGGTGAGCCGAGTGATTCAGCATCTAGATCAGTGCTACCTGGCGACTGGATGGGAGGCCCGCAAATCTCTTACCTTCCAGCGTCCCTGGCACGGCTTTCAAGAAATCCCATGCCCACTATGCGTCTCCGTGCTCCTGAGGATCACCCACGGAAATGCAGCGCGTCTTTCCAGACCACAGCATGTCAATTTCTCTTGTGCAGACACTAGTATCCGCAAGAGAAATTAGATCACTGTAATGTACAGTACAGACCAAAAGTTTGGACACACCTTCTCATTTAACCCCTTTACAACCCAAGGTGGTTTGCACTTTAATGACCAGGCCAATTTTTACAATTCTGACCATTGTCACTTTATGAGGTAATTACTCTGGAACTCTTCAACGGCTCTCGCTGATTCTGAGATTGTTTTTTCGTGACATATTGTACTTCATGACTGTGGTAAAATTTCTTCGATATCACTTGCGTTTATTTGTGAAAAAAAATGAAAACTTGGCGAAAATTTTGAAAATTTTGCAATTTTCAAAATTTGAATTTTTATGCCCTTAAATCAGAGAGATATGTCACTCAAAATAGTTAATAAATAACATTACCCACATGTCTACTTTACATCAGCACAATTTTGGAACCAAAATTTTTTTTTATTAGGGAGCTATAAGGGTTAAAAGTTGACCAGCGATTTCTCATTTTTCCAACAAAATTTACAAAACCATTTTTTTAGGGACCACATCATATTTGAAGTCACTTTGAGGGGTCTTTATGACAGAAAATACCCAAAAGTGACACCATTCTAAAAACTGCACCCCTCAAGGTGCTCAAAACCACATTCAAGAACTTTATTAACCCTTCAGGTGCTTCACAGGAATTTTTGGAATGTGGGAGAAAAAAATGAACATTTAACTTTTTTCACAAAAGTGTTACTTTAGACCCAATATTTTTATTTTCGCAGGGATAACAGGAAAAAATGGACCCCAAAATTTGTTGTACAATTTCCCCTGGGCACGAAGATATGTGGGGAAAAAACACTGTTTGGGCGCACAGCAGGGTTCGAAAGGGAAGGAGCGCCATTTGACTTTTTGAATGTAAAATTTGCTTAAATAATTAGCGGACGCCATGTTGAATTTGGGGAGCCCCTGATGTGCCTAAACAGTGGAAACCCCCCACAAGTGACACCATTTTGGAAACTAGACCCCTCAGGGAATTTATCTAGATGTGTCGTGAGCACCTTGAACCCCCAGGTGCTTCACAGAAGTTTATAACATTGAGCCGTAAAAATAAAATTTTCACATTTTTCCCCCAAAAAAATTTTTTCAGCCCCCACTTTTGCATTTTTATAAGGGTAACAGGAGAAATTGCACCATGCAATTTGTTGAGCAATTTCTCCTGAGTAAGCAGATACCCCATATGTGGGTTAAAACCGCTGTTTTGGTGCACGGCAGGGTTCGTAAGGGAAGGAGCACCATTTGACTTTTTGATTGTAAAATTTGGTTAAATAATTAGCGGACGCCATGTTGCGTTTGGAGAGCCCCTGATGTGCCTAAAAGGTGGAAACCCCCCACAAGTGACACCATTTTGGAAACTAGACCCCTCAGGGAACTTATCTAGATGTGTGGTGAGCACCTTGAACCCCCTGGTGCTTCACAGAAGTTTATAACATTGAGCCGTAAAAATAAGATTTTCACATTTTTCCCACAAAAATGTTTTTCAGCCACAATTTTGCATTTTCATAACAGTAACAGGAGAAATTGCACCACGCAGTTTGTTGTGCAATTTCTCCTGAGTAAGCAGATACCCCATATGTGGGGAAAAAACACTGCTTGGGCATACGGCAGGGTTCGGAAGGGAAGGAGCACCATTTGACTTTTTGAATGTAAAATTTGCTTGAATAATTAGCGGATGTGCCCCTGATGTGCCTAAACAGTGGAAACCCCCCACAAGTGACACCATTTTGGAAACTAGACCCCTCAAGGAACTTATCTAGATGTATGGTGAGCACCCTGAGCCCCCAAGTCCTTTACAGAAGTTTATAACATGGAGTCGTGAAAATAAAAAAATCAAACTTTTTCCACAAAAATTATGTTTTAGCCCCAATTTTTTTATTTTCACAAGTGTAAGAGGAGAAAATTGACCCCAAAAACTGTTATGCAATTTCTCCTGAGTACGCCAATACCCCATATGTGGGGAAAATACAGTGTTTGGGCGCACGGCAGAGTTCAGAAGGGAAGGAGCACTGTGTGACTTTTTGAGCGCAAAATCGTCTGGAATCGAGAGCGGACGCCATGTCGCGTTTGGAGAGCTCCTGATGTGCCTAAATAGTGGACACCCCCCACAAGTGATCTCATTTTGGAAACTAGACCCCTCAAAGACTTTATCAAGGGTTATAGTGAACATTTTGAGCCCAGAGGTACGACACCGAATTTGATAACATTAGGTCATCATATTGAATAAGTTGTCATTAGTCTTGAGCGCAAGTGCTCGCTACTTGAGTTTGCATTGGGTACTCAGGTATGCACCATGTATTGTGCGTGCTCAAGCGACATGCTCAAGTCCCCGCCCGTATGTTTCATGGTTATTAGACACCCAAAAAAAACATGCGGGGATTGCTCATGCATGGCAGGCAATCCCCGCGATGTTTTTTTGGCCGTGAAGCATATGGGGCGGAGACTCGAGCATGTCACTTGAGCACCCGCTATACTCAGTGCATACCCAAGCACCCGATGCTAACTCAAGTAGCGAGCACTTGCGCTCAACACTAGTTGCCATATCGTCATCGTTTTTTTTTTTTAATTTTGAAAAAAATCCCAAGCCTAACCCTAGCCCAACCCCAACCCTAACCTCAGCCCCAACCCCAGCCCCAACCCTAACCCTAGCCCAACCCTAGCCCAACCCTAACCCCAACCCTAATCCCAACCCTAGCCCTAACCCCAACCCTAGCCCTAACCCCAACCCTAGCCCTAACCCCAACCCTAACCCTAGCCCAACCCTAGCCCAACCCTAACCCTATCCATACCCTGATCCTAGCCCAACCCTGACCCTAGCCCAACCCTAACTCTAGCCCAGCCCTGGCCCCAACCCTAACCCTAGCACAACCCTAACCCCAACCCCAAGTACAACCCTAACCCGAGAGTTTATTTTTTACGCCGTTCCTCGTGTGGTATAAGTGATTAGACAACTTTATTGTTCGGGTCAGTGCGACTACAGAGATACCAGAATCATATCGGGTTTTTATGATTGACAGCTGTCACGCACTAAAAGACGCATTTTTTTGTAAAATCTAGTTTTTGTATCACCATATTTTGAGAGCTTCAATTTTTCCATATTTTGGCCGACAGAGTGATGTGATGGCTTGTTTTTTGTGGGATGAGTTGACGTTTTTATTGGTGCCATTTTCAGGCACGTGACATTTTTTGATCGCTTTTTATTCTGATTTTTGGGAGGCAGAATAAACAAAAAACAACAATTCAAGAATTGTTTTTTTTTTTTATTTTTTTATTCTGCTCCGCATGTGGTAAAATTGATAAGGTAGTTTTATTCTTCAGGTCAGTACATTTACAGTGGTACCACATTCATATCGTTTTTCTATGTTTTGGCGCTTTTACAAAATAAAAGCAATTTTATAGAAAAAATAATTTTTTTGCATCGCTTTATTCTGAGAGCAATAACTTTTTTATTTTTCGGCTGATGGAGCTGTATGGTGGCTTGTTTTTTAAGAGACGAGATGACTTTTTCAGCAGTACCATTTTTATTTATATTTGTCTCTTTGATCACGTGTCATTCCATTTTTTGTTTGGCGGTATGATGATAAAGCATTGTTTTTTGCTTCGTTTTGTTTTTTTTTTTTTTTACCGTGTTCACTGAAGGGGATAACTAGTGGGACAATTTAATAGGTCAGGTCGTTCCGGATGCGGTGATACAAAATATGTGTACTTTATTGTTTTGGTTTTTTTGTTCATAATAATATTTATTGATGGGTACACATTATATTTTTATTTTTGATGGATTATTTTTTTTATTTTATTTTTTATATTTTTACAAATTTTTTTTCATTTTTTTTCACTTTCTGACAGTATTTTTTACTTTTATACTTTGTCCCACTATGGGACTTTCACTTTTTTTTACTCTGATCGCCTGCATAGCACAGGAATGGAGCACTGCTCCCTGCACATAGCATCGGGTGTCAGCTGTGACAATCAGCTGACACCCGGCGGCAATCGCGCCCGCACAGCCTGTGTGCGCGCGCGATCGCAATGACGTATTAATACGGGTCAGTCTCTTAAAGCCTAGGGCACAGACGTGTATTAATACGTCTTAGGCTTTAAAGGGGTTAAAGATTTTTCTGTATTTTCATGACTTTGAAAATTGTACATTCACACTGAAGGCATCAAAACTATGAATTAACACATGTGGAATTATATACTTAACAAAAAAGTGTGAAACAACTGAAAATATGGCTTATATTCTAGGTTCTTCAAAGTAGCCACCTTTTGCTTTGATGACTGCTTTGCACACTCTTGCCATTTTCTTGATGAACTTCCAGAGGTAGTCATCGGAAATGGTTTTCACTTCACAGGTGTGCCCCTAATAAGTGGGATTTCTAGCCTTATAAATGGGGTTGGGACCATCAGTTGTGTTGTGCAGAAGTCAGATGGATACACAGCTGATAGTCCTACTGAACAGACTGTTGGAATTTGTATTATGGCAAGAAAAAAGCAGCTAACTAAAGAAAAACGAGTGGCCATCATTACTTTAAGAAATGAAGGTCAGTCAGTCCGAAAAATTGGGCAAACTTTGATACTGTCTCCAAGTGCAGTTGCAAAAACCATCAAGCGCTGCAAAGAAACTGGCTCACATGAGGACCGCCCCAGGAAAGGAAGACCAAGAGTCACCTCTGCTTCTGAGGATAAGTTTATCCGAGTCACCAGCCTCAGAAATCGCAGGTTAACAGCAGCTCAGATTAGAGACCAGGTCAATGCCACACAGAGTTCTAGCAGCAGACACATCTCTACAACAACTGTTAAGAGCAGACTTTGTGCAGCAGGCCTTCATGGTAAAATAGCTGCTAGGAAACCACTGCTAAGGACAGGCAACAAGCAGAAGAGACTTGTTTGGGCTAAAGAACACAAGGAATGGACATTAGACCAGTGGAAATCTGTGCTTTGATCTGATGAGTCCAAATTTGAGATCTTTGGTTCCAACCACCGTGTCTTTGTGCAACGCAGAAAAGGTGAACGGATGGACTCTACATGACTGATTCCCACCGTGAAGCATGGAGGAGGAGGTGTGATGGTGTGGGGGTGCTTTGCTGGTGATACTGTTGGGGATTTATTCAAAATTGAAGGCATACTGAACCAGCATGGCTACCACAGCATCTTGCAGCGGCATGCTATGACATCCGGTTTACTTTTAGTTCGACCATCATTTATTTTTCAACAGGACAATGACCTCAAACTCACCTCCAGGCTGTGTAAGGGCTATTTGACCAAGAATGAGAGTGATGGGGTGCTACGCCAGATGACCTGGCCTCCACAGTCACCAGACCTGAACCCAATCAAGATGGTCTGGGGTGAGCTGGACAGCAGAGTGAAGGCAAAAGGGCCAACTAGTGCTAAGCATCTCTGGGAATTCCTTCAAGATTGTTGGAAGACCATTTCCAGTGACTACCACTTGAAGTTCATCAAGAGAATGCCAAGAGTGTGCAAAGCAGACATCAAAGCAAAAGGTGGCTACTTTGAAGAACCTAGAATATAAGACATATTTTCAGTTGTTTCACACTTTTTTGTTAAGTATATAATTCCACGTGTGTTAATTCATAGTTTTGATGCCTTCAGTGTGAATGTACAATTTTCAAAGTCATGAAAATACAGAAAAATCTTTAAATGAGAAGGTGTGTCCAAACTTTTGGTCTGTACTGTATAGGATGCAGTGAATCCATATGGTTCAATGAACACATGCCGATTCACCTGCATGCAGCGCTTTGGACGCAGCATAAAGTATGCTGCGTTCAAAGCACTGCCAATACCGACCGTGTGCACATACCGTTAGATGCGTTTTTGGCACAGAATTGAAGCAATGTTTTTTAAATGGTTTTATAGTACAGAAAAGCTTTGATTCTGCACTTAAAAATTGTAACTGCAGTATTTTACATGCGTTTTTTTAGACTCCTCGTAGAAGCCTTTAGAGAAAAAAAAGCACCAAAACCGCACAGTTCAGCAGCATCTTTAGATGCACAGGGAGCACAATTTTCATGAAATCACATCCGATTTTCTTACACAGTTCGCACAGTAGAATGTCTGTGCAAAATTAGCAGCAGAGAAAAAAACACAGCATTTACGCTATGTGAACAAGGCCTAAATATCAAAGCAAATTGGACATGATTTCAATAAAACTCTCGGTGCATCTAAAGCGTTGTTGTACTGAGCAGCTTTTGTTCATTTTTTTTCTTTATAGGCTTCTATGTAGAGCTTGAAAAAAATGCCATTGCATGTTTAAGCGCAGAATCAAAGCTTTTCTGTACGCATCAAAAACGCAAATATGGGGAAAAACGCATAAAAGAAACGCAGCAAACACGCAATAATCAGAAAAAATTGTTACGTCGTGTGGTGTGGACACCTGCAGAAAACATGCCGAAACAAAGCAGTAGAAAAAAAGCAGCTTATGCACTATGTGTGAACATGGCTTCAGTGTTATATTTTTATTTCATTTTGTATTGGTTTAATAGAGAAAAAAATCAATCACACTATTTTTTTACACCATTTACCAATTACCATAAATAATCTGATTGATGTGTTGTGTGGGTCGTTGCGATTACAAGGTCACCAAATATGTCCATGTTATTTGCTGATTTGTGATGTTTATTATTTTTTTCAAAAAAGCCATTAAAATGACATTATTGTAGTTGTTTTTCATTATTTTTTAGTACTTTTATAGGAAGAAAAAAATCATTCTGTAGAATACAGGGACATGGATCTACACTGCTCTGTACAATGTATCTCTATGTACCTTTATCATCTGTCTGTGGGTTTGGTGGGTTTATTTTTTTAGACATTTCATAAGAAGAAAACAATCTGACTTTTTCGTCACCTCTAGAATACAGGGTACACTGATGTGCACATATATATGTCTATGTACCAGTTTAATATGTCTGTGTGTTCAGAGACTGCAATGCAGCTTCAAGTATACAAAATCCTGCCATGCTCCTCAGTGCAGGTTGTGGGTCACAACTTTAGCTACTGCCTGCAAAGATAAAGGATGTGGGTTTGATTCCCGATTGAGACCGGATATCAAGAAAAGAAGAGAACTTTTTATTTAATTAATTGTAAGTGTGCACAGAGATGCTGGTTTTGCCCCCCGAAGACGTCGCACAAAAAGAAGAAAGTGCCAGGAATTTGGGACAAAGCCTTGATGTACCAGGACTGCCCCTCAAAATTGTGACAGTCCAGCTGAATCTGGGACAGTTTGTACTATGCATCTACTAGTGGTTTAAATAATCATGTGAGGAACACAGAAGCTTAAATGGGTATATTTTCATCTCGTACATTCATAGTTTATCCATAGGATATGCCATAAATGCATAGTAGATGGAACTTGCATCTATATTAAGACCCGGGCAGCATCACATGATGCAGCTAGTGCAGAGATGGTTGAAATTCCTACACAAATGAATGGGAATTCTGATCTCCGCTCCACTGAAAGCGAGATGGATATCGATCTGATTGCATATACCTTCATCAACTATACATGTATGGCATATTCTGTGCATATACCCAAAATATGTGTAAACAGACCCATATTGCATTTACAGGGAACAACTCAGTACATGAGGATATCTCCAACTACTCCATTATACATAAAAAAAGGAACAAAGTGGTGTTTCAAGAAAGTCCTCATTCGTTCCATGACTCCATAATCTTGGTAAATGGTGAAAGTAACAGGGAAGACTTCAACGTGCAACATAACACGCCATCTTAATGCAACATTTCGGGGATACTCCCCTTCCTCGGGCATCCTCTGCATATGCCACAAATGTCCAAGTTGGGAATACTACTTTAATGATTAAGAGTTTCATTGATAGACAACTTTATTCTGGTCACAAGTTAGAAATTCTACAACTTTACACAACAGACTTTTACAAACAGTAATGACCTGATTGATGTTGAATTTTCTAATACGTCAGTGTTACACTAATACAGACTGTCATGATTCAACATAGTTTAAATTCAATTTGCAACACAATATACAACACCCAACATATTTCTGGTTAGTAATTGCAGAAGGTGGTACTATTGCTTGGACATTCCAGAACCTAACTTCAGCCGTCTTTAAAATACAATTGTTACAACTTACAGTTCACTGTTCACTTCACAGTGGTCTCAGGCCAGTGTTGACTTTGCACAGACATCCAGCATAGGAGTATTTTTCAGAATGTGTACCAATTCAGCAATAACGCACAGTTTAACTTTGCAGCACAATTTTATGTACGTCAAACTCAAGGAAGGTCATTGCTAGTCTTGGCCAAATTCCTAAGAACTACACTGCTCAAAGAAATAAAGGGAACACTTAAACAGCACAATGTAACTCTAAGTCAATAACTCTTCTGTAAAATCTACCTGTCCAGTTATGAAGCAACACTGATTGTGAATCAATTTCTCCTGCTGTTCTGCAAATGGAACAGACAACCGGTAGAAATGATAGGCAATTAGAAAGATACCTCCTATAAAGGAGTGGTTCTGCAGGTGGTGACCACAGACCATTTCTCTGTTATCATCCTTTTTGGCAGTTGTTTTGGTCACTTTTGCAATTTGTCATTGCTCTCACCCCTAGAGATACAGTAGCATAAGGCGGTGTCTACAACCCACAGAAGTTGCTCAGGCAGTGTAGCTCATCCAGGATGTCACATCAATGCGAGCTGTGGCAAGAAGGGTAATTGGATGGAGCAGTTACCAGGAAACAGGCAGTACACCAGGAGATGTGGAGAGAGCCGTAAGAGGGCAACAACCCAGCAGCAAGACCACTACCTCCTCCTTTGTGCAAGGAGAAACAGTAGGAACAGTGCCAGAGCCCTGCAAAATGACCTCCAGCAGGCCACTAACATCCATGTGTCTGTTCAAACTGTCAGAAACAGACTTCATGAGGGTGGTATGAGGGCCCAATGTCCACAAGTGGGTGTTGGGCTTACAGCCCAACACTGTGCAGGGCTATTGACATTTGCCAGAGTACACCAAGTTTGGCAAATACTACATTGGCGCTCTATGCTCTTCACGGATGAGAGTAGGTTCACATTGAGCACATGTGACAGACGTGACAGAGTCTGGAGATGCTGTAGAGAATGTTCTGCTGCCTGCAACATCCTCCAGTATGACCAGTTTGGCAGTGGGTCAGTAATGGTGTGGGGAGGCATTTTGATTTTCCACTTTGATTTTGAGTACCATTCTAAATCCAGACCTCCATGGGATATTCATTTTAATTTAGATTGATCATTTTTATGCTTTATTGTCCTCAACGCATTCCACTATGTAATGAATAAAGATTTGCAACTGGAATATTTCATTTAGTGATATCTAGGATATGGTATTTTAGTGTTCCCTTTATTTTTTTGAGCAGTGTATTTTATAATCAACCACTTCTATGTCCCCGTTCAGTCCATTACACTAACCAAGCTACACTTCAGGCCTCAGGGCAGTCAACTTTCTAATACACAGTGCTTATCAGTCCCATCCACTTGGGTTGATGGCCCACCCAGACAATTTTATTGTTGCATCCTTCCCAGACAGTAGGCTTCCAGGCAGTCAAACTTCCACTTAATGCTGCTCATTAGCCCTACCCAAGCTGATGTTCCACACAACCCAATCCTCAGTTGCAGTATTCCCCAAGTTTTTAATTAGTCAATAATCCTTAGATCCCTCCTGGGCTAACATCTCCTACATACCCAGCAGACTTACAAGAAGTTAATCCTCTTCAGAATTACAATGTTATCCTTCTTCAAGCTGCCTTCTTCCATAGATAGACTATACTAGCCCATTAATCCCAAGGGACAACAATGGTCTTCAGTCATATATCACTTAAAATCTTAATGATTCATTATGATGTTCCAATCTTTCTGTAAATAATGTTGGCTGTCATTAAGTTTTAACCCCTTTCAGACAGGATACGTACTAATACGTATCTGTGCCCTGGGCCTTATGGACCAAATATGCATTAGTACGCATCGGCGATTCGCCACCGGGTCGGAGTCGATCGCAGCATTCCGGTGGCAAGAGGAGGTAAGCGCCAGTACTCACCTCCTCTCCGGCCGGGTCCCGTGGTTGTCATGTGATGTCGTCATGATGACATCTGGTTCACCTGACACCAGGAAGATATTTTGATCATGCGCAGTGCACGATCACAGTAACTTCTCCCTCTGCAGCTGTGACAGCCTGTATAGCACAGGGATGCTGCTGCATTCCTGTCCTATACAGGAGATCAGAATGTAAAAAGTGAAAGTTCCATAGTGGGACAATGTGTAAAAGTTAAAAAAGAATCAGAAAGTGAAAAAAAAAATTGTAAAAATATAAAAAAAAAAATGAAAAAAATAATCCCCAAAAATAAAAATATATTGTACCCATTAGTGTTGAGCCACCCCCGTAGTGTTCGAGTTCGGTTCGGTTCGTCGAACACCCTTGTGTTCGCCGAACTGTTCGTCGAACACCTTCGAACACCGTTAAAACCAATGGCAGGCAAACAAAAACACATAGAAACACATAGAAAACACTTTCAAATGTGACCAAAAGCTGACAAACTGCTCAGAAGACATAACTAACACATGGAAAAGAGACAAGTACATATAGTCATGCGAAAAGAAAAGAGGTGGAGGAGTAAAAGGAGGGGGAGACACAGATATAGGCATGTCATGCCCTTCTAAAATCCAAAAAGTGAGAAGCCGACACGGCCAGTCCGTTCCTGCCCGTGCCACCTCCGTGTCGCCGGGTTTGTGCCAGAGCCGCGGTGGACCCTGATGGCCAGCCCCCCTCTCCCAATACTGGTGCCTGTCCGCTGGTGGGTCGAGCGAGCCCCCTGTGGTGGAGGCAGGTCTAAGCTTTTTAATTTAAATTGTCTCTCTAATTTGAATGAATACACTTTAAATCCTTTTACAAGGATCTATTGGAGGGCAAGTCTCATGCCAGCAGCCGCGTAATTCCAGCTCCAGTAGCGTCCACTAAAGCTGCTGCAGTTAAAAATCTTTTATAAGGATAGAGCTCAGCGGTCCACCGCAAGGCGTCCTACCGCCAGTCCCAGCCCCTATGCCTTGGGGTGCCTCCTGATGCTCTTCACTGAGTATCCCGGGGTCCCGAAGCATTTCCTTTGAAAAAATTAAGTGTCCAAACTACAGGTGGTGTAGCTTGCTTAACAGCTGGGATAATCTGATGACTAGCAGACACTGCTACTAGGCACAAAGTATTTCCTGGGCTAGATGCAGTTAAAAATTTGTAATTAGATACTCTCGTTGGATGCTGAGAAAGCATTCCATAGAGTCTCCTGGCACGCCATATATTATTCTCTTAATAAGCTTGGGGTAGGGGTCTATGGGACCCTTTTATAGCCAAAATCACGGCCCTGTATCGCAATACGTCACCTAGGCTGAAGATAAATGGAACTGTAGCACCCCGAGGGCTTGGTTGCTACAGAGGTATTGCACCTCACCCAGAGGAGTGATATCTCACTCTCAGGTAAGGATGGAGTGTGGATCAGGACCCCGACACCTGCATGCATTACACCACATTGCCGTGGGGCAGGGCGACCAATATGCCTCTGAAATGGGCACGATAGTCCCTGTCCCTGGCTGGAGTGGGGGGAGGGAACACTGAGGAAGGGGAACCCTGTAGTGCAGGAGCAGGGAGGAAGCAGTTCCTGGGTGCATTGAGAAGGAAGTATAAAAGGTGGGCACCATCTTAGTTCAGTGCAGAGAAGTCTGAGCAGAAGTGACAGGGAGCAGGTGCTCTGCATGAGCTCTGCTCCGGAGGCGGGCCTAGTAACAGAGGCCCAGGCCTGGAAGAGGGAGAAGGAAGGAAGAGGAGCGGAGAAGGCTCCAGGAACGAGGAACGAAGGGATCCCAGGGGTGCGGACGGGCGAGTCGCCACCGCACGCCCGAATCCACCTGCGTGGAGGGGTCAGGCCAAAGGGGGAGACCGGTCCCCGAAACTAGTGGAGTCTGGAAACGACCCTCAGCTAGAAACCGGAGGCTGTGACATTTTATGTGGCGCAGCCCCTCGCTACACCCGCTAGGAAGGCACCACATAGGGTCAGGGAAACTGGCGCCAAGTTTACCAAGAGGAGGCCCGAGGCAGTCGGACAGAAGCGTTGGTAAGAAAGGCCAGACAAAGGACACACAAAGGGGGTCCTGTGAAGCGCTCCAAAGTTATCTGGGAGTTGTCTGAGAACCTCACCTGGTAAGCACAGTACGACGTGGGCAGCCGTTACCTGCAGAAGTGGTCTAGATAATAAGAACTGTGAGTAAAGGCCCTGGACTGCATCACTGACTCCGTGTCGTTACTGCTGCTGCCCTGCACCATCACCCCCATCCTCCGCATACACTGCCCTGAGGCTATACTCCTCCCGTGGGGAGTTATGCTACGCTCTGCTGCACCCACAACACCAGCCTCAGCGGTCTGCCCTGCAGCGGCGGTTCACTCTGACCGCAATCCACGGGTGGCGTAGTCAGACATTTAAACATCAAAACCACATAAATAGTTCCGCCACTGGTTTGACCGCCCTGAGCCACGGAACCGGGTCGCCGCCACGGAGTCTACAACCACCAGCATCCACCAAAAAGGGTCCGGCTCCGGGTGTCCCAAGGCCCAGAGGGTGCGTCAGAACATTTCCATCACCTTTCATAATCACCAATGGGACAAGGCAGGGATGTCCTCTGTCCCCTCTCTTATACATCCTAGTGACGGAACACCTGCATCAATTCGCCATAACCCCAATATTAGGTGGATTGAGGTGGGAGGCACTGAGTACAAGTGCTCTCTATTTGCTGATGATGTCCTAGTATATATCACTCAATCACATATATCCATCCCTGCTGTTATGGCTGAAATAGATCACTTTGTTACATGGTCAAATTTTGAAATCAATGCAGCGAAGTCTGAGGCCCTCGATGTCTCCCTCCCAAAATCCATACAAGATTCCATCCAGTCCAACTTTCCCTTTGCCTGGCCCTCACAGGGTATCAAATACTTAGGAATTCCTATTCATAGAGACCTCTCCCGTCTATGTTATCTTAATTTTGGGCCCTTTATTGAACAACTCCATACAGACCACGGTTGGCAAGTTAGAACTGTAAGATTCACTACGTGAACCACTGGTGTTTTGTGGAAAAGCACATGTACACTGTGTTCCAAATTATTATGCAAAAAGTGTTTAGGAGTGATAAGGGAAGAATTTGTTTGTTTGTCAGTTAAACTCA
This sequence comes from Phyllobates terribilis, assembly GCF_046119375.1. Lineage (NCBI taxonomy): Eukaryota > Metazoa > Chordata > Amphibia > Anura > Dendrobatidae > Phyllobates > Phyllobates terribilis. The sequence goes on along the minus strand of NW_027362763.1, from coordinate 521,549,818 downwards.
TTGATGGTGATGTGTGTCATGGCTCTTTATATCACTGTTAGCAAATGCAGACACCTGTGCTAATTAGTTTGGCAGGTGTGTCCAATGAAAGGCAAGACTACTTAAGAAGGCTGTCCCACATTATTAAGCAGCCTACATTTTCTGCCAAAATGGGAAAGAAAAACGATGTGTCGGCTGCTGAGAAGCAACAAATTGTGGAGTGTTTAGGTCAAGTCATGACTACAATCAACATTGTGCGATGATCAGGATGAAGTGTCTTGGCAATCAAGAAGTATGTAGCTGATTCACAGTACACACGTGTGCGTGCTGATAAGGGCAAATTGAGGACTCTTTCCTACAGGCAATTACGTCAGGTTAAAAGAGCAGCGGCAAAAAAGCCTTGTCATAGCAGCAGACAAGTTTTTGAAGCTGCTGGTGCCTCCAACGTCCCCCGAACAACAAGATGCAGGGTCCTTCAGAGGTTTGCAGCTGTGCGTACGCCATCCTGTCGACCTCCTCTATCCACTTCACACAAGCAGAAACAGCGCTAGTGGGCAAAACATTACATGAAGACTGATTTCAAAACTGTTTTGTTCACGGATGAGTGCCGTGCAACGCTCGATGGTCCAGATGGATGGAGTGGAGGATGGCTGGTTGATGGACACTCTACGCAAACACGGCTACAGCGCCAACAAGGAGGAGGTGGAGTAATGTTTTGTGCTGGAATCATGGGGAGAGAGATTGTCGGCCACTTTAGGATCCCTGAAGGGGTAAAGATGAACTCCATAATGTATGTGGAGTTTCTCAAACAGCACTTCCTGCCATGGTTCAAGAAGAAGAACCGTGTATTCCACAGCAAGATCATTTTTATGCATGATAATGCACCGTCTCATGCTGCACATAGCACATCTGCATCTCTGGCTGATATGGGCATAAAAGGGGACAAACTTATGCTGTGACCCCCATGCTCCCCTGACCTCTACCCCATTCAGAACCTCTGGAGCATCATCAAAAGGAGTGTCTATGATGGCGGGAGGTAGTTCACATCTAAGCAACAGCTCTGGGAGGGTATTCTGTCCTCATGCAAAACAACTGAAGCAGAAACCATCCAAAACCTGACAAATTCAATGGACGAGAGAGTTCAGAAGCTCCTTTCGAACAAGGGGTCCTATGTGCAAATGTAACATCACCTAGAATAAAGTTTTGAGTTGAAAACTGTTTGATTTCAGTTTCTAATAATCTGCTAATGCTTATAATTTCAAAAATGACCATTTTTTTGGTCTTTATTAAAATGAAAAGGTTGATCGAAAAGTGTGGGGGATCTAAGAGTGTGGCATCCCAGTAGTCAGGATTACTTCGAATTCTGACAATCTGAGGGTCATGTTGCAGGTAGTGCAGCAAGAAGGCACTTATGTGTCTTGCGCATCTCGGAGCCCCAAAATTATTTTCCGGGCTAGATGCAGCTAAAAATTATTATTAATTTTAAATCTGGCGGAGCTTAGTATAGATGGCCTAATAGAATCAGTACTGCACACTGCTACAAAGCCCAAATTATTTTCCAGCCAAGATACAGATAAACATGATTAGTAATTTGAAAGCTTAAAACGTTTGGTGAGGTGATTTTAACCAATCATCAAGCTTTTACTCTCCCCAGGATGACACAGAGGTAGAAAAGTCGTTTCGGATCCATGATTTGTTCATCTTTATGAACGTGAGTCTGTCTACATTATCAGTGGAGAGCCGCGTGCTTATCTGTCAACACACCACCAGCAGCGCTGAACACACGTTCAGACAGAACGCTGGCTGCGGGGCATGACAAGATCTCTAAGGCATAAGTGGCTAGCTCCGGCCATTTATCCAGATTGGAAGCCCAAAAACAGCAAGGGTCCAGTGACACAGTCATGGCTTCAATGTTTACTTGGAGATACTCCTGTACCATCGTCTCTAGGCGTTGACTATGTGTCAGACTTCTTGTCTCCTGTGGCCTTGCAAAGGATGGGCTAAAAAAGTGGTGAAATGATTCCGCAAAATTGATGTTACAAGCAGATACTGTGTTTCTGTTACGGTTTGAGTGCTGAACACTTGACGGTCCCACGGTTGGCAAGTTGGAACTGTGAGATTCACTACATGCACCACTGGTGTTTTGTGGAGGTCAGTATAGATGGACTATTTTTTCAGAGCTAGATGAAGAAAAAAATTATATTCAATTTGCAACCTGATGGAGGTCAGTATAGATGGACTAATAGACCAAGTCCCACACACTGCTAGAAGCCCAAATATTTTTTCAGAGCTAGATGCAGAAAAAAATTATATTCAATTTGCAACCTGATGGAGGTCAGTATAGATGGACTAATAGAACAAGTCCCACACACTGCTAGAAGCCCAAATATTTTTTCAGAGCTAGATGCAGAAAAAAATTATATTCAATTTGCAACCTGATAGAGGTCAGTATAGATGGACTAATAGAACAAGTCCCACACACTGCTAGAAGCCCAAATATTTTTTCAGAGCTAGATGCAGAAAAAAATTATTTTTAATTTGCAACCTGATGGAGGTCAGTATAGATGGACTAATAGACCAAGTCCCACACACTGCTAGAAGCCCAAATATTTTTTCAGAGCTAGATGCAGAAAAAAATTATATTCAATTTGCAACCTGATGGAGGTCAGTATAGATGGACTAATAGACCAAGTCCCACACACTGCTAGAAGCCCAAATATTTTTTCAGAGCTAGATGCAGAACAAAATTATATTCAATTTGCAACCTGATGGAGGTCAGTATAGATGGACTAATAGAACAAGTCCCACACACTGCTAGAAGCCCAAATATTTTTTCAGAGCTAGATGCAGAAAAAAATTATATTCAATTTGCAACCTGATGGAGGTCAGTATAGATGGACTAATAGAACAAGTCCCACACAATGCTAGAAGCCCAAATATTTTTTCAGAGCTAGATGCAGAAAAAAATATTTTTAATTTGCAACCTGATGGAGGTCAGTATAGATGGACTAATCGACCAAGTCCCACACACTGCTAGAAGCCCAAATATTTTTTCAGAGCTAGATGCAGAAAAAAATTATATTCAATTTGCAACCTGATGGAGGTCAGTATAGATGGACTAATAGACCAAGTCCCACACACTGCTAGAAGCCCAAATAATTTTTCAGAGCTAGATGCAGAAAAAAAATATATTCAATTTGCAACTTGATGGAGGTCAGTATAGATGGACTAATAGACCAAGTCCCACACAATGCTAGAAGCCTAAATATTTTTTCAGAGCTAGATGCAGAAAAAAATTATATTCTATTTGCAACCTGATGGAGGTCAGAATAGATGGGCTAATAGAACAAGTCCCACACACTGCTAGAAGCCCAAATATTTTTTCAGAGCTAGATGCAGAAAAAAATTATATTCAATTTGCAACCTGATGGAGGTCAGTATAGATGGACTAATAGACCAAGTCCCACACACTTCTAGAAGCCCAAATATTTTTTCAGAGCTAGATGCAGAAAAAATTATATTCAATTTGCAACCTGATGGAGGTCAGTATAGATGGACTAATAGACCAAGTCCCACACACTGCTAGAAGCCCAAATATTTTTTCAGAGATAGATGCAGAAAAAAATTATATTGAATTTGCAACCTGATGGAGGTCAGTATAGATGGACTAATAGACCAAGTCCCACACACTGCTAGAAGCCCAAATATTTTTTCAGAGCTAGATGCAGAAAAAATTATTTTTAATTTGCAACCTGATGGAGGTCAGTATAGATGGACTAATAGACCAAGTCCCACACACTGCTAAAAGCCCAAATATTTTTTCAGAGCTAGTTGCAGAAAAAAAATATTTTTAATTTGCAACCTGATGGAGGTCAGTATAGATGGACTAATAGACCAAGTCCCACACACTGCTAGAAGCCCAAATATTTTTTCAGAGCTAGATGCCGAAAAAAAATATTTTTAATTTGCAACCTGATGGAGGTCAGTATAGATGGACTAATAGACCAAGTCCCACACACTGCTAGAAGCCCAAATATTTTTTCAGAGCTAGATGCAGAAAAAAATTATATTCAATTTGCAACCTGATGGAGGTCAGTATAGATGGACTAATAGACCAAGTCCCACACACTGCTAGAAGCCCAAATATTTTTTCAGAGCTAGATGCAGAAAAAAATTATATTCAATTTGCAACCTGATGGAGGTCAGTATAGATGGACTAATAGAACAAGTCCCACACACTGCTAGAAGCCCAAATATTTTTTCAGAGCTAGATGCAGAAAAAAATTATATTCAATTTGCAACCTGATGGAGGTCAGTATAGATGGACTAATAGAACAAGTCCCACACACTGCTAGAAGCCCAAATATTTTTTCAGAGCTAGATGCAGAAAAAAAATATTTTTAATTTGCAACCTGATGGAGGTCAGTATAGATGGACTAATAGACCAAGTCCCACACACTGCTAGAAGCCCAAATATTTTTTTCAGAGCTAGATGCAGAAAAAAATTATATTCAATTTGCAACCTGATGGAGGTCAGTATAGATGGACTAATAGACCAAGTCCCACACACTGCTAGAAGCCCAAATATTTTTTCAGAGCTAGATGCAGAAAAAAAATATATTCAATTTGCAACCTGATGGAGGTCAGTATAGATGGACTAATAGACCAAGTCCCACACACTGCTAGAAGCCTAAATATTTTTTCAGAGCTAGATGCAGAAAAAAATTATATTCTATTTGCAACCTGATGGAGGTCAGTATAGATGGACTAATAGAACAAGTCCCACACACTGCTAGAAGCCCAAATATTTTTTCAGAGCTAGATGCAGAAAAAAATTATATTCAATTTGCAACCTGATGGAGGTCAGTATAGATGGACTAATAGACCAAGTCCCACACACTGCTAGGAGCCCAAATATTTTTTCAGAGCTAGATGCAGAAAAAAATTATATTCAATTTGCAACCTGATGGAGGTCAGTATAGATGGACTAATAGACCAAGTCCCACACACTTCTAGAAGCCCAAATATTTTTTCAGAGCTAGATGCAGAAAAAATTATATTCAATTTGCAACCTGATGGAGGTCAGTATAGATGGACTAATAGACCAAGTCCCACACACTGCTAGAAGCCCAAATATTTTTTCAGAGCTAGATGCAGAAAAAAATTATATTCAATTTGCAACCTGATGGAGGTCAGTATAGATGGACTAATAGAACAAGTCCCACACACTGCTAGAAGCCCAAATATTTTTTCAGAGCTAGATGCAGAAAAAAATTATATTCAATTTGCAACCTGATGGAGGTCAGTATAGATGGACTAATAGAACAAGTCCCACACACTGCTAGAAGCCCAAATATTTTTTCAGAGCTAGATGCAGAAAAAAAATATTTTTAATTTGCAACCTGATGGAGGTCAGTATAGATGGACTAATAGACCAAGTCCCACACACTGCTAGAAGCCCAAATATTTTTTCAGGGCTAGATGCAGAAAAAAATTATATTCAATTTGCAACCTGATGGAGGTCAGTATAGATGGACTAATAGACCAAGTCCCACACACTGCTAGAAGCCCAAATATTTTTTCAGAGCTAGATGCAGAAAAAAAATATATTCAATTTGCAACCTGATGGAGGTCAGTATAGATGGACTAATAGACCAAGTCCCACACACTGCTAGAAGCCTAAATATTTTTTCAGAGCTAGATGCAGAAAAAAATTATATTCTATTTGCAACCTGATGGAGGTCAGTATAGATGGACTAATAGAACAAGTCCCACACACTGCTAGAAGCCCAAATATTTTTTCAGAGCTAGATGCAGAAAAAAATTATATTCAATTTGCAACCTGATGGAGGTCAGTATAGATGGACTAATAGACCAAGTCCCACACACTGCTAGGAGCCCAAATATTTTTTCAGAGCTAGATGCAGAAAAAAATTATATTGAATTTGCAACCTGATGGAGGTCAGTATAGATGGACTAATAGACCAAGTCCCACACACTGCTAGAAGCCCAAATATTTTTTCAGAGCTAGATGCAGAAAAAAATTATTTTTAATTTGCAACCTGATGGAGGTCTGTATAGATGGACTAATAGACCAAGTCCCACACACTGCTAGAAGCCCAAATATTTTTTCAGAGCTAGAAGCAGAAAAAAAATATTTTTAATTTGCAACCTGATGGAGGTCAGTATAGCTGAACTAAAAGACCAAGTCCCACACACTGCTAGAAGCCCAAATATTTTTTCAGAGCTAGATGCAGAAAAAAATTATACTCAATTTGCAACCTGATGGAGGTCAGTATAGATGGACTAATATAACAAGTCCCACACACTGCTAGAAGCCCAAATATTTTTTCAGAGCTAGATGAAGAAAAAAAATATTTTTAATTTGCAACCTGATGGAGGTCAGTATAGATGGACTAATAGACCAAGTCCCACACACTGCTAGAAGCCCAAATATTTTTTCAGAGCTAGATGCAGAAACAAATTATATTCAATTTGCAACCTGATGGAGGTCAGTATAGATGGACTAATAGACCAAGTCCCACACACTTCTAGAAGCCCAAATATTTTTTCAGAGCTAGATGAAGAAAAAAATTATATTCAATTTGCAACCTGATGGAGGTCAGTATAGATGGACTAATAGACCAAGTCCCACACACTGCTAGAAGCCCAAATATTTTTTCAGAGCTAGATGCAGAAAAAAATTATATTGAATTTGCAACCTGATGGAGGTCAGTATAGATGGACTAATAGACCAAGTCCCACACACTGCTAGAAGCCCAAATATTTTTTCAGAGCTAGATGCAGAAAAAATTATTTTTAATTTGCAACCTGATGGAGGTCAGTATAGATGGACTAATAGAACAAGTCCCACACAATGCTAGAAGCCCAAATATTTTTTCAGAGCTAGATGCAGAAAAAAATATTTTTAATTTGCAACCTGATGGAGGTCAGTATAGATGGACTAATCGACCAAGTCCCACACACTGCTAGAAGCCCAAATATTTTTTCAGAGCTAGATGCAGAAAAAAATTATATTCAATTTGCAACCTGATGGAGGTCAGTATAGATGGACTAATAGACCAAGTCCCACACACTGCTAGAAGCCCAAATAATTTTTCAGAGCTAGATGCAGAAAAAAAATATATTCAATTTGCAACTTGATGGAGGTCAGTATAGATGGACTAATAGACCAAGTCCCACACACTGCTAGAAGCCTAAATATTTTTTCAGAGCTAGATGCAGAAAAAAATTATATTCTATTTGCAACCTGATGGAGGTCAGAATAGATGGGCTAATAGACCAAGTCCCACACACTTCTAGAAGCCCAAATATTTTTTCAGAGCTAGATGCAGAAAAAATTATATTCAATTTGCAACCTGATGGAGGTCAGTATAGATGGACTAATAGACCAAGTCCCACACACTGCTAGAAGCCCAAATATTTTTTCAGAGATAGATGCAGAAAAAAATTATATTGAATTTGCAACCTGATGGAGGTCAGTATAGATGGACTAATAGACCAAGTCCCACACACTGCTAGAAGCCCAAATATTTTTTCAGAGCTAGATGCAGAAAAAATTATTTTTAATTTGCAACCTGATGGAGGTCAGTATAGATGGACTAATAGACCAAGTCCCACACACTGCTAAAAGCCCAAATATTTTTTCAGAGCTAGTTGCAGAAAAAAATTATTTTTAATTTGCAACCTGATGGAGGTCAGTATAGATGGACTAATAGACCAAGTCCCACACACTGCTAGAAGCCCAAATATTTTTTCAGAGCTAGATGCCGAAAAAAAATATTTTTAATTTGCAACCTGATGGAGGTCAGTATAGATGGACTAATAGACCAAGTCCCACACACTGCTAGAAGCCCAAATATTTTTTCAGAGCTAGATGCAGAAAAAAAATATTTTTAATTTGCAACCTGATGGAGGTCAGTATAGATGGACTAATAGACCAAGTCCCACACACTGCTAGAAGCCCAAATATTTTTTCAGAGCTAGATGCAGAAAAAAATTATATTCAATTTGCAACCTGATGGAGGTCAGTATAGATGGACTAATAGACCAAGTCCCACACACTGCTAGAAGCCCAAATATTTTTTCAGAGCTAGATGCAGAAAAAAATTATTTTTAATTTGCAACCTGATGGAGGTCAGTATAGATGGACTAATAGACTAAGTCCCACACACTGCTAGAAGCCCAAATATTTTTTCAGAGCTAGATGCAGAAAAAAATTATATTCAATTTGCAACCTGATGGAGGTCAGTATAGATGGACTAATAGACCAAGTCCCACACACTGCTAGAAGCCCAAATATTTTTTCAGAGCTAGATGCAGAAAAAAATTATATTCAATTTGCAACCTGATGGAAGTCAGTATAGATGGACTAATAGAACAAGTCCCACACACTGCTAGAAGCCCAAATATTTTTTCAGAGCTAGATGCAGAAAAAAATTATATTCAATTTGCAACCTGATGGAGGTCAGTATAGATGGACTAATAGAACAAGTCCCACACACTGCTAGAAGCCCAAATATTTTTTCAGAGCTAGATGCAGAAAAAAAATATTTTTAATTTGCAACCTGATGGAGGTCAGTATAGATGGACTAATAGACCAAGTCCCACACACTGCTAGAAGCCCAAATATTTTTTCAGAGCTAGATGCAGAAAAAAATTATATTCAATTTGCAACCTGATGGAGGTCAGTATAGATGGACTAATAGACCAAGTCCCACACACTGCTAGAAGCCCAAATATTTTTTCAGAGCTAGATGCAGAAAAAAAATATATTCAATTTGCAACCTGATGGAGGTCAGTATAGATGGACTAATAGACCAAGTCCCACACACTGCTAGAAGCCTAAATATTTTTTCAGAGCTAGATGCAGAAAAAAATTATATTCTATTTGCAACCTGATGGAGGTCAGTATAGATGGACTAATAGAACAAGTCCCACACACTGCTAGAAGCCCAAATATTTTTTCAGAGCTAGATGCAGAAAAAAATTATATTCAATTTGCAACCTGATGGAGGTCAGTATAGATGGACTAATAGACCAAGTCCCACACACTGCTAGGAGCCCAAATATTTTTTCAGAGCTAGATGCAGAAAAAAATTATATTGAATTTGCAACCTGATGGAGGTCAGTATAGATGGACTAATAGACCAAGTCCCACACACTGCTAGAAGCCCAAATATTTTTTCAGAGCTAGATGCAGAAAAAAATTATTTTTAATTTGCAACCTGATGGAGGTCTGTATAGATGGACTAATAGACCAAGTCCCACACACTGCTAGAAGCCCAAATATTTTTTCAGAGCTAGAAGCAGAAAAAAAATATTTTTAATTTGCAACCTGATGGAGGTCAGTATAGCTGAACTAAAAGACCAAGTCCCACACACTGCTAGAAGCCCAAATATTTTTTCAGAGCTAGATGCAGAAAAAAATTATACTTAATTTGCAACCTGATGGAGGTCAGTATAGATGGACTAATATAACAAGTCCCACACACTGCTAGAAGCCCAAATATTTTTTCAGAGCTAGATGAAGAAAAAAAATATTTTTAATTTGCAACCTGATGGAGGTCAGTATAGATGGACTAATAGACCAAGTCCCACACACTGCTAGAAGCCCAAATATTTTTTCAGAGCTAGATGCAGAAACAAATTATATTCAATTTGCAACCTGATGGAGGTCAGTATAGATGGACTAATAGACCAAGTCCCACACACTTCTAGAAGCCCAAATATTTTTTCAGAGCTAGATGAAGAAAAAAATTATATTCAATTTGCAACCTGATGGAGGTCAGTATAGATGGACTAATAGACCAAGTCCCACACACTGCTAGAAGCCCAAATATTTTTTCAGAGCTAGATGCAGAAAAAAATTATATTGAATTTGCAACCTGATGGAGGTCAGTATAGATGGACTAATAGACCAAGTCCCACACACTGCTAGAAGCCCAAATATTTTTTCAGAGCTAGATGCAGAAAAAATTATTTTTAATTTGCAACCTGATGGAGGTCAGTATAGATGGACTAATAGACCAAGTCCCACACACTGCTAAAAGCCCAAATATTTTTTCAGAGCTAGATGCAGAAAAAAATTATTTTTAATTTGCAACCTGATGGAGGTCAGTATAGATGGACTAATAGACCAAGTCCCACACACTGCTAGAAGCCCAAATATTTTTTCAGAGCTAGATGTAGAAAAAAATTATATTCAATTTGCAACCTGATGGAGGTCAGTATAGATGGACTAATAGACCAAGTACCACACACTGCTAGAAGCCCAAATATTTTTTCAGAGCTAGATGCAGAAAAAAATTATATTCAATTTGCAACCTGATGGAGGTCAGTATAGATGGACTAATAGAACAAGTCCCACACACTGCTAGAAGCCTAAATATTTTTTCAGAGCTAGATGCAGAAAAAAATTATATTCTATTTGCAACCTGATGGAGGTCAGTATAGATGGACTAATAGAACAAGTCCCACACACTGCTAGAAGGCCAAATATTTTTTCAGAGCTAGATACAGAAAAAAATTATATTCAATTTGCAACCTGATGGAGGTCAGTATAGATGGACTAATAGACCAAGTCCCACACACTGCTAGAAGCCCAAATATTTTTTCAGAGCTAGATGCAGAAAAAAAATATTTTTAATTTGCAACCTGATGGAGATCAGTATAGATGGACTAACAGACCAAGTCCCACACACTGCTAGAAGCCCAAATATTTTTTCAGAGCTAGATGCAGAAAAAAATTATATTCAATTTGCAACCTCATGGAGGTCATTATAGATGGACTAATAGACCAAGTCCCACACACTGCTAGAAGCCCAAATATTTTTTCAGAGCTAGATGCAGAAAAAAATTATATTCAATTTGCAACCTGATGGAGGTCAGTATAGATGGACTAATAGACCAAGTCCCACACACTGCTAGAAGCCCAAATATTTTTTCAGAGCTAGATGCAGAAAAAAATTATATTCTATTTCCAACCTGATGGAGGTCAGTATAGATGGACTAATAGAACAAGTCCCACACACTGCTAGAAGCCCAAATATTTTTTCAGAGCTAGATGCAGAAAAAAATTATATTCAATTTGCAACCTGATGGAGGTCAGTATAGATGGACTAATAGACCAAGTCCCACAAACTGCTAGAAGCCCAAATATTTTTTCAGAGCTAGATGCAGAAAAAAATTATATTCAATTTGCAACCTGATGGAGGTCAGTATAGATGGACTAATAGACCAAGTCCCACCCACTGCTAGAAGCCCAAATATTTTTTCAGAGCTAGATGCAGAAAAAAATTATTTTTAATTTGCAACCTGATGGAGGTCTGTATAGATGGACTAATAGACCAAGTCCCACACACTGCTAGAAGCCCAAATATTTTTTCAGAGCTAGATGCAGAAAAATATTATACTCAATTTGCAACCTGATGGAGGTCAGTATAGATGGACTAATAGAACAAGTCCCACACACTGCTAGAAGCCCAAATATTTTTTCAGAGCTAGATGAAGAAAAAAATTATTTTTAATTTGCAACCTGATGGAGGTCAGTATAGATGGACTAATAGACCAAATCCCACACATTGCTAAAAGCCCAAATATTTTTTCAGAGCTAGATGCAGAAACAAATTATATTCAATTTGCAACCTGATGGAGGTCAGTATAGATGGGCTAATAGACCAAGTCCCACACACTGCTAGAAGCCTAAATATTTTTTCAGAGCTAGATGCAGAAAAAAATTATATTCTATTTGCAACCTGATGGAGGTCAGTATAGATGGACTAATAGAACAAGTCCCACACACTGCTAGAAGCCCAAATATTTTTTCAGAGCTAGATGCAGAAAAAAATTATATTCAATTTGCAACCTGATGGAGGTCAGTATAGATGGACTAATAGACCAACTCCCACACACTGCTAGAAGCCCAAATATTTTTTCAGAGCTAGATGCAGAAAAAAATTATATTGAATTTGCAACCTGATGGAGGTCAGTATAGATGGACTAATAGACCAAGTCCCACACACTGCTAGAAGCCCAAATATTTTTTCAGAGCTAGATGCAGAAAAAAATTATTTTTAATTTGCAACCTGATGGAGGTCTGTATAGATGGACTAATAGACCAAGTCCCACACACTGCTAGAAGCCCAAATATTTTTTCAGAGCTAGAAGCAGAAAAAAAATATTTTTAATTTGCAACCTGATGGAGGTCAGTATAGCTGGACTAAAAGACCAAGTCCCACACACTGCTAGAAGCCCAAATATTTTTTCAGAGCTAGATGCAGAAAAAAATTATACTCAATTTGCAACCTGATGGAAGTCAGTATAGATGGACTAATAGACCAAGTCCCACACACTTCTAGAAGCCCAAATATTTTTTCAGAGCTAGATGAAGAAAAAAATTATATTCAATTTGCAACCTGATGGAGGTCAGTATAGATGGACTAATAGACCAAGTCCCACACACTGCTAGAAGCCCAAATATTTTTTCAGAGCTAGATGCAGAAAAAAATTATATTGAATTTGCAACCTGATGGAGGTCAGTATAGATGGACTAATAGACCAAGTCCCACACACTGCTAGAAGCCCAAATATTTTTTCAGAGCTAGATGCAGAAAAAATTATTTTTAATTTGCAACCTGATGGAGGTCAGTATAGATGGACTAATAGACCAAGTCCCACACACTGCTAAAAGCCCAAATATTTTTTCATAGCTAGATGCAGAAAAAAATTATTTTTAATTTGCAACCTGATGGAGGTCAGTATAGATGGACTAATAGACCAAGTCCCACACACTGCTAGAAGCCCAAATATTTTTTCAGAGCTAGATGTAGAAAAAATTATATTCAATTTGCAACCTGATGGAGGTCAGTATAGATGGACTAATAGACCAAGTACCACACACTGCTAGAAGCCCAAATATTTTTTCAGAGCTAGATGCAGAAAAAAATTATATTCAATTTGCAACCTGATGGAGGTCAGTATAGATGGACTAATAGAACAAGTCCCACACACTGCTAGAAGCCTAAATATTTTTTCAGAGCTAGATGCAGAAAAAAATTATATTCTATTTGCAACCTGATGGAGGTCAGTATAGATGGACTAATAGAACAAGTCCCACACACTGCTAGAAGGCCAAATATTTTTTCAGAGCTAGATGCAGAAAAAAATTATATTCAATTTGCAACCTGATGGAGGTCAGTATAGATGGACTAATAGACCAAGTCCCACACACTGCTAGAAGCCCAAATATTTTTTCAGAGCTAGATGCAGAAAAAAATATTTTTAATTTGCAACCTGATGGAGGTCAGTATAGATGGACTAATAGACCAAGTCCCACACACTGCTAAAAGCCCAAATATTTTTTCATAGCTAGATGCAGAAAAAAATTATTTTTAATTTGCAACCTGATGGAGGTAAGTATAGATGGACTAATAGACCAAGTCCCACACACTGCTAGAAGCCCAAATATTTTTTCAGAGCTAGATGCAGAAAAAAAATATTTTTAATTTGCAACCTGATGGAGGTCAGTATAGATGGACTAACAGACCAAGTCCCACACACTGCTAGAAGCCCAAATATTTTTTCAGAGCTAGATGCAGAAAAAAATTATACTCAATTTGCAACCTCATGGAGGTCATTATAGATGGACTAATAGACCAAGTCCCACACACTGCTAGAAGCCCAAATATTTTTTCAGAGCTAGATGCAGAAAAAAATTATATTCAATTTGCAACCTGATGGAGGTCAGTATAGATGGACTAATAGACCAAGTCCCACACACTGCTAGAAGCCTAAATATTTTTTCAGAGCTAGATGCAGAAAAAAATTATATTCTGTTTCCAACCTGATGGAGGTCAGTATAGATGGACTAATAGAACAAGTCCCACACACTGCTAGAAGCCCAAATATTTTTTCAGAGCTAGATGCAGAAAAAAATTATATTCAATTTGCAACCTGATGGAGGTCAGTATAGATGGACTAATAGACCAAGTCCCACAAACTGCTAGAAGCCCAAATATTTTTTCAGAGCTAGATGCAGAAAAAAATTATATTCAATTTGCAACCTGATGGAGGTCAGTATAGATGGACTAATAGACCAAGTACCACACACTGCTAGAAGCCCAAATATTTTTTCAGAGCTAGATGCAGAAAAAAATTATATTCAATTTGCAACCTGATGGAGGTCAGTATAGATGGACTAATAGAACAAGTCCCACACACTGCTAGAAGCCTAAATATTTTTTCAGAGCTAGATGCAGAAAAAAATTATATTCTATTTGCAACCTGATGGAGGTCAGTATAGATGGACTAATAGAACAAGTCCCACACACTGCTAGAAGGCCAAATATTTTTTCAGAGCTAGATACAGAAAAAAATTATATTCAATTTGCAACCTGATGGAGGTCAGTATAGATGGACTAATAGACCAAGTCCCACACACTGCTAGAAGCCCAAATATTTTTTCAGAGCTAGATGCAGAAAAAAAATATTTTTAATTTGCAACCTGATGGAGATCAGTATAGATGGACTAACAGACCAAGTCCCACACACTGCTAGAAGCCCAAATATTTTTTCAGAGCTAGATGCAGAAAAAAATTATATTCAATTTGCAACCTCATGGAGGTCATTATAGATGGACTAATAGACCAAGTCCCACACACTGCTAGAAGCCCAAATATTTTTTCAGAGCTAGATGCAGAAAAAAATTATATTCAATTTGCAACCTGATGGAGGTCAGTATAGATGGACTAATAGACCAAGTCCCACACACTGCTAGAAGCCCAAATATTTTTTCAGAGCTAGATGCAGAAAAAAATTATATTCTATTTCCAACCTGATGGAGGTCAGTATAGATGGACTAATAGAACAAGTCCCACACACTGCTAGAAGCCCAAATATTTTTTCAGAGCTAGATGCAGAAAAAAATTATATTCAATTTGCAACCTGATGGAGGTCAGTATAGATGGACTAATAGACCAAGTCCCACAAACTGCTAGAAGCCCAAATATTTTTTCAGAGCTAGATGCAGAAAAAAATTATATTCAATTTGCAACCTGATGGAGGTCAGTATAGATGGACTAATAGACCAAGTCCCACCCACTGCTAGAAGCCCAAATATTTTTTCAGAGCTAGATGCAGAAAAAAATTATTTTTAATTTGCAACCTGATGGAGGTCTGTATAGATGGACTAATAGACCAAGTCCCACACACTGCTAGAAGCCCAAATATTTTTTCAGAGCTAGATGCAGAAAAATATTATACTCAATTTGCAACCTGATGGAGGTCAGTATAGATGGACTAATAGAACAAGTCCCACACACTGCTAGAAGCCCAAATATTTTTTCAGAGCTAGATGAAGAAAAAAATTATTTTTAATTTGCAACCTGATGGAGGTCAGTATAGATGGACTAATAGACCAAATCCCACACATTGCTAAAAGCCCAAATATTTTTTCAGAGCTAGATGCAGAAACAAATTATATTCAATTTGCAACCTGATGGAGGTCAGTATAGATGGGCTAATAGACCAAGTCCCACACACTGCTAGAAGCCTAAATATTTTTTCAGAGCTAGATGCAGAAAAAAATTATATTCTATTTGCAACCTGATGGAGGTCAGTATAGATGGACTAATAGAACAAGTCCCACACACTGCTAGAAGCCCAAATATTTTTTCAGAGCTAGATGCAGAAAAAAATTATATTCAATTTGCAACCTGATGGAGGTCAGTATAGATGGACTAATAGACCAACTCCCACACACTGCTAGAAGCCCAAATATTTTTTCAGAGCTAGATGCAGAAAAAAATTATATTGAATTTGCAACCTGATGGAGGTCAGTATAGATGGACTAATAGACCAAGTCCCACACACTGCTAGAAGCCCAAATATTTTTTCAGAGCTAGAAGCAGAAAAAAAATATTTTTAATTTGCAACCTGATGGAGGTCAGTATAGCTGGACTAAAAGACCAAGTCCCACACACTGCTAGAAGCCCAAATATTTTTTCAGAGCTAGATGCAGAAAAAAATTATACTCAATTTGCAACCTGATGGAAGTCAGTATAGATGGACTAATAGACCAAGTCCCACACACTTCTAGAAGCCCAAATATTTTTTCAGAGCTAGATGAAGAAAAAAATTATATTCAATTTGCAACCTGATGGAGGTCAGTATAGATGGACTAATAGACCAAGTCCCACACACTGCTAGAAGCCCAAATATTTTTTCAGAGCTAGATGCAGAAAAAAATTATATTGAATTTGCAACCTGATGGAGGTCAGTATAGATGGACTAATAGACCAAGTCCCACACACTGCTAGAAGCCCAAATATTTTTTCAGAGCTAGATGCAGAAAAAATTATTTTTAATTTGCAACCTGATGGAGGTCAGTATAGATGGACTAATAGACCAAGTCCCACACACTGCTAAAAGCCCAAATATTTTTTCATAGCTAGATGCAGAAAAAAATTATTTTTAATTTGCAACCTGATGGAGGTCAGTATAGATGGACTAATAGACCAAGTCCCACACACTGCTAGAAGCCCAAATATTTTTTCAGAGCTAGATGTAGAAAAAATTATATTCAATTTGCAACCTGATGGAGGTCAGTATAGATGGACTAATAGACCAAGTACCACACACTGCTAGAAGCCCAAATATTTTTTCAGAGCTAGATGCAGAAAAAAATTATATTCAATTTGCAACCTGATGGAGGTCAGTATAGATGGACTAATAGAACAAGTCCCACACACTGCTAGAAGCCTAAATATTTTTTCAGAGCTAGATGCAGAAAAAAATTATATTCTATTTGCAACCTGATGGAGGTCAGTATAGATGGACTAATAGAACAAGTCCCACACACTGCTAGAAGGCCAAATATTTTTTCAGAGCTAGATGCAGAAAAAAATTATATTCAATTTGCAACCTGATGGAGGTCAGTATAGATGGACTAATAGACCAAGTCCCACACACTGCTAGAAGCCCAAATATTTTTTCAGAGCTAGATGCAGAAAAAAATATTTTTAATTTGCAACCTGATGGAGGTCAGTATAGATGGACTAATAGACCAAGTCCCACACACTGCTAAAAGCCCAAATATTTTTTCATAGCTAGATGCAGAAAAAAATTATTTTTAATTTGCAACCTGATGGAGGTAAGTATAGATGGACTAATAGACCAAGTCCCACACACTGCTAGAAGCCCAAATATTTTTTCAGAGCTAGATGCAGAAAAAAAATATTTTTAATTTGCAACCTGATGGAGGTCAGTATAGATGGACTAACAGACCAAGTCCCACACACTGCTAGAAGCCCAAATATTTTTTCAGAGCTAGATGCAGAAAAAAATTATACTCAATTTGCAACCTCATGGAGGTCATTATAGATGGACTAATAGACCAAGTCCCACACACTGCTAGAAGCCCAAATATTTTTTCAGAGCTAGATGCAGAAAAAAATTATATTCAATTTGCAACCTGATGGAGGTCAGTATAGATGGACTAATAGACCAAGTCCCACACACTGCTAGAAGCCTAAATATTTTTTCAGAGCTAGATGCAGAAAAAAATTATATTCTGTTTCCAACCTGATGGAGGTCAGTATAGATGGACTAATAGAACAAGTCCCACACACTGCTAGAAGCCCAAATATTTTTTCAGAGCTAGATGCAGAAAAAAATTATATTCAATTTGCAACCTGATGGAGGTCAGTATAGATGGACTAATAGACCAAGTCCCACAAACTGCTAGAAGCCCAAATATTTTTTCAGAGCTAGATGCAGAAAAAAATTATATTCAATTTGCAACCTGATGGAGGTCAGTATAGATGGACTAATAGACCAAGTCCCACACACTGCTAGAAGCCCAAATATTTTTTCAGAGCTAGATGCAGAAAAAAATTATTTTTAATTTGCAACCTGATGGAGGTCTGTATAGATGGACTAATAGACCAAGTCCCACACACTGCTAGAAGCCCAAATATTTTTTCAGAGCTAGATGCAGAAAAAAATTATTTTTAATTTACAACCTGATGGAGGTCAGTATAGATGGACTAATAGACCAAGTCCCACACACTGCTAGAAGCCCAAATATTTTTTCAGAGCTAGATGCAGAAAAATATTATACTCAATTTGCAACCTGATGGAGGTCAGTATAGATGGACTAATAGAACAAGTCCCACACACTGCTAGAAGCCCAAATATTTTTTCAGAGCTAGATGAAGAAAACAATTATTTTTAATTTGCAACCTGATGGAGGTCAGTATAGATGGACTAATAGACCAAATCCCACACATTGCTAAAAGCCCAAATATTTTTTCAGAGCTAGATGCAGAAACAAATTATATTCAATTTGCAACCTGATGGAGGTCAGTATAGATGGACTAATAGACCAAGTCCCACACACTGCTAGAAGCCTAAATATTTTTTCAGAGCTAGATGCAGAAAAAAATTATATTCTATTTGCAACCTGATGGAGGTCAGTATAGATGGACTAATAGAACAAGTCCCACACACTGCTAGAAGCCCAAATATTTTTTCAGAGCTAGATGCAGAAAAAAATTATATTCAATTTGCAACCTGATGGAGGTCAGTATAGATGGACTAATAGACCAAGTCCCACACACTGCTAGAAGCCCAAATATTTTTTCAGAGCTAGATGCAGAAAAAAATTATATTGAATTTGCAACCTGATGGAGGTCAGTATAGATGGACTAATAGACCAAGTCCCACACACTGCTAGAAGCCCAAATATTTTTTCAGAGCTAGATGCAGAAAAAAATTATTTTTAATTTGCAACCTGATGGAGGTCTGTATAGATGGACTAATAGACCAAGTCCCACACACTGCTAGAAGCCCAAATATTTTTTCAGAGCTAGAAGCAGAAAAAAAATATTTTTAATTTGCAACCTGATGGAGGTCAGTATAGCTGGACTAAAAGACCAAGTCCCACACACTGCTAGAAGCCCAAATATTTTTTCAGAGCTAGATGCAGAAAAAAATTATACTCAATTTGCAACCTGATGGAGGTCAGTATAGATGGACTAATAGACCAAGTCCCACACACTTCTAGAAGCCCAAATATTTTTTCAGAGCTAGATGAAGAAAAAAATTATATTCAATTTGCAACCTGATGGAGGTCAGTATAGATGGACTAATAGACCAAGTCCCACACACTGCTAGAAGCCCAAATATTTTTTCAGAGCTAGATGCAGAAAAAAATTATATTGAATTTGCAACCTGATGGAGGTCAGTATAGATGGACTAATAGACCAAGTCCCACACACTGCTAGAAGCCCAAATATTTTTTCAGAGCTAGATGCAGAAAAAATTACTTTTAATTTGCAACCTGATGGAGGTCAGTATAGATGGACTAATAGACCAAGTCCCACACACTGCTAAAAGCCCAAATATTTTTTCATAGCTAGATGCAGAAAAAAATTATTTTTAATTTGCAACCTGATGGAGGTCAGTATAGATGGACTAATAGACCAAGTCCCACACACTGCTAGAAGCCCAAATATTTTTTCAGAGCTAGATGTAGAAAAAATTATATTCAATTTGCAACCTGATGGAGGTCAGTATAGATGGACTAATAGACCAAGTACCACACACTGCTAGAAGCCCAAATATTTTTTCAGAGCTAGATGCAGAAAAAAATTATATTCAATTTGCAACCTGATGGAGGTCAGTATAGATGGACTAATAGAACAAGTCCCACACACTGCTAGAAGCCTAAATATTTTTTCAGAGCTAGATGCAGAAAAAAATTATATTCTATTTGCAACCTGATGGAGGTCAGTATAGATGGACTAATAGAACAAGTCCCACACACTGCTAGAAGGCCAAATATTTTTTCAGAGCTAGATGCAGAAAAAAATTATATTCAATTTGCAACCTGATGGAGGTCAGTATAGATGGACTAATAGACCAAGTCCCACACACTGCTAGAAGCCCAAATATTTTTTCAGAGCTAGATGCAGAAAAAAATATTTTTAATTTGCAACCTGATGGAGGTCAGTATAGATGGACTAATAGACCAAGTCCCACACACTGCTAAAAGCCCAAATATTTTTTCATAGCTAGATGCAGAAAAAAATTATTTTTAATTTGCAACCTGATGGAGGTAAGTATAGATGGACTAATAGACCAAGTCCCACACACTGCTAGAAGCCCAAATATTTTTTCAGAGCTAGATGCAGAAAAAAAATATTTTTAATTTGCAACCTGATGGAGGTCAGTATAGATGGACTAACAGAAAAAGTCCCACACACTGCTAGAAGCCCAAATATTTTTTCAGAGCTAGATGCAGAAAAAAATTATATTCAATTTGCAACCTCATGGAGGTCATTATAGATGGACTAATAGACCAAGTCCCACACACTGCTAGAAGCCCAAATATTTTTTCAGAGCTAGATGCAGAAAAAAATTATATTCAATTTGCAACCTGATGGAGGTCAGTATAGATGGACTAATAGACCAAGTCTCACACACTGCTAGAAGCCTAAATATTTTTTCAGAGCTAGATGCAGAAAAAAATTATATTCTGTTTCCAACCTGATGGAGGTCAGTATAGATGGACTAATAGAACAAGTCCCACACACTGCTAGAAGCCCAAATATTTTTTCAGAGCTAGATGCAGAAAAAAATTATATTCAATTTGCAACCTGATGGAGGTCAGTATAGATGGACTAATAGACCAAGTCCCACAAACTGCTAGAAGCGCAAATATTTTTTCAGAGCTAGATGCAGAAAAAAATTATATTCAATTTGCAACCTGATGGAGGTCAGTATAGATGGACTAATAGACCAAGTCCCACACACTGCTAGAAGCCCAAATATTTTTTCAGAGCTAGATGCAGAAAAAAAATATTTTTAATTTGCAACCTGATGGAGGTCTGTATAGATGGACTAATAGACCAAGTCCCACACACTGCTAGAAGCCCAAATATTTTTTCAGAGCTAGATGCAGAAAAATATTATACTCAATTTTCAACCTGATGGAGGTCAGTATAGATGGACTAATAGAACAAGTCCCACACACTGCTAGAAGCCCAAATATTTTTTAAGAGCTAGATGAAGAAAAAAATTATTTTTAATTTGCAACCTGATGGAGGTCAGTATAGATGGACTAATAGACCAAATCCCACACATTGCTAAAAGCCCAAATATTTTTTCAGAGCTAGATGCAGAAACAAATTATATTCAATTTGCAACCTGATGGAGGTCAGTATAGATGGACTAATAGAACAAGTCCCACACTGCTAGAAGCCCAAATATTTTTTCAGAGCTAGATGCAGAAAAAAATTATTTTTAATTTGCAACCTGATGGAGGTCAGTATAGATGGACTAATAGACCAAGTCCCACACACTGCTAGAAGCCCAAATATTTTTTCAGAGCTAGATGTAGAAAAAAATTATATTCAATTTGCAACCTGATGGAGGTCAGTATAGATGGACTAATAGACCAAGTACCACACACTGCTAGAAGCCCAAATATTTTTTCAGAGCTAGATGCAGAAAAAAATTATATTCAATTTGCAACCTGATGGAGGTCAGTATAGATGGACTAATAGAACAAGTCCCACACACTGCTAGAAGGCCAAATATTTTTTCAGAGCTAGATGCAGAAAAAAATTATATTCAATTTGCAACCTGATGGAGGTCAGTATAGATGGACTAATAGACCAAGTCCCACACACTGCTAGAAGCCCAAATATTTTTTCAGAGCTAGATGCAGAAAAAATTATTTTTAATTTGCAACCTGATGGAGGTCAGTATAGATGGACTAATAGACCAAGTCCCACACACTGCTAAAAGCCCAAATATTTTTTCATAGCTAGATGCAGAAAAAAATTATTTTTAATTTGCAACCTGATGGAGGTCTGTATAGATGGACTAATAGACCAAGTCCCACACACTGCTAGAAGCCCAAATATTTTTTCAGAGCTAGATGCAGAAAAAAATTATTTTTAATTTGCAACCTGATGGAGGTCAGTATAGATGGACTAATAGACCAAGTCCCACACACTGCTAGAAGCCCAAATATTTTTTCAGAGCTAGATGCGGAAAAATATTATACTCAAATTGCAACCTGATGGAGGTCAGTATAGATGGACTAATAGAACAAGTCCCACACACTGCTAGAAGCCCAAATATTTTTTCAGAGCTAGATGAAGAAAAAAATTATTTTTAATTTGCAACCTGATGGAGGTCAGTATAGATGGACTAATAGACCAAATCCCACACTTTGCTAAAAGCCCAAATATTTTTTCAGAGCTAGATGCAGAAACAAATTATATTCAATTTGCAACCTGATAGAGGTCAGTATAGATGGACTAATAGAACAAGTCCCACACTGCTAGAAGCCCAAATATTTTTTCAGAGCTAGATGCAGAAAAAAATTATTTTTAATTTGCAACCTGATGGAGGTCAGTATAGATCGACTAATAGACCAAGTCCCACACACTGCTAGAAGCCCAAATATTTTTTCAGAGCTAGATGTAGAAAAAAATTATATTCAATTTGCAACCTGATGGAGGTCAGTATAGATGGACTAATAGACCAAGTACCACACACTGTTAGAAGCCCAAATATTTTTTCAGAGCTAGATGCAGAAAAAAATTATATTCAATTTGCAACCTGATGGAGGTCAGTATAGATGGACTAATAGAACAAGTCCCACACACTGCTAGAAGCCTAAATATTTTTTCAGAGCTAGATGCAGAAAAAAATTATATTCTATTTGCAACCTGATGGAGGTCAGTATAGATGGACTAATAGACCAAGTCCCACACACTGCTAGAAGCCCAAATATTTTTTCAGAGCTAGATGCAGAAAAAAATATTTTTAATTTGCAACCTGATGGAGGTCAGTATAGATGGACTAATAGACCAAGTCCCACACACTGCTAAAAGCCCAAATATTTTTTCATAGCTAGATGCAGAAAAAAATTATTTTTAATTTGCAACCTGATGGAGGTCAGTATAGATGGACTAATAGACCAAGTCCCACACACTGCTAGAAGCCCAAATATTTTTTCAGAGCTAGATGCAGAAAAAAATTATATTCAATTTGCAACCTCATGGAGGTCATTATAGATGGACTAATAGACCAAGTCCCACGCACTGCTAGAAGCCCAAATATTTTTTCAGAGCTAGATGCAGAAAAAAATTATATTCAATTTGCAACCTGATGGAGGTCAGTATAGATGGACTAATAGACCAAGTCCCACACACTGCAAGAAGCCTAAATATTTTTTCAGAGCTAGATGCAGAAAAAAATTATATTCTATTTCCAACCTGATGGAGGTCAGTATAGATGGACTAATAGAACAAGTCCCACACACTGCTAGAAGCCCAAATATTTTTTCAGAGCTAGATGCAGAAAAAAATTATATTCAATTTGCAACCTGATGGAGGTCAGTATAGATGGACTAATAGACCAAGTCCCACAAACTGCTAGAAGCCCAAATATTTTTTCAGAGCTAGATGCAGAAAAAAATTATATTCAATTTGCAACCTGATGGAGGTCAGTATAGATGGACTAATAGACCAAGTCCCACACACTGCTAGAAGCCCAAATATTTTTTCAGAGCTAGATGCAGAAAAAAATTATTTTTAATTTGCAACCTGATGGAGGTCTGTATAGATGGACTAATAGACCAAGTCCCACACACTGCTAGAAGCCCAAATATTTTTTCAGAGCTAGATGCAGAAAAAAATTATTTTTAATTTACAACCTGATGGAGGTCAGTATAGATGGACTAATAGACCAAGTCCCACACACTGCTAGAAGCCCAAATATTTTTTCAGAGCTAGATGCAGAAAAATATTATACTCAATTTGCAACCTGATGGAGGTCAGTATAGATGGACTAATAGAACAAGTCCCACAACTGCTAGAAGCCCAAATATTTTTTCAGAGCTAGATGAAGAAAAAAATTATTTTTAATTTGCAACCTGATGGAGGTCAGTATAGATGGACTAATAGACCAAGTCCCACACATTGCTAAAAGCCCAAATATTTTTTCAGAGCTAGATGCAGAAACAAATTATATTCAATTTGCAACCTGATGGAGGTCAGTATATCTGGACTAATAGAACAAGTCCCACACTGCTAGAAGCCCAAATATTTTTTCAGAGCTAGATGCAGAAAAAAATTATTTTTAATTTGCAACCTGATGGAGGTCAGTATAGATGGACTAATAGACCAAGTCCCACACACTGCTAGAAGCCCAAATATTTTTTCAGAGCTAGATGCAGAAAAAAATTATATTCAATTTGCAACCTGATGGAGGTCAGTATAGATGGACTTATAGACCAAGTCCCACACACTGCTAGAAGCCCAAATATTTTTTCAGAGCTAGATGCAGAAAAAAATTATATTGAATTTGCAACCTGATGGAGGTCAGTATACATGGACTAATAGACCAAGTCCCACACACTGCTAGAAGACCAAGTATTTTTTCAGAGATAGATGCAGAAAAAAATTATTTTTAATTTGCAACCTGATGGAGGTCAGTATAGATGGACTAATAGACCAAGTCCCACACACTGCTAGAAGCCCAAATATTTTTTCAGGGCTAGATGCAGAAAAAAATTGTATTCAATTTGCAACCTGATGGAGGTCAGTATAGATGGACTAATAGAACAAGTCGCACACACTGCTAGAAGCCCAAATATTTTTTCAGAGCTAGATGCAGAAAAAAAATATTTTTAATTTGCAACCTGATGGAGATCAGTATAGATGGACTAAAAGACCAAGTCCCACACACTGCTAGAAGCCCAAATATTTTTTCAGAGCTAGATGCAGAAAAAAATTATACTCAATTTGCAGCCTGATGGACGTCAGTATAGATGGACTAATAGAACAAGTCCCACACACTGCTAGAAGCCCAAATATTTTTTCAGAGCTAGATGAAGAAAAAAAATATATTCTATTTGCAACCTGATGGAGGTCAGTATAGATGGACTAATAGAACAAGTCCCACACACTGCTAGAAGCCTAAATATTTTTTCAGAGCTAGATGCAGAAAAAAATTATATTCAATTTGCAACCTGATGGAGGTCAGTATAGATGGACTAATAGACCAAGTCCCACACACTGCTAGAAGCCCAAATATTTTTTCAGAGCTAGATGCAGAAAAAAATTATATTGAATTTGCAACCTGATGGAGGTCAGTATAGATGGACTAATAGACCAAGTCCCACACACTGCTAGAAGCCCAAATATTTTTTCAGAGCTAGATGCAGAAAAAAATTATTTTTAATTTGCAACCTGATGGAGGTCTGTATAGATGGACTAATAGACCAAGTCCCACACACTGCTAGAAGCCCAAATATTTTTTCAGAGCTAGAAGCAGAAAAAAATATTTTTAATTTGCAACCTGATGGAGGTCAGTATAGCTGGACTAAAACACCAAGTCCCACACACTGCTAGAAGCCCAAATATTTTTTCAGAGCTAGATGCAGAAAAAAATTATACTCAATTTGCAACCTGATGGAGGTCAGTATAGATGGACGAATATAACAAGTCCCACACACTGCTAGAAGCCCAAATATTTTTTCAGAGCTAGATGAAGAAAAAAAATATTTTTAATTTGCAACCTGATGGAGGTCAGTAAAGATGGACTAATAGACCAAGTCCCACACACTGCTAGAAGTCCAAATATTTTTTCAGAGCTAGATGCAGAAACAAATTATATTCAATTTGCAACCTGATGGAGGTCATTATAGATGGACTAATAGACCAAGTCCCACACACTTCTAGAAGCCCAAATATTTTTTCAGAGCTAGATGCAGAAAAAAATTATATTCAATTTGCAACCTGATGGAGGTCAGTATAGATGGACTAATAGACCAAGTCCCACACACTGCTAGAAGCCCAAATATTTTTTCAGAGCTAGATGCAGAAAAAAATTATATTGAATTTGCAACCTGATGGAGGTCAGTATAGATGGACTAATAGACCAAGTCCCACACACTGCTAGAAGCCCAAATATTTTTTCAGAGCTAGATGCAGAAAAAATTATTTTTAATTTGCAACCTGATGGAGGTCAGTATAGATGGACTAATAGACCAAGTCCCACACACTGCTAAAAGCCCAAATATTTTTTCATAGCTAGATGCAGAAAAAAATTATTTTTAATTTGCAACCTGATGGAGGTCAGTATAGATGGACTAATAGACCAAGTCCCACACACTGCTAGAAGCCCACATATTTTTTCAGAGCTAGATGTAGAAAAAAATTATATTCAATTTGCAACCTGATGGAGGTCAGTATAGATGGACTAATAGACCAAGTACCACACACTGCTAGAAGCCCAAATATTTTTTCAGAGCTAGATGCAGAAAAAAATTATATTCAATTTGCAACCTGATGGAGGTCAGTATAGATGGACTAATAGAACAAGTCCCACACACTGCTAGAAGCCTAAATATTTTTTCAGAGCTAGATGCAGAAAAAAATTATATTCAATTTGCAACCTGATGGAGGTCAGTATAGATGGACTAATAGACCAAGTCCCACACACTGCTAGAAGCCCAAATATTTTTTCAGAGCTAGATGCAGAAAAAATTATTTTTAATTTGCAACCAGATGGAGGTCAGTATAGATGGACTAATAGACCAAGTCCCACACACTGCTAAAAGCCCAAATATTTTTTCATAGCTAGATGCAGAAAAAAATTATTTTAATTTGCAACCTGATGGAGGTCAGTATAGATGGACTAATAGACCAAGTCCCACACACTGCTAGAAGCCCAAATATTTTTTCAGAGCTAGATGCAGAAAAAAAATATTTTTAATTTGCAACCTGATGGAGGTCAGTATAGATGGACTAACAGACCAAGTCCCACACACTGCTAGAAGCCCAAATATTTTTTCAGAGCTAGATGCAGAAAAAAATTATATTCAATTTGCAACCTCATGGAGGTCATTATAGATGGACTAATAGACCAAGTCCCACCCACTGCTAGAAGCCCAAATATTTTTTCAGAGCTAGATGCAGAAAAAAATTATATTCAATTTGCAACCTGATGGAGGTCAGTATAGATGGACTAATAGACCAAGTCCCACACACTGCTAGAAGCCTAAATATTTTTTCAGAGCTAGATGCAGAAAAAAATTATATTCTATTTCCAACCTGATGGAGGTCAGTATAGATGGACTAATAGAACAAGTCCCACACACTGCTAGAAGCCCAAATATTTTTTCAGAGCTAGATGCAGAAAAAAATTATATTCAATTTGCAACCTGATGGAGGTCAGTATAGATGGACTAATAGACCAAGTCCCACAAACTGCTAGAAGCCCAAATATTTTTTCAGAGCTAGATGCAGAAAAAAATTATATTCAATTTGCAACCTGATGGAGGTCAGTATAGATGGACTAATAGACCAAGTCCCACACACTGCTAGAAGCCCAAATATTTTTTCAGAGCTAGATGCAGAAAAAAATTATTTTTAATTTGCAACCTGATGGAGGTCTGTATAGATGGACTAATAGACCAAGTCCCACACACTGCTAGAAGCCCAAATATTTTTTCAGAGCTAGATGCAGAAAAAAAATATTTTTAATTTACAACCTGATGGAGGTCAGTATAGATGGACTAATAGACCAAGTCCCACACACTGCTAGAAGCCCAAATATTTTTTCAGAGCTAGATGCAGAAAAATATTATACTCAATTTGCAACCTGATGGAGGTCAGTATAGATGGACTAATAGAACAAGTCCCACACACTGCTAGAAGCCCAAATATTTTTTCAGAGCTAGATGAAGAAAAAAATTATTTTTAATTTGCAACCTGATGGAGGTCAGTATAGATGGACTAATAGACCAAGTCCCACACACTGCTAGAAGTCCAAATATTTTTTCAGAGCTAGATGCAGAAACAAATTATATTCAATTTGCAACCTGATAGAGGTCAGTATAGATGGACTAATAGAACAAGTCCCACACTGCTAGAAGCCCAAATATTTTTTCAGAGCTAGATGCAGAAAAAAATTATTTTTAATTTGCAACCTGATGGAGGTCAGTATAGATCGACTAATAGACCAAGTCCCACACACTGCTAGAAGCCCAAATATTTTTTCAGAGCTAGATGTAGAAAAAAATTATATTCAATTTGCAACCTGATGGAGGTCAGTATAGATGGACTAATAGACCAAGTACCACACACTGCTAGAAGCCCAAATATTTTTTCAGAGCTAGATGCAGAAAAAAATTATATTCAATTTGCAACCTGATGGAGGTCAGTATAGATGGACTAATAGAACAAGTCCCACACACTGCTAGAAGCCTAAATATTTTTTCAGAGCTAGATGCAGAAAAAAATTATATTCTATTTGCAACCTGATGGAGGTCAGTATAGATGGACTAATAGACCAAGTCCCACACACTGCTAGAAGCCCAAATATTTTTTCAGAGCTAGATGCAGAAAAAAATATTTTTAATTTGCAACCTGATGGAGGTCAGTATAGATGGACTAATAGACCAAGTCCCACACACTGCTAAAAGCCCAAATATTTTTTCATAGCTAGATGCAGAAAAAAATTATTTTTAATTTGCAACCTGATGGAGGTCAGTATAGATGGACTAATAGACCAAGTCCCACACACTGCTAGAAGCCCAAATATTTTTTCAGAGCTAGATGCAGAAAAAAATTATATTCAATTTGCAACCTCATGGAGGTCATTATAGATGGACTAATAGACCAAGTCCCACGCACTGCTAGAAGCCCAAATATTTTTTCAGAGCTAGATGCAGAAAAAAATTATATTCAATTTGCAACCTGATGGAGGTCAGTATAGATGGACTAATAGACCAAGTCCCACACACTGCAAGAAGCCTAAATATTTTTTCAGAGCTAGATGCAGAAAAAAATTATATTCTATTTCCAACCTGATGGAGGTCAGTATAGATGGACTAATAGAACAAGTCCCACACACTGCTAGAAGCCCAAATATTTTTTCAGAGCTAGATGCAGAAAAAAATTATATTCAATTTGCAACCTGATGGAGGTCAGTATAGATGGACTAATAGACCAAGTCCCACAAACTGCTAGAAGCCCAAATATTTTTTCAGAGCTAGATGCAGAAAAAAATTATATTCAATTTGCAACCTGATGGAGGTCAGTATAGATGGACTAATAGACCAAGTCCCACACACTGCTAGAAGCCCAAATATTTTTTCAGAGCTAGATGCAGAAAAAAATTATTTTTAATTTGCAACCTGATGGAGGTCTGTATAGATGGACTAATAGACCAAGTCCCACACACTGCTAGAAGCCCAAATATTTTTTCAGAGCTAGATGCAGAAAAAAATTATTTTTAATTTACAACCTGATGGAGGTCAGTATAGATGGACTAATAGACCAAGTCCCACACACTGCTAGAAGCCCAAATATTTTTTCAGAGCTAGATGCAGAAAAATATTATACTCAATTTGCAACCTGATGGAGGTCAGTATAGATGGACTAATAGAACAAGTCCCACAACTGCTAGAAGCCCAAATATTTTTTCAGAGCTAGATGAAGAAAAAAATTATTTTTAATTTGCAACCTGATGGAGGTCAGTATAGATGGACTAATAGACCAAGTCCCACACATTGCTAAAAGCCCAAATATTTTTTCAGAGCTAGATGCAGAAACAAATTATATTCAATTTGCAACCTGATGGAGGTCAGTATATCTGGACTAATAGAACAAGTCCCACACTGCTAGAAGCCCAAATATTTTTTCAGAGCTAGATGCAGAAAAAAATTATTTTTAATTTGCAACCTGATGGAGGTCAGTATAGATGGACTAATAGACCAAGTCCCACACACTGCTAGAAGCCCAAATATTTTTTCAGAGCTAGATGCAGAAAAAAATTATATTCAATTTGCAACCTGATGGAGGTCAGTATAGATGGACTTATAGACCAAGTCCCACACACTGCTAGAAGCCCAAATATTTTTTCAGAGCTAGATGCAGAAAAAAATTATATTGAATTTGCAACCTGATGGAGGTCAGTATACATGGACTAATAGACCAAGTCCCACACACTTCTAGAAGACCAAGTATTTTTTCAGAGATAGATGCAGAAAAAAATTATTTTTAATTTGCAACCTGATGGAGGTCAGTATAGATGGACTAATAGACCAAGTCCCACACACTGCTAGAAGCCCAAATATTTTTTCAGGGCTAGATGCAGAAAAAAATTGTATTCAATTTGCAACCTGATGGAGGTCAGTATAGATGGACTAATAGAACAAGTCGCACACACTGCTAGAAGCCCAAATATTTTTTCAGAGCTAGATGCAGAAAAAAAATATTTTTAATTTGCAACCTGATGGAGATCAGTATAGATGGACTAAAAGACCAAGTCCCACACACTGCTAGAAGCCCAAATATTTTTTCAGAGCTAGATGCAGAAAAAAATTATACTCAATTTGCAGCCTGATGGACGTCAGTATAGATGGACTAATAGAACAAGTC
Organism: Phyllobates terribilis; assembly: GCF_046119375.1. NCBI lineage: Eukaryota > Metazoa > Chordata > Amphibia > Anura > Dendrobatidae > Phyllobates > Phyllobates terribilis. The sequence continues at coordinate 521,519,351 of NW_027362763.1, read as the reverse complement.
CCACACACTGCTAGAAGCCCAAATATTTTTTCAGAGCTAGATGAAGAAAAAAAATATATTCTATTTGCAACCTGATGGAGGTCAGTATAGATGGACTAATAGAACAAGTCCCACACACTGCTAGAAGCCCAAATATTTTTTCAGAGCTAGATGCAGAAAAAAATTATATTCAATTTGCAACCTGATGGAGGTCAGTATAGATGGACTAATAGACCAAGTCCCACACACTGCTAGAAGCCCAAATATTTTTTCAGAGCTAGATGCAGAAAAAAATTATATTGAATTTGCAACCTGATGGAGGTCAGTATAGCTGGACTAAAACACCAAGTCCCACACACTGCTAGAAGCCCAAATATTTTTTCAGAGCTAGATGCAGAAAAAAATTATACTCAATTTGCAACCTGATGGAGGTCAGTATAGATGGACGAATATAACAAGTCCCACACACTGCTAGAAGCCCAAATATTTTTTCAGAGCTAGATGAAGAAAAAAAATATTTTTAATTTGCAACCTGATGGAGGTCAGTAAAGATGGACTAATAGACCAAGTCCCACACACTGCTAGAATTCCAAATATTTTTTCAGAGCTAGATGCAGAAACAAATTATATTCAATTTGCAACCTGATGGAGGTCATTATAGATGGACTAATAGACCAAGTCCCACACACTTCTAGAAGCCCAAATATTTTTTCAGAGCTAGATGCAGAAAAAAATTATATTCAATTTGCAACCTGATGGAGGTCAGTATAGATGGACTAATAGACCAAGTCCCACACACTGCTAGAAGCCCAAATATTTTTTCAGAGCTAGATGCAGAAAAAAATTATATTGAATTTGCAACCTGATGGAGGTCAGTATAGATGGACTAATAGACCAAGTCCCACACACTGCTAGAAGCCCAAATATTTTTTCAGAGCTAGATGCAGAAAAAATTATTTTTAATTTGCAACCTGATGGAGGTCAGTATAGATGGACTAATAGACCAAGTCCCACACACTGCTAAAAGCCCAAATATTTTTTCATAGCTAGATGCAGAAAAAAATTATTTTTAATTTGCAACCTGATGGAGGTCAGTATAGATGGACTAATAGACCAAGTCCCACACACTGCTAGAAGCCCACATATTTTTTCAGAGCTAGATGTAGAAAAAAATTATATTCAATTTGCAACCTGATGGAGGTCAGTATAGATGGACTAATAGACCAAGTACCACACACTGCTAGAAGCCCAAATATTTTTTCAGAGCTAGATGCAGAAAAAAATTATATTCAATTTGCAACCTGATGGAGGTCAGTATAGATGGACTAATAGAACAAGTCCCACACACTGCTAGAAGCCTAAATATTTTTTCAGAGCTAGATGCAGAAAAAAATTATATTCAATTTGCAACCTGATGGAGGTCAGTATAGATGGACTAATAGACCAAGTCCCACACACTGCTAGAAGCCCAAATATTTTTTCAGAGCTAGATGCAGAAAAAATTATTTTTAATTTGCAACCAGATGGAGGTCAGTATAGATGGACTAATAGACCAAGTCCCACACACTGCTAAAAGCCCAAATATTTTTTCATAGCTAGATGCAGAAAAAAATTATTTTAATTTGCAACCTGATGGAGGTCAGTATAGATGGACTAATAGACCAAGTCCCACACACTGCTAGAAGCCCAAATATTTTTTCAGAGCTAGATGCAGAAAAAAAATATTTTTAATTTGCAACCTGATGGAGGTCAGTATAGATGGACTAACAGACCAAGTCCCACACACTGCTAGAAGCCCAAATATTTTTTCAGAGCTAGATGCAGAAAAAAATTATATTCAATTTGCAACCTCATGGAGGTCATTATAGATGGACTAATAGACCAAGTCCCACCCACTGCTAGAAGCCCAAATATTTTTTCAGAGCTAGATGCAGAAAAAAATTATATTCAATTTGCAACCTGATGGAGGTCAGTATAGATGGACTAATAGACCAAGTCCCACACACTGCTAGAAGCCTAAATATTTTTTCAGAGCTAGATGCAGAAAAAAATTATATTCTATTTCCAACCTGATGGAGGTCAGTATAGATGGACTAATAGAACAAGTCCCACACACTGCTAGAAGCCCAAATATTTTTTCAGAGCTAGATGCAGAAAAAAATTATATTCAATTTGCAACCTGATGGAGGTCAGTATAGATGGACTAATAGACCAAGTCCCACAAACTGCTAGAAGCCCAAATATTTTTTCAGAGCTAGATGCAGAAAAAAATTATATTCAATTTGCAACCTGATGGAGGTCAGTATAGATGGACTAATAGACCAAGTCCCACACACTGCTAGAAGCCCAAATATTTTTTCAGAGCTAGATGCAGAAAAAAATTATTTTTAATTTGCAACCTGATGGAGGTCTGTATAGATGGACTAATAGACCAAGTCCCACACACTGCTAGAAGCCCAAATATTTTTTCAGAGCTAGATGCAGAAAAAAAATATTTTTAATTTACAACCTGATGGAGGTCAGTATAGATGGACTAATAGACCAAGTCCCACACACTGCTAGAAGCCCAAATATTTTTTCAGAGCTAGATGCAGAAAAATATTATACTCAATTTGCAACCTGATGGAGGTCAGTATAGATGGACTAATAGAACAAGTCCCACACACTGCTAGAAGCCCAAATATTTTTTCAGAGCTAGATGAAGAAAAAAATTATTTTTAATTTGCAACCTGATGGAGGTCAGTATAGATGGACTAATAGACCAAGTCCCACACACTGCTAGAAGTCCAAATATTTTTTCAGAGCTAGATGCAGAAACAAATTATATTCAATTTGCAACCTGATGGAGGTCATTATAGATGGACTAATAGACCAAGTCCCACACACTTCTAGAAGCCCAAATATTTTTTCAGAGCTAGATGCAGAAAAAAATTATATTCAATTTGCAACCTGATGGAGGTCAGTATAGATGGACTAATAGACCAAGTCCCACACACTGCTAGAAGCCCAAATATTTTTTCAGAGCTAGATGCAGAAAAAAATTATATTGAATTTGCAACCTGATGGAGGTCAGTATAGATGGACTAATAGACCAAGTCCCACACACTGCTAGAAGCCCAAATATTTTTTCAGAGCTAGATGCAGAAAAAATTATTTTTAATTTGCAACCTGATGGAGGTCAGTATAGATGGACTAATAGACCAAGTCCCACACACTGCTAAAAGCCCAAATATTTTTTCATAGCTAGATGCAGAAAAAAATTATTTTTAATTTGCAACCTGATGGAGGTCAGTATAGATGGACTAATAGACCAAGTCCCACACACTGCTAGAAGCCCAAATATTTTTTCAGAGCTAGATGCAGAAAAAAATTATATTCAATTTGCAACCTGATGGAGGTCAGTATAGATGGACTTATAGACCAAGTCCCACACACTGCTAGAAGCCCAAATATTTTTTCAGAGCTAGATGCAGAAAAAAATTATATTGAATTTGCAACCTGATGGAGGTCAGTATACATGGACTAATAGACCAAGTCCCACACACTTCTAGAAGACCAAGTATTTTTTCAGAGATAGATGCAGAAAAAAATTATTTTTAATTTGCAACCTGATGGAGGTCAGTATAGATGGACTAATAGACCAAGTCCCACACACTGCTAGAAGCCCAAATATTTTTTCAGGGCTAGATGCAGAAAAAAATTGTATTCAATTTGCAACCTGATGGAGGTCAGTATAGATGGACTAATAGAACAAGTCGCACACACTGCTAGAAGCCCAAATATTTTTTCAGAGCTAGATGCAGAAAAAAAATATTTTTAATTTGCAACCTGATGGAGATCAGTATAGATGGACTAAAAGACCAAGTCCCACACACTGCTAGAAGCCCAAATATTTTTTCAGAGCTAGATGCAGAAAAAAATTATACTCAATTTGCAGCCTGATGGACGTCAGTATAGATGGACTAATAGAACAAGTCCCACACACTGCTAGAAGCCCAAATATTTTTTCAGAGCTAGATGAAGAAAAAAAATATATTCTATTTGCAACCTGATGGAGGTCAGTATAGATGGACTAATAGAACAAGTCCCACACACTGCTAGAAGCCCAAATATTTTTTCAGAGCTAGATGCAGAAAAAAATTATATTCAATTTGCAACCTGATGGAGGTCAGTATAGATGGACTAATAGACCAAGTCCCACACACTGCTAGAAGCCCAAATATTTTTTCAGAGCTAGATGCAGAAAAAAATTATATTGAATTTGCAACCTGATGGAGGTCAGTATAGCTGGACTAAAACACCAAGTCCCACACACTGCTAGAAGCCCAAATATTTTTTCAGAGCTAGATGCAGAAAAAAATTATACTCAATTTGCAACCTGATGGAGGTCAGTATAGATGGACGAATATAACAAGTCCCACACACTGCTAGAAGCCCAAATATTTTTTCAGAGCTAGATGAAGAAAAAAAATATTTTTAATTTGCAACCTGATGGAGGTCAGTAAAGATGGACTAATAGACCAAGTCCCACACACTGCTAGAATTCCAAATATTTTTTCAGAGCTAGATGCAGAAACAAATTATATTCAATTTGCAACCTGATGGAGGTCATTATAGATGGACTAATAGACCAAGTCCCACACACTTCTAGAAGCCCAAATATTTTTTCAGAGCTAGATGCAGAAAAAAATTATATTCAATTTGCAACCTGATGGAGGTCAGTATAGATGGACTAATAGACCAAGTCCCACACACTGCTAGAAGCCCAAATATTTTTTCAGAGCTAGATGCAGAAAAAAATTATATTGAATTTGCAACCTGATGGAGGTCAGTATAGATGGACTAATAGACCAAGTCCCACACACTGCTAGAAGCCCAAATATTTTTTCAGAGCTAGATGCAGAAAAAATTATTTTTAATTTGCAACCTGATGGAGGTCAGTATAGATGGACTAATAGACCAAGTCCCACACACTGCTAAAAGCCCAAATATTTTTTCATAGCTAGATGCAGAAAAAAATTATTTTTAATTTGCAACCTGATGGAGGTCAGTATAGATGGACTAATAGACCAAGTCCCACACACTGCTAGAAGCCCACATATTTTTTCAGAGCTAGATGTAGAAAAAAATTATATTCAATTTGCAACCTGATGGAGGTCAGTATAGATGGACTAATAGACCAAGTACCACACACTGCTAGAAGCCCAAATATTTTTTCAGAGCTAGATGCAGAAAAAAATTATATTCAATTTGCAACCTGATGGAGGTCAGTATAGATGGACTAATAGAACAAGTCCCACACACTGCTAGAAGCCTAAATATTTTTTCAGAGCTAGATGCAGAAAAAAATTATATTCAATTTGCAACCTGATGGAGGTCAGTATAGATGGACTAATAGACCAAGTCCCACACACTGCTAGAAGCCCAAATATTTTTTCAGAGCTAGATGCAGAAAAAATTATTTTTAATTTGCAACCAGATGGAGGTCAGTATAGATGGACTAATAGACCAAGTCCCACACACTGCTAAAAGCCCAAATATTTTTTCATAGCTAGATGCAGAAAAAAATTATTTTAATTTGCAACCTGATGGAGGTCAGTATAGATGGACTAATAGACCAAGTCCCACACACTGCTAGAAGCCCAAATATTTTTTCAGAGCTAGATGCAGAAAAAAAATATTTTTAATTTGCAACCTGATGGAGGTCAGTATAGATGGACTAACAGACCAAGTCCCACACACTGCTAGAAGCCCAAATATTTTTTCAGAGCTAGATGCAGAAAAAAATTATATTCAATTTGCAACCTCATGGAGGTCATTATAGATGGACTAATAGACCAAGTCCCACCCACTGCTAGAAGCCCAAATATTTTTTCAGAGCTAGATGCAGAAAAAAATTATATTCAATTTGCAACCTGATGGAGGTCAGTATAGATGGACTAATAGACCAAGTCCCACACACTGCTAGAAGCCTAAATATTTTTTCAGAGCTAGATGCAGAAAAAAATTATATTCTATTTCCAACCTGATGGAGGTCAGTATAGATGGACTAATAGAACAAGTCCCACACACTGCTAGAAGCCCAAATATTTTTTCAGAGCTAGATGCAGAAAAAAATTATATTCAATTTGCAACCTGATGGAGGTCAGTATAGATGGACTAATAGACCAAGTCCCACAAACTGCTAGAAGCCCAAATATTTTTTCAGAGCTAGATGCAGAAAAAAATTATATTCAATTTGCAACCTGATGGAGGTCAGTATAGATGGACTAATAGACCAAGTCCCACACACTGCTAGAAGCCCAAATATTTTTTCAGAGCTAGATGCAGAAAAAAATTATTTTTAATTTGCAACCTGATGGAGGTCTGTATAGATGGACTAATAGACCAAGTCCCACACACTGCTAGAAGCCCAAATATTTTTTCAGAGCTAGATGCAGAAAAAAAATATTTTTAATTTACAACCTGATGGAGGTCAGTATAGATGGACTAATAGACCAAGTCCCACACACTGCTAGAAGCCCAAATATTTTTTCAGAGCTAGATGCAGAAAAATATTATACTCAATTTGCAACCTGATGGAGGTCAGTATAGATGGACTAATAGAACAAGTCCCACACACTGCTAGAAGCCCAAATATTTTTTCAGAGCTAGATGAAGAAAAAAATTATTTTTAATTTGCAACCTGATGGAGGTCAGTATAGATGGACTAATAGACCAAGTCCCACACACTGCTAGAAGTCCAAATATTTTTTCAGAGCTAGATGCAGAAACAAATTATATTCAATTTGCAACCTGATGGAGGTCATTATAGATGGACTAATAGACCAAGTCCCACACACTTCTAGAAGCCCAAATATTTTTTCAGAGCTAGATGCAGAAAAAAATTATATTCAATTTGCAACCTGATGGAGGTCAGTATAGATGGACTAATAGACCAAGTCCCACACACTGCTAGAAGCCCAAATATTTTTTCAGAGCTAGATGCAGAAAAAAATTATATTGAATTTGCAACCTGATGGAGGTCAGTATAGATGGACTAATAGACCAAGTCCCACACACTGCTAGAAGCCCAAATATTTTTTCAGAGCTAGATGCAGAAAAAATTATTTTTAATTTGCAACCTGATGGAGGTCAGTATAGATGGACTAATAGACCAAGTCCCACACACTGCTAAAAGCCCAAATATTTTTTCATAGCTAGATGCAGAAAAAAATTATTTATAATTTGCAACCTGATGGAGGTCAGTATAGATGGACTAATAGACCAAATCCCACACACTGCTAGAAGCCCACATATTTTTTCAGAGCTAGATGTAGAAAAAAATTATATTCAATTTGCAACCTGATGGAGATCAGTATAGATGGACTAATAGACCAAGTACCACACACTGCTAGAAGCCCAAATATTTTTTCAGAGCTAGATGCAGAAAAAAATTATATTCAATTTGCAACCTGATGGAGGTCAGTATAGATGGACTAATAGAACAAGTCCCACACACTGCTAGAAGCCTAAATATTTTTTCAGAGCTAGATGCAGAAAAAAATTATATTCTATTTGCAACCTGATGGAGGTCAGTATAGATGGACTAATAGAACAAGTCCCACACACTGCTAGAAGGCCAAATATTTTTTCAGAGCTAGATGCAGAAAAAAATTATATTCAATTTGCAACCTGATGGAGGTCAGTATAGATGGACTAATAGACCAAGTCCCACACACTGCTAGAAGCCCAAATATTTTTTCAGAGCTAGATGCAGAAAAAATTATTTTTAATTTGCAACCTGATGGAGGTCAGTATAGATGGACTAATAGACCAAGTCCCACACACTGCTAAAAGCCCAAATATTTTTTCATAGCTAGATGCAGAAAAAAATTATTTTAATTTGCAACCTGATGGAGGTCAGTATAGATGGACTAATAGACCAAGTCCCACACACTGCTAGAAGCCCAAATATTTTTTCAGAGCTAGATGCAGAAAAAAAATATTTTTAATTTGCAACCTGATGGAGGTCAGTATAGATGGACTAACAGACCAAGTCCCACACACTGCTAGAAGCCCAAATATTTTTTCAGAGCTAGATGCAGAAAAAAATTATATTCAATTTGCAACCTCATGGAGGTCATTATAGATGGACTAATAGACCAAGTCCCACCCACTGCTAGAAGCCCAAATATTTTTTCAGAGCTAGATGCAGAAAAAAATTATATTCAATTTGCAACCTGATGGAGGTCAGTATAGATGGACTAATAGACCAAGTCCCACACACTGCTAGAAGCCTAAATATTTTTTCAGAGCTAGATGCAGAAAAAAATTATATTCTATTTCCAACCTGATGGAGGTCAGTATAGATGGACTAATAGAACAAGTCCCACACACTGCTAGAAGCCCAAATATTTTTTCAAAGCTAGATACAGAAAAAAATTATATTCAATTTGCAACCTGATGGAGGTCAGTATAGATGGACTAATAGACCAAGTCCCACAAACTGCTAGAAGCCCAAATATTTTTTCAGAGCTAGATAAAGAAAAAAATTATATTCAATTTGCAACCTGATGGAGGTCAGTATAGATGGACTAATAGACCAAGTCCCACACACTGCTAGAAGCCCAAATATTTTTTCAGAGCTAGATGCAGAAAAAAATTATTTTTAATTTGCAACCTGATGGAGGTCTGTATAGATGGACTAATAGACCAAGTCCCACACACTGCTAGAAGCCCAAATATTTTTTCAGAGCTAGATGCAGAAAAAAAATATTTTTAATTTACAACCTGATGGAGGTCAGTATAGATGGACTAATAGACCAAGTCCCACACACTGCTAGAAGCCCAAATATTTTTTCAGAGCTAGATGCAGAAAAATATTATACTCAATTTGCAACCTGATGGAGGTCAGTATAGATGGACTAATAGAACAAGTCCCACACACTGCTAGAAGCCCAAATATTTTTTCAGAGCTAGATGAAGAAAAAAATTATTTTTAATTTGCAACCTGATGGAGGTCAGTATAGATGGACTAATAGACCAAGTCCCACACACTGCTAAAAGCCCAAATATTTTTTAAGAGCTAGATGCAGAAACAAATTATATTCAATTTGCAACCTGATGGAGGTCAGTATAGATGGACTAATAGAACAAGTCCCACACTGCTAGAAGCCCAAATATTTTTTCAGAGCTAGATGCAGAAAAAAATTATTTTTAATTTGCAACCTGATGGAGGTCAGTATAGATGGACTAATAGACCAAGTCCCACACACTGCTTGAAGCCCAAATATTTTTTCAGAGCTAGATGCAGAAAAAAATTATATTCAATTTGCAACCTGATGGAGGTCAGTATAGATGGACTTATAGACCAAGTCCCACACACTGCTAGAAGCCCAAATATTTTTTCAGAGCTGGATGCAGAAAAAAATTATATTGAATTTGCAACCTGATGGAGGTCAGTATACATGGACTAATAGACCAAGTCCCACACACTGCTAGAAGACCAAATATTTTTTCAGAGCTAGATGCAGAAAAAAATATTTTTAATTTGCAACCTGATGGAGGTCAGTATAGATGGACTAATAGACCAAGTCCCACACACTGCTAAAAGCCCAAGTATTTTTTCAGAGATAGATGCAGAAAAAAATTATTTTTAATTTGCAACCTGATGGAGGTCAGTATAGATGGACTAATAGACCAAGTCCCACACACTGCTAGAAGCCCAAATATTTTTTCAGGGCTAGATGCAGAAAAAAATTGTATTCAATTTGCAACCTGATGGAGGTCAGTATAGATGGACTAATAGACCAAGTCGCACACACTGCTAGAAGCCCAAATATTTTTTCATAGCTAGATGCAGAAAAAAAATATTTTTAATTTGCAACCTGATGGAGATCAGTATAGATGGACTAAAAGACCAAGTCCCACACACTGCTAGAAGCCCAAATATTTTTTCAGAGCTAGATGCAGAAAAAAATTATAATCAATTTGCAACCTGATGGAGGTCAGTATAGATTTACTAATAGAACAAGTCCCACACACTGCTAGAAGCCCAAATATTTTTTCAGAGCTAGATGAAGAAAAAAAATATTTTTAATTTGCAACCTGATGGAGGTCAGTATAGATGGACTAATAGATCAAGTCCCACACACTGCTAGAAGCCCAAATATTTTTTCAGAGCTAGATGCAGAAAAAAATTATATTCAATTTGCAACCTGATGGAGGTCAGTATAGATGGACTAATAGACCAAGTCCCACACACTGCTAGAAGCTCAAATATTTTTTCAGAGCTAGATGCAGAAAAAAAATATATTCAATTTGCAACCTGATGGAGGTCAGTATAGATGGACTAATAGACCAAGTCCCACACACTGCTAGAAGCCTAAATATTTTTTCAGAGCTAGATGCAGAAAAAAATTATATTCTATTTGCAACCTGATGGAGGTCAGTATAGATGGACTAATAGAACAAGTCCCACACACTGCTAGAAGCCCAAATATTTTTTCAGAGCTAGATGCAGAAAAAAATTATATTCAATTTGCGACCTGATGGAGGTCAGTATAGATGGACTAATAGACCAAGTCCCACACACTGCTAGAAGCCCAAATATTTTTTCAGAGCTAGATGCAGAAAAAAATTATATTGAATTTGCAACCTGATGGAGGTCAGTATAGATGGACTAATAGACCAAGTCCCACACACTGCTAGAAGCCCAAATATTTTTTCAGAGCTAGACGCAGAAAAAAATTATTTTTAATTTGCAACCTGATGGAGGTCTGTATAGATGGACTAATAGACCAAGTCCCACACACTGCTAGAAGCCCAAATATTTTTTCAGAGCTAGAAGTAGAAAAAAATTATTTTTAATTTGCAACCTGATGGAGGTCAGTATAGCTGGACTAAAAGACCAAGTCCCACACACTGCTAGAAGCCCAAATATTTTTTCAGAGCTAGATGCAGAAAAAAATTATACTCAATTTGCAACCTGATGGAGGTCAGTATAGATGGACTAATATAACAAGTCCCACACACTGCTAGAAGCCCAAATATTTTTTGAGAGCTAGATGAAGAAAACAAATATTTTTAATTTGCAACCTGATGGAGGTCAGTATAGATGGACTAATAGACCAAGTCCCACACACTGCTAGAAGCCCAAATATTTTTTCAGAGCTAGATGCAGAAACAAATTATATTCAATTTGCAACCTGATGGAGGTCAGTATAGATGGACTAATAGACCAAGTCCCACGCACTTCTAGAAGCCCAAATATTTTTTCAGAGCTAGATGCAGAAAAAAATTATTTTTAATTTGCAACCTGATGGAGGTCTGTATAGATGGACTAATAGACCCAGTCCCACACACTGCTAGAAGCCCAAATATTTTTTCAGAGCTAGATGCAGAAAAAAAATATTTTTAATTTACAACCTGATGGAGGTCAGTATAGATGGACTAATAGACCAAGTCCCACACACTGCTAGAAGACCAAATATTTTTTCAGAGCTAGATGCAGAAAAATATTATACTCAATTTGCAACCTGATGGAGGTCAGTATAGATGGACTAATAGAACAAGTCCCACACACTGCTAGAAGCCCAAATATTTTTTCAGAGCTAGATGAAGAAAAAAATTATTTTTAATTTGCAACCTGATGGAGGTCAGTATAGATGGACTAATAGACCAAGTCCCACACACTGCTAAAAGCCCAAATATTTTTTCAGAGCTAGATGCAGGAACAAATTATATTCAATTTGCAACCTGATGGAGGTCAGTATAGATGGACTAATAGAACAAGTCCCACACTGCTAGAAGCCCAAATATTTTTTCAGAGCTAGATGCAGAAAAAAAATATTTTTAATTTGCAACCTGATGGAGGTCAGTATAGATGGACTAATAGACCAAGTCCCACACACTGCTAGAAGCCCAAATATTTTTTCAGAGCTAGATGCAGAAAAAAATTATACTCAATTTGCAACCTGATGGAGGTCAGTATAGATGGACTAATATAACAAGTCCCACACACTGCTAGAAGCCCAAATATTTTTTCAGAGCTAGATGAAGAAAAAAAATATTTTTAATTTGCAACCTGATGGAGGTCAGTATAGATGGACTAATAGACCAAGTCCCACACACTGCTAGAAGCCCAAATATTTTTTCAGAGCTAGATGCAGAAACAAATTATATTCAATTTGCAACCTGATGGAGGTCAGTATAGATGGACTAATAGACCAAGTCCCACACACTTCTAGAAGCCCAAATATTTTTTCAGAGCTAGATGCAGAAAAAAATTATATTCAATTTGCAACCTGATGGAGGTCAGTATAGATGGACTAATAGACGAAGTACCACACACTGCTAGAAGCCCAAATATTTTTTCAGAGCTAGATGCAGAAAAAATTATTTTTAATTTGCAACCTGATGGAGGTCAGTATAGATGGACTAATAGACCAAGTCCCACACACTGCTAAAAGCCCAAATATTTTTTCATAGCTAGATGCAGAAAAAAATTATTTTTAATTTGCAACCTGATGGAGGTCAGTATAGATGCACTAATAGACCAAGTCCCACACACTGCTAGAAGCCCAAATATTTTTTCAGAGCTAGATGTAGAAAAAAATTATATTCAATTTGCAACCTGATGGAGGTCAGTATAGATGGACTAATAGACCAAGTACCACACACTGCTAGAAGCCCAAATATTTTTTCAGAGCTAGATGCAGAAAAAAATTATATTCAATTTGCAACCTGATGGAGGTCAGTATAGATGGACTAATAGAACAAGTCCCACACACTGCTAGAAGCCTAAATATTTTTTCAGAGCTAGATGCAGAAAAAAATTATATTCTATTTGCAACCTGATGGAGGTCAGTATAGATGGACAAATAGAACAAGTCCCACACACTGCTAGAAGGCCAAATATTTTTTCAGAGCTAGATGCAGAAAAAAATTATATTCAATTTGCAACCTGATGGAGGTCAGTATAGATGGACTAATAGACGAAGTCCCACACACTGCTAGAAGCCCAAATATTTTTTCAGAGCTAGATGCAGAAAAAAATATTTTTAATTTGCAACCTGATGGAGGTCAGTATAGATGGACTAATAGACCAAGTCCCACACACTGCTAGAAACCCAAATATTTTTTCAGAGCTAGATGCAGAAACAAATTATATTCAATTTGCAACCTGATGGAGGTCAGTATAGATGGACTTATAGACCAAGTCCCACACACTTCTAGAAGCCCAAATATTTTTTCAGAGCTAGATGCAGAAAAAAATTATATTCAATTTGCAACCTGATGGAGGTCAGTATAGATGGACTAATAGACCAAGTCCCACACACTGCTAGAAGCCCAAATATTTTTTCAGAGCTAGATGCAGAAAAAATTATTTTTAATTTGCAACCTGATGGAGGTCAGTATAGATGGACTAATAGACCAAGTCCCACACACTGCTAAAAGCCCAAATATTTTTTCATAGCTAGATGCAGAAAAAAATTATTTTTAATTTGCAACCTGATGGAGGACAGTATAGATGGACTAATAGACCAAGTCCCACACACTGCTAGAAGCCCAAATATTTTTTCAGAGCTAGATGTAGAAACAAATTATATTCAATTTGCAACCTGATGGAGGTCAGTATAGATGGACTAATAGACCAAGTACCACACACTGCTAGAAGCCCAAATATTTTTTCAGAGCTAGATGCAGAAAAAAATTATATTCAATTTGCAACCTGATGGAGGTCAGTATAGATGGACTAATAGAACAAGTCCCACACACTGCTAGAAGCCTAAATATTTTTTCAGAGCTAGATGCAGAAAAAAATTATATTCTATTTGCAACCTGATGGAGGTCAGTATAGATGGACAAATAGAACAAGTCCCACACACTGCTAGAAGCCCAAATATTTTTTCAGAGCTAGATGCAGAAAAAAATTATATTCAATTTGCAACCTGATGGAGGTCAGTATAGATGGACTAATAGACCAAGTCCCACACACTGCTAGAAGCCCAAATATTTTTTCAGAGCTAGATGCAGAAAAAATTATTTTTAATTTGCAACCTGATGGAGGTCAGTATAGATGAACTAATAGACCAAGTCCCACACACTGCTAAAAGCCCAAATATTTTTTCATAGCTAGATGCAGAAAAAAATTATTTTTAATTTGCAACCTGATGGAGGTCAGTATAGATGGACTAATAGACCAAGTCCCACACACTGCTAGAAGCCCAAATATTTTTTCAGAGCTAGATGCAGAAAAAAATTATATTCAATTTGCAACCTCATGGAGGTCATTATAGATGGACTAATAGACCAAGTCCCACACACTGCTAGAAGCCCAAATATTTTTTCAGAGCTAGATGCAGAAAAAAATTATATTCAATTTGCAACCTGATGGAGGTCAGTATAGATGGACTAATAGACCAAGTCCCACACACTGCTAGAAGCCTAAATATTTTTTCAGAGCTAGATGCAGAAAAAAATTATATTCTATTTCCAACCTGATGGAGGTCAGTATAGATGGACTAATAGAACAAGTCCCACACACTGCTAGAAGCCCAAATATTTTTTCAGAGCTAGATGCAGAAAAAAATTATATTCAATTTGCAACCTGATGGAGGTCAGTATAGATGGACTAATAGACCAAGTCCCACAAACTGCTAGAAGCCCAAATATTTTTTCAGAGCTAGATGCAGAAAAAAATTATATTCAATTTGCAACCTGATGGAGGTCAGTATAGATGGACTAATAGACCAAGTCCCACACACTGCTAGAAGCCCAAATATTTTTTCAGAGCTAGATGCAGAAAAAAATTATTTTTAATTTACAACCTGATGGAGGTCAGTATAGATGGACTAATAGACCAAGTCCCACACACTGCTAGAAGCCCAAATATTTTTTCAGAGCTAGATGCAGAAAAATATTATACTCAATTTGCAACCTGATGGAGGTCAGTATAGATGGACTAACAGAACAAGTCCCACACACTGCTAGAAGCCCAAATATTTTTTCAGAGCTAGATGAAGAAAAAAATTATTTTTAATTTGCAACCTGATGGAGGTCAGTATAGATGGACTAATAGACCAAGTCCCACACACTGCTAAAAGCCCAAATATTTTTTCAGAGCTAGATGCAGAAACAAATTATATTCAATTTGCAACCTGATGGAGGTCAGTATAGATGGACTAATAGAACAAGTCCCACACTGCTAGAAGCCCAAATATTTTTTCAGAGCTAGATGCAGAAAAAAAATATTTTTAATTTGCAACCTGATGGAGGTCAGTATAGATGGACTAATAGACCAAGTCCCACACACTGCTAGAAGCCCAAATATTTTTTCAGAGCTAGATGCAGAAAAAAATTATATTCAATTTGCAACCTGATGGAGGTCAGTATAGATGGACTTATAGACCAAGTCCCACACACTGCTAGAAGCCCAAATATTTTTTCAGAGCTAGATGCAGAAAAAAATTATATTGAATTTGCAACCTGATGGAGGTCAGTATACATGGACTAATAGACCAAGTCCCACACACTGCTAGAAGACCAAATATTTTTTCAGAGCTAGATGCAGAAAAAATTATTTTTAATTTGCAACCTGATGGAGGTCAGTATAGATGGACTAATAGACCAAGTCCCACACACTGCTAAAAGCCCAAGTATTTTTTCAGAGATAGATGCAGAAAAAAATTATTTTTAATTTGCAACCTGATGGAGGTCAGTATAGATGGACTAATAGACCAAGTCCCACACACTGCTAGAAGCCCAAATATTTTTTCAGGGCTAGATGCAGAAAAAAATTGTATTCAATTTGCAACCTGATGGAGGTCAGTATAGATGGACTAAGAGAACAAGTCGCACACACTGCTAGAAGCCCAAATATTTTTTCAGAGCTAGATGCAGAAAAAAAATATTTTTAATTTGCAACCTGATGGAGATCAGTATAGATGGACTAAAAGACCAAGTCCCACACACTGCTAGAAGCCCAAATATTTTTTCAGAGCTAGATGCAGAAAAAAATTATACTCAATTTGCAACCTGATGGAGGTCAGTATAGATAGACTAATAGAACAAGTCCCACACACTGCTAGAAGCCCAAATATTTTTTCAGAGCTAGATGCAGAAAAAATTATTTTTAATTTGCAACCTGATGGAGGTCAGTATAGATGGACTAATAGACCAAGTCCCACACACTGCTAAAAGCCCAAATATTTTTTCATAGCTAGATGCAGAAAAAAATTATTTTTAATTTGCAACCTGATGGAGGTCAGTATAGATGGACTAATAGACCAAGTCCCACACACTGCTAGAAGCCCAAATATTTTTTCAGAGCTAGATGCAGAAAAAAAATATTTTTAATTTGCAACCTGATGGAGGTCAGTATAGATGGACTAATAGACCAAGTCCCACACACTGCTAGAAGCCCAAATATTTTTTCAGAGCTAGATGCAGAAAAAAATTATATTCAATTTGCAACCACATGGAGGTCATTATAGATGGACTAATTGACCAAGTCCCACACACTGCTAGAAGCCCAAATATTTTTTCAGAGCTAGATGCAGAAAAAAATTATATTCAATTTGCAACCTGATGGAGGTCAGTATAGATGGACTAATAGACCAAGTCCCACACACTGCTAGAAGCCTAAATATTTTTTCAGAGCTAGATGCAGAAAAAAATTATATTCTATTTCCAACCTGATGGAGGTCAGTATAGATGGACTAATAGAACAAGTCCCACACACTGCTAGAAGCCCAAATATTTTTTCAGAGCTACAGTACAGACCAAAAGTTTGGACACACCTTCTCATTTAAAGATTTTTGTGTATTTTCATGACTATGAAAATTGTACATTCACACTGAAGGCATCAAAACTATGAATTAACACATGTGAAATTATATACTTAACAAAAAGGTGTGAAACAACTGAAAATATGTCTTATATTCTAGGTTCTTCAAAGTAGCCACCTTTTGCTTTGATGACTGCTTTGCACACTCTTGGCATTCTCTTGATGAGCTTCAAGAGGTAGTCACCGGAAATGGTCTTCCAACAATCTTGAAGGAGTTCCCAGAGATGCTTAGCACTTGTTGGCCCTTTTGCCTTCACTCTGCGGTCCAGCTCACCCCAAACCATCTTGATTGGGTTCAGGTCTGGTGACTGTTGAGGCCAGGTCATCTGGCGTAGCACCCCATCACTCTCCTTCTTGGTCAAATAGCCCTTACACAGCCTGGAGGTGTGTTTGGGGTCATTGTCCTGTTGAAAAATAAATGATGGTCCAACTAAACGCAAACCGGATGGAATAGCATGCCGCTGCAAGATGCTGTGGTAGCCATGCTGGTTCAGTGTGCCTTCAATTTTGAATAAATTCCCAATAGTGTCATCAGCAAAGCACCCCCACACCATCACACTTCCTCCTCCATGCTTCACGGTGGGAACCAAGCATGTAGAGTCCATCCGTTCACCTTTTCTGGGTCGCACAAAGACACGGTGGTTGGAACCAAAGATCTCAAATTTGGACTCATCAGACCAAAGCACAGATTTCCACTGGTCTAATGTCCATTCCTTGTGTTCTTTAGCCCAAACTTGTCTCTTCTGCTTGTTGCCTCTCCTTAGCAGTGGTTTCCTAGCAGCTATTTTACCATGAAGGCCTGCTGCACAAAGTCTCCTCTTAACAGTTGTTGAAGAGATGTGTCTGCTGCTAGAACTCTGTGTGGCATTGACCTAGTCTCTAATCTGAGTTGCTGTTAACCTGTGATTTATGAGGCTGGTGACTCGGATAAACTTATTCTTAGAAGCAGAGGTGACTCTTGGTCTTCCTTTCCTGGGGCGGTCCTCATGTGAGCCAGTTTCTTTGTAGCGCTTGATGGTTTTTGCAACTGCACTTGGGGACACTTTTAAAGTTTGACCAATTTTTCGGACTGACTGACCTTCATTTCTTAAAGTAATGATGGCCACTCGTTTTTCTTTACTTAGCTGATTTTTTTCTTGCCATAATACAAATTCTAACAGTCTATTCAGTAGGACTATCAGCTGTATATCCACCAGACTTCTGCACAACACAACTGATGGTCCCAACCCCATTTATAAGGCAAGAAATCCCACTTATTAAACCTGACAGGGCACACCTGTGAAGTGAAAACCATTTCCGGTGACTACCTCTTGAAGCTCATCAAGAGAATGCCAAGAGTGTGCAAAGCAGTCATCAAAGCAAAAGGTGGCTACTTTGAAGAACCTAGAATATAAGACATATTTTCAGTTGTTTCACACTTTTTTGCTAAGTATATAATTTCACACGTGTTAATTCATAGTTTTGATGCCTTCAGTGTGCATGTACAATTTTCAAAGTCATGAAAATATAGAAAAATCTTTAAATGAGAAGGTGTGTCCAAACTTTTGGTCTGTACTGTAGATGCAGAAAAAAATTATATTCAATTTGCAACCTGATGGAGGTCAGTATAGATGGACTAATAGACCAAGTCCCACAAGCTGCTAGAAGCCCAAATATTTTTTCAGAGCTAGATGCAGAAAAAACTTATATTCAATTTGCAACCTGATGGAGGTCAGTATAGATGGACTAATAGACCAAGTCCCACACACTGCTAGAAGCCCAAATATTTTTTCAGAGCTAGATGCAGAAAAAAAATATTTTTAATTTGCAACCTGATGGAGGTCTGTATAGATGGACTAATAGACCAAGTCCCACACACTGCTAGAAGCCCAAATATTTTTTCAGAGCTAGATGCAGAAAAAAATTATTTTTAATTTACAACCTGATGGAGGTCAGTATAGATGGACTAATAGACCAAGTCCCACACACTGCTAGAAGCCCAAATATTTTTTCAGAGCTAGATGCAGAAAAATATTATTCTCAATTTGCAACCTGATGGAGGTCAGTATAGATGGACTAATAGAACAAGTCGCACACACTGCTAGAAGCCCAAATATTTTTTCAGAGCTAGATGAAGAAAAAAATTATTTTTAATTTGCAACCTGATGGAGGTCAGTATAGATGGACTAATAGACCAAGTCCCACACACTGCTAAAAGCCCAAATATTTTTTCAGAGCTAGATGCAGAAAAAAAAATATTCAATTTGCAACCTGATGGAGGTCAGTATAGATGGACTTATAGACCAAGTCCCACACACTGCTAGAAGCCCAAATATTTTTTCAGAGCTAGATGCAGAAAAAAATTATATTGAATTTGCAACCTGATGGAGGTCAGTATACATGGACTAATAGACCAAGTCCCACACACTGCTAGAAGACCAAATATTTTTTCAGAGCTAGATGCAGAAAAAATTATTTTTAATTTGCAACCTGATGGAGGTCAGTATAGATGGACTAATAGACCAAGTCCCACACACTGCTAAAAGCCCAAGTATTTTTTCAGAGATAGATGCAGAAAAAAATGATTTTTAATTTGCAACCTGATGGAGGTCAGTATAGATGGACTAATAGACCAAGTCACACACACTGCTAGAAGCCCAAATATTTTTTCAGGGCTAGATGCAGAAAAAAATTGTATTCAATTTGCAACCTGATGGAGGTCAGTATAGATGGACTAAGAGAACAAGTCGCACACACTGCTAGAAGCCCAAATATTTTTTCAGAGCTAGATGCAGAAAAAAAATATTT
Organism: Phyllobates terribilis; assembly: GCF_046119375.1. NCBI lineage: Eukaryota > Metazoa > Chordata > Amphibia > Anura > Dendrobatidae > Phyllobates > Phyllobates terribilis. The sequence continues at coordinate 521,499,754 of NW_027362763.1, read as the reverse complement.
TTAATTTGCAACCTGATGGAGATCAGTATAGATGGACTAAAAGACCAAGTCCCACACACTGCTAGAAGCCCAAATATTTTTTCAGAGCTAGATGCAGAAAAAAATTATACTCAATTTGCAACCTGATGGAGGTCAGTATAGATAGACTAATAGAACAAGTCCCACACACTGCTAGAAGGCCAAATATTTTTTCAGAGCTAGATGAAGAAAAAAAATATTTTTAATTTGCAACCTGATGGAGGTCAGTATAGATGGACTAATAGACCAAGTCCCACACACTGCTAGAAGCCCAAATATTTTTTCAGAGCTAGATGCAGAAACAAATTATATTCAATTTGCAACCTGATGGAGGTCAGTATAGATGGACTAATAGAACAAGTCCCACACTGCTAGAAGCCCAAATATTTTTTCAGAGCTAGATGCAGAAAAAAATTAATTTTAATTTGCAACCTGATGGAGGTCAGTATAGATGGACTAAAAGACCAAGTCCCACACACTGCTAGAAGCCCAAATATTTTTTCAGAGCTAGATGCAGAAAAAAATTATACTAAATTTGCAACCTGATGGAGGTCAGTATAGATGGACTAATAGAACAAGTCCCACACACTGCTAGAAGCCCAAATATTTTTTCAGAGCTAGATGAAGAAAAAAAATATTTTTAATTTGCAACCTGATGGAGGTCAGTAAAGATGGACTAATAGACCAAGTCCCACTCACTGCTAGAAGCCCAAATATTTTTTCAGAGCTAGATGCAGAAAAAAATTATATTCAATTTGCAACCTGATGGAGGTCAGTATAGATGGACTAATAGAACAAGTCCCACACTGCTAGAAGCCCAAATATTTTTTCAGAGCTAGATGCAGAAAAAAATTATATTTAATTTGCAACCTGATGGAGGTCAGTATAGATGGACTAATAGAGAAAGTCCCACACACTGCTAGAAGCCCAAATATTTTTTCAGAGCTAGATGCAGAAAAAAATTATATTCAATTTGCAACCTGATGGAGGTCAGTATAGATGGACTAATAGACCAAGTCCCACACACTTCTAGAAGCCCAAATATTTTTTCAGAGCTAGATGCAGAAAAAAATTATATTCAATTTGCAACCTGATGGAGGTCAGTATAGATGGACTAATAGACCCAGTCCCACACACTGCTAGAAGCCCAAATATTTTTTCAGAGCTAGATGCAGAAAAAAATTATATTCAATTTGCAACCTGATGGAGGTCAGTATAGATGGACTAATAGACCAAGTCCCACACACTGCTGGAAGCCCAAATATTTTTTCAGAGCTAGATGCAGAAAAAATTATTTTTAATTTGCAACCTGATGGAGGTCAGTATAGATGGACTAATAGACCAAGTCCCACACACTGCTAAAAGCCCAAATATTTTTTCAGAGCTAGTTGCAGAAAAAAATTATTTTTAATTTGCAACCTGATGGAGGTCAGTATAGATGGACTAATAGACCAAGTCCCACACACTGCTAGAAGCCCAAATATTTTTTCAGAGCTAGATGCAGAAAAAAAATATTTTTAATTTGCAACCTGATGGAGTTCAGTATAGATGGACTAATAGACCAAGTCCCACACACTGCTAGAATCCCAAATATTTTTTCAGAGCTAGATGCAGAAAAAATTATTTTTAATTTGCAACCTGATGGAGGTCAGTATAGATGGACTAATAGACCAAGTCCCACACACTGCTAGAAGCCCAAATATTTTTTCAGAGCTAGATGCAGAAAAAAATTATATTCAATTTGCAACCTGATGGAGGTCAGTATAGATGGACTAATAGACCAAGTCCCACACACTGCTAGAAGCCCAAATATTTTTTCAGAGCTAGATGCATAAAAAAATTATTTTTAATTTGCAACCTGATGGAGGTCACTATAGATGGATTAATAGACCTAGTCCCACACACTGCTAGAAGCCCAAATATTTTTTCAGAGCAAGATGCAGAAAAAAATTATATTCAATATGTAACCTGATGGAGGTCAGTATAGATGGACTAATAGACCAAGTCCCACACACTGCTAGAAGCCCAAATATTTTTTCAGAGCTAGATGCAGAAAAAAATTATTTTTAATTTGCAACCTGATGGAGGTCAGTATAGATGGACTAATAGACCAAGTCCCACACACTGCTAGAAGCCCAAATATTTTTTCAGAGCTAGATGCAGAAAAAAAATATTTTTAATTTGCAACCTGATGGAGGTCAGTATATATGAACTAATAGACCAAGTCCCACACACTGCTAGAAGCCCAAATATTTTTTCAGAGCTAGATGCAGAAAAAAATTGTATTCAGTTTGCAACCTGATGGAGGTCAGTATAGATGGACTAATAGACCAAGACCCACACACTGCTAGAAGCCCAAATATTTTTTCAGAGCTAGATGCAGAAAAAAATTATATTCTATTTGCAACCTGATGGAGGTCAGTATAGATGGACTAATAGAACAAGTCCCACACACTGCTAGAAGGCCAAATATTTTTTCAGAGCTAGATGCAGAAAAAAATTATATTCAATTTGCAACCTGATGGAGGTCAGTATAGATGGACTAATAGATCAAGTCCCACACACTGCTAGAAGCCCAAATATTTTTTCAGAGCTAGATGCAGAAAAAAATTATATTGAATTTGCAACCTGATGGAGGTCAGTATAGATGGACTAATAGACCAAGTCCCACACACTGCTAGAAGCCCAAATATTTTTTCAGAGCTAGATGCAGAAAAAAATTATATTGAATTTGCAACCTGATGGAGGTCAGTATAGATGGACTAATAGACCAAGTCCCACACACTGCTAGAAGCCCAAATATTTTTTCAGAGCTAGATGCATAAAAAAATTATTTTTAATTTGCAACCTGATGGAGGTCAGTATAGATGGATTAATAGACCTAGTCCCACACACTGCTAGAAGCCCAAATATTTTTTCAGAGCAAGATGCAGAAAAAAATTATATTCAATGTGTAACCTGATGGAGGTCAGTATAGATGGACTAATAGACCAAGTCCCACACACTGCTAGAAGCCCAAATATTTTTTCAGAGCTAGATGCAGAAAAAAATTATTTTTAATTTGCAACCTGATGGAGGTCAGTATAGATGGACTAATAGACCAAGTCCCACACACTGCTAGAAGCCCAAATATTTTTTCAGAGCTAGATGCAGAAAAAAAATATTTTTAATTTGCAACCTGATGGAGGTCAGTATATATGAACTAATAGACCAAGTCCCACACACTGCTAGAAGCCCAAATATTTTTTCAGAGCTAGATGCAGAAAAAAATTGTATTCAGTTTGCAACCTGATGGAGGTCAGTATAGATGGACTAATAGACCAAGACCCACACACTGCTAGAAGCCCAAATATTTTTTCAGAGCTAGATGCAGAAAAAAATTATATTCAATTTGCAACCTGATGGAGGTCAGTATAGATGGACTATTAGACCAAGTCCCACACACTGCTAGAAGCCTAAATATTTTTTCAGAGCTAGATGCAGAAAAAAATTATATTCTATTTGCAACCTGATGGAGGTCAGTATAGATGGACTAAGAGAACAAGTCCCACACACTGCTAGAAGGCCAAATATTTTTTCAGAGCTAGATGCAGAAAAAAATTATATTCAATTTGCAACCTGATGGAGGTCAGTATAGATGGACTAATAGATCAAGTCCCACACACTGCTAGAAGCCCAAATATTTTTTCAGAGCTAGATGCAGAAAAAAATTATATTGAATTTGCAACCTGATGGAGGTCAGTATAGATGGACTAGTAGACCAAGTCCCACACACTGCTAGAAGCCCAAATATTTTTTCAGAGCTAGATGCAGAAAAAAATTATTTTTAATTTGCAACCTGATGGAGGTCTGTATAGATGGACTAATAGACCAAGTCCCACACACTGCTAGAAGCCCAAATATTTTTTCAGAGCTAGATGCAGAAAAAAATTATATTTAATTTGCAACCTGATGGAGTTCAGTATAGATGGACAAAAAGACCAAGTCCCACACACTGCTAGAAGCCCAAATATTTTTTCAGAGCTAGTTGCAGAAAAAAATTATACTCAATTTGCAACCTGATGGAGGTCAGTATAGATGGACTAATAGAACAAGTCCCACACACTGCTAGAAGCCCAAATATTTTTTCAGAGCTAGATGAAGAAAAACATTATTTTTAATTTGCAACCTGATGGAGGTCAGTATAGATGGACTAATAGACCAAGTCCCACACACTGCTAGAAGCCCAAATATTTTTTCAGAGCTAGATGCAGAAACAAATTATATTCAATTTGCAACCTGATGGAGGTCAGTATAGATGGACTAATTGAACAAGTCCCACACTGCTAGAAGCCCAAATATTTTTTCAGAGCTAGATGCAGAAAAAAATTATTTTTAATTTGCAACCTGATGGAGGTCAGTATAGATGGACTAATAGACCAAGTCCCACACACTGCTAGAAGCCCAAATATTTTTTCAGAGCTAGATGCAGAAAAAAATTATATTCAATTTGCAACCTGTTGGAGGTCAGTATAGATGGACTTATAGACCAAGTCCCACACACTGCTAGAAGCCCAAATATTTTTTCAGAGCTAGACGCAGAAAAAAATTATATTGAATTTGCAACCTGATGGAGGTCAGTATAGATGGACTAATAGACCAAGTCCCACACACTGCTAGAAGACCAAATATTTTTTCAGAGCTAGATGCAGAAAAAATTATTTTTAATTTGCAACCTGATGGAGGTCAGTATAGATGGACTAATAGACCAAGTCCCACACACTGCTAAAAGCCCAAATATTTTTTCAGAGCTAGATGAAGAAAAAAAATATTTTTAATTTGCAACCTGATGGAGGTCAGTATAGATGCACTAATAGACCAAGTCCCACACACTGCTAGAAACCCAAATATTTTTTCAGAGCTAGATGCAGAAACAAATTATATTCAATTTGCAACCTGATGGAGGTCAGTATAGATGGACTAATAGAACAAGTCCCACACTGCTAGAAGCCCAAATATTTTTTCAGAGCTAGATGCAGAAAAAAATTATTTTTACTTTGCAACCTGATGGAGGTCAGTATAGATGGACTAATAGACCAAGTCCCACACACTTCTAGAAGCCCAAATATTTTTTCACAGCTAGATGCAGAAAAAAATTATATTCAATTTGCAACCTGATGGAGGTCAGTATAGATGGACTAATAGACCAAGTCCCACACACTGCTAGAAGCCCAAATATTTTTTCAGAGCTAGATGCAGAAAAAAATATTTTTAATTTGCAACCTGATGGAGGTCAGTATAGATGGACTAATAGACCAAGTGACACACTGCTAAAAGCCCAAATATTTTTTCAGAGCTAGATGCAGAAAAAAATTATTTTTAATTTGCAACCTGATGGAGGTCAGTATAGATGGACTAATAGACCAAGTCCCACACACTGCTAGAAGCCTAAATATTTTTTCAGAGCTAGATGCAGAAAAAAATTATATTCTATTTGCAACCTGATGGAGGTCAGTATAGATGGACTAATAGAACAAGTCCCACACACTGCTAGAAGGCCAAATATTTTTTCAGAGCTAGATGCAGAAAAAAATTATATTCAATTTGCAGCCTGATGGAGGTCAGTATAGATGGACTAATAGACCAAGTCCCACACACTGCTAGAAGCCCAAATATTTTTTCAGAGCTTGATGCAGAAAAAAATTATATTCAATTTGCAACCTGATGGAGGTCAGTATAGATGGACTAATAGACCAAGTCCCACACACTGCTTGAAGCCCAAATATTTTTTTAAAGCTAGATGCAGAAAAAAATTATTTTTAATTTGCAACCTGATGGAGGTCTGTATAGATGGACTAATAGACCGTGTCCCACACACTGCTAGAAGCCCAAATATTTTTTCAGAGCTAGAAGCAGAAAAAAATTATTTTTAATTTGCAACCTGATGGAGGTCAGTATAGCTGGACTAAAAGACCAAGTCCCACACACTGCTACAAGCCCAAATATTTTTTCAGAGCTAGATGCAGAAACAAATTATATTCAATTTGCAACCTGATGGAGGTCAGTATAGATGGACTAATAGACCAAGTCCCACACACTTCTAGAAGCCCAAATATTTTTTCAGAGCTAGATGCAGAAAAAAATTATATTCAATTTGCAACCTGATGGAGGTCAGTATAGATGGACAAATAGACAAAGTCCCACACACTGCTAGAAGCCCAAATATTTTTTCAGAGCTAGATGCAGAAAAAAATTATATTGCATTTGCAACCTGATGGAGGTCAGTATAGATGGACTAATAGACCAAGTCCCACACACTGCTAGAAGCCCAAATATTTTTTCAGAGCTAGATGCAGAAAAAAATATTTTTAATTTGCAACCTGATGGAGGTCAGTATAGATGGACTAATAGACCAAGTCCCACACACTGCTAAAAGCCCAAATATTTTTTCAGAGCTAGATGCAGAAAAAAATTATTTTTAATTTGCAACCTGATGGAGGTCAGTATAGATGGACAAATAGACCAAGTCCCACACACTGCTAGAAGCCTAAATATTTTTTCAGAGCTAGATGCAGAAAAAAAATATATTCTATTTGCAACCTGATGGAGGTCAGTATAGATGGACTAATAGAACAAGTCCCAGACACTGCTAGAAGCCCAAATATTTTTTCAGAGCTTGATGCAGAAAAAAATTATATTGAATTTGCAACCTGATGGAGGTCAGTATAGATGGACTAATAGACCAAGTCCCACACACTTCTAGAAGCCCAAATATTTTTTCAAAGCTAGATGCAGAAAAAAATTATTTTTAATTTGCAACCTGATGGAGGTCAGTATAGCTGGACTAAAAGACCAAGTCCCACACACTGCTAGAAGCCCAAATATTTTTTCAGAGCTAGATGCAGAAAAAAATTATACTCAATTTGCAACCTGATGGAGGTCAGTATAGATGGACTAATAGAACAAATCCCACACACTGCTAGAAGCCCAAATATTTTTTCAGAGCTAGATGAAGAAAAAAAATATTTTTAATTTGCAACCTGATGGAGGTCAGTACAGATGGACTAATAGACCAAGTCCCACACACTGCTAGAAGCCCAAATATTTTTTCAGAGCTAGATGCAGAAACAAATTATATTCAATTTGCAACCTGATGGAGGTCAGTATAGATGGACTAATAGAGCAAGTCCCACACTGCTAGAAGCCCAAATATTTTTTCAGAGCTAGATGCAGAAAAAAAATACTTTTAATTTGCAACCTGATGGAGGTCAGTATTGATGGACTAATAGACCAAGTCCCACACACTGCTAGAAGCCCAAATATTTTTTCAGAGCTAGATGCAGAAAAAAATTATATTCAATTTGCAACCTGATGGAGGTCAGTATAGATGGACTAATAGACCAAGTCCCACACACTTCTAGAAGCCCAAATATTTTTTCAGAGCTAGATGCAGAAAAAAATTATATTCAATTTGCAACGTGATGGAGGTCAGTATAGATGGACTAATAGACCAAGTCCCACACACTGCTAGAAGCCCAAATATTTTTTCAGAGCTAGATGCAGAAAAAAATTATATTGAATTTGCAACCTGATGGAGGTCAGTATAGATGGACTAATAGACCAAGTCCCACACACTGCTAGAAGCCCAAATATTTTTTCAGAGCTAGATGCAGAAAAAAATATTTTTAATTTGCAACCTGATGGAGGTCAGTATAGATGGACCAATAGACCAAGTCCCACACACTGCTAAAAGCCCAAATACTTTTTCATAGCTAGATGCAGAAAAAAATTATTTTTAATTTGCAACCTGATGGAGGTCAGTATAGATGGACTAATAGACCAAGTCCCACACACTGCTAGAAGCCCAAATATTTTTTCAGAGCTAGATGCAGAAAAAAAATATTTTTAATTTGCAACCTAATGGAGGTCAGTATAGATGTACTAATAGACCAAGTTCCACACACTGCTAGAAGCCCAAATATTTTTTCAGAGCTAGACGCAGAAAAAAATTATATTCAATTTGCAACATGATGGAGGTCAGTATAGATGGACTAATAGACCAAGTCCCACACACTGCTAGAAGCCCAAATATTTTTTCAGAGCTAGATGCAGAAAAAAGTTATATTCAATTTGCAACCTGATGGAGGTCAGTATAGATGGACTAATAGACCAAGTCCCACACACTGCTAGAAGCCTAAATATTTTTTCAGAGCTAGATGCAGAAAAAAATTATATTCTATTTGCAACCTGATGGAGGTCAGTATAGATGGACTAATAGAACAAGTCCCACACACTGCTAGAAGGCCAAATATTTTTTCAGAGCTAGATGCAGAAAAATATTATATTCAATTTGCAACCTGATGGAGGTCAGTATAGATGGACTAATAGACCAAGTCCCACACACTGCTAGAAGCCCAAATATTTTTTCAGAGCTAGATGCAGAAAAAAATTATATTGAATTTGCAACCTGATGGAGGTCAGTATAGATGGACTAATAGACCAAGTCCCACACACTGCTAGAAGCCCAAATATTTTTTCAGAGCTAGATGCAGAAAAAAATTATTTTTAATTTGCAACCTGATGGAGGTCTGTATAGATGGACTAATAAACCAAGTACCACACACTGCTAGAAGCCCAAATATTTTTTCAGAGCTAGATGCAGAAAAAAAATATTTTTAATTTGCAACCTGATTCAGGTCAGTATAGATGGACTAATAGACCAAGTCCCACACACTGCTAGAAGCCCAAATATTTTTTCAGAGCTAGATGCAGAAACAAATTATATTCTATTTGCAACTTGATGGAGGTCAGTATAGATGGACTAATAGAACAAGTCCCACACTGCTAGAAGCCCAAATATTTTTTCAGAGTTAGATGCAGAAAAAAATTATATTCAATTTGCAACCTGATGGAGGTCAGTATAGATGGACTAATAGACCAAATCCCACACACTGCTAGAAGCCCAAATATTTTTTCAGAGCTAGATGCAGAAAAAAATTATATTGAATTTGCAACCTGATGGAGGTCAGTATAGATGGACTAATAGACCAAGTCCCACACACTGCTAGAAGCCCAAATATTTTTTCAGAGCTAGATGCAGAAAAAATTATTTTTAATTTGCAACCTGATGGAGGTCAGTATAGATGGACTAATAGACCAAGTCCCACACACTGCTAAAAGCCCAAATATTTTTTCAGAGCTAGATGCAGAAAAAAATTATTTTTAATTTGCAACCTGATGGAGGTCAGTATAGATGGACTAATAGACCAAGTCCCACACACTGCTAGAAGCCCAAATATTTTTTCAGGGCTAGATGCAGAAAAAATTGTATTCAATTTGCAACCTGATGGAGGTCAGTAAAGATGGACTAATAGAACAAGTCCCACACTGCTAGAAGCCCAAATAATTTTTCAGAGCTAGATGCAGAAAAAAATTATTTTTAATTTGCAACCTGATGGAGGTCAGTATAGATGGACTAATAGACCAAGTCCCACATACTGCTAGAAGCCCAAATATTTTTTCAGAGCTAGATGCAGAAAAAAATTATATTCAATTTGCAACCTGATGGAGGTCAGTATAGATGGACTAATAGACCAAGTCCCACACACTTCTAGAAGCCCAAATATTTTTTCAGAGCTAGATGAAGAAAAATATTATAATCAATTTGCAACCTGATGGAGGTCAGTATAGATGGACTAATAGACCAAGTCCCACACACTGCTAGAAGCCCAAATATTTTTTCAGAGCTAGATGCAGAAAAAAATTATATTGAATTTGCAACCTGATGGAGGTCAGTATAGATGGACTAACAGACCAAGTCCCACACACTGCTAGAAGCCCAAATATATTTTCAGAGCTAGATGCAGAAAAAATAATTTTTAATTTGCAACCTGATGGAGGTCAGTATAGATGGACTAATAGACCAAGTCCCACACACTGCTAGAAGCCCAAATATTTTTTCAGAGCTAGATGCAGAAAAAAATTATTTTTAATTTGCAACCTGATGGAGGTCAGTATAGATGGACTAATAGAACAAGTCCCACACACTGCTAAAAGCCCAAATATTTTTTCATAGCTAGATGCAGAAAAAAAATATTTTTAATTTGCAACCTGATGGAGGTCAGTATAGATGGACTAATAGATCAAGTCCCACACACTGCTAGAAGCCCAAATATTTTTTCAGAGCTAGATGCAGAAAAAAATATTTTTAATTTGCAAACTGATGGAGGTCAGTATAGATGGACTAATAGACCAAGTCCCACACACTGCTGGAAGCCCAAGTATTTTTTCAGAGCTAGACGCAGAAAAAAATTATATTCAATTTGCAACCTGATGGAGGTCAGTATAGATGGACTAATAGACCAAGTCCCACACACTGCTAGAAGCCCAAATATTTTTCAGAGCTAGATGCAGAAAAAAATTATATTCAATTTGCAACCTGATGGAGGTCAGTATAGATGGACTAATAGACCAAGTCGCACACACTGCTAGAAGCCCAAATATTTTTTCAGAGCTAGATGCAGAAAAAAATTATATTGAATTTGCAACCTGATGGAGGTCAGTATAGATGGACTAATAGACCAAGTCCCATACACTGCTAGAAGCCCAAATATTTTTTCAGAGCTAGATGCAGAAAAAATTATTTTTAATTTGCAACCTGATGGAGGTCAGTATAGATGGACTATTAGACCAAGTCCCACACACTGCTAAAAGCCCAAATATTTTTTCAGAGCTAGATGCAGAAAAAAATTATTTTTAATTTGCAACCTGATGGAGGTCAGTATAGATGGACTAATAGACCAAGTCCCACACAATGCTAGAAGCGCCCAAATATTTTTTCAGGGCTAGATGCAGAAAAAAATTGTATTCAATTTGCAACCTGATCGAGGTCAGTATAGATGGACTAATAGAACAAGTCGCACACACTGCTAGAAGCCCAAATATTTTTTCAGAGCTAGATGCAGAAAAAATTATTTTTAATTTGCGACCTGATGGAGGTCAGTATAGATGGACTAATAGACCAAGTCCCACACACTGCTAAAAGCCCAAATATTTTTTCAGAGCTAGATGCAGAATAAAATTATTTTTAATTTGCAACCTGATGGAGGTCAGTATAGATGGACTAATAGACCAAGTCCCACACACTGCTAGAAGCCCAAATATTTTTTCAGGGCTAGATGCAGAAAAAAATTGTATTCAATTTGCAACCTGATGGAGGTCAGTATAGATGGACTAATAGAACAAGTCGCACACACTGCTAGAAGCCCAAATATTTTTTCAGAGCTACATGAAGAAAAAAAATATTTTTAATTTGCAACCTGATGGAGGTCAGTATAGATGGACTAATAGACCAAGTCCCACACACTGCTACAAGCCCAAATATTTTTTCAGAGCTAGATGCAGAAACAAATTATATTCAATTTGCAACCTGATGGAGGTCAGTATAGATGGACTAATAGAACAAGTCCCACACTGCTAGAAGCCCAAATATTTTTTCAGAGCTAGATGCAGAAAAAAATTATTTTTAATTTGCAACCTGATGGAGGTCAGTATAGATGGACTAATAGACCAAGTCCCACACACTGCTAGAAGCCCAAATATTTTTTCAGAGCTAGATGCAGAAAAAAATTATATTCAATTTGCAACCTGATGGAGGTCAGTATAGATGGACTAATAGAGCAAGTCCCACACACTTCTAGAAGCCCAAATATTTTTTCAGAGCTAGATGCAGAAAAAAATTATATTCAATTTGCAACCTGATGGAGGTCAGTATAGATGGACTAATAGACCAAGTCCCACACACTGCTAGAAGCCCAAATATTTTTTCAGAGCTAGATGCAGAAAAAAATTACGGTATATTGAATTTGCAACCTGATGGAGGTCAGTATAGATGGACTAATAGACCAAGTCCCACACACTGCTTGAAGCCCAAATATTTTTTCAGAGCTAGATGCAGAAAAAAATTATATTCAATTTGCAACCTGATGGAGGTCAGTATAGATGGACTAATAGACCAAGTCCCACACACTTCTAGAAGCCCAAATATTTTTTCAGAGCTAGATGCAGAAAAAAATTATATTCAATTTGCAACCTGATGGAGGTCAGTATAGATGGACTAATAGACCAAGTCCCACACACTTCTAGAAGCCCAAATATTTTTTCAGAGTTAGATGCAGAAAAAAATTATATTCAATTTGCAACCTGATGGAGGTCAGTATAGATGGACTTATAGACCAAATCCCACACACTGCTAGAAGCCCAAATATTTTTTCAGAGCTAGATGCAGAAAAAAATTATATTGAATTTGCAACCTGATGGAGGTCAGTATAGATGGACTAATAGACCAAGTCCCACACACTGCTAGAAGCCCAAATATTTTTTCAGAGCTAGATGCAGAAAAAATTATTTTTAATTTGCAACCTGATGGAGGTCAGTATAGATGGACTAATAGACCAAGTCCCACACACTGCTAAAAGCCCAAATATTTTTTCAGAGCTAGATGCAGAAAAAAATTATTTTTAATTTGCAACCTGATGGAGGTCAGTATAGATGGACTAATAGACCAAGTCCCACACACTGCTAGAAGCCCAAATATTTTTTCAGGGCTAGATGCAGAAAAAATTGTATTCAATTTGCAACCTGATGGAGGTCAGTAAAGATGGACTAATAGAACAAGTCCCACACTGCTAGAAGCCCAAATATTTTTTCAGAGCTAGATGCAGAAAAAAATTATTTTTAATTTGCAACCTGATGGAGGTCAGTATAGATGGACTAATAGACCAAGTCCCACACACTGCTAGAAGCCCAAATATTTTTTCAGAGCTAGATGCAGAAAAAAATTATATTCAATTTGCAACCTGATGGAGGTCAGTATAGATGGACTAATAGACCAAGTCCCACACACTTCTAGAAGCCCAAATATTTTTTCAGAGCTAGATGAAGAAAAATATTATAATCAATTTGCAACCTGATGGAGGTCAGTATAGATGGACTAATAGACCAAGTCCCACACACTGCTAGAAGCCCAAATATTTTTTCAGAGCTAGATGCAGAAAAAAATTATATTGAATTTGCAACCTGATGGAGGTCAGTATAGATGGACTAACAGACCAAGTCCCACACACTGCTAGAAGCCCAAATATATTTTCAGAGCTAGATGCAGAAAAAATTATTTTTAATTTGCAACCTGATGGAGGTCAGTATAGATGGACTAATAGACCAAGTCCCACACACTGCTAAAAGCCGAAATATTTTTTCATAGCTAGATGCAGAAAAAAAATATTTTTAATTTGCAACCTGATGGAGGTCAGTATAGATGGACTAATAGACCAAGTCCCACACACTGCTAGAAGCCCAAATATTTTTTCAGAGCTAGATGCAGAAAAAAATATTTTTAATTTGCAAACTGATGGAGGTCAGTATAGATGGACTAATAGACCAAGTCCCACACACTGCTAGAAGCCCAAGTATTTTTTCAGAGCTAGATGCAGAAAAAAATTATATTCAATTTGCAACCTGATGGAGGTCAGTATAGATGGACTAATAGACCAAGTCCCACACACTGCTAGAAGCCCAAATATTTTTTCAGAGCTAGATGCAGAAAAAAATTATATTCAATTTGCAACCTGATGGAGGTCAGTATAGATGGACTAATAGACCAAGTCCCACACACTGCTAGAAGCCCAAATATTTTTTCAGAGCTAGATGCAGAAAAAAATTATATTGAATTTGCAACCTGATGGAGGTCAGTGTAGATGGACTAATAGACCAAGTCCCATACACTGCTAGAAGCCCAAATATTTTTTCAGAGCTAGATGCAGAAAAAATTATTTTTAATTTGCAACCTGATGGAGGTCAGTATAGATGGACTATTAGACCAAGTCCCACACACTGCAAAAAGCCCAAATATTTTTTCAGAGCTAGATGCAGAAAAAAATTATTTTTAATTTGCAACCTGATGGAGGTCAGTATAGATGGACTAATAGACCAAGTCCCACACAATGCTAGAAGCGCCCAAATATTTTTTCAGGGCTAGATGCAGAAAAAAATTGTATTCAATTTGCAACCTGATCGAGGTCAGTATAGATGGACTAATAGAACAAGTCGCACACACTGCTAGAAGCCCAAATATTTTTTCAGAGCTAGATGCAGAAAAAATTATTTTTAATTTGCGACCTGATGGAGGTCAGTATAGATGGACTAATAGACCAAGTCCCACACACTGCTAAAAGCCCAAATATTTTTTCAGAGCTAGATGCAGAAAAAAATTATTTTTAATTTGCAACCTGATGGAGGTCAGTATAGATGGACTAATAGACCAAGTCCCACACACTGCTAGAAGCCCAAATATTTTTTCAGGGCTAGATGCAGAAAAAAATTGTATTCAATTTGCAACCTGATGGAGGTCAGTATAGATGGACTAATAGAACAAGTCGCACACACTGCTAGAAGCCCAAATATTTTTTCAGAGCTAGATGAAGAAAAAAAATATTTTTAATTTGCAACCTGATGGAGGTCAGTATAGATGGACTAATAGACCAAGTCCCACACACTGCTACAAGCCCAAATATTTTTTCAGAGCTAGATGCAGAAACAAATTATATTCAATTTGCAACCTGATGGAGGTCAGTATAGATGGACTAATAGAACAAGTCCCACACTGCTAGAAGCCCAAATATTTTTTCAGAGCTAGATGCAGAAAAAAATTATTTTTAATTTGCAACCTGATGGAGGTCAGTATAGATGGACTAATAGACCAAGTCCCACACACTGCTAGAAGCCCAAATATTTTTTCAGAGCTAGATGCAGAAAAAAATTATATTCAATTTGCAACCTGATGGAGGTCAGTATAGATGGACTAATAGAGCAAGTCCCACACACTTCTAGAAGCCCAAATATTTTTTCAGAGCTAGATGCAGAAAAAAATTATATTCAATTTGCAACCTGATGGAGGTCAGTATAGATGGACTAATAGACCAAGTCCCACACACTGCTAGAAGCCCAAATATTTTTTCAGAGCTAGATGCAGAAAAAAATTACGGTATATTGAATTTGCAACCTGATGGAGGTCAGTATAGATGGACTAATAGACCAAGTCCCACACACTGCTTGAAGCCCAAATATTTTTTCAGAGCTAGATGCAGAAAAAAATTATATTCAATTTGCAACCTGATGGAGGTCAGTATAGATGGACTAATAGACCAAGTCCCACACACTTCTAGAAGCCCAAATATTTTTTCAGAGCTAGATGCAGAAAAAAATTATATTCAATTTGCAAACTGATGGAGGTCAGTATAGATGGACTAATAGACCAAGTCACACACACTGCTAGAAGCCCAAATATTTTTTCAGAGCTAGATGCAGAAAAAAATTATATTGAATTTGCAACCTGATGGAGGTCACTATAGATGGACTAATAGACCAAGTCCCACACACTGCTAGAAGCCCAAATATTTTTTCAGAGCTAGATGCAGAAAAAAAATATTTTTAATTTGCAACCTCATGGAGGTCAGTATAGATGGACTAATAGACCAAGTCCCACACACTGCTAGAAGCCCAAATATTTTTTCAGAGCTAGATGCAGAAAAAAATTATATTCAATTTGCAACCTGATGGAGGTCAGTATAGATGGACTAATAGACCAAGTCCCACACACTGCTAGAAGCCCAAATATTTTTTCAGAGCTAGATGCAGAAAAAAATTATATTCAATTTGCAACCTGATGGAGGTCAGTATAGATGGACTAATAGACCAAGTCCCACACACTGCTAGAAGCCTAACTATTTTTTCAGAGCTAGATGCAGAAAAAAATTATATTCTATTTGCAACCTGATGGAGGTCAGTATAGATGGACTAATAGAACAAGTTCCACACACTGCTAGAAGGCCAAATATTTTTTCAGAGCTATATGCAGAAAAAAATTATATTCAATTTGCAACCTGATGGAGGTCAGTATAGATGGACTAATAGACCAAGTCCCACACACTGCTAGAAGCCCAAATATTTTTTCAGAGCTAGATGCACAAAAAAATTATATTGAATTTGCAACCTGATGGAGGTCAGTATAGATGGACTAATAGACCAAGTCCCACACACTGCTAGAAGACAAAATATTTTTTCAGAGCTAGATGCAGAAAAAAAATATTTTTAATTTGCAACCTGATGGAGGTCTGTATAGATGGACTAATAGACCAAGTCCCACACACTGCTAGAAGCCCAAATATTTTTTCAGAGCTAGATGCAGAAAAAAAATATTTTTAATTTGCAACCTGATGGAGGTCAGTGTAGATGGACTAATAGACCAAGTCCCACACACTGCTAGAAGCCCAAATATTTTTTCAGAGCTAGATGCAGAAACAAATTATATTCAATTTGCAACCTGATGGAGGTCAGTATAGATGGACTAATAGAACAAGTCCCACACTGCTAGAAGCCCAAATATTTTTTCAGAGCTAGATGCAGAAAAAAATTATATTCAATTTGCAACCTGATGGAGGTCAGTATAGATGGACTAATAGACCAAGTCCCACACACTTCTAGAAGCCCAAATATTTTTTCAGAGCTAGATGCAGAAAAAAATTATATTCAATTTGCAACCTGATGGAGGTCAGTATAGATGGACTTATAGACCAAGTCCCACACACTGCTAGAAGCCCAAATATTTTTTCAGAGCTAGATGCAGAAAAAAATTATATTGAATTTGCAACCTGATGGAGGTCAGTATAGATGGACTAATAGACCAAGTCCCACACACTGCTAGAAGCCCAAATATTTTTTCAGAGCTAGATGCAGAAAAATTTATTTTTAATTTGCAACCTGATGGAGGTCAGTATAGATGGACTAATAGACCAAGTCCCACACACTGCTAAAAGCCCAAATATTTTTTCAGAGCTAGATGCAGAAAAAAAATATTTTTAATTTGCAACCTCATGGAGGTCAGTATAGATGGACTAATAGACCAAGTCCCACTCACTGCTAGAAGCCCAAATATTTTTTCAGGGCTAGATTCAGAAAAAAATTGTATTCAATTTGCAACCTGATGGAGGTCAGTATAGATGGACTAATAGAACAAGTCGCACACACTGCTAGAAGCCCAAATATTTTTTCAGAGCTAGATGCAGAAAAAAATTATTTTTAATTTGCAACCTGATGGAGGTCAGTATAGATGGACTAAAAGACCAAGTCCCACACACTGCTAGAAGCCCAAATATTTTTTCAGAGCTAGATGCAGAAAAAAATTATACTCAATTTTCAACCTGATGGAGGTCAGTATAGATGGACTAATAGAACAAGTCCCACACACTGCTAGAAGCCCAAATATTTTTTCAGAGCTAGATGAAGAAAAAAAATATTTTTACTTTGCAACCTGATGGAGGTCAGTATAGATGGCCTAATAGACCAAGTCCCACACACTGCTAGAAGCCCAAATATTTTTTCAGAGCTAGATGTAGAAACAAATTATATTCAATTTGCAACCTGATGGAGGTCAGTATAGATGGACTAATAGAACAAGTCCCATACACTGCTAGAAGCCCAAATATTTTTTCAGAGCTAGATGCAGAAAAAATTATTTTTAATTTGCAACCTGATGGAGGTCAGTATAGATGGACTATTAGACCAAGTCCCACACACTGCTAAAAGCCCAAATATTTTTTCAGAGCTAGATGCAGAAAAAAATTATTTTTAATTTGCAACCTGATGGAGGTCAGTATAGATGGACTAATAGACCAAGTCCCACACAATGCTAGAAGCGCCCAAATATTTTTTCAGAGCTAGATGCAGAAAAAAATTATATTGAATTTGCAACCTGATGGAGGTCAGTATAGATGGACTAATAGACCAAGTCCCACACACTGCTAGAAGCCCAAATATTTTTTCAGAGCTAGATGCAGAAAAATTTATTTTTAATTTGCAACCTGATGGAGGTCAGTATAGATGGACTAATAGACCAAGTCCCACACACTGCTAAAAGCCCAAATATTTTTTCAGAGCTAGATGCAGAAAAAAAATATTTTTAATTTGCAACCTCATGGAGGTCAGTATAGATGGACTAATAGACCAAGTCCCACACACTGCTAGAAGCCCAAATATTTTTTCAGGGCTAGATTCAGAAAAAAATTGTATTCAATTTGCAACCTGATGGAGGTCAGTATAGATGGACTAATAGAACAAGTCCCACACTGCTAGAAGCCCAAATATTTTTTCAGAGCTAGATGCAGAAAAAAATTATTTTTAATTTGCAACCTGATGGAGGTCAGTATAGATGGACTAAAAGACCAAGTCCCACACACTGCTAGAAGCCCAAATATTTTTTCAGAGCTAGATGCAGAAAAAAATTATACTCAATTTTCAACCTGATGGAGGTCAGTATAGATGGACTAATAGAACAAGTCCCACACACTGCTAGAAGCCCAAATATTTTTTCAGAGCTAGATGAAGAAAAAAAATATTTTTACTTTGCAACCTGATGGAGGTCAGTATAGATGGCCTAATAGACCAAGTCCCACACACTGCTAGAAGCCCAAATATTTTTTCAGAGCTAGATGCAGAAACAAATTATATTCAATTTGCAACCTGATGGAGGTCAGTATAGATGGACTAATAGAACAAGTCCCACACTGCTAGAAGCCCAAATATTTTTTCAGAGCTAGATGCAGAATAAAATTATTTTTAATTTGCAACCTGTTGGAAGTCAGTATAGATGGACTAACAGACCAAGTCCCACACACTGCTAGAAGCCCAAATATTTTTTCAGAGCTATATGCAGAAAAAAATTATATTCAATTTGCAACCTGATGGAGGTCAGTATAGATGGACTAATAGACCAAGTCCCACACACTGCTAGAAGCCCAAATATTTTTTCAGAGCTAGATGCACAAAAAAATTATATTGAATTTGCAACCTGATGGAGGTCAGTATAGATGGACTAATAGACCAAGTCCCACACACTGCTAGAAGACCAAATATTTTTTCAGAGCTAGATGCAGAAAAAAATTATTTTTAATTTGCAACCTGATGGAGGTCTGTATAGATGGACTAATAGACCAAGTCCCACACACTGCTAGAAGCCCAAATATTTTTTCAGAGCTAGATGCAGAAAAAAAATATTTTTAATTTGCAACCTGATGGAGGTCAGTATAGATGGACTAATAGACCAAGTCCCACACACTGCTAGAAGCCCAAATATTTTTTCAGAGCTAGATGCAGAAACAAATTATATTCAATTTGCAACCTGATGGAGGTCAGTATAGATGGACTAATAGAACAAGTCCCACACTGCTAGAAGCCCAAATATTTTTTCAGAGCTAGATGCAGAAAAAAATTATATTCAATTTGCAACCTGATGGAGGTCAGTATAGATGGACTAATATACCAAGTCCCACACACTTCTAGAAGCCCAAATATTTTTTCAGAGCTAGATGCAGAAAAAAATTATATTCAATTTGCAACCTGATGGAGGTCAGTATAGATGGACTTATAGACCAAGTCCCACACACTGCTAGAAGCCCAAATATTTTTTCAGAGCTAGATGCAGAAAAAAATTATATTGAATTTGCAACCTGATGGAGGTCAGTATAGATGGACTAATAGACCAAGTCCCACACACTGCTAGAAGCCCAAATATTTTTTCAGAGCTAGATGCAGAAAAATTTATTTTTAATTTGCAACCTGATGGAGGTCAGTATAGATGGACTAATAGACCAAGTCCCACACACTGCTAAAAGCCCAAATATTTTTTCAGAGCTAGATGCAGAAAAAAAATATTTTTAATTTGCAACCTCATGGAGGTCAGTATAGATGGACTAATAGACCAAGTCCCACACACTGCTAGAAGCCCAAATATTTTTTCAGGGCTAGATTCAGAAAAAAATTGTATTCAATTTGCAACCTGATGGAGGTCAGTATAGATGGACTAATAGAACAAGTCGCACACACTGCTAGAAGCCCAAATATTTTTTCAGAGCTAGATGCAGAAAAAAATTATTTTTAATTTGCAACCTGATGGAGGTCAGTATAGATGGACTAAAAGACCAAGTCCCACACACTGCTAGAAGCCCAAATATTTTTTCAGAGCTAGATGCAGAAAAAAATTATACTCAATTTTCAACCTGATGGAGGTCAGTATAGATGGACTAATAGAACAAGTCCCACACACTGCTAGAAGCCCAAATATTTTTTCAGAGCTAGATGAAGAAAAAAAATATTTTTACTTTGCAACCTGATGGAGGTCAGTATAGATGGCCTAATAGACCAAGTCCCACACACTGCTAGAAGCCCAAATATTTTTTCAGAGCTAGATGCAGAAACAAATTATATTCAATTTGCAACCTGATGGAGGTCAGTATAGATGGACTAATAGAACAAGTCCCACACTGCTAGAAGCCCAAATATTTTTTCAGAGCTAGATGCAGAAAAAAATTATTTTTAATTTGCAACCTGTTGGAAGTCAGTATAGATGGACTAACAGACCAAGTCCCACACACTGCTAGAAGCCCAAATATTTTTTCAGAGCTAGATGCAGAAAAAAATTATATTCAATTTGCAACCTGATGGAGGTCAGTATAGATGGACTAATAGACCAAGTCCCACACACTTCTAGAAGCCCAAATATTTTTTCAGAGCTAGATGCAGAAAAAAATTATATTCAATTTGCAACCTGATGGAGGTCAGTATAGATGGACTAATAGACTAAGTCCCACACACTGCTAGAAGCCCAAATATTTTTTCAGAGCTAGATGCAGAAAAAAATTATATTGAATTTGCAACCTGATGGAGGTCAGTATAGATGGACTAATAGACCAAGTCCCACACACTGCTAGAAGCCCAAATATTTTTTCAGAGCTAGATGCAGAAAAAAATATTTTTAATTTGCAACCTGATGGAGGTCAGTATAGATGGACTAATAGAACAAGTCCCACACACTGCTAAAAGCCCAAATATTTTTTCAGAGCTAGATGCAGAAAAAAATTATTTTTAATTTGCAACCTGATGGAGGTCAGTATAGATGGACTAATAGACCAAGTCCCACACACTGCTAGAAGCCCAAATATTTTTTCAGAGCTAGATGCAGAAAAAAAATATTTTTAATTTGCAACCTGATGGAGGTCAGTATAGATGGACTAATAGACCAAGTCACACACACTGCTAGAAGCCCAAATATTTTTTCAGAGCTAGATGCAGAAAAAAATTATATTCAAATTGCAACCTGATGGAGGTCAGTATAGATGGGCTAATAGACCAAGTCCCACACACTGCTAGAAGCCCAAATATTTTTTCAGAGCTAGATGCAGAAAAAAATTATATTCAATTTGCAACCTGATGGAGGTCAGTATAGATGGACTAATAGAACAAGTCCCACACACTGCTAGAAGCCCAAATATTTTTTCAGAGCTAGATGAAGAAAAAAAATATTTTTACTTTGCAACCTGATGGAGGTCAGTATAGATGGCCTAATAGACCAAGTCCCACACACTGCTAGAAGCCCAAATATTTTTTCAGAGCTAGATGCAGAAACAAATTATATTCAATTTGCAACCTGATGGAGGTCAGTATAGATGGACTAATAGAACAAGTCCCACACTGCTAGAAGCCCAAATATTTTTTCAGAGCTAGATGCAGAAAAAAATTATTTTTAATTTGCAACCTGTTGGAAGTCAGTATAGATGGACTAACAGACCAAGTCCCACACACTGCTAGAAGCCCAAATATTTTTTCAGAGCTATATGCAGAAAAAAATTATATTCAATTTGCAACCTGATGGAGGTCAGTATAGATGGACTAATAGACCAAGTCCCACACACTGCTAGAAGCCCAAATATTTTTTCAGAGCTAGATGCACAAAAAAATTATATTGAATTTGCAACCTGATGGAGGTCAGTATAGATGGACTAATAGACCAAGTCCCACACACTGCTAGAAGCCCAAATATTTTTTCAGAGCTAGATGCAGAAAAAAATTATATTGAATTTGCAACCTGATGGAGGTCAGTATAGATGGACTAATAGACCAAGTCCCACACACTGCTAGAAGCCCAAATATTTTTTCAGAGCTAGATGCAGAAAAAAATTATTTTTAAATTGCAACATGATGGAGGTCAGTATAGATGGACTAAAAGACCAAGTCCCACACACTGCTAGAAGCCCAAATATTTTTTCAGAGCTAGATGCAGAAAAAAATTATACTCAATTTGCAACCTGATGGAGGTCAGTATAGATGGACTAATAGAACAAGTCCCACACACTGCTAGAAGCCCAAATATTTTTTCAGAGCTAGATGCAGAAACAAATTATATTCAATTTGCAACCTGATGGAGGTCAGTATAGACGGACTAATAGAACCAGTCCCACACACTGCTAGAAGCCCAAATATTTTTTCAGGGCTAGATGCAAAAAAAAATTGTATTCAATTTGCAACCTGATGGAGGTCAGTATAGATGGACTAATAGAACAAGTCGCACACACTGCTAGAAGCCCAAATATTTTTTCAGAGCTAGATGAAGAAAAAAAATATTTTTAATTTGCAACCTGATGGAGGTCAGTATAGACGGACTAATAGACCAAGTCCCACACACTGCTAGAAGCCCAAATATTTTTTCAGAGCTAGATGCAGAAACAAATTATATTCAATTTGCAACCTGATGGAGGTCAGTATAGATGGACTAATAGAACAAGTCCCACACACTGCTAGAAGGCCAAATATTTTTTCAGAGCTAGATGCAGAAAAAAATTATATTGAATTTGCAACCTGATGGAAGTCAGTATAGATGGACTAATAGACCAAGTCCCACACACTGCTAGAAGCCCAAATATTTTTTCAGAGCTAGATGCAGAAAAAAATTATATTGAATTTGCAACCTGATGGAGGTCAGTATAGATGGACTAATAGACCAAGTCCCACACACTGCTAGAAGCCCAAATATTTTTTCAGAGCTAGATGCAGAAAAAAATTATTTTTAAATTGCAACATGATGGAGGTCAGTATAGATGGACTAAAAGACCAAGTCCCACACACTGCTAGAAGCCCAAATATTTTTTCAGAGCTAGATGCAGAAAAAAATTATATTGAATTTGCAACCTGATGGAGGTCAGTATAGATGGACTAATAGACCAAGTCCCACACACTGCTAGAAGCCCAAATATTTTTTCAGAGCTAGATGCAGAAAAAAATTATATTCAATTTGCAACCTGATGGAGGTCAGTATAGATGGGCTAATAGACCAAGTCCCACACACTGCTAGAAGCCCAAATATTTTTTCAGAGCTAGATGCAGAAAAAAATTATATTGAATTTGCAACCTGATGGAGGTCAGTATAGATGGACTAATAGACCAAGTCCCACACACTGCTAGAAGCCCAAATATTTTTCAGAGCTAGATGCAGAAAAAAATTATGTTCAATTTGCAACCTGATGGAGGTCAGTATAGATGGACTAATAGACCAAGTCCCACACACTTCTAGAAGCCCAAATATTTTTTCAGAGCTAGATGCAGAAAAAAATTATACTCAATTTGCAACCTGATGGAGGTCAGTATAGATGGACTAATAGACCAAGTCACACACACTGCTAGAAGCCCAAATATTTTTTCAGAGCTAGATGCAGAAAAAAATTATATTGAATTTGCAACCTGATGGAGGTCAGTATAGATGGACTAATAGACCAAGTCCCACACACTGCTAGAAGCCCAAATATTTTTTCAGAGCTAGATGCAGAAAAAAAATATTTTTAATTTGCAACCTGATGGAGGTCAGTATAGATGGACTAATAGACCAAGTCCCACACACTGCTAGAAGCCCAAATATTTTTTCAGAGCTAGATGCAGAAAAAAATTATATTCAATTTGCAACCTGATGGAGGTCAGTATAGATGGACTAATAGACCAAGTCCCACACACTGCTAGAAGCCCCAATATTTTTTCAGAGCTAGATGCAGAAAAAAATTATATTCAATTTGCAACCTGATGGAAGTCAGTATAGATGGACTAATAGATCAAGTCCCACACACTGCTAGAAGCCTAAATATTTTTTCAGAGTTAGATGCAGAAAAAAATTATATTCTATTTGCAACCTGATGGAGGTCAGTATTTGTGGACTAATAGAACAAGTCCCACACACTGCTAGAAGGCCAAATATTTTTTCAGAGCTATATGCAGAAAAAAATTATATTCAATTTGCAACCTGATGGAGGTCAGTATAGATGGACTAATAGACCAAGTCCCGCACACTGCTAGAAGCCCAAATATTTTTTCAGAGCTAGATGCAGAAAAAAATTATATTCAATTTGCAACCTGATGGAGGTCAGTATAGATGGGCTAATAGACCAAGTCCCACACACTGCTAGAAGCCCAAATATTTTTTCAGAGCTAGATGCAGAAAAAAATTATATTGAATTTGCAACCTGATGGAGGTCAGTATAGATGGACTAATAGACCAAGTCCCACACACTGCTAGAAGCCCAAATATTTTTCAGAGCTAGATGCAGAAAAAAATTATGTTCAATTTGCAACCTGATGGAGGTCAGTATAGATGGACTAATAGACCAAGTCCCACACACTTCTAGAAGCCCAAATATTTTTTCAGAGCTAGATGCAGAAAAAAATTATACTCAATTTGCAACCTGATGGAGGTCAGTATAGATGGACTAATAGACCAAGTCACACACACTGCTAGAAGCCCAAATATTTTTTCAGAGCTAGATGCAGAAAAAAATTATATTGAATTTGCAACCTGATGGAGGTCAGTATAGATGGACTAATAGACCAAGTCCCACACACTGCTAGAAGCCCAAATATTTTTTCAGAGCTAGATGCAGAAAAAAAATATTTTTAATTTGCAACCTGATGGAGGTCAGTATAGATGGACTAATAGACCAAGTCCCACACACTGCTAGAAGCCCAAATATTTTTTCAGAGCTAGATGCAGAAAAAAATTATATTCAATTTGCAACCTGATGGAGGTCAGTATAGATGGACTAATAGACCAAGTCCCACACACTGCTAGAAGCCCCAATATTTTTTCAGAGCTAGATGCAGAAAAAAATTATATTCAATTTGCAACCTGATGGAAGTCAGTATAGATGGACTAATAGATCAAGTCCCACACACTGCTAGAAGCCTAAATATTTTTTCAGAGCTAGATGCAGAAAAAAATTATATTCTATTTGCAACCTGATGGAGGTCAGTATTTGTGGACTAATAGAACAAGTCCCACACACTGCTAGAAGGCCAAATATTTTTTCAGAGCTATATGCAGAAAAAAATTATATTCAATTTGCAACCTGATGGAGGTCAGCATAGATGGACTAATAGACCAAGTCCCACACACTGCTAGAAGCCCAAATATTTTTTCAGAGCTAGATGCAGAAAAAAATTATTTTTAATTTGCAACCTGATGGAGGTCAGTATAGATGGACTAATAGAACAAGTCCCACACTGCTAGAAGCCCAAATATTTTTTCAGAGCTAGATGCAGAAAAAAATTATTTTTAATTTGCAACCTGATGGAGGTCAGTATAGACGGACTAATAGACCAAGTCCCACACACTGCTAGAAGCCCAAATATTTTTTCAGAGCTAGATGCAGAAAAAAATTATATTCAATTTGCAACCTGATGGAGGTCAGTATAGATGGACTAATAGACCAAGTCCCACACACTTCTAGAAGCCCAAATATTTTTTCAGAGCTAGATGCAGAAAAAAATTATATTCAATTTGCAACCTGATGGAGGTCAGTATAGATGGACTAATAGACCAAGTCCCACACACTGCTAGAAGCCCAAATATTTTTTCAGAGCTAGATGCAGAAAAAAATTATATTGAATTTGCAACCTGATGGAGGTCAGTATAGATGGACTAATAGACCAAGTCCCACACACTGCTAGAAGCCCAAATATTTTTTCAGAGCTAGATGCAGAAAAAAATATTTTTAATTTGCAACCTGATGGAGGTCAGTATAGATGGACTAATAGACCAAGTCCCACACACTGCTAAAAGCCCAAATATTTTTTCAGAGCTAGATGCAGAAAAAAATTATTTTTAATTTGCAACCTGATGGAGGTCAGTATAGATGGACTAATAGACCAAGTCCCACACACTGCTAGAAGCCCAAATATTTTTTCAGAGCTAGATGCAGAAACAAATTATATTCAATTTGCAACCTGATGGAGGTCAGTATAGATGGACTAATAGAACAAGTCCCACACTGCTAGAAGCCCAAATATTTTTTCAAAGCTAGATGCAGAAAAAAATTATTTTTAATTTGCAACCTGTTGGAAGTCAGTATAGATGGACTAACAGACCAAGTCCCACACACTGCTAGAAGCCCAAATATTTTTTCAGAGCTAGATGCAGAAAAAAATTATATTCAATTTGCAACCTGATGGAGGTCAGTATAGATGGACTAATAGACCAAGTCCCACACACTTCTAGAAGCCCAAATATTTTTTCAGAGCTAGATGCAGAAAAAAATTATATTCAATTTGCAACCTGATGGAGGTCAGTATAGATGGACTAATAGACTAAGTCCCACACACTGCTAGAAGCCCAAATATTTTTTCAGAGCTAGATGCAGAAAAAAATTATATTGAATTTGCAACCTGATGGAGGTCAGTATAGATGGACTAATAGACCAAGTCCCACACACTGCTAGAAGCCCAAATATTTTTTCAGAGCTAGATGCAGAAAAAAATATTTTTAATTTGCAACCTGATGGAGGTCAGTATAGATGGACTAATACAACAAGTCCCACACACTGCTAAAAGCCCAAATATTTTTTCAGAGCTAGATGCAGAAAAAAATTATTTTTAATTTGCAACCTGATGGAGGTCAGTATAGATGGACTAATAGACCAAGTCCCACACACTGCTAGAAGCCCAAATATTTTTTCAGAGCTAGATGCAGAAAAAAAATATTTTTAATTTGCAACCTGAAGGAGGTCAGTATAGATGGACTAATAGACCAAGTCCCACACACTGCTAGAAGCCCAAATATTTTTTCAGAGCTAGATGCAGAAAAAAATTATATTCAATTTGCAACCTGATGGAGGTCAGTATAGATGGACTAATAGACCAAGTCCCACACACTGCTAGAAGCCTAAATATTTTTTCAGAGCTAGATGCAGAAAAAAATTATATTCTATTTGCAACCTGATGGAGGTCAGTATACATGGACTAATAGAACAAGTCCCACACACTGCTAGAAGGCCAAATATTTTTTCAGAGCTAGATGCAGAAAAAAATTATATTGAATTTGCAACCTGATGGAAGTCAGTATAGATGGACTAATAGACCAAGTCCCACACACTGCTAGAAGCCCAAATATTTTTTCAGAGCTAGATGCAGAAAAAAATTATATTGAATTTGCAACCTGATGGAGGTCAGTATAGATGGACTAATAGACCAAGTCCCACACACTGCTAGAAGCCCAAATATTTTTTCAGAGCTAGATGCAGAAAAAAATTATTTTTAAATTGCAACATGATGGAGGTCAGTATAGATGGACTAAAAGACCAAGTCCCACACACTGCTAGAAGCCCAAATATTTTTTCAGAGCTAGATGCAGAAAAAAATTATACTCAATTTGCAACCTGATGGAGGTCAGTATAGATGGACTAATAGAACAAGTCCCACACACTGCTAGAAGCCCAAATATTTTTTCAGAGCTAGATGCAGAAACAAATTATATTCAATTTGCAACCTGATGGAGGTCAGTATAGACGGACTAATAGAACCAGTCCCACACACTGCTAGAAGCCCAAATATTTTTTCAGGGCTAGATGCAAAAAAAAATTGTATTCAATTTGCAACCTGATGGAGGTCAGTATAGATGGACTAATAGAACAAGTCGCACACACTGCTAGAAGCCCAAATATTTTTTCAGAGCTAGATGAAGAAAAAAAATATTTTTAATTTGCAACCTGATGGAGGTCAGTATAGATGGACTAATAGACCAAGTCCCACACACTGCTAGAAGCCCAAATATTTTTTCAGAGCTAGATGCAGAAACAAATTATATTCAATTTGCAACCTGATGGAGGTCAGTATAGATGGACTAATAGAACTAGTCCCACACTGCTAGAAGCCCAAATATTTTTTCAGAGCTAGATGCAGAAAAAAATTATTTTTAATTTGCAACCTGATGGAGGTCAGTATAGATGGACTAATAGACCAAGTCCCACACACTGCTAGAAGCCCAAATATGTTTTCAGAGCTAGATGCAGAAAAAAATTATATTCAATTTGCAACCTGATGGAGGTCAGTATAGATGGACTAATAGACCAAGTCCCACACACTGCTAGAAGCCCAAATATTTTTTCAGAGCTAGATGCAGAAAAAAATTATATTGAATTTGCAACCTGATGGAGGTCAGTATAGATGGACTAATAGACCAAGTCCCGCACACTGCTAGAAGCCCAAATATTTTTTCAGAGCTAGATGCAGAAAAAAATTATGCTCAATTTGCAACCTGATGGAGGTCAGTATAGATGGACTAATAGACCAAGTCACACACACTGCTAGAAGCCCAAATATTTTTTCAGAGCTAGATGCAGAAAAAAATTATATTGAATTTGCAACCTGATGGAGGTCAGTATAGATGGACTAATAGACCAAGTCCCACACACTGCTAGAAGCCCAAATATTTTTTCAGAGCTAGATGCAGAAAAAAAATATTTTTAATTTGCAACCTGATGGAGGTCAGTATAGATGGACTAATAGACCAAGTCCCACACACTGCTAGAAGCCCAAATATTTTTTCAGAGCTAGATGCAGAAAAAAATTATATTCAATTTGCAACCTGATGGAGGTCAGTATAGATGGACTAATAGACCAAGTCCCACACACTGCTAGAAGCCCCAATATTTTTTCAGAGCTAGATGCAGAAAAAAATTATATTCAATTTGCAACCTGATGGAAGTCAGTATAGATGGACTAATAGATCAAGTCCCACACACTGCTAGAAGCCTAAATATTTTTTCAGAGCTAGATGCAGAAAAAAATTATATTCTATTTGCAACCTGATGGAGGTCAGTATTTGTGGACTAATAGAACAAGTCCCACACACTGCTAGAAGGCCAAATATTTTTTCAGAGCTATATGCAGAAAAAAATTATATTCAATTTGCAACCTGATGGAGGTCCGTATAGATGGACTAATAGACCAAGTCCCACACACTGCTAGAAGCCCAAATATTTTTTCAGAGCAAGATGCACAAAAAAATTATATTGAATTTGCAACCTGATGGAGGTCAGCATAGATGGACTAATAGACCAAGTCCCACACACTGCTAGAAGCCCAAATATTTTTTCAGAGCTAGATGCAGAAAAAAATTATTTTTAATTTGCAACCTGATGGAGGTCTGTATAGATGGACTAATAGACCAAGTCCCACACACTGCTAGAAGCCCAAATATTTTTTCAGAGCTAGATGCAGAAAAAAATTATACTCAATTTGCAACCTGATGGAGGTCAGTATATATGGACTAATAGAACAAGTCCCACACACTGCTAGAAGCCCAAATATTTTTTCAGAGCTAGATGAGGAAAAAAAATATTTTTAATTTGCAACCTGATGGAGGTCAGTGTAGATGGACTAATAGACCAAGTCCCACACACTGCTAGAAGCCCAAATATTTTTTCATAGCTAGATGCAGAAACAAATTATATTCAATTTGCAACCTGATGGAGGTCAGTATAGATGGACTAATAGAACAAGTCCCACACTGCTAGAAGCCCAAATATTTTTTCAGAGCTAGATGCAGAAAAAAATTATATTCAATTTGCAACCTGATGGAGGTCAGTATAGATGGACTAATAGACCAAGTCCCACACACTTCTAGAAGCCCAAATATTTTTTCAGAGCTAGATGCAGAAAAAAATTATATTCAATTTGCAACCTGATGGAGGTCAGTATAGATGGACTAATAGACCAAGTCCCACACACTGCTAGAAGCCCAAATATTTTTTCAGAGCTAGATGCAGAAAAAAATTATATTGAATTTGCAACCTGATGGAGGTCAGTATAGATGGACTAATAGACCAAGTCCCACACACTGCTAGAAGCCCAAATATTTTTTCAGAGCTAGATGCAGAAAAAAATATTTTTAATTTGCAACCTGATGGAGGTCATTATAGATTGACTAATAGACCAAGTCCCACACACTGCTAAAAGCCCAAATATTTTTTCAGAGCTAGATGCAGAAAAAAATTATTTTTAATTTGCAACCTGATGGAGGTCAGTATAGATGGACTAATAGACCAAGTCCCACACACTGCTAGAAGCCCAAATATTTTTTCAGAGCTAGATGCAGAAAAAAAATATTTTAAATTTGCAACCTGATGGAGGTCAGTATAGATGGACTAATAGACCAAGTCCCACACACTTCTAGAAGCCCAAATATTTTTTCAGAGCTAGATGCAGAAAAAAATTATATTCAATTTGCAACCTGATGGAGGTCAGTATAGGTGGACTAATAGACCAAGTCCCACACACTCCTAGAAGCCCAAATATTTTTTCAGAGCTAGATGCAGAAAAAAATTATATTCAATTTGCAACCTGATGGAGGTCAGCATAGATGGACTAATAGACCAAGTCCCACACACTGCTAGAAGCCCCAATATTTTTTCAGAGCTAGATGCAGAAAAAAATTATATTCAATTTGCAACCTGATGGAAGTCAGTATAGATGGACTAATAGATCAAGTCCCACACACTGCTAGAAGCCTAAATATTTTTTCAGAGCTAGATGCAGAAAAAAATTATATTCTATTTGCAACCTGATGGAGGTCAGTATTTGTGGACTAATAGAACAAGTCCCACACACTGCTAGAAGGCCAAATATTTTTTCAGAGCTATATGCAGAAAAAAATTATATTCAATTTGCAACCTGATGGAGGTCAGTATAGATGGACTAATAGACCAAGTCCCACACACTGCTAGAAGCCCAAATATTTTTTCAGAGCAAGATGCACAAAAAAATTATATTGAATTTGCAACCTGATGGAGGTCAGCATAGATGGACTAATAGACCAAGTCCCACACACTGCTAGAAGCCCAAATATTTTTTCAGAGCTAGATGCAGAAAAAAATTATTTTTAATTTGCAACCTGATGGAGGTCTGTATAGATGGACGAATAGACCAAGTCCCACACACTGCTAGAAGCCCAAATATTTTTTCAGAGCTAGATGCAGAAAAAAATTATTTTTAATTTGCAACCTGATGGAGGTCAGTATAGATGGACTAATAGACCAAGTCCCACACACTGCTAGAAGCCCAAATATTTTTTCAGAGCTAGATGCAGAAACAAATTATATTCAATTTGCAACCTGATGGAGGTCAGTATAGATGGACTAATAGAACAAGTCCCACACTGCTAGAAGCCCAAATATTTTTTCAGAGCTAGATGCAGAAAAAAATTATATTCAATTTGCAACCTGATGGAGGTCAGTATAGATGGACTAATAGACCAAGTCCCACACACTTCTAGAAGCCCAAATATTTTTTCAGAGCTAGATGCAGAAAAAAATTATATTCAATTTGCAACCTGATGGAGGTCAGTATAGATGGACTTATAGACCAAGTCCCACACACTGCTAGAAGCCCAAATATTTTTTCAGAGCTAGATGCAGAAAAAAATTATTTTGAATTCGCAACCTGATGGAGGTCAGTATAGATGGACTAATAGACCAAGTCCCACACACTGCTAGAAGCCCAAATATTTTTTCAGAGCTAGATGCAGAAAAAATTATTTTTAATTTGCAACCTGATGGAGGTCAGTATAGATGGACTAATAGACCAAGTCCCACACACTGCTAAAAGCCCAAATATTTTTTCAGAGCTAGATGCAGAAAAAAAATATTTTTAATTTGCAACCTGATGGAGGTCAGTATAGATGGACTAATAGACCAAGTCCCACACACTGCTAGAAGCCCAAATATTTTTTCAGAGCTAGATGCAGAAAAAAATTATACTCAATTTGCAACCTGATGGAGGTCAGTATAGATGGACTAATAGAACAAGTCCCACACACTGCTAGAAGCCCAAATATTTTTTCAGAGCTAGATGAGGAAAAAAAATATTTTTAATTTGCAACCTGATGGAGGTCAGTGTAGATGGACTAATAGACCAAGTCCCACACACTGCTAGAAGCCCAAATATTTTTTCATAGCTAGATGCAGAAACAAATTATATTCAATTTGCAACCTGATGGAGGTCAGTATAGATGGACTAATAGAACAAGTCCCACACTGCTAGAAGCCCAAATATTTTTTCAGAGCTAGATGCAGAAAAAAATTATTTTTAATTTGCAACCTGATGGAGGTCAGTATAGATGGACTAATAGACCAAGTCCCACACACTGCTAGAAGCCCAAATATTTTTTCAGAGCTAGATGCAGAAAAAAATTATATTCAATTTGCAACCTGATGGAGGTCAGTATAGATGGACTAATAGACCAAGTCCCACACACTTCTAGAAGCCCAAATATTTTTTCAGAGCTAGATGCAGAAAAAAATTATATTCAATTTGCAACCTGATGGAGGTCAGTATAGATGGACTAATAGACCAAGTCCCACACACTGCTAGAAGCCCAAATATTTTTTCAGAGCTAGATGCAGAAAAAAATTATATTGAATTTGCAACCTGATGGAGGTCAGTATAGATGGACTAATAGACCAAGTCCCACACACTGCTAGAAGCCCAAATATTTTTTCAGAGCTAGATGCAGAAAAAAATATTTTTAATTTGCAACCTGATGGAGGTCAGTATAGATGGACTAATAGACCAAGTCCCACACACTGCTAAAAGCCCAAATATTTTTTCAGAGCTAGATGCAGAAAAAAATTATTTTTAATTTGCAACCTGATGGAGGTCAGTATAGATGGACTAATAGACCAAGTCCCACACACTGCTAGAAGCCCAAATATTTTTTCAGAGCTAGATGCAGAAAAAAAATATTTTAAATTTGCAACCTGATGGAGGTCAGTATAGATGGACTAATAGACCAAGTCCCACACACTTCTAGAAGCCCAAATATTTTTTCAGAGCTAGATGCAGAAAAAAATTATATTCAATTTGCAACCTGATGGAGGTCAGTATAGATGGACTAATAGACCAAGTCCCACACACTCCTAGAAGCCCAAATATTTTTTCAGAGCTAGATGCAGAAAAAAATTATATTCAATTTGCAACCTGATGAAGGTCAGTATAGATGGACTAATAGAACAAGTCCCACACACTGCTAGAAGCCCAAATATTTTTTCAGAGCTAGATGCAGAAAAAAATTATTTTTAATTTGCAACCTGATGGAGGTCTGTATAGATGGACTAATAGAACAAGTCCCACACACTTCTAGAAGCCCAAATATTTTTTCAGAGCTAGATGCAGAAAAAAATTATTTTTAATTTGCAACATGATGGAGGTCAGTATAGATGGACTAAAAGACCAAGTCCCACACACTGCTAGAAGCCCAAATACTTTTTCAGAGCTAGATGCAGAAAAAAATTATACTCAATTTGCAACCTGATGGAGGTCAGTATAGATGGACTAATAGAACAACTCCCATACACTGCTAGAAGCCCAAATATTTTTTCAGAGCTAGATGAAGAAAAAAAAAATTTTTAATTTGCAACCTGATGGAGGTCAGTATAGATGGACTAATAGACCAAGTCCCACACACTGCTAGAAGCCCAAATATTTTTTCAGAGCTAGATGCAGAAACAAATTATATTCAATTTGCAACCTGATGGAGGTCAGTATAGACGGACTAATAGAACAAGTCCCACACTGCTAGAAGCCCAAATATTTTTTCAGAGCTAGATGCAGAAAAAAAAAATATTTAATTTGCAACCTGATGGAGGTCAGTATAGATGGACTAAGAGACCAAGTCCCACACACTGCTAGAAGCCCAATTATTTTTTCAGAGCTAGATGCAGAAAAACATTATATTCAATTTGCAACCTGATGGAGGTCAGTATAGATGGACTAATAGACCAAGTCCCACACACTTCTAGAAGCCCAAATATTTTTTCAGAGCTAGATGCAGAAAAAAATTATATTCAATTTGCAACCTGATGGAGGTCAGTATAGATGGACTAATAGACCAAGTCCCACACACTGCTAGAAGCCCAAATATTTTTTCAGAGCTAGATGCAGAAAAAAATTATATTGAATTTGCAACCTGATGGAGGTCAGTATAGATGGACTAATAGACCAAGTCCCACACACTGCTAGAAGCCCAAATATTTTTTCAGAGCTAGATGCAGAAAAAAATATTTTTAATTTGCAACCTGATGGAGGTCAGTATAGATGGACTAATAGACCAAGTCCCACACACTGCTAAAAGCCCAAATATTTTTTCAGAGCTAGATGCAGAAAAAAATTATTTTTAATTTGCAACCTGATGGAGGTCAGTATAGATGGACTAATAGACCAAGTCCCACACACTGCTAGAAGCCCAAATATTTTTTCAGAGCTAGATGCAGAAAAAAAATATTTTAAATTTGCAACCTGATGGAGGTCAGTATAGATGGACTAATAGACCAAGTCCCACACACTTCTAGAAGCCCAAATATTTTTTCAGAGCTAGATGTAGAAAAAAATTATATTCAATTTGCAACCTGATGGAGGTCAGTATAGATGGACTAATAGACCAAGTCCCACACACTCCTAGAAGCCCAAATATTTTTTCAGAGCTAGATGCAGAAAAAAATTATATTCAATTTGCAACCTGATGAAGGTCAGTATAGATGGACTAATAGAACAAGTCCCACACACTGCTAGAAGCCCAAATATTTTTTCAGAGCTAGATGCAGAAAAAAATTATTTTTAATTTGCAACCTGATGGAGGTCTGTATAGATGGACTAATAGACCAAGTCCCACACACTTCTAGAAGCCCAAATATTTTTTCAGAGCTAGATGCAGAAAAAAATTATTTTTAATTTGCAACATGATGGAGGTCAGTATAGATGGACTAAAAGACCAAGTCCCACACACTGCTAGAAGCCCAAATATTTTTTCAGAGCTAGATGCAGAAAAAAATTATACTCAATTTGCAACCTGATGGAGGTCAGTATATATGGACTAATAGAACAACTCCTATACACTGCTAGAAGCCCAAATATTTTTTCAGAGCTAGATGAAGAAAAAAAAAAATTTTAATTTGCAACCTGATGGAGGTCAGTATAGATGGACTAATAGACCAAGTCCCACACACTGCTAGAAGCCCAAATATTTTTTCAGAGCTAGATGCAGAAACAAATTATATTCAATTTGCAACCTGATGGAGGTCAGTATAGACGGACTAATAGAACAAGTCCCACACTGCTAGAAGCCCAAATATTTTTTCAGAGCTAGATGCAGAAAAAAAAAATATTTAATTTGCAACCTGATGGAGGTCAGTATAGATGGACTAATAGACCAAGTCCCACACACTGCTAGAAGCCCAAATATTTTTTCAGAGCTAGATGCAGAAAAACATTATATTCAATTTGCAACCTGATGGAGGTCAGTATAGATGGACTAATAGACCAAGTCCTACACACTTCTAGAAGCCCAAATATTTTTTCAGAGCTAGATGCAGAAAAAAATTATATTCAATTTGCAACCTGATGAAGGTCAGTATAGATGGACTTATAGACCAAGTCCCACACACTGCTAGAAGCCTAAATATTTTTTCAGAGCTAGATGCAGAAAAATATTATATTGAATTTGCAACCTGATGGAGGTCAGTATAGATGGACTAATAGACCAAGTCCCACACACTGCTAGAAGCCCAAATATTTTTTCAGAGCTAGATGCAGAAAAAAAATATTTTTAATTTGCAACCTGATGGAGGTCAGTATAGATGGACTAATAGACCAAGTCCCACACACTGCTAGAAGCCCAAATATTTTTTCAGAGCTAGATGCAGAAAAAAATTATATTCAATTTGCAACCTGATGGAGGTCAGTATAGATGGACTAATAGACCAAGTCCCACACACTGCTAGAAGCCCAAATATTTTTTCAGAGCTAGATGCAGAAAAAAATTATATTCAATTTGCAACCTGATGGAGGTCAGTATAGATGGACTAATAGACCAAGTCCCACACACTGCTAGAAGCCTAAATATTTTTTCAGAGCTAGATGCAGAAAAAAATTATAATCTATTTGCAACCTGATGGGGGTCAATATAGATGGACTAATAGAACAAGTCCCACACACTGATAGAAGGCCAAATATTTTTTCAGAGCTATATGCAGAAAAAAATTATATTCAATTTGCAACCTGATGGAGGTCAGTATAGATGGACTAATAGACCAAGTCCCACACACTGCTAGAAGCCCAAATATTTTTTCAGAGCTAGATGCAGAAACAAATTATATTCAATTTGCAACCTGATGGAGGTCAGTATAGATGGAATAATAGACCAAGTCCCACACACTTCTATAAGCCCAAATATTTTTTCAGAGCTAGATGCAGAAAAAAATTATATTGAATTTGCAACCTGATGGAGGTCAGTATAGTTGGACTAATAGACCAAGTCCCACACACTGCTAGAAGCCCAAATATTTTTTCAGAGCTAGATGCAGAAAAAAATATTTTTAATTTGCAACCTGATGGAGGTCAGTATAGATGGACTAGTAGACCAAGTCCCACACACTGCTAGAAGCCCAAATATTTTTTCAGAGCTAGATGCAGAAAAAAAATATTTTTAATTTGCAACATGATGGAGGTCAGTATAGATGGACTAATAGACCAAGTCCCACACACTTCTAGAAGCCCAAATATTTTTTCAGAGCTAGATGCAGAAAAAAATTATATTCAATTTGCAACCTGATGGAGGTCAGTATAGATGGACTAATAGACCAAGTCCCACACACTGCTAGAAGCCCAAATATTTTTCAGAGCTAGATGCAGAAAAAAATTATTTTTAATTTGCAACCTGATGGAGGTCTGTATAGATGGACTAATAGACCAAGTCCAACACACTGCTAGAAGCCCAAATATTTTTTCAGAGCTAGATGCAGAAAAAAATTATTTTTAATTTGCAACATGATGGAGGTCAGTATAGATGGACTAAAAGACCAAGTCCCAAACACTGCTAGAAGCCCAAATATTTTTTCAGAGCTAGATGCAGAAAAAAATTATACACAATTTGCAACCTGATGGAGGTCAGTATAGATGGACTAATAGAACAACTCCCACACACTGCTAGAAGCCCAAATATTTTTTCAGAGCTAGATGAAGAAAAAAAAAATTTTAATTTGCAACCTGATGGAGGTCAGTATAGATGGACTAATAGACCAAGTCCCACACACTGCTAGAAGCCCAAATATTTTTTCAGAGCTAGATGCAGAAACAAATTATATTCAATTTGCAACCTGATGGAGGTCAGTATAGATGGACTAATAGAACAAGTCCCACACTGCTAGAAGCCCAAATATTTTTTCAGAGCTAGATGCAGAAAAAAATTGTATTCAATTTGCAACCTGATGGAGGTCAGTATAGATGGAATAATAGACCAAGTCCCACACACTTCTAGAAGCCCAAATATTTTTTCAGAGCTAGATGCAGAAAAAAATTATATTCAATTTGCAACCTGATGGAGGTCAGTATAGATGGACTTATAGACCAAGTCCCACACACTGCTAGAAGCCCAAATATTTTTTTCAGAGCTAGATGCAGAAAAAAATTATATTGAATTTGCAACCTGATGGAGGTCAGTATAGTTGGACTAATAGACCAAGTCCCACACACTGCTAGAAGCCCAAATATTTTTTCAGAGCTAGATGCAGAAAAAAATATTTTTAATTTGCAACCTGATGGAGGTCAGTATAGATGGACTAATAGACCAAGTCCCACACACTGCTAAAAGCCCAAATATTTTTTCAGAGCTAGATGCAGAAAAAAAATATTTTTAATTTGCAACCTGATGGAGGTCAGTATAGATGGACTAGTAGACCAAGTCCCACACACTGCTAGAAGCCCAAATATTTTTTCAGAGCTAGATGCAGAAAAAAAATATTTTTAATTTGCAACATGATGGAGGTCAGTATAGATGGACTAATAGACCAAGTCCCACACACTTCTAGAAGCCCAAATATTTTTTCAGAGCTAGATGCAGAAAAAAATTATATTCAATTTGCAACCTGATGGAGGTCAGTATAGATGGACTAATAGACCAAGTCCCACACACTGCTAGAAGCCCAAATATTTTTTCAGAGCTAGATGCAGAAAAAAATTATTTTTAATTTGCAACATGATGGAGGTCAGTATAGATGGACTAAAAGACCAAGTCCCACACACTGCTAGAAGCCCAAATATTTTTTCAGAGCTAGATGCAGAAAAAAATTATACACAATTTGCAACCTGATGGAGGTCAGTATAGATGGACTAATAGAACAACTCCCACACACTGCTAGAAGCCCAAATATTTTTTCAGAGCTAGATGAAGAAAAAAAAAATTTTTAATTTGCAACCTGATGGAGGTCAGTATACATGGACTAATAGACCAAGTCCCACACACTGCTAGAAGCCCAAATATTTTTTCAGAGCTAGATGCAGAAACAAATTATATTCAATTTGCAACCTGATGGAGGTCAGTATAGACGGACTAATAGAACAAGTCCCACACTGCTAGAAGCCCAAATATTTTTTCAGAGCTAGATGCAGAAAAAAAATATTTTTAATTTGCAACCTGATGGAGGTCAGTATAGATGGACTAATAGACCAAGTCCCACACACTGCTAGAAGCCCAAATTTTTTTTCAGAGCTAGATGCAGAAAAAAATTATATTCAATTTGCAACCTGATGGAGGTCAGTATAGATGGACTAATAGACCAAGTCCCACACACTGCTAGAAGCCCAAATATTTTTTCAGAGCTAGATGCAGAAAAAAATTATATTCAATTTGCAACCTGATGGAGGTCAGTATAGATGGACTAATAGACCAAGTCCCACACACTGCTAGAAGCCTAAATATTTTTTCAGAGCTAGATGCAGAAAAAAATTATATTCTATTTGCAACCTGATGGAGGTCAGTATAGATGGACTAATAGAACAAGTCCCACACACTGATAGAAGGCCAAATATTTTTTCAGAGCTATATGCAGAAAAAAATTATATTCAATTTGCAACCTGATGGAGGTCAGTATAGATGGACTAATAGACCAAGTCCCACACACTGCTAGAAGCCCAAATATTTTTTCAGAGCTAGATGCAGAAAAAAATTATTTTTAATTTGCAACCTGATGGAGGTCTGTATAGATGGACTAATAGACCAAGTCCCACACACTGCTAGAAGCCCAAATATTTTTTCAGAGCTAGATGCAGAAAAAAATTATTTTTAATTTGCAACCTGATGGAGGTCAGTATAGATGGACTAATAGACCAAGTCCCAGACACTGCTAGAAGCCCAAATATTTTTTCAGAGCTAGATGCAGAAACAAATTATATTCAATTTGCAACCTGATGGAGGTCAGTATAGATGGACTAATAGAACAAGTCCCACACTGCTAGAAGCCCAAATATTTTTTCAGAGCTAGATGCAGAAAAAAATTATATTCAATTTGCAACCTGATGGAGGTCAGTATAGATGGAATAATAGACCAAGTCCCACACACTTCTAGAAGCCCAAATATTTTTTCAGAGCTAGATGCAGAAAAAAATTATATTCAATTTGCAACCTGATGGAGGTCAGTATAGATGGACTTATAGACCAAGTCCCACACACTGCTAGAAGCCCAAATATTTTTTCAGAGCTAGATGCAGAAAAAAATTATATTGAATTTGCAACCTGATGGAGGTCAGTATAGATGGACTAATAGACCAAGTCCCACACACTGCTAGAAGCCCAAATATTTTTTCAGAGCTAGATGCAGAAAAAAATATTTTTAATTTGCAACCTGATGGAGGTCAGTATAGATGGACTAATAGACCAAGTCCCACACACTGCTAAAAGCCCAAATATTTTTTCAGAGCTAGATGCAGAAAAAAATTATTTTTAATTTGCAACCTGATGGAGGTCAGTATAGATGGACTAGTAGACCAAGTCCCACACACTGCTAGAAGCCCAAATCTTTTTTCAGAGCTAGATGCAGAAAAAAAATATCTTTAATTTGCAACCTGATGGAGGTCAGTATAGATGGACTAATAGACCAAGTCCCACACACTTCTAGAAGCCCAAATATTTTTTCAGAGCTA
Organism: Phyllobates terribilis; assembly: GCF_046119375.1. NCBI lineage: Eukaryota > Metazoa > Chordata > Amphibia > Anura > Dendrobatidae > Phyllobates > Phyllobates terribilis. The sequence continues at coordinate 521,459,590 of NW_027362763.1, read as the reverse complement.
GATGCAGAAAAAAATTATATTCAATTTGCATCCTGATGGAGGTCAGTATAGATGGACTAATAGACCAAGTCCCACACACTGCTAGAAGCCCAAATATTTTTTCAGAGCTAGATGCAGAAAAAAATTATATTGAATTTGCAACCTGATGGAGGTCAGTATAGATGGACTAATAGAACAAGTCCCACACACTGCTAGAAGCCCAAATATTTTTTCAGAGCTAGATACAGAAAAAAAATATTTTTAATTTGCAACCTGATGGAGGTCTGTATAGATGGACTAATAGACCAAGTCCCACACACTGCTATAAGCCCAAATATTTTTTCAGAGCTAGATGCAGAAAAAAATTATTTTTAATTTGCAACATGATGGAGGTCAGTATAGATGGACTAAAAGACCAAGTCCCACACACTGCTAGAAGCCCAAATATTTTTTCAGAGCTAGATGCAGAAAAAAATTATATTCAATTTGCAACCTGATGGAGGTCAGTATAGATGGACTAATAGACCAAGTCCCACACACTTCTAGAAGCCCAAATATTTTTTCAGAGCTAGATGCAGAAAAAAATTATATTCAATTTGCATCCTGATGGAGGTCAGTATAGATGGACTAATAGACCAAGTCCCACACACTGCTAGAAGCCCAAATATTTTTTCAGAGCTAGATGCAGAAAAAAATTATATTGAATTTGCAACCTGATGGAGGTCAGTATAGATGGACTAATAGAACAAGTCCCACACACTGCTAGAAGCCCAAATATTTTTTCAGAGCTAGATACAGAAAAAAAATATTTTTAATTTGCAACCTGATGGAGGTCTGTATAGATGGACTAATAGACCAAGTCCCACACACTGCTATAAGCCCAAATATTTTTTCAGAGCTAGATGCAGAAAAAAATTATTTTTAATTTGCAACATGATGGAGGTCAGTATAGATGGACTAAAAGACCAAGTCCCACACACTGCTAGAAGCCCAAATATTTTTTCAGAGCTAGATGCAGAAAAAAATTATATTCAATTTGCAACCTGATGGAGGTCAGTATAGATGGACTAATAGACCAAGTCCCACACACTGCTAGAAGCCCAAATATTTTTTCAGAGCTAGATGCAGAAAAAAAATATTTTTAATTTGCAACCTGATGGAGGTCAGTATAGATGGACTAATAGACCAAGTCCCACACACTGCTAGAAGCCCAAATATTTTTTCAGAGCTAGATGCAGAAAAAAATTATATTCAATTTGCAACCTGATGGAGGTCAGTATAGATGGACTAATAGACCAAGTCCCACACACTGCTAGAAGCCCAAATATTTTTTCAGAGCTAGATGCAGAAAAAAATTATTTTTAATTTGCAACCTGATGGAGGTCTGTATAGATGGACTAATAGACCAAGTCCCACACACTGCTAGAAGCCCAAATATTTTTTCAGAGCTAGATGCAGAAAGAAATTATTTTTAATTTGCAACCTGATGGAGGTCAGTATAGATGGACTAATAGACCAAGTCCCACACACTGCTAGAAGCCCAAATATTTTTTCAGAGCTAGATGCAGAAACAAATTACATTCAATTTGCATCCTGATGGAGGTTAGTATAGATGGACTAATAGAACAAGTCCCACACTGCTAGAAGCCCAAATATTTTTTCAGAGCTAGATGGAGAAAAAAATTATATTCAATTTGCAACCTGATGGAGGTCAGTATAGATGGAATAATAGACCAAGTCCCACACACTTCTAGAAGCCCAAATATTTTTTCAGAGCTAGATGCAGAAAAAAATTATATTCAATTTGCAACCTGATGGAGGTCAGTATAGATGGACTTATAGACCAAGTCCCACACACTGCTAGAAGCCCAAATATTTTTTCAGAGCTAGATGCAGAAAAAAATATTTTTAATTTGCAACCTGATGGAGGTCAGTATAGATGGACTAATAGACCAAGTCCCACACACTGCTAAAAGCCCAAATATTTTTTCAGAGCTAGATGCAGAAAAAAATTATTTTTAATTTGCAACCTGATGGAGGTCAGTATAGATGGACTAATAGACCAAGTCCCACACACTGCTAGAAGCCCAAATATTTTTTCAGTGTTAGATGCAGAAAAAAATTATACTCAATTTGCAACCTGATGGAGGTCAGTATAGATGGACTAATAGAACAAGTCCCACACACTGCTAGAAGCCCAAATATTTTTTCAGAGCTAGATGAAGAAAAAAAATATTTTTAATTTGCAACCTGATGGAGGTCAGTATAGATGGACTAATAGACCAAGTCCCACACACTGCTAGAAGCCCAAATATTTTTTCAGAGCTAGATGCAGAAACAAATTATATTCAATTTTGCAACCTGATGGAGGTCAGTATAGATGGACTAATAGAACAAGTCCCACACTGCTAGAAGCCCAAATATTTTTTCAGAGCTAGATGCAGAAAAAAATTATTTTTAATTTGCAACCTGATGGAGGTCAGTATAGATGGACTAATAGACCAAGTCCCACACACTGCTAGAAGCCCAAATATTTTTTCAGAGCTAGATGCAGAAAAAAATGATATTCAATTTGCAACCTGATGGAGGTCAGTATAGATGGACTAATAGACCAAGTCCCACACGCTACTAGAAGACCAAATATTTTTTCAGAGCTAGATGCGGAAAAAAATTATATTCAATTTGCAACCTGATGGAGGTCAGTATAGATGGACTAATAGACCAAGTCCCACACACTGCTAGAAGCCCAAATATTTTTTCAGAGCTAGATGCAGAAAAAAATTATATTGAATTTGCAACCTGATGGAGGTCAGTATAGATGGACTAATAGACCAAGTCCCACACACTGCTAGAAGCCCAAATATTTTTTCACAGCTAGATGCAGAAAAAAATATTTTTAATTTGCAACCTGATGGAGGTCAGTATAGATGGACTAATAGACGAAGTCCCACACACTGCTAAATGCCCAAATATTTTTTCAGAGCTAGATGCAGAAAAAAATTATTTTTAATTTGCAACCTGATGGAGGTCAGTATAGATGGACTAATAGACCAAGTCCCACACACTGCTAGAAGCCCAAATATTTTTATAGAGCTAGATGCAGAAAAAAAATATTTTTAATTTGCAACCTGATGGAGGTCAGTATAGATGGACTAATAGACCTAGTCCCACACACTGCTAGAAGCCCAAATATTTTTCAGAGCTAGATGCAGAAAAAAATTATATTCAATTTGCAACCTGATGGAGGTCAGTATAGATGGACTAATAGACCAAGTCCCACACACTGCTAGAAGCCCAAATATTTTTTCAGAGCTAGATGCAGAAAATAATTATATTCAATTTGCAACCTGATGGAGGTCAGTATAGATGGACTAATAGACCAAGTCCCACACACTGCTAGAAGCCTAAATATTTTTTCAGAGCTAGATGCAGAAAAAAATTATATTCTATTTGCAACCTGATGGAGGTCAGTATAGATGGACTAATAGAACAAGTCCCACACACTGCTAGAAGGCCAAATATTTTTTCAGAGCTAGATGCAGAAAAAAATTATATTCAATTTGCAACCTGATGGAGGTCAGTATAGATGGACTAATAGACCAAGTCCCACACACTGCTAGAAGCCCAAATATTTTTTTAGAGCTAGATGCAGAAAAAAATTATATTGAATTTGCAACCTGATGGAGGTCAGTATAGATGGACTAATAGACCAAGTCCCACACACTGCTAGAAGCCCAAATATTTTTTCAGAGCTAGATGCAGAAAAAAAATATTTTTAATTTGCAACCTAATGGAGGTCTGTATAGATGGACTAATAGACCAAGTCCCACACACTGCTAGAAGCCCAAATATTTTTTCAGAGCTAGATGCAGAAAAAAATTATTTTTAATTTGCAACAAGATGGAGGTCAGTATAGATGGACTAAAAGACCAAGTCCCACACACTGCTAGAAGCCCAAATATTTTTTCAGAGCTAGATGCAGAAAAAAATTATACTCAATTTGCAACCTGATGGAGGTCAGTATAGATGGACTAATAGAACAAGTCCCACACACTGCTAGAAGCCCAAATATTTTTTCAGAGGTAGATGAAGAAAAAAAATATTTTTAATTTGCAACCTGATGGAGGTCAGTATAGATGGACTAATAGACCAAGTCACACACACTGCTAGAAGCCCAAATATTTTTTCAGAGCTAGATGCAGAAACAAATTATATTCAATTTGCAACCTGATGGAGGTCAGTATAGACGGACTAATAGAACAAGTCCCACACTGCTAGAAGCCCAAATATTTTTTCAGAGCTAGATGCAGAAAAAAAATATTTTTAATTTGCAACCTGATGGAGGTCAGTATAGATGGACTAATAGACCCAGTCCCAAACAGTGCTAGAAGCCCAAATATTTTTGCAGAGCTAGATGCAGAAAAAAATTATATTCAATTTGCAACGTGATGGAGGTCAGTATAGATAGACTAATAGACCAAGTCCCACACACTTCTAGAAGCCCAAATATTTTTTCAGAGCTAGATGCAGAAAAAAATTATATTCAAATTGCAACCTCATGGAGGTCAGTATAGATGGACTTATAGACCAAGTCCCACAAACTGCTAGAAGCCTAAATATTTTTTCAGAGCTAGATGCAGAAAAAAATTATATTGAATTTGCAACCTGATGGAGGTCAGTATAGATGGACTAATAGACCAAATCCCACACACTGCTAGAAGCCCAAATATTTATTCAGAGCTAGATGCAGAAAAAAATATTTTTAATTTGCAACCTGATGGAGGTCAGTATACATGGACTAATAGACCAAGTCCCACACACTGCTAGAAGTCCAAATATTTTTTCAGGGCTAGATGCAGAAAAAAATTGTATTCAATTTGCAACCTGATGGAGGTCAGTATAGATGGACTAATAGAACAAGTCGCACACACTGCTAGAAGCCCAAATATTTTTTAGAGCTAGATGCAGAAAAAAATTATTTTTAATTTGCAACCTGATGGAGGTCAGTATAGATGGACTAAAAGACCAAGTCCCACACACTGCTAGAAGCCCAAATATTTTTTCAGAGCTAGATGCAGAAACAAATTATATTCAATTTGCAACCTGATGGAGGTCAGTATAGACGGACTAATAGAACAAGTCCCACACTGCTAGAAGCCCAAATATTTTTTCAGAGCTAGATGCAGAAAAAAAATATTTTTAATTTGCAACCTAATGGAGGTCAGTATAGATGGACTAATAGAACAAGTCCCACACACTGCTAGAAGCCCAAATATTTTTTCAGAGCTAGATGCAGAAAAAAATTATATTCAATTTGCAACCTGATGGAGGTCAGTATAGATGGACTAATAGACCAAGTCCCACACACTTCTAGAAGCCCAAATATTTTTTCAGAGCTAGATGCAGAAAAAAGTTATATTAAATTTGCAACCTGATGAAGGTCAGTATAGATGGACTTATAGACCAAGTCCCACACACTGCTAGAAGCCTAAATATTTTTTCAGAGCTAGATGCAGAAAAAAATTATATTGAATTCGCAACCTGATGGAGGTCAGTATAGATGGACTAATAGACCAAGTCCCACACACTGCTAGAAGCCCAAATATTTTTTCAGAGCTAGATGCAGAAAAAATTATTTTTAATTTGCAACCTGATGGAGGTCAGTATAGATGGACTAATAGACCAAGTCCCACACACTGCTAGAAGCCCAAATATTTTTTCAGGGCTAGATGCAGAAAAAAATTGTATTCAATTTGCAACCTGATGGAGGTCAGTATAGATGGACTAATAGAACAAGTCGCACAGACTGCTAGAAGCCCAAATATTTTTTTCAGAGCTAGATGCAGAAAAAAAATATTTTTAATTTGCAACCTGATGGAGGTCAGTATAGATGGACTAAAAGACCAAGTCCCACACACTGCTAGAAGCCCAAATATTTTTTCAGAGCTAGATGCAGAAACAAATTATATTCAATTTGCAACCTGATGGAGGTCAGTATAGATGGACTAATAGAACAAGTCCCACACTGCTAGAAGCCCAAATATTTTTTCAGAGCTAGATGCAGAAAAAAATTATTTTTAATTTGCAACCTGATGGAGGTCAGTATAGATGGACTAATAGACCAAGTCCCACACACTGCTAGAAGCCCAAATATTTTTTCAGAGCTAGATGCAGAAAAAAATTATATTCAATTTGCAACCTGATGGAGGTCAGTATAGATGGACTAATAGACCAAGTCCCACACACTTCTAGAAGCCCAAATATTTTTTCAGATCTAGATGCAGAAAAAAATTATATTCAATTTGCAACCTGATGGAGGTCAGTATAGATGGACTAATAGACCAAGTCCCACACACTGCTAGAAGCCCCAATATTTTTTCAGAGCTAGATGCAGAAAAAAATATTTTTAACTTGCAACCTGATGGAGGTCAGTATAGATGGACTAATGGACCAAGTCCCACACACTGCTAAAAGCCCAAATATTTTTTCAGACCTAGATGCAGAAAAAAATTGTTTTTAATTTGCAACCTGATGGAGGTTAGTATAGATGGACTAATAGACCAAGTCCCACACACTGCTAGAAGCCCAAATATTTTTTCAGAGCTAGATGCAGAAAAAAAAAATTTTTAATTTGCAGCCTGATGGAGGTCAGTATAGATGGACTAATAGACCAAGTCCCACACACTGCTAGAAGCCCAAATATTTTTTCAGAGCTCGATGCAGAAAAAAATTATATTCAATTTGCAACCTGATGGAGGTCAGTATAGATGGACTAATAGACCAAGTCCCACACACTGCTAGAAGCCTAAATATTTTTTTCAGAGCTAGATGCAGAAAAAAATTATATTCTATTTGCAACCTGATGGAGGTCAGTATAGATGGACTAATAGAACAAGTCCCACACACTGCTAGAAGGCCAAATATTTTTTCAGAGCTAGATGCAGAAAAAAATTATATTCAATTTGCAGCCTAATGGAGGTCAGTATAGATGGACTAATAGACCAAGTCCCACACACTGCTAGAAGCCCAAATATTTTTTCAGAGCTAGATGCAGAAAAAAATTATACTGAATTTGCAACCTGATGGAGGTCAGTATAGATGGACTAATAGACCAAGTCCCACACACTGCTAGAAGCCCAAATATTTTTTCAGAGCTAGATGCAGAAAAAAATTATTTTTAATTTGCAACCTGATGGAGGTCTGTATAGATGGACTAATAGACCAAGTCCCACACACTGCTAGAAGCCCAAATATTGTTTCAGAGCTAGATGCATAAAAAAATAATTTTTAATTTGCAACCTGATTTAGGTCAGTATAGATGGACTAAAAGAACAAGTCCCACACACTGCTAGAAGCCCAAATATTTTTTCAGAGCTAGATGCAGAAACAAATTATATTCAATTTGCAACCTGATGGAGGTCAGTATAGATGGACTAATAGAACAAGTCCCACACTGCTAGAAGCCCAAATATTTTTTCAGAGCTAGATGAAGAAAAAAAATTATTTTTAATTTGCAACCTGATGGAGGTCAGTATAGATGGCCTAATAGACCAAGTCCCACACACTGCTGGAAGCCCAAATATTTTTTCAGAGCTAGATGCAGAAAAAAATTATATTCAATTTGCAACCTGATGGAGGTCAGTATAGATGGACTAATAGACCAAGTCCCACACACTTCTAGAAGCCCAAATATTTTTTCAGAGCTAGATGCAGAAAAAAATTATATTCAATTTGCAACCTGATGGAGGTCAGTATAGATGGACTTATAGACCAAGTCCCACACACTGCTAGGAGCCCAAATATTTTTTCAGAGCTAGATGCAGAAAAAAATTATATTGAATTTGCAACCTGATGGAGGTCAGTATAGATGGACTAATAGACCAAGTCCCACACACTGCTAGAAGCCCAAATATTTTTTCAGAGCTAGATGCAAAAAAAATTATTTTTAATTTGCAACCTGATGGAGGTCAGTATAGATGGACTTATAGACCACGTCCCACACACTGCTAAAAGCCCAAATATTTTTTCAGAGCTAGATGCAGAAAAAAATTATTTTTAATTTGCAACCTGATGGAGGTCAGTATAGATGGACTAATAGACCAAGTCCCACACACTGCTAGAAGCCCAAATATTTTTTCAGGGCTAGATGCAGAAAAAAATTGTATTCAATTTGCAACCTGATGGAGGTCAGTATAGATGGACTAATAGAAAAAGTCGCAAACACTGCTAGAAGCCCAAATATTTTTTCAGAGCTAGATGCAGAATTAAATTATTTTTAATTTGCAACCTGATGGAGGTCAGTATAGATGGACTAAAATACCAAGTCCCACACACTGCTAGAAGCCCAAATATTTTTTCAGAGCTAGATGCAGAAAAAAATTATACTCAATTTGCAACCTGATGGAGGTCAGTATAGATGGACTAATAGAACAAGTCCCACACACTGCTAGAAGCCCAAATATTTTTTCAGAGCTAGATGCAGAAACCAATTATATTCAATTTGCAACCTGATGGAGGTCAGTATAGATGGACTAATAGAACAAGTCCCACACTGCTAGAAGCCCAAATATTTTTTCAGAGCTAGATGCAGAAAAAAATTATTTTTAATTTGCAACCTGATGGAGGTCAGTATAGATGGACTAATAGACCAAGTCCCACACACTGCTAGAAGCCCAAATATTATTTCAGAGCTAGATGCAGAAAAAAATTATATTCAATTTGCAACCTGATGGAGGTCAGTATAGATGGACTAATAGACCAAGTCCCACACACTTCTAGAAGCCCAAATATTTTTTCAGAGCTAGATGCAGAAAAAAATTATATTCAATTTGCAACCTGATGGAGGTCAGTATAGATGGACTTATAGACCAAGTCCCACACACTTCTAGAAGCCCAATTATTTTTTCAGAGCTAGATGCAGACAAAAATTATATTCAATTTGCAAACTGATGGAGGTCAGTATAGATGGACTAATAGACCAAGTCCCACACACTGCTAGAAGCCCAAATATTTTTCCAGAGCTAGATGCAGAAAAAATTATTTTTAGTTTGCAACCTGATGGAGGTCAGTATAGATGGACTAATAGACCAAGTCCCACACACTGCTAGAAGCCCAAATATTTTTTCAGGGCTAGATGCAGAAAAAAATTGTATTCAATTTGCAACCTGATGGAGGTCAGTATAGATGGACTAATAGAACAAGTCGCACACACTGCTAGAAGCCCAAATATTTTTTCAGAGTTAGATGCAGAAAAAAATTATTTTTAATTTGCAACCTGATGGAGGTCAGTATAGATGGACTAAAAGACCAAGTCCCACACACTGCTAGAAGCCCAAATATTTTTTCAGAGCTAGATGCAGAAACAAATTATATTCAATTTGCAACCTGATGGAGGTCAGTATAGATGGACTAATAGAACAAGTCCCACACTGCTAGAAGCCCAAATTTTTTTTCAGAGTTAGATGCAGAAAAAAATATTTTTAATTTGCAACCTGATGGAGGTCAGTATAGATGGACTAATAGACCAAGTCCCACACACTGCTAGAAGCCCAAATATTTTTTCAGAGCTAGATGCAGAAAAAAATTATATTCAATTTGCAACCTGATGGAGGTCAGTATAGATGGACTAATAGACCAAGTCCCACACACTTCTAGAAGCCCAAATATTTTTTCAGAGCTAGATGCAGAAAAAAATTATATTCAATTTGCAACCTGATGGAGGTCAGTATAGATGGACTAATAGACCAAGTCTCACACACTGCTAGAAGCCCAAATATTTTTTCAGAGCTAGATGCAGAAAAAAATTATATTGAATTTGCAACCTGATGGAGGTCAGTATAGATGGACTAATAGACCAAGTCCCACACACTGCTAGAAGCCCAAATATTTTTTCAGAGCTAGATGCAGAAAAAAATATTTTTAACTTGCAACCTGATGGAGGTCAGTATAGATGGACTAATAGACCAAGTCCCACACACTGCTAAAAGCCCAAATATTTTTTCAGAGCTAGATGCAGAAAAAAATTGTTTTTAATTTGCAACCTGATGGAGGTCAGTATAGATGGACTAATAGACCAAGTCCCACACACTGCTAGAAGCCCAAATATTTTTTCAGAGCTAGATGCAGAAAAAAAATATTTTTAATTTGCAGCCTGATGGAGGTCAGTATAGATGGACTTATAGACCAAGTCCCACACACTGCTAGAAGCCCAAATATTTTTTCAGAGCTAGATGCAGACAAAAATTATATTCAATTTGCAACCTGATGGAGGTCAGTATAGATGGACTAATAGACCAAGTCCCACACACTGCTAGAAGCCCAAATATTTTTTCAGAGCTAGATGCAGAAAAAAATTATATTCAATTTGCAACCTGATGGAGGTCAGTATAGATGGACTAATAGACCAAGTCCCACACACTGCTAGAAGCCTAAATATTTTTTTCAGAGCTAGATGCAGAAAAAAATTATGTTCTATTTGCAACCTGATGGAGGTCAGTATAGATGGACTAATAGTACAAGTCCCACACACTGCTAGAAGGCCAAATATTTTTTCAGAGCTAGATGCAGAAAAAAATTATATTCAATTTGCAGCCTAATGGAGGTCAGTATAGATGGACTAATAGACCAAGTCCCACACACTGCTAGAAGCCCAAATATTTTTTCAGAGCTAGATGCAGAAAAAAATTATATTGAATTTTCAACCTGATGGAGGTCAGTATAGATGGACTAATAGACCAAGTCCCACACACTGCTAGAAGCCTAAATATTTTTTCAGAGCTAGATGCAGAAAAAAATTATATTGAATTTGCAACCTGATGGAGGTCAGTATAGATGGACTAATAGACCAAGTCCCACACACTGCTAGAAGCCCAAATACTTTTTCCAGAGCTAGATGCAGAAAAAAATATTTTTAACTTGCAACCTGATGGAGGTCAGTATAGATGGACTAATAGACCAAGTCCCACACACTGCTAAAAGCCCAAATATTTTTTCAGAGCTAGATGCAGAAAAAAATTGTTTTTAATTTGCAACCTGATGGAGGTCAGTATAGATGGACTAATAGACCAAGTCCCACACACTGCTAGAAGCCCAAATATTTTTTCAGAGCTAGATGCAGAAAAAAAATATTTTTAATTTTCAGCCTGATGGAGGTCAGTATAGATGGACTAATAGACCAAGTCCCACACACTGCTAGAAGCCCAAATATTTTTTCAGAGCTAGATGCAGACAAAAATTATATTCAATTTGCAACCTGATGGAGGTCAGTATAGATGGACTAATAGACCAAGTCCCACACACTGCTAGAAGCCCAAATATTTTTTCAGAGCTAGATGCAGAAAAAAATTATATTCAATTTGCAACCTGATGGAGGTCAGTATAGATGGACTAATCGACCAAGTCCCACACACTGCTAGAAGCCTAAATATTTTTTTCAGAGCTAGATGCAGAAAAAAATTATATTCTATTTGCAACCTGATGGAGGTCAGTATAGATGGACTAATAGAACAAGTCCCACACACTACTAGAAGGCCAAATATTTTTTCAGAGCTAGATGCAGAAAAAAATTATATTCAATTTGCAGCCTAATGGAGGTCAGTATAGATGGACTAATAGACCAAGTCCCACACACTGCTAGAAGCCCAAATATTTTTTCAGAGCTAGATGCAGAAAAAAATTATATTGAATTTTCAACCTGATGGAGGTCAGTATAGATGGACTAATAGACCAAGTCCCACACACTGCTAAAAGCCCAAAGATTTTTTCAGAGCTAGATGCAGAAAAAAATTGTTTTTAATTTGCAACCTGATGGAGGTCAGTATAGATGGACTAATAGACCAAGTCCCACACACTGCTAGAAGCCCAAATATTTTTTCAGAGCTAGATGCAGAAAAAAAATATTTTTAATTTGCCGCCTGATGGAGGTCAGTATAGATGGACTAATAGACCAAGTCCCACACACTGCTAGAAGCCCAAATATTTTTTCAGAGCTAGATGCAGAAAAAAATTATATTCAATTTGCAACCTGATGGAGGTCAGTATAGATGGACTAATAGACCAAGTCCCACACACTGCTAGAAGCCTAAATATTTTTTTCAGAGCTAGATGCAGAAAAAAATTATATTCTATTTGCAACCTGATGGAGATCAGTATAGATGGACTAATAGAACAAGTCCCACACACTGCTAGAAGGCCAAATATATTTTCAGAGCTAGATGCAGAAAAAAATTATATTCAATTTGCAACCTGATGGAGGTCAGTATAGATGGACTAATAGACCAAGTCCCACACACTTCTAGAAGCCCAAATATTTTTTCAGAGCTAGATGCAGAAAAAAATTATATTGAATTTGCAACCTGATGGAGGTCAGTATAGATGGACTAATAGACCAAGTCCCACACACTGCTAGAAGCCCAAATATTTTTTCAGAGCTAGATGCAGAAAAAATTATTTTTAATTTGCAACCTGATGGAGGTCAGTATAGATGGATTAATAGACCACGTCCCACACACTGCTAAAAGCCCAAATATTTTTTCAGAGCTAGATGCAGAAAAAAATTATTTTTAATTTGCAACCTGATGGAGGTCAGTATAGATGCACTAATAGACCAAGTCCCACACACTGCTAGAAGCCCAAATATTTTTTCAGGGCTAGATGCAGAAAAAAATTGTATTCAATTTGCAACCTGATGGAGGTCAGTATAGATGGACTAATAGAAAAAGTTGCACACACTGCTAGAAGCCCAAATATTTTTTCAGAGCTAGATGCAGAAAAAAAATATTTTTAATTTGCAACCTGATGGAGGTCAGTATAGATGGACTAAAAGACCAAGTCCCACACACTGCTAGAAGCCCAAATATTTTTTCAGAGCTAGATGCAGAAAAAAATTATACTCAATTTGCAACCTGATGGAGGTCAGTATAGATGGACTAATAGAACAAGTCCCACACACTGCTAGAAGCCCAAATATTTTTTCAGAGCTAGATGCAGAAACCAATTATATTCAATTTGCAACCTGATGGAGGTCAGTATAGATGGACTAATAGAACAAGTCCCACACTGCTAGAAGCCCAAATATTTTTTCAGAGCTAGATGCAGAAAAAAATTATATTCAATTTGCAACCTGATGGAGGTCAGTATAGATGGACTAATAGACCAAGTCCCACACACTTCTAGAAGCCCAAATATTTTTTCAGAGCTAGATGCAGAAAAAAATTATATTCAATTTGCAACCTGATGGAGGTCAGTATAGATGGACTTATAGACCAAGTCCCACACACTGCTAGAAGCCTAAATATTTTTTCAGAGCTAGATGCAGAAAAAAATTATATTGAATTTGCAACCTGATGGAGGTCAGTATAGATGGACTAATAGACCAAGTCCCACACACTGCTAGAAGCCCAAATATTTTTTCAGAGCTAGATGCAGAAAAAATTATTTTTAATTTGCAATCTGATGGAGGTCAGTATAGATGGACTAATAGACCAAGTCCCACACACTGCTAGAAGCCCAAATATTTTTTCAGGGCTAGATGCAGAAAAAAATTGTATTCAATTTGCAACCTGATGGAGGTCAGTATAGATGGACTATTAGAACAAGTCGCACACACTGCTAGAAGCCCAAATATTTTTTCAGAGCTAGATGCAGAAAAAAATTATTTTTAATTTGCAACCTGATGGAGTTCAGTATAGATGGACTAAAAGACCAAGTCCCACACACTGCTAGAAGGCCAAATATTTTTTCAGAGCTAGATGCAGAAACAAATTATATTCAATTTGCAACCTGATGGAGGTCAGTATAGATGGACTAATAGAACAAGTCCCACACTGCTAGAAGCCCAAATATTTTTTCAGATCTAGATGCAGAAAAAAATTATTTTTAATTTGCAACCTGATGGAGGTCAGTATAGATGGACTAATAGACCAAGTCCCACACACTGCTAGAAGCCCAAATATTTTTTCAGAGCTAGATGCAGAAAAAAATTATATTCAATTTGCAACCTGATGGAGGTCAGTATAGATGGACTAATAGACCAAGTCCCACACACTTCTAGAAGCCCAAATATTTTTTCAGAGCTAGATGCAGAAAAAAATTATATTCAATTTGCAACCTGATGGAGGTCAGTATAGATGGACTAATAGACCAAGTCCCACACACTGCTAGTAGCCCAAATATTTTTTCAGAGCTAGATGCAGAAAAAAATTATATTGAATTTGCAACCTGATGGAGGTCAGTATAGATGGACTAATAGACCAAGTCCCACACACTGCTAGAAGCCCAAATATTTTTTCAGAGCTAGATGCAGAAAAAAATATTTTTAACTTGCAACCTGATGGAGGTCAGTATAGATGGACTAATAGACCAAGTCCCACACACTGCTAAAAGCCCAAATATTTTTTCAGAGCTAGATGCAGAAAAAAATTGTTTTTAATTTGCAACTTGATGGAGGTCAGTATAGATGGACTAATAGACCAAGTCTCACACACTGCTAGAAGCCCAAATATTTTTTCAGAGCTAGATGCAGAAAAAAAATATTTTTAATTTGCAGCCTGATGGAGGTCAGTATAGATGGACTAATAGACCAAGTCCCACACACTGCTAGAAGCCCAAATATTTTTTCAGAGCTAGATGCAGACAAAAATTATATTCAATTTGCAACCTGATGGAGGTCAGTATAGATGGACTAATAGACAAAGTCCCACACACTGCTAGAAGCCCAAATATTTTTTCAGAGCTAGATGCAGAAAAAAATTATATTCAATTTGCAACCTGATGGAGGTCAGTATAGATGGACTAATAGACCAAGTCCCACACACTGCTAGAAGCCTAAATATTTTTTTCAGAGCTAGATGCAGAAAAAAATTATATTCTATTTGCAACCTGATGGAGGTCAGTATAGATGGACTAATAGAACAAGTCCCACACACTGCTAGAAGGCCAAATATTTTTTCAGAGCTAGATGCAGAAAAAAATTATATTCAATTTGCAGCCTAATGGAGGTCAGTAGAGATGGACTAATAGACCAAGTCCCACACACTGCTAGAAGCCCAAATATTTTCTCAGAGCTAGATGCAGAAAAAAATTATATTGAATTTGCAACCTGATGGAGGTCAGTATAGATGGACTAATAGACCAAGTCCCACACACTGCTAGAATCCCAAATATTTTTTCAGAGCTAGATGCAGAAAAAAATTATTTTTAATTTGCAACCTGATGGAGGTCTGTATAGATGGACTAATAGACCAAGTCCCAAACACTGCTAGAAGCCGAAATATTTTTTCAGAGCTAGATGCATAAAAAAATTATTTTTAATTTGCAACCTGATGGAGGTCAGTATAGATGGACTAAAAGACCAAGTCCCACACACTGCTAGAAGCCCAAATATTTTTTCAGAGCTAGATGCAGAAACAAATTATATTCAATTTGCAACCTGATGGAGGTCAGTATAGATGGACTAATAGAACAAGTCCCACACTGCTAGAAGCCCAAATATTTTTTCAGAGCTAGATGAAGAAAAAAATAATTTTTAATTTGCAACCTGATGGAGGTCAGTATAGATGGACTAATAGACCAAGTCCCACACACTGCTGGAAGCCCAAATATTTTTTCAGAGCTAGATGCAGAAAAAAATTATATTCAATTTGCAAACTGATGGAGGTCAGTATAGATGGACTAATAGACCAAGTCCCACACACTTCTAGAAGCCCAAATATTTTTTCAGAGCTAGATGCAGAAAAAAATTATATTCAATTTGCAACCTGATGGAGGTCAGTATAGATAGACTTATAGACCAAGTCCCACACACTGCTAGAAGCCCAAATATTTTTTCAGAGCTAGATGCAGAAAAAAATTATATTGAATTTGCAACCTGATGGAGGTCAGTATAGATGGACTAATAGACCAAGTCCCACACACTGCTCGAAGCCCAAATATTTTTTCAGAGCTAGATGCAGAAAAAATTATTTTTAATTTGCAACCTGATGGAGGTCAGTATAGATGGACTAATAGACCACGTCCCACACACTGCTAAAAGCCCAAATATTTTTTCAGAGCTAGATGCAGAAAAAAATTATTTTTAATTTGCAACCTGATGGAGATCAGTATAGATGGACTAATAGACCAAGTCCCACACACTGCTAGAAGCCCAAATATTTTTTCAGGGCTAGATGCAGAAAAAAATTGTATTCAATTTGCAACCTGATGGAGGTCAGTATAGATGGACTAATAGAAAAAGTCGCACACACTGCTAGAAGCCCAAATATTTTTTCAGAGCTAGATGAAGAAAAAAATTATTTTTAATTTGCAACCTGATGGAGGTCAGTATAGATGGACTAAAAGACCAAGTCCCACACACTGCTAGAAGCCCAAATATTTTTTCAGAGCTAGATGCAGAAAAAAATTATACTCAATTTGCAACCTGATGGAGGTCAGTATAGATGGACTAATAGAACAAGTCCCACACACTGCTAGAAGCCCAAATATTTTTTCAGAGCTAGATGAAGAAAAAAAATATTTTCAATTTGCAACCTGATGGAGGTCAGTATAGATGGACTAATAGACCAAGTCCCACACACTGCTAGAAGCCCAAATATTTTTTCAGAGCTAGATGCAGAAACCAATTATATTCAATTTGCAACCTGATGGAGGTCAGTATAGATGGACTAATAGAACAAGTCCTACACTGCTAGAAGCCCAAATATTTTTTCAGAGCTAGATGCAGAAAAAAATTATTTTTAATTTGCAACCTGATGGAGGTCAGTATAGATGGACTAATAGACCAAGTCCCACACACTGCTAGAAGCCCAAATATTTTTTCAGAGCTAGATGCAGAAACAAATTATATTCAATTTGCAACCTGATGGAGGTCAGTATAGATGGACTAATAGAACAAGTCCCACACTGCTAGAAGCCCAAATATTTTTTCAGAGCTAGATGCAAAAAAAAATTATTTTTAATTTGCAACCTGATGGAGGTCAGTATAGATGGACTAATAGACCAAGTCCCACACACTGCTAGAAGCCCAAATATTTTTTCAGAGCTAGATGCAGAAAAAAATTATAGTCAATTTGCAACCTGATGGAGGTCAGTATAGATGGACTAATAGACCAAGTCCCACACACTTCTAGAAGCCCAAATATTTTTTCATAGCTAGATGCAGAAAAAAATTATATTCAATTTGCAACCTGATGGAGGTCAGTATAGATGGACTAATAGACCAAGTCCCACACACTGCTAAAAGCCCAAATATTTTTTCAGAGCTAGATGCAGAAAAAAAATATTTTTAATTTGCAACCTGATGGAGGTCAGTATAGATGGACTAATAGAACAAGTCCCACACACTGCTAGAAGGCCAAATATTTTTTCAGAGCTAGATGCAGAAAAAAATTATATTCAATTTGCAGCCTGATGGAGATCAGTATAGATGGACTAATAGACCAAGTCCCACACACTGCTAGAAGCCCAAATATTTTTTCAGAGCTAGATGCAGAAAAAAATTATATTCAATTTGCAACCTGATGGAGGTCAGTATAGATGGACTAATAGACCAAGTCCCACACACTGTTAAAAGCCCAAATATTTTTTCAGAGCTAGATGTAGAAAAAAAATATTTTTAATTTGCAACCTGATGGAGGTCAGTATAGATGGACTAATAGACCAAGTCCCACACACTGCTAGAAGCCCAAATATTTTTTCAGAGCTAGATGCAGAAAAAAAATATTTTTAATTTGCAACCTGATGGAGGTCAGTATAGATGGACTAATAGACCAAGTCCCACACACTGCTAGAAGCCCAAATATTTTTTCAGAGCTAAATGCAGAAAAAAATTATATTCAATTTGCAACCTGATGGAGGTCAGTATAGATGGACTAATAGACCAAGTCCCACACACTGCTAGAAGCCCAAATATTTTTTCAGAGCTAGATGCAGAAAAAAATTATATTCAATTTGCAACCTGATGGAGGTCAGTATAGATGGACTAATAGACCAAGTCCCACACACTGCTAGAAGCCTAAATATTTTTTCAGAGCTAGATGCAGAAAAAAATTATATTCTATTTGCAACCTGATGGAGGTCAGTATAGATGGACTAATAGAACAAGTCCCACACACTGCTAGAAGGCCAAATATTTTTTCAGAGCTAGATGCAGAAAAAAATTATATTCAATTTGCAGCCTGATGGAGGTCAGTATAGATGGACTAATAGACCAAGTCCCACACACTGCTAGAAGCCCAAATATTTTTTCAGAGCTAGATGCAGAAAAAAATTATATTGAATTTGCAACCTGATGGAGGTCAGTATAGATGGACTAATAGACCAAGTCCCACACACTGCTAGAAGCCCAAATATTTTTTCAGAGCTAGATGCAGAAAAAAAATATTTTTAATTTGCAACCTGATGGAGGTCAGTATAGATGGACTAAAAGACCAAGTCCCACACACTGCTAGAAGCCCAAATATTTTTTCAGAGCTAGATGCAGAAAAAAATTATACTCAATTTACAACCTGATGGAGGTCAGTATAGATGGACTAATAGAACAAGTCCCACACACTGCTAGAAGCCCAAATATTTTTTCAGAGCTAGATGAAGAAAAAAATTATTTTTAATTTGCAACCTGATGGAGGTCAGTATAGATGGACTAATAGACCAAGTCCCACACACTGCTAGAAGCCCAAATATTTTTTCAGAGCTAGATGCAGAAACAAATTATATTCAATTTGAAACCTGATGGAGGTCAGTATAGATGGACTAATAGAACAAGTCCCACACTGCTAGAAGCCCAAATATTTTTTCAGAGCTAGATGCAAAAAAAAATTATTTTTAATTTGCAACCTGATGGAGGTCAGTATAGATGGACTAATAGACCAAGTCCCACACACTGCTAGAAGCCCAAATATTTTTTCAGAGCTAGATGCAGAAAAAAATTATAGTCAATTTGCAACCTGATGGAGGTCAGTATAGATGGACTAATAGACCAAGTCCCACACACTTCTAGAAGCCCAAATATTTTTTCAGAGCTAGATGCAGAAAAAAATATATTCAATTTGCAACCTGATGGAGGTCAGTATAGATGGACTAATAGACCAAGTCCCACACACTGCTAGAAGCCCAAATATTTTTTCAGAGCTAGATGAAGAAAAAAAATATTTTTAATTTGCAACCTGATGGAGGTCAGTATAGATGGACTAATAGACCAAGTCCCACACACTGCTAGAAGCCCAAATATTTTTTCAGAGCTAGATGCAGAAACCAATTATATTCAATTTGCAACCTGATGGAGGTCAGTATAGATGGACTAATAGAACAAGTCCCACACTGCTAGAAGCCCAAATATTTTTTCAGAGCTAGATGCAGAAAAAAATTATTTTTAATTTGCAACCTGATGGAGGTCAGTATAGATGGACTAATAGACCAAGTCCCACACACTGCTAGAAGCCCAAATATTTTTTCAGAGCTAGATGCAGAAAAAAATTATATTCAATTTGCAACCTGATGGAGGTCAGCAGTATAGATGGACTAATAGACCAAGTCCCACACACTTCTAGAAGCCCAAATATTTTTTCAGAGCTAGATGCAGAAAAAAATTATATTCAATTTGCAACCTGATGGAGGTCAGTATAGATGGACTAATAGACCAAGTCCCACACACTGCTAGAAGCCCAAATATTTTTTCAGAGCTAGATGCAGAAAAAAATATTTTTAATTTGCAACCTGATGGAGGTCAGTATAGATGGACTAATAGACCAAGTCCCACACACTGCTAAAAGCCCAAATATTTTTTCAGAGCTAGATGCAGAAAAAAATTATTTTTAATTTGCAACCTGATGGAGGTCAGTATAGATGGACTAATAGACCAAGTCCCACACACTGCTAGAAGCCCAAATATTTTTTCAGAGCTAGATGCAGAAAAAAAATATTTTTAATTTGCAACCTGATGGAGGTCAGTATAGATGGACTAATAGACCAAGTCCCACACACTGCTAGAAGCCCAAATATTTTTTCAGAGCTAAATGCAGAAAAAAATTATATTCAATTTGCAACCTGATGGAGGTCAGTATAGATGGACTAATAGACCAAGTCCCACACACTGCTAGAAGCCCAAATATTTTTTCAGAGCTAGATGCAGAAAAAAATGATATTCAATTTGCAACCTGATGGAGGTCAGTATAGATGGACTAATAGACCAAGTCCCACACACTGCTAGAAGCCTAAATATTTTTTCAGAGCTAGATGCAGAAAAAAATTATATTCTATTTGCAACCTGATGGAGGTCAGTATAGATGGACTAATAGAATAAGTCCCACACACTGCTAGAAGGCCAAATATTTTTTCAGAGCTAGATGCAGAAAAAAATTATATTCAATTTGCAGCCTGATGGAGGTCAGTATAGATGGACTAATAGACCAAGTCCCACACACTGCTAGAAGCCCAAATATTTTTTCAGAGCTAGATGCAGAAAAAAATTATATTGAATTTGCAACCTCATGGAGGTCAGTATAGATGGACTAATAGACCAAGTCCCACACACTGCTAGAAGCCCAAATATTTTTTCAGAGCTAGATGCAGAAAAAAATTATTTTTAATTTGCAACCTGATGGAGGTCTGTATAGATGGACTAATAGACCAAGTCCCACACACTGCTAGAAGCCCAAATATTTTTTCAGAGCTATATGCAGAAAAAAAATATTTTTAATTTGCAACCTGATGGAGGTCAGTATAGATGGACTAAAAGACCAAGTCCCACACACTGCTAGAAGCCCAAATATTTTTTCAGAGCTAGATGCAGAAAAAAATTATACTCAATTTGCAACCTGATGGAGGTCAGTATAGATGGACTAATAGAACAAGTCCCACACACTGCTAGAAGCCCAAATAATTTTTCAGAGCTAGATGAAGAAAAAAAATATTTTTAATTTGCAACCTGATGGAGGTCAGTATAGATGGACTAATAGACCAAGTCCCACACACTGCTAGAAGCCCAAATATTTTTTCAGAGCTAGATGCAGAAACAAATTATATTCAATTTGCAACCTGATGGAGGTCAGTATAGATGGACTAATAGAACAAGTCCCACACTGCTAGAAGCCCAAATATTTTTTCAGAGCTAGATGCAAAAAAAAATTATTTTTAATTTGCAACCTGATGGAGGTCAGTATAGATGGACTAATAGACCAAGTCCCACACACTGCTAGAAGCCCAAATATTTTTTCAGAGCTAGATGCAGAAAAAAATTATAGTCAATTTGCAACCTGATGGAGGTCAGTATAGATGGACTAATAGACCAAGTCCCACACACTTCTAGAAGCCCAAATATTTTTTCAGAGCTAGATGCAGAAAAAAATTATATTCAATTTGCAACCTGATGGAGGTCAGTATAGATGGACTAATAGACCAAGTCCCACACACTGCTAGAAGCCTAAATATTTTTTCAGAGCTAGATGCAGAAAAAAATTATATTGAATTTGCAACCTGATGGAGGTCAGTATAGATGGACTAATAGACCAAGTCCCACACACTGCTAGAAGCCCAAATATTTTTTCAGAGCTAGATGCAGAAAAAAATATTTTTAATTTGCAACCTGATGGAGGTCAGTATAGATGGACTAATAGACCGAGTCCCACACACTGCTAAAAGCCCAAATATTTTTTCAGAGCTAGATGCAGAAAAAAATTACTTTTAATTTGCAACCTGATGGAGGTCAGTATAGATGGACTAATAGACCAAGTCCCACACACTGCTAGAAGCCCAAATATTTTTTCAGGGCTAGATGCAAAAAAAAATTGTATTCAATTTGCAATCTGATGGAGGTCAGTATAGATGGACTAATAGAACAAGTCCCACACACTGCTAGAAGCCCAAATATTTTTTCAGAGCTAGATGAAGAAAAAAAATATTTTTAATTTGCAACCTGATGGAGGTCAGTATAGATGGACTAATAGACCAAGTCCCACACACTGCTAGAAGCCCAAATATTTTTTCAGAGCTAGATGCAGAAACAAATTATATTCAATTTGCAACCTGATGGAGGTCAGTATAGATGGACTAATAGAACAAGTCCCACACTGCTAGAAGCCCAAATATTTTTTCAGAGCTAGATGCAAAAAAAAATTATTTTTAATTTGCAACCTGATGGAGGTCAGTATAGATGGACTAATAGACCAAGTCCCACACACTGCTAGAAGCCCAAATATTTTTTCAGAGCTAGATGCAGAAAAAAATTATAGTCAATTTGCAACCTGATGGAGGTCAGTATAGATGGACTAATAGACCAAGTCCCACACACTTCTAGAAGCCCAAATATTTTTTCAGAGCTAGATGCAGAAAAAAATTATATTCAATTTGCAACCTGATGGAGGTCAGTATAGATGGACTAATAGACCAAGTCCCACACACTGCTAGAAGCCTAAATATTTTTTCAGAGCTAGATGCAGAAAAAAATTATATTGAATTTGCAACCTGATGGAGGTCAGTATAGATGGACTAATAGACCAAGTCCCACACACTGCCAGAAGCCCAAATATTTTTTCAGAGCTAGATGCAGAAAAAAATATTTTTAATTTGCAACCTGATGGAGGTCAGTATAGATGGACTAATAGACCGAGTCCCACACACTGCTAAAAGCCCAAATATTTTTTCAGAGCTAGATGCAGAAAAAAATTACTTTTAATTTGCAACCTGATGGAGGTCAGTATAGATGGACTAATAGACCAAGTCCCACACACTGCTAGAAGCCCAAATATTTTTTCAGGGCTAGATGCAAAAAAAAATTGTATTCAATTTGCAATCTGATGGAGGTCAGTATAGATGGACTAATAGAACAAGTCCCACACACTGCTAGAAGCCCAAATATTTTTTCAGAGCTAGATGAAGAAAAAAATTATTTTTAATTTGCAACCTGATGGAGGTCAGTATAGATGGACTAATAGACCAAGTCCCACACACTGCTAGAAGCCCAAATATTTTTTCAGAGCTAGATGCAGAAAAAAATTATATTCAATTTGCAACCTGATGGAGGTCAGTATAGATGGACTAATAGAACAAGTCCCACACACTGCTAGAAGCCCAAATATTTTTTCAGAGCTAGATGCAGAAAAAAATTATTTTTAATTTGCAACCTGATGGAGGTCAGTATAGATGGACTAATAGACCAAGTCCCACACACTGCTAGAAGCCCAAATATTTTTTCAGAGCTAGATGCAGAAAAAAATTATATTCAATTTGCAACCTGATGTAGGTCAGTATAGATGGACTAATAGAACAAATCCCACACGCTGCTAGAAGCCCAAATATTTTTTCAGAGCTAGATGAAGAAAAAAATTATTTTTAATTTTCAACCTGATGGAGGTCAGTATAGATGGACTAATAGACCAAGTCCCACACACTGCTAGAAGCCCAAATATTTTTTCAGAGCTAGATGCAGAAAACAAATATTTTTAATTTGCAACCTGATGGAGGTCAGTATAAATGGACTAATAGACCAAGTCCCACACACTGCTAGAAGCCCAAATATTTTTTCACAGCTAGATGCAGAAAAAAATTATATTCAATTTGCAACCTGATGGAGGTCAGTATAGATGGACTAATAGACCAAGTCCCACACACTGCTAGAAGCCCAAATATTTTTTCAGAGCTAGATGAAGAAAAAAATTATTTTTAATTTGCAACCTGATGGAGGTCAGTATAGATGGACTAATAGACCAAGTCCCACACACTGCTAGAAGCCCAAATATTTTTTCAGAGCTAGATGCAGAAAAAAATTATATTCAATTTGCAACCTGATGGAGGTCAGTATAGATGGACTAATAGACCAAGTCCCACACACTGCTAGAAGCCCAAATATTTTTTCAGAGCTAGATGAAGAAAAAAATTATTTTTAATTTGCAACCTGATGGAGGTCAGTATAGATGGACTAATAGACCAAGTCCCACACACTGCTAGAAGCCCAAATATTTTTTCAGAGCTAGATGCAGAAAAAAATTATATTCAATTTGCAACCTGATGGAGGTCAGTATAGATGGACTAATAGAACAAGTCCCACACACTGCTAGAAGCCCAAATATTTTTTCAGAGCTAGATGCAGAAAAAAATTATTTTTGATTTGCAACCTGATGGAGGTCAGTATAGATGGACTAATAGACCAAGTCCCACACACTGCTAGAAGCCCAAATATTTTTTCAGAGCTAGATGCAGAAAAAAATTATATTCAATTTGCAACCTGATGTAGGTCAGTATAGATGGACTAATAGAACAAATCCCACACGCTGCTAGAAGCCCAAATATTTTTTCAGAGCTAGATGAAGAAAAAAATTATTTTTAATTTTCAACCTGATGGAGGTCAGTATAGATGGACTAATAGACCAAGTCCCACACACTGCTAGAAGCCCAAATATTTTTTCAGAACTAGATGCAGAAAACAAATATTTTTAATTTGCAACCTGATGGAGGTCAGTATAAATGGACTAATAGACCAAGTCCCACACACTGCTAGAAGCCCAAATATTTTTTCACAGCTAGATGCAGAAAAAAATTATATTCAATTTGCAACCTGATGGAGGTCAGTATAGATGGACTAATAGACCAAGTCCCACACACTGCTAGAAGCCCAAATATTTTTTCAGAGCTAGATGCAGAAAAAAATTATATTCAATTTGCAACCTGATGGAGGTCAGTATAGATGGACCAATAGACCAAGTCCCACACACTGCTAGAAGCCCAAATATTTTTTCAGAGCTAGATGCAGAAAAAAATTATTTTTAATTTGCAACCTGATGGAGGTCAGTATAGATGGACTAATAGACCAAGTCCCACACACTGCTAGAAGCCCAAATATTTTTTCAGAGCTAGATGCAGAAAAAAATTATATTCAATTTGCAACCTGATGTAGGTCAGTATAGATGGACTAATAGAACAAATCCCACACGCTGCTAGAAGCCCAAATATTTTTTCAGAGCTAGATGAAGAAAAAAATTATTTTTAATTTTCAACCTGATGGAGGTCAGTATAGATGGACTAATAGACCAAGTCCCACACACTGCTAGAAGCCCAAATATTTTTTCAGAGCTAGATGCAGAAAACAAATATTTTTAATTTGCAACCTGATGGAGGTCAGTATAAATGGACTAATAGACCAAGTCCCACACACTGCTAGAAGCCCAAATATTTTTTCACAGCTAGATGCAGAAAAAAATTATATTCAATTTGCAACCTGATGGAGGTCAGTATAGATGGACTAATAGACCAAGTCCCACACACTGCTAGAAGCCCAAATATTTTTTCAGAGCTAGATGCAGAAAAAAAATATATTCAATTTGCAACCTGATGGAGGTCAGTATAGATGGACTAATAGAACAAGTCCCACACACTGCTAGAAGCCCAAATATTTTTTCAGAGCCAGATGCAGAAAAAAATTATATTGAATTTGCAACCTAATGGAGGTCAGTATAGATGGACTAATAGTACAAGTCCCACACACTGCTAGAAGCCCAAATATTTTTTCAGAGCTAAATGCAAAAAAATTATATTCAATTTGCAACCTGATGGAGGTCAGTATAGATGGACTAATAGCACAAGTCCCACACACTGCTAGAAGCCCAAATATTTTTTCAGAGCTAGATGCAGATAAAAAGTATTTTTAATATGCAACCTGATGGAGGTCAGTATAGATGGACTAGTAGAACAAGTCCCACACACTGCTAGAAGCCCAAATATTTTTTCAGAGCTAGATGCAGAAAAAAATTATATTGAATTTGCAACCTTATGGAGGTCAGTATAGATGGACTAATAGAATGATGCTATGCCCAAAAGGTTTTACTTCACTAGGTGCAGTAAAAAAATTGGTATTCTATACACAGGTGGTGTAGCTTGCAACACAGATACGCTACTCCACTGACTAACACTCTCTGCAATAGGCCAAAAAGGATTAGCTTTGCTAGATTTAGCCAAATGCTGTGAAAAAAACTTGCACAGCACTGGCACAGACCTGCCTGGCAAAAACTGATAATTAACAAGGTATAGCGCACACAGCAACAGCGGTGCCGTCTAACACGCAGCTGCAGCAGTGAGAAAATGGTGGCGACAGGGAAAATGGCTGGGTCTTATAGGGCAAGGACATGTGACATACACTGCCAATGACACATGCCCTTGCTTGTGTGAAAAAAAGCAGTTCGCTCCGTGTGTGCTCTGCTGATAGGCTGACAGATTGCACCTCCCCACTGTAAATGCGGGAAAGAGAAAAGAAAATGGAGATCTTCATTATTCCTGCAGAGATCCATCCCCTGCCCCTCCACCCGCCCCGCTGAACACTCAAACTGCGTATTAACATTAATTTTCAGCATTACTGAGAAAAAATCCAGTTATGATTTTGGTGCACGAACAGTTATCGAACATAACCTCGAACAGCCAAATTTTTTTCAAATTGTTCGTGTTCGCCGAACGGCTCGAACACCGCCCAAAACAGCTCGAATTTGAGATTGGCGAACAGTTCGAGTCGAACAACGCTCATCTCTAGTACCCATCAATAAATAGTATTATAAAAAATAAAAAAAAAACAATAAAAGTACACATATTTGGTATCGCCGCGTCCGGAATGATCTGACCTATAAAACTGTCCTCCAAGTTAACCCCTTTAGCGAACACAGTAAAAAAAAAAAAAAAAGGCAAAAAACGATGCTTTATCATCATACCGCCAAACAAAAAATGGAATAAAATGTGATTAGAAAGACGAATGCAGATAAAAATGGTACCGCTGAAAATGTCATTTTGCCCCACAAAAAACAAGCCACCATACAGCTCTAACAGCCGAAAAATAAAAAAGTTATAGCTCTCAGAATAAAGCGATGCAAAAAAAATATTTTTTTCTATAAAATAGATTTTGTTGCGTAAAAGTGCCAAAACATAAAAAACTATATAAATGTGGTACCGCTGTAAACGTACTGACCCGAAGAATAAAGCTGCTTTATCAATTTTACCACACGCAGAACGGCATAAAAAAAAAACTATTCCTGATTTGTTGTTTTTTGTTTATTCTGCCTCCCAAAAATTGGAATAGAAAGCGATCAAAAAATGTCACGTACCTGAAAATGGTACCATTAAAAATGCCAACTCGTCCCGCAAAAAACAAGCTTTCACATGACTCTGTCCTCTGAAATATGGAAAAATTATAGCTCTCAAAATATGATGATGCAAAAACTAGTCTTTGCAAAACAGACTTTTAGTGTGTGACAGCTGTCAATAATAAAAGCCCGCTATAAATCTGGTATCGCTGTAATCACACCGACCCGAAGAATAAAGTCGTCTAATCACTTATATGGCACGATGATAGGTGTCAAAAAGAAACTCTAGGGTTAGGTTTGTGCTAGGGTTAGGGTTGCGCTAGATTTAGGGTTGTGCTAGATTTAGGGTTGTGCTAGGGTTAGGGTTGTGCTAGGGTTAGGGTTGTGCTAGGATTAGGGTTAGGGTTGTTCTAAGGTTAGGGTTAGGGTTGTGCTAGGGTTAGGGTTGTGCTTGGGTTAGGGTTGGGGTTGTGCTAGGGTTAGGATTGTGCTAGGGTTATGGTTGTGCTGGGGTTGGGATTTTTTCAACAGTAAAGAAAAAAAAAGTGATGATATGGTGACTAGTGTTGAGCGCAAGTGCTCGCTACTTGTGTTTGCATCGGGTGCTTGGGTATGCACAGAGTATCGCGGGTGCTCAAGTGACAAGCTCGAGTCTCCGTCCCATATGCTTCGCGGCCAAAAAAAACTGGCGGGGATTGCCTGCCATGCGTGAGCGATCCCCACATTTCTTTTTGGGTGTCTAACAACCGTGAAACATGCGGGGCGGGGACTCGTGCATGTCACTCAAGCACCCGCAATACATGGTGCATACCTTAGTACCCGAGCACTTGCTCAAGACTAATGACAACTTATTCAATATGATGACCTAATGTTATCAATTTCTGTGTCGTATCTCTGGGTTCAAAATGTTCACTATACGCCTTGATAAAATCCTTGAGGGGTCTAGTTTCCAAAATGGGGTCACTTGTGGGGGGTTTCCACTATTTAGGCACATCAGGGGCTCTCCAAACGCGACATGACGTCCGCTCTCAATTCCAGCCAATTTTGCGTTCAAAAGTCACACAGTTCTCCTTCCCTTCTGAATCGTGCCGTGCGCCCAAACAGTGAATTTTCCCCACATATAGGGTAGCGGCGAACTCAGGAGAAATTGCAAAAAGTTTTTGGGGTCCATTTTCTCCTCTTACCCTTGTGAAAATAAAAAAAATGGGGCTAAAACATCATTTTTGTGGAAAAAGATTTTTTTATTTTCACAGCTCCATGTTATAAACTTCTGTGACGCACCTGGGGGGTTGGGGTATTCACCACACATCTAGATAAGTTCCCTGAGGGGTCTAGTTTCCAAAATGGTGTCACTTGTGAGGGGTTTCCACTGTTTAGGCACATCATGGGCTCTCCAAATGCAACATGGTATCCGCTAATTATTCAAGCAAATTTTACATTCAAAAAGTTAAATGGCGCTCCTTGCTCTTCCGAACCCTGCCGTGCGCCCAAACAGTGGTTTGCCCCCACATATGGGGTATTGGCATACTCAGGAGAAATTGCACAACAAATGGTATGGCGCAATTTCTCCTGTTACCCTTATGAAAATGCAAAATTGGGGGCTGAAAAACATTTTTGTGGTAAAAATGTGAAAATTTTATTTTTACGGCTCAATGTTATATACGTCTGTGAAACACCTGGGGGTTTAAGGTGCTCACCACAAACCTAGATAAGTTCCCTGAGGGGTCTAGTTTCCAAAATGTGGTCACTTGTGGAGGGTTTCCACTGTTTAGGCACATCAGGGGCTCCCCAAACGCAACATGGCGTCCGCTAATTATTCAAGCGAATTTTACATTCAAAAAGTCAAATGGCACTCCTTCCCTTCCGAACACTGCCGTGCGCCCAAACAGTGGTTTGCCCCCACATATGGGGTATTGGCGTGCTCAAGAGAAATTGAACAACAAATTTTGGGGTCCATTTTTTTCCTGTTTCCCTTGCAAAAATAAAAAAATTGGGTTTAAAATAACATTTTTGTGAAAAAAGGTAAATGTTCATTTTTTTCTTCCACTTTCCAAAAATTCCTGTGAAGCATGTGAAGGGTTAATAAACTTCTTGAATGTGGTTTTGAGCACATTCAGGGGTGCAGTTTTTAGAATGGTGTCACTTTTGGGTATTTTCTGTCATAAAGGCCCCACAAAGTGACTTCAAATGTGGTCCCTAAAAAAATGGTTTTGTAAATTGTGTTGTAAAAATGAGAAATCGCTGGTCAACTTTTAACCCTTATAGCTCCCTAATAAAAAAAAAAATTTTGGTTCCAAAATTGTGCTTATGTAAAGTACACATGTGGGAAATGTTATTTATTAACTATTTTATGTAACATATCTCTCTGATGTAAGGGCATAAAAATTCAAATTTTAAAAATTGCAAAATCTTCAAAATTTTCAATTTTTTTCACAAATAAACGCAAATGATATCGAAGAAATTTTACCCCTATCATGAAGTACAATATGTCACGAAAAAACAGTCTCAGAATCAGCGAGATCCATTGTAGCGTTCCAGAGGTATTACCTCATAAATTGACAGTGGTCAGAATTGTAAGAATTGGCCCGTTCTTTAACGTGCAAACCACCTTTGGGGGTAAAGGGGTTAATAAGCAATCCAGAAAAAAATATAAAATCAAGCTATCATACCTGGAAACTCTTCAAACCTTGCTCTGTTAAATCTAGAGGGCAATTTTTGTCTTATAGGTGTGCCGCATCTTCAGTCCTACTTTTGCTTCTAGCCCTCCTCTTCTCTTGCAATAGACTAGCCACTCCTGCCTTTAGCTCCAAATTGCTCCCCAGATAAGCAAGGAACTCTAGCTGATGTACTTCTCATAAATAAACCCCAGTCCTAACATCTTACACAGACCAACCACAGTTTGACAATATTTTTTGGATAATTCCCATACTACTTTTTGGTGCCAAATCAAACACTCTTCATTATAAACTTATTTGCCCCCTTACAATAATTCTGTGGAGAGCACTTCAGCACCAGAACACTTCCCACCATGTCAGCATCAAGTTCCTACAGAACCTGTACTTTTGATGACACTGAGTTCTGACAGGGCCTAGTGGCACCGATGAGTATCAGGGCCCACCAGTCCCTGACTATCTTTCTAGAAAATGTGCAGTGTCTGAAAAGGACACAATGCTGTTATCCCTAGAAAATAAAAGTACACTGTTTTAGCCTTTAAGAAAGGAATAATGCATCACTGTGTATTTCTATAATCATTATAATTAGTGATGAGCGAGCATGCTCGCTACTGCTTGGTGCTCGCCCGAGCATCTAACTGCTCGAGATGCTCGGTGTTCGCCGAGTATTTCCGGGGTTGCCCGGCGGGAGCTCGGGTCCCCTCCTTGCATGTTTGGCGCTCTTTACAGAGCCATTGAACATGCAGGGATTGCCTGCCATGCACTGTAATACCGTAGCCATGTTGGTTGTGGGCATTACAGTGATTGGCTGGCCGCACAGCGTCATCAGGTCTATATCAGACCTGGTGCCGACCATGCTCGTCACAGTCACTCCGGGTCAGACAGTGTAGGGAGAGCTGCTGCAGCGTTAGGGAGAGATTTGATTGTGTATTAAGTAGTGTAGGGAGAAAAACCGTACATTACACATATCCATCTTAACAAACAGTACTTCTGAGGACTAATCCATCTGCAGAGATATCAGGCAGGCAGGGTGTATAGGGAGGTGACGCGCCCCCTAGGCCGTGGAGTACTCGACAACCCGGCCTCTGGTTGCTGGGGGATATCACGGTAGCCGGCCCGGTCCGTGACCCAGGGCGGTCAGTAAAAAAGGGGGAAACTTATAGGGGATTTGGGAAAGTTTGTGACGCAACCTGTGGATTGCGGCCAAAAGGAGCCGCCGCTGCGGAGCAGTCCTCTGGAGCTGGTGTTACGGCAGCAGGGGTGGTGTGGCTCTCCACAGGTAGAGCAAGCTCCAGGGCAGTGTAGAAAAATGGTGGTTGCGCTGGGCATTGCAGTGCAGAGAGGGAACAATGGTGCAGATTAAAGAATGGACGGAGGCAGTGTGGTGCAGTCATCCGAGTTTTTACTCACAGTTCTTATGACAGTTCCACTGGAGCACTGTACAGGTGTCAGCCTCCCACGTCACGCTGCGTTTATCAGGCAGGGGTTCAGCACTTCCTCCGGCAGGTTAGGCATACCTGACAGAACCCCACTTTCTCGTGTTCCTAGCTAGACCGTCTTCACGCTGGGTCTTTCTCCCTCCTGCCCTGCGCTTCCCACTCTCAATCCTGCTCGGGTGCTCTGAAGTCCCTCCTGTCCATCGGAGTTCACAGACCTGCTTGACCCTCACGAGGATTAGAATGAGGCTTCAGCAACTGGCTATAGAAGCCAGAAGCTTCCGGTTTTCCCAGCCGAGACGTAGAGTAGCACGGCTGGACCAGGGGCCGGTCCCCTTCTTGCGGCCTACGATCCCTCTGTCTTCTGACAGATGCGGGGCGTACGGGTGGCTTCCTGCAGTCGCCGTACTCCCTAGGATCCCTTCTTAGAACGGAGCCTACTCCCTGCTCCCCTCCTGGGCCTCTGACACTAGGCCCTAGTTGTGGAGCAGAGCTCCTACTGAGACTCTGCTCCCGGACTGTTCTTCTGAACTGTCCCCTCACTACTGTCCTCTGACCTGCCACCCTAAGATGGCTTCCCATTTTATACTCCTACCAAAGTGCTGCCCCTAACTACTTCCTCCACCCACACCCACTACTGGTTCCCCCTACCTTTGGGATCCCCCCACTCCAGCCAGGGACAGGGCTCAGCAGGAAAACACATTGCATCTTGCCCTTCCAGCCGGCCTGGAGCAGTGTAGTGTTGGATGCAGGTGTTGGGGTTCTGGGCAGCACTCCCTCCTTACCTGAGAGAAGGAGACACCACACCTCTGGGTGAGGTGCAGTACCTCTGTGGCAACTGAACCCTCAGGGGCGCCACACAGGCAGTGTATATAGCAGACTGCAGTGCATATGACGCGCCCCCTGGGCCGTGGGGTACTCGGTTCCGAGCCGGTCATTGCTAGGGGAGATGTCACAGTGTCGGTGACCCGGTCCGTGACCCAGGGTGGTCAATAAAAGGGGATATTTACAGGGGAATAAAAGTTCTTGTATAGAGTTTGTGACGCCACCTGTGGTATGCGGCTATATGGAGCCGCCGCTGCGGAGCAGGTCCTCTGGAGCTGGTGTAAATGCAGCAGAGTTGGTTCAGCTCTCCACTGGTAGAGCTTAGCTCCAGGGCTGTGTAGATGTTGCTGTTATGGAAGTAGCACGCATGGTGCAGTGTAGTGCAGGGGGTGATAGCGCAGCAGCAATAACTGACAGAGACGGTGGGTTGCAGTCTTCAGGGTTTTACTCATGATTATCAGACTCCAAGTTACCAGGGCCAGAGTAACTTCCCACATCATCCTGTGCTTACTCAGGGAGGGGTTCAGCCAACCCACAGGTACCTCCAGAGTACATAGCGGGACCCCCTTCTGTTTGTTCCTTCTGGCCGTCTCCCTGCACCTCACACCTAGTGTCTCAGGCCAGTGGCCGCAGACCTATCCGGGCGACGTCTTCTCTGTCCACTGGGTCCTCTATGGCCATTTTTCTGGCGATTAGATGTGGCGTGTGGCTGCAGTACCTGAAATACTGCAGCCAACGGTTTCCTAGTTGAGGCTTAAAGAACTCTGCTAGTTTAGGGACTGGTCCCCTCTGTGTGACCTGACCCCTCCACCTCCTGGTAGATTCGGGCGTACGAGTGGCCTCCAGCACTTCCCGTACCCCTGGGGTCCCTTCTACGTTCCTGGAGCCTTTCCTGCTCCTCTCTCCCTTCAGTCTTGGGCCTCACTCGCTAGGCCCTCCTCCTGAGCAGAGCTCCTGCAGAGCTCCTGCTCCTCTCACTGTCCTCCTCTGACTGACTGGCTGGCTCTCCACCCAAGATGGCTTCTCTATTTATATCACTTCCTCCAATGCTCCCCTGATTTACTTTCTCCACCCACACCCACTACATGGTTCCCCCTACTTTGGTTCCCCCCACTCCAGCCAGGGACAGGGCTCAACAGGAAGCGCGACGCATCTTGCCCCTCCAGTTGGTCTGGAGTAATGTAGTGTTAGATGCAAGTGTTAGAGTCCCAGGCTGTACTCCTTCCTTACCTGAGAGTGAGATACCACACCTCTGGGTGAGATGCAGTACCTCTGTGGCGACCGAACCCTCAGGGACGCCACATACCCCCCTGGTAAAACACAGCACGTCCGCGGGCTGGAACAGAGTGAAAACAAGGTATTTCAGACTTACAAAAATTTTAGAATGCATTCACCTACACTGTGTTCCAAATTATTTTGCAAATAATATTTTCTCAGATTTTCCCAAATTACCTATATGAATTGCAGTCATTGTAATTTTCCAGTCAAATAACTATTAGAGTACAATTGAAAGGTTTTTGTACAAACTGCCTATGATAACAGTATATTTTTAAAAAAATAAAAAACTCAAACTGCACTCAAAATGCATGTTCCAAATTATTATGCACAGCAGAGTTTTCAACCTTTTCATTTTAATAAAGAACAAAAAAATGGTCATTTTTGAAATTATAAGCATTAGCAGGTTATTACAAACTGAAATCAAACAGTTTTCAACTCAAAACTTTATTCTAGGTGATGTTACATTTGCACATAGGACTCTTTGTTCGAAAGGAGCTTCTGAACTCTCTCGTCCATTGAATTTGTCAGGTTTTGGCTGGTTTCTGCTTCAATTGTTTTGCATGAGGACAGAATACCCCCCTAGAGCTGTTGCTTAGATGTGAACTGCCTCCCGCCATTATAGACACTCCTTTTGATGATGCTCCAGAGGTTCTCAATGGGGTTGAGGTCAGGGGAGCATGAGTGCCACACCATAAGTTTGTCCCCTTTTATTCCCATAGCAGCCAGAGATGCAGATGTGTTATGTGCAGCATGAGAAGGGGCATTATCATGCATGAAATGATCTCGATGGTCCAGATGGATGGAGTGGAGGATGGCTGGTTGATGGACACCCCATGCAAACACGGCTATGGTGTTAACAAGGAGGAGGTGGAGTAATGTTTTGGGCTGGAATCATGGGGAGAGAGATTGTCAGCCCTTTTAGGATCCCTGAAGGGGTAAAGATGAACTCCATAATGTATGTTGAGTTTCTCAAACAGCACTTACTTCCATGGTTCAAGGAGAAGAACCGTGCATTCGGCAGCAAGATCATTTTCATGCATGATAATGCCCCGTCTCATGCTGCACATAACACATCTGCATCTCTGGCTGCTATGGGCATAAAAGGGGACAAACGTATGGTGTGGCACCTATGCTCCCCTGACCTCAACCCCATTGAGAACCTCTGGAGCATCATCAAAAGGAGTGTCTATGATGGCGGGAGGCAGTTCACATCTAAGCAACAGCTCTGGGAGGGTATTCTGTCCTCATGCAAAACAATTAAAGCAGAAACCATCCAAAACCTGACAAATTCAATGGACGAGAGAGTTCAGAAGCTCCTTTCGAACAAGGGGTCCTATGTGCAAATGTAACATCACCTAGAATAAAGTTTTGTGTTGAAAACTGTTTGATTTCAGTTTGTAATAACCTGCTAATGCTTATAATTTCAAAAATGACCATTTTTTTGTTTTTTATTAAAATGAAAAGGTTGAAAACTCTGCTGTGCATAATAATTTGGAACATGAATTTTGAATGCAGTTTGAGTTTTTTATTTTTTTAAAAATATACTGTTATCATAGGCAGTTTGTACAAAAACCTTTCAGTTGTACTCTAATAGTTATTTGACTGGAAAATTACGATGACTGCAATTCATATAGGTAATTTGGGAAAATCTGAGAAAATATTATTTGCATAATAATTTGGAACACAGTGTATAAGATTAATCATAACTTTCCTTCCCTTTATGGGAGGCACACTTCTTAAACGTTGCAGGTTACTGTTAGAGATGAGCGGTGTTCGACTCGAACTGTTCGCCAATCTCAAATTCGAGCTGTTTTTGGCGGTGTTCGAGCCATTCGGCGAACACGAACGATTTGAAAAAAATTCGGCTGTTCGAGGTTATGTTCGATAACTGTTCGTGCCCCAAAATCATAACTGAATTTTTTCTCAGTAATGCTGAAAATTAATGTTAATACGCAGTTTGAGTGACGCGCCCCCTGGGCCTGTGTCGAGGTGCACGTGTGTGCGGGGAATACCCGGAGCCGGATCGCAGGGGGTTGTAGTCTCCGTGGCGATGACCCAGTCCATGCCCAGGGTGGTCAATTCAATGGCAGTCTTAGTATTATGATAATTGTCCGACTACGCCACCCGTGGATTGCGGTCAATGGGGACGGCCGCTGCAAGGCAGACCGCTGAGGCCGGTGTTATGTGTGCAGCTAAGAATGGGATGACTCCCCACGGGAGGAGTACAGCCTCAGGGCAGTTAGCGTGAATGATGGGAGTGATGATGGAGATAGTCCCAATACCAATAGTGCCGGAGGAGCAAGAAGTCACAGACAACGTGTTGCAATCCAATGTCCTTTACTCACAGTTTGTATTCTCCAGGTCACTCTTGCGAAGCAGTGACCACCCAAGCCATGCTGTGTCCACCAGGCAAGGGACTCGGTCAACTCCCAGGTCTTTCTGGAGTATGTCTCAAAGCTCCCTTCCATCCTTTCTCTGGCTCGTGCCCCACCAGTGACCAAGCTTATGTCCAGCTCCCGCGGGCCTTCTCTTGGGAGGGCTACGTGCCCACGTCCCTGACCCTCTATGGTATGCCTTCCTAGCAAGGTGTAGCGAGGGGTCGCACCAAGGGCTGGTCATGACCTCCGGTTCTTGGCTGAAGATGATTTGCTTCCACTAATTTGGGATTCGGTACCCTGTTCTGCCAACCCGTCACCCGCAATCTCCTGGGTCCTTAGGGTTCTCTCTTCCTTCTCGTTCCTGAGCCTTTCTGTTTCACTTGTTACTTCTGTTCTGGTCTTGTTCCCTTTTCCTTTCCACTGTTCCTTCTCCTCTCTCTCTCTCTCTGGCCCCGGCCTCTGTGCTAGGCCTGCCCAGGGAGCAGAGCCCATGCAGCAGCCCTGCTCCCTGCCTTCTCCACTTCTCCTCACAGACTGAACTTCTTCTTCTTTCTCTCTCAGTGCTGGCAGGGCCTCACAGGCTAGGCCCGCCTCCGGAGCAGAGCTCCACAGAGGCCCTGCTCTGTCACTTCCTCTCCCAGACTGAACACTGTTCTAAGATGGTGCCCACCTTTTATACCTCCCTCTGACCATGACCCCAGGTGACTAGCAACCAATGGGCTCCTACCTATGCTCAAGAACCAACCCCTATCTGCCCCTACAGCACTGGGTACTCCACCCCCCTCCCCACTCCAGCCAGGGACAGATGCTGTCGTGCCTGCACTTCTATCTCGTGGGAGCACCGTTGAGCTGTCCCTCGGAAATGGGGTGTGTATGCTGTATGCAGCCTACTGAGCTTTGATCCATACTCCATCCTTACCCGGGAGTGGGATATCACACCTCTGGATGAGGTGCAATACCTCTGTAGCGACCAAGTCCTCGGGACGCTACATGAGTGTACAGCGGGGCGGGGAGAGGGGCAGGGGATGGATCTCTGCAGGAATAATGAAGATCTCCATTTTTTTTCTCTTTCCCGCATTTACAGTGGGGAGGTGCAATCTGTCAGCCTATCAGCAGCGCACACGAGGAGCGAAGTGCTTTTTTCAAAGAAGCAAGGGCATGTGTCATTGGCAGTGTATGTCACATGTCCTTGCCCTATAACACCCAGCCATTTTCCCCGTCGCCACCATTTTCTCACTGCTGCAGCTGCGTGTTAGACGACACCGCTGTTGCTGTGTGCGCTATACCTTGTTAATTTCAAGCCAATTTTCGCACAAATCTATAGATAGCTTGGGAGTAGGGAAGAGTTGTGATTGCAGTCCTTTTAAGGACTAGGTTACAGCATTTCCTACGACTTTTATCAGGCAGGTCTGTGCTCTTAAATAGATAGGTTGGGAGTAAAGACTAATTGTAATTGCAGTCATTTTCAGGACTAAGTTACATCAGTTCCTATCAGTTTTTGCCAGGCAGGTCTGTGCCAGTGCTGTGCAAGTTTTTTTCACTGCATTTGGCTAAATCTAGCAAAGCAAATCCTTTTGGGCCTATTGCAGAGTGTGTTAGTCAGTGGAGTAGCCTATCTGTGTTGCAAGCTACACCACCTGTGTAAAGAATACCAATATTTTTACTGCACCTAGTGAAGTAAAACCTTTTGGGCATAGCATCATTCTATTAGTCCATCTATACTAACCTCCACCACGTTGCAAATTGAATATAATTTTTTTCTGCATCTAGCTCTGAAAAAATATTTGGGCTTCAAGCAGTGTGTGGGACTTGTTCTATTAGTCCATCTATACTGACCTCCATCAGGTTGCTAATTTAATATAATTTTTTTCTGCATCTAGCTCTGAAAAAATATTTGGGCTTCTAGCAGTGTGTGGGACTTGGTCTATTAGTCCATCTATACTAACCTCCACCAGGTTGCAAATTAAAAATAATTTTTATCTGCATCTAGCTCTGAAAAAATATTTGGGCTTCTAGCAGTGTGTGGGACTTGTTCTGTTAGTCCATCTATACTGACCTCCATCAGGTTGCAAATTCAACATAATTTTTTTCTGCATCTAGCTCTGAAAAAATATTTCGGATTCTAGCAGTGTGTGGGACTTGGTCTATTAGTCCATCTATACTGACCTCCATCAGGTTGCAAATTCAATATAATTTTTTTCTGCGTCTAGCTCTGAAAAAATATTTGGGCTTCTAGCAGTGTGTGGGACTTGGTCTATTAGTCCATCTATACTAACCTCCACCAGGTTGCAAATTAAAAATAATTTTTATCTGCATCTAGCTCTGAAAAAATATTTGGGCTTCTAGCAGTGTGTGGGACTTGTTCTATTAGTCCATCTATACTGACCTCCATCAGGTTGCAAATTAAAAATAATTTTTATCTGCATCTAGCTCTGAAAAAATATTTGGGCTTCTAGCAGTGTGTGGAACTTGGTCTATTAGTCCATCTATACTAACCTCCACCAGGTTGCAAATTAAAAATAATTTTTATCTGCATCTAGCTCTGAAAAAATATTTGGGCTTCTAGCAGTGTGTGGGACTTGTTCTATTAGTCCATCTATACTGACCTCCATCAGGTTGCAAATTGAATATAATTTTTTTCTGCATCTAGCTCTGAAAAAATATTTAGGCTTCTAGCAGTGTGTGGGACTTGGTCTATTAGTCCATCTATACTGACCTCCACCAGGTTCAAATTAAAAATAATTTTTATCTGCATCTAGCTCTGAAAAAATATTTAGGCTTCTAGCAGTGTGTGGGACTTGGTCTATTAGTCCATCTATACTGACCTCCATCAGGTTGCAAATTCAATATAATTTTTTTCTGCATCTAGCTCTGAAAAAATATTTGGACTTCTAGCAATGTGTGGGACTTGGTCTATTAGTCCATCTATACTGACCTCCATCAGGTTGCAAATTCAATATAATTTTTTTCTGCGTATAGCTCTGAAAAAATATTTGGGCTTCAAGCAGTGTGTGGGACTTGTTCTATTAGTCCATCTATACTGACCTCCATCAGGTTGCTAATTTAATATAATTTTTTTCTGCATCTAGCTCTGAAAAAATATTTGGGCTTCTAGCAGTGTGTGGGACTTGGTCTATTAGTCCATCTATACTAACCTCCACCAGGTTGCAAATTAAAAATAATTTTTATCTGCATCTAGCTCTGAAAAAATATTTGGGCTTCTAGCAGTGTGTGGGACTTGGTCTGTTAGTCCATCTATACTGACCTCCATCAGGTTGCAAATTCAACATAATTTTTTTCTGCATCTAGCTCTGAAAAAATATTTCGGATTCTAGCAGTGTGTGGGACTTGGTCTATTAGTCCATCTATACTGACCTCCATCAGGTTGCAAATTCAATATAATTTTTTTCTGCGTCTAGCTCTGAAAAAATATTTGGGCTTCTAGCAGTGTGTGGGACTTGGTCTATTAGTCCATCTATACTAACCTCCACCAGGTTGCAAATTAAAAATAATTTTTATCTGCATCTAGCTCTGAAAAAATATTTGGGCTTCTAGCAGTGTGTGGGACTTGTTCTATTAGTCCATCTATACTGACCTCCATCAGGTTGCAAATTAAAAATAATTTTTATCTGCATCTAGCTCTGAAAAAATATTTGGGCTTCTAGCAGTGTGTGGAACTTGGTCTATTAGTCCATCTATACTAACCTCCACCAGGTTGCAAATTAAAAATAATTTTTATCTGCATCTAGCTCTGAAAAAATATTTGGGCTTCTAGCAGTGTGTGGGACTTGTTCTATTAGTCCATCTATACTGACCTCCATCAGGTTGCAAATTGAATATAATTTTTTTCTGCATCTAGCTCTGAAAAAATATTTAGGCTTCTAGCAGTGTGTGGGACTTGGTCTATTAGTCCATCTATACTGACCTCCACCAGGTTCAAATTAAAAATAATTTTTATCTGCATCTAGCTCTGAAAAAATATTTAGGCTTCTAGCAGTGTGTGGGACTTGGTCTATTAGTCCATCTATACTGACCTCCATCAGGTTGCAAATTCAATATAATTTTTTTCTGCATCTAGCTCTGAAAAAATATTTGGACTTCTAGCAATGTGTGGGACTTGGTCTATTAGTCCATCTATACTGACCTCCATCAGGTTGCAAATTCAATATAATTTTTTTCTGCGTATAGCTCTGAAAAAATATTTGGCCTTCTAGCAGTGTGTGGGACTTTCTCTATTAGTCCATCTATACTAACCTCCACCAGGTTGCAAATTAAAAATAATTTTAATCTGCATCTAGCTCTGAAAAAATATTTGGGCTTCTAGCAGTGTGTGGGACTTGTTCTATTAGTCCATCTATACTGACCTCCATCAGGTTGCAAATTGAATATAATTTTTTTCTGCATCTAGCTCTGAAAAAATATTTGGGCTTCTAGCAGTGTGTGGGACTTGGTCTATTAGTCCATCTATACTAACCTCCACCAGGTTGCAAATTAAAAATAATTTTTATCTGCATCTAGCTCTGAAAAAATATTTGGGCTTCTAGCAGTGTGTGGGACTTGTTCTATTAGTCCATCTATACTGACCTCCATCAGGTTGCAAATTAAAAATAATTTTTATCTGCATCTAGCTCTGAAAAAATATTTGGGCTTCTAGCAGTGTGTGGAACTTGGTCTATTAGTCCATCTATACTAACCTCCACCAGGTTGCAAATTAAAAATAATTTTTATCTGCATCTAGCTCTGAAAAAATATTTGGGCTTCTAGCAGTGTGTGGGACTTGTTCTATTAGTCCATCTATACTGACCTCCATCAGGTTGCAAATTCAATATAATTTTTTTCTGCATCTAGCTCTGAAAAAATATTTGGGCTTCTAGCATTGTGTGGGACTTGGTCTATTAGTCCATCTATACTAACCTCCACCAGGTTGCAAATTAAAAATAATTTTTATCTGCATCTAGCTCTGAAAAAATATTTGGGCTTCTAGCAGTGTGTGGGACTTGTTCTATTAGTCCACCTATACTGACCTCCATCAGGTTGCAAATTGAATATAATTTTTTTCAGCATCTAGCTCTGAAAAAATATTTGGGCTTCTAGCATTGTGTGGGACTTGGTCTATTAGTCCATCTATACTAACCTCTACCAGGTTGCAAATTAAAAATAATTTTTATCTGCATCTAGCTCTGAAAAAATATTTAGGCTTCTAGCAGTGTGTGGGACTTGGTCTATTAGTCCATCTATACTGACCTCCATCAGGTTGCAAATTCAATATAATTTTTTTCTGCATCTAGCTCTGAAAAAATATTTGGACTTCTAGCAGTGTGTGGGACTTGGTCTATTAGTCCATCTATACTGACCTCCATCAGGTTGCAAATTCAATATAATTTTTTTCTGCGTCTAGCTCTGAAAAAATATTTGGGCTTCTAGCAGTGTGTGGGACTTGGTCTATTAGTCCATCTATACTGACCTCCATCAGGTTGCAAATTCAATATAATTTTTTTCTGCATCTAGCTCTGAAAAAATATTTCTGCTTCTATCAGTGTGTGGTACTCTTTGTATTAGGCCATCTATACCAAGCTCCACCAGCTTTGAAATTAATAATAATTTTTAGCTGCATCTAGCCCTGAAAATAATTTTTCATCCCAATAGTGGTAGCAATAGAAATATGGGGCGCGCGCCTGGCTAACAAAAATATACGCTTCATAACAAAAAACACCAGCCTAGCGCATTGCATTAATAAGATGGCATCATCGTCTCTCCCAGTGCTAGGCCTACTATGCCGGCTAGCATTCCTGTGCCTAAAACACAATGTATGGGTCCGCGCTAGCCACTATGCTGAGGGGTGTAAAGCTGCTGCTAACGCTTTATAACAATTCAATTGGCAGATTTTCACAGAGCTCTTCCCCAATGCCCACTCATCAGGCAGCAGTTGCCCACCCTCCCTATGGGATCTAGTGGCGAATAGTTGATGCCATTAATCAGAGCGTCAGTTGCCCCGTCGATGTGGCAAGCATACGTTAAGGCATGGGAAGAGTGGACACGACTAGTAGCAGGCAGACGGGTTGACCAATGTGAACAAGCCAGATCACAAGTCACCATAGAATTTCTCCACCAGCTAATGTTGAGGGGCATATCAGGGGCGTCAGCGCAGCGGTGTCTGACCGGAGTAGCATTTCACTTCCAACTACTGAATTGGGGAGATGTGACAAAGATTCATCATCAGACAATCCATAAAAGGGTGGAAAAGGGGTCAGCCAAGTCAGGAGTGTAGACGTCCCGTCCCATGTCACTAAAACTGATTTCTCACATCATATCCCTAACACCATTAACATGACACTCACAATTTGAAGCAACACTACTGTCTACTGCATTTGTGATCGCCTTCTTTGGGGCGCTATGCATAAGCGAATTAGTCCCTCAATCCAAAATTACCACCAGTGGAGGCTTATTACACCAGGACGTAGTCATAGCCAGTAATGCAATATGTCTACGCATACGCCAATCGAAAACGGTTCCAGCGGGCAGGGGCACTTGGGTACTTCTACAACCCACAAACGGTACACTGAGCCGGGTAACAATAGTAAAAACATATATAACCGTCAGATCACAAAGTAATTTCTTCCTATCACACATTGATGGAACGCCATTATCAAGATACCAGTTCCAAGCTATATTTAATAAATGCATAACATCGGCAGGGAACCACCCCAAAGATTACGGGACACACTCATTCCGCATGGGAGCGGCCACGGAAGCAGCAAGAGCAGGACTGTCAGAAACGGAAGTTCAGAGGATAGGGAGATGGCGATCCACGTGTTTGGCGAGATACATAAGACCGGACTTGTTATCCTATCGTTGGTTTGTTTCTTTTACAGGTGACGCTAAGCCAACAGTGTGGGTGATAGGCCACTCGTATATATATTTGGCAGAAAAAAGGGCGAAAGTCCACCCAGGCGGGAGGAAATTAGAGTTTCATAACACATATTTCAACTGGAGAGGTATTAGAGGCCTGCTATGGCCACAGGTACTAATGTAGGTAATCAAGGTAGGGAGAGAGGCAAGAGGTCTGGTCATCTTAGTTATTCAGGCCGGGGGAAACAAC
The DNA here is from genome assembly GCF_046119375.1 of Phyllobates terribilis. Taxonomy (NCBI): domain Eukaryota; kingdom Metazoa; phylum Chordata; class Amphibia; order Anura; family Dendrobatidae; genus Phyllobates; species Phyllobates terribilis. Next base: position 521,416,876 of record NW_027362763.1, on the reverse strand, counting down.
CTAGGTCATCACAAGAGCGCATAACTAATGGCAATAATGAAAGTAGACGCTGAGCGCTTCAGAGAATTTTTCACAAAACTAACTATAGTATGGTCAGAGATTGTGCCGATAGTGGTATGGCAAGGTGCGCGAGACATCACAGCCATCGAACGGACAAGGCGGGTAATAAATATTCGGATGGCAAAATTTAGAAGAGACAGAGGCGGTGTAGTGATACGACACCGACAACTGGAAGGAGATAAAGCAGGCCTCATACGGCCCGACGGTGTTCACTTAATGGATATTGGACTGGACATATTCCTGTCAGGACTCCAGGACGGAGTGGAACAAGCGTTAAGAGTGATGGGTGGGGGTCAGAGTCCTGCATACGAGTATGCAGGATCCTCCGTGGTCTGGAAATAGAAAGGACATGTTGGAGAGTTACACTTGTTGGCCAACTTTCTGGAGTGGAGACCCAGGACATGCTGCAACAAGCTGAATTATTTTAGAAATAAAATGCCTTTCTAATGGAATGAGTATAAAGAGTTAATAAAGCTGTGACCGATCCTCACCCATCCAGTTGTAAGAGTTACATTATTGTATTGTCAAGGAAAGGGGGGCGGTAGGGGGGCTGAGCGTCTGGGTTTGGTTGGGGGTCCCCACAGTCTGCCTAGGCTAGATGCATTTAAAAATTCTTATTAGATACACAGGCGGCGCAGCTTGCTTCGCAACTGGGCTACTACGCCCAAAGTATTGCCTAGGCTAGATGCAGTTAAAAATTCTACGCTGACTAGCAGACACTGAAGCTTTGGAGCAAACCTCTGAGTAAACAGCTCTTCACACTCAACCATCTGTGTTACCCCAAGCCATAGTGTATGTAGTTTCTTACAGTTAAAAGAGGGGGGGGGTGCGACCCAACCCACCTGGAATTGACGATGCCAACGTCACGTAAGACACAGCAAGGGGACTCCAAAAAGAGTCTCCATTTTTTCCCAAAATTGTGGCACAGACACCACTTAACCCTAGAACGCATACCTGGGGCCTCGCAGGCCCGCCCAGTTAATTGTTTTCTATTTTCTGCAAGATTACTTTAGTTAGAATTTTGAAACTCTAGGTATTCTTCATGTATATAGTTGTTTGTCATTTGAGTTTGAGTTATTCCATGTTATTTGCACACGGGCCATAAAGGTCCCAGGTATGTGAAAGTGTAGATTTTTATGGTCATGCGTTCTAGGGTTAAGTGGCATCAATTGCCCCACAGTTGCGTACAACGGTTGGTGAGGTGATTTTACGAAATCCTCAAGCTTTTAGTCTCCCCAGGATGACACAGGGGTAGAAAAGTCCTTGCAAATCCATGATTTGTTCATCTTTATGAACGTGAGTCTGTCTACATTATCAGTGGAGAGCCGCGTGCGCTTATCTGTCAGCACACCACCAGCAGCGCTGAACACACGTTCAGAGAAAACGCTGGCTGCGGGGCATGACAAGGTCTCCAAGGCGTGAGTGGCAAGCTCCGGCCATTTTTCCAGATTGGAATCCCAAAATGAGCAAGGGTCCAGTGACACAGTCATGGCTTCAATGTTTACTTGGAGATACTCCTGTACCATCCTCTCTAGGCGTTGACTATGTGTCAGACTTCTTGTCTCCTGTGGCCTTGCAAAGGATGGTTTAAAAAAGTGGTGAAACGATTCCACAAAATTGCTGTTACCAGCAGATACTGTGTTACTGTTACGGTTTGAGTGATGAAGACTCGACAGTCCCACGGTTGGCAAGTTAGAACTGTGAGATTCACTACGTGCACCACTGGTGTTTTGTGGAAAAGCACATGTAAGATTCTGCAACAGCGTCTGCAGATACTCCTGCATGCGTAAATCCCTTTTTATGGCAGGAATTATTTCGGCAAATTTACTTTTGTACCGGGGATCTAAGAATGTGGCAACCCAGTAGTCATGATTACTTCGAATTCTGACAATCCGAGGGTCATGTTGCAGGTAGTGCAGCAAGAAGGCACTCATGTGTGTTGCGCATCCAGGAGGACCAAGTCCTTGTTGTGTCGGTAGCGAGGTAAGAATCATGCTTCCTTCCTCTGCCCTCTCCCCCCAACCTCGCACAACAGAAATGTGATCAAGGTCTCCCTCATCTGATGAGTCTTCCATGCCCATTGCCAGTTCGTCCTCCACTTCCTCCTCGGCTCCTGCACCTTCCTCAACAGTTTGGCTGCTACCATGCGCCCTGGTTAATCCCTCTCCCCCACCATCCCATGCCTGCCGCCTTGGTGCTGCCGACCGTCTGGACCTTGGAGATGTTATCCCTTCCGCATACGACTCCTCCTCTACTTCCTCCACCTCCTCTTTTCCCACCTCCTGACTCTGAATTTTGTTTAATGTGTACTACAGCATGTAAATCACCGGAATAGTCATGCTGATAATGGCATCGTCGTCAGCACTAAACATCTTTGTCACCATTTCGAAACTGTGCAGAAGGGTGGGTGGCGCCCCTGAGGGTTCAGTCGCCACAGAGTTACTGCATCTCACCCAGAGGTGTGGTATCTCACCCTCAGGTAAGGAAGGCATATGGCTCGGGACCCTAACACCTGCATCCAACACATACCCGCAGTGGGGGTAGGGCGAGATTACTCCTAAGTGAGAGCACAGTCCCAGGTCCCTAGCTGGCGGGAGGGTCCTATGTAGTGGGTGCTTAGGGGAGCACATGACAGGGAGAGTATAAATAGGAAGCCATCTTAGAAAGAGCAAGCCAGTCAGAGGAGGAAAGTGACAGGAGCAGAGGCTCTGCATGAGCTCTGCTCCGGAGGCGGGCCTAGCCTGGGAGGCCCAGGACTGAAGTTGAGAAGAGAGGAGTGGGAGCAGGAAGGCTCCAGGAACCGAAGGGACCCTAGGGGTACGGGCTGTGCAGAAGGCCACCCGTACTCCCGCTGCTACCAGGAGGTAGAGGGGTCAGGCCAGATAAGGGGAACCGGTCCCTCAACTAGCGGAGAAACAGCAAGGCTCAACTAGAAACCGGAGGCTGCATCATTTCATGTACTGCAGGCCAAAATCCACACCAGTCTCACTAAGAAGGTAGCCACATAGGACCCAGGGGACGGAACACATGTCGCCCGCCAAGGCCCGAGGATACCAGATAGAAGTGTCACTGGGTGCGAGGTGCAGGGAGAAGGCCAGAGAAAGGACACACAGAAGGGGGTCCTGCTAAGTACTCCAGAGCTATCTGGGAGTGGACTGAGCCCCTCACTGAGTACGCACAGCACGACGGGGGAGATTGCTCTGGTACCTGTAATCTGGACTGCAACAACTGTGAGTAAAGATCTTGGGACTGCATCACACGGACTCTGTGTTCATTACTGACTCCCTGCACTACAACCACCATCATGCACCCACACTGCCCTGAAGCTACACTCTTCCTGTGGGGAGTAATAATACCATTGCTGCAAAACCACCAGCTTCAGAGGACTGTTCCGCAGCGGCAGCCCCTTTTGCCGCACTCCAGAGGTGGCGTAGTCGGACATTATAAAACCCATATATACAAATTACCCTTGGATTGACCGCCCTGGGTCACGGACTGGGTCACCGCCACAGTGACTACAACCCCCAGCGTCTACCGGCCCGGCTCCGGGTACCCCACGGCCCAGGGGGCGCGTCAACTTCATAGGTCCCTGATCTGAGACCTCTCCTGCAGCGTGATTTGCCCCACCTCTGGATCTCGCTGGCCCAGGCTATACGTCAGAACGTATTGCACCAGGGCTTGTCGGTGCTGCCACAGTCGCTGCAACATGTGCAGAGTTGAATTCCACCGTGTCGGCACATCGTATTTCAGCCGGTGAACTGGCAGGCCCAACGACTTCTGTAGAGATGTAAGTCGTTGAGCTGCGGGATGCGAACGGCGGAAGTGAGCACACAGCGACCGTGCCGTCTGCAGAAGGCCATCTAGTCCGGGATAGTGGGCTAAAAATTGATGGACAACCAGGTTCAACACGTGAGCCATACAAGGCACGTGTGTGACATTGCCCCGGCGAAGGGCCGCACCCAGGTTTGCAGCATTGTCGCACACGGCCTTCCCTGGTTTCAGGTCCAGTGGAGACAACCATTCATGAAACTGGGTCTCCAGAGCTGACCACAACTCCTCAGCTGTGTCACTCACATTTACCAGACATTTCAAAGTAAAAACCGCCTGATGACGTTGAGCCCTGCTGCCAGCATAGTAAGGAGGTGTGCAGGATCCCTTCTGCGCAGTTAGAAAGCTTGTGGCATGACCAGACAGGCTTTGGGTGCAGGTGGAGGACTGAGAGGAGGTTGAGGAGGCAGAAGCAGTGGAGGAACTTTGAGATAAAGAGGATTGACGCACAACTCGTGGGGACGGCAAGACTTGGACAGCAGCCCCTTGTCCTGCTGTCACCATAGTCACCCAGTGCCCAGTCAGCGACATGTAACGCCCCTGTCCATGCCTACTCGTCCAAGTGTCTGTGGTGAAATGCACCCTGTCACACACAGAGTTTCTCAAAGATGTGGTGATGTTGTGTGCGACATGCTGGTGGAACGCAGGCACACCTTTCTTTGAGAAGTAGTGCCGACTGGGCATCTGGTACTGGGGCACTGCGACGGACATAAGGTCTCGAAAATCCTCTGTGTCCACCAGGCGGAAAGGAAGCATTTCTGTAGTCAACAGCTTGCAGATGGTGAAATTCAACCTCTTAGCTTTCTCATGGCTAGGAGGAAATGGTCTTTTACTTGTCCACATCTGAGGGACCGAGGGCTGGCTGTTGTGCTTAGACGGGGTTGAGAAGGGTGTCCCCAGCAAACTGTCGGTCTGTGAGGAAGATGCAGGCGGACATGTTAGGTTGCCTTGATCCAAAGGTGGTGCTCTCGATGTTGGAGAGCGCTCAACACCAGCAGGTGTTTCCACTTCCCAATGAACTGAGGACCTGCCAATCACACTGGCTGTTGCGGGTAAAGAGGTGGCAGGTCTGCGTCCAAAAACATGTGTGACTGCTGTCCCCCCAGTCACAGAGGATGAAGAGGCTTCAGATGCACAAGATGGGGCAGACAGTGGTTGGCCTGGCCCGCTAGGCCGCATTGTAGCACAGTGAGCTTCCCACTGCAACTTATGCTTCATATCCATGTGACGGTACATGCATGAAGTACTCAAACTATGGATTTTTTGGCCTCTACTTAGCTTTTGGTGACAAATATTACAGATAACACGAGTTGGGTCATCCTTATCGATCTGAAAAAATGCCCAGGCTATGCAAGGCTTAGAGCCCATGCGACCTGAAGAGCCACCACGACTTGTGGTCAGAGGCAGAGTTGTTGTTGAGGATGCAGTTGTTGATGTGCTTCTAGTACTCCGTCTCTGTCCAGGAAGGCGCAACCTAACCTCATCGTCAATAGCATCTGTGACGCCCCGCTGCGCTTGGTATCAGAGATCCTAGAAGAGTGCACTGATGGAACCCTCCACAAGAGGCCCCCATAAACATTCACACATCTCCACCTTCCACCTCAGACCAGCGGAGGGAGCCCGTTAGGGATATAAATAGGGAAGGTGGAGCTAGGCAGTTCAGTTCCTCTGAAGAGTTCCTGCAGTAGAGAAGCCTAAGAGAGGTCAGTCTGCAGTGGAGCTCAGTCTAGTCTAGAGAACTCAGTTAATAGTTGAGCAGTGGAGCACGAGGCTCCTGCTAGCTAGATTCAGGGAGCCCAGATAGAGCTTAAGGTGTGCCAGCGCCATAAGATCGGTGAAGCGCGGCAAGCTGCCATTAGTGTTTATAGCCTAGTGAGGGCCCGAGTAGGCCGAAGGCGAGTGGCGAGTTAGTACATAAGGGGCAGAGGAGCTTAACCTGCTCACCCCGAAGCATTTACCGGACACCGGATCCGAGCTTACCGGGATCTCTATGACCCAGTAAGGCATAACCGGAATCCCTGGAGAACTACAAGTCGCAGGATCGCTAAGGTGCTGATACGTAACAGAGCCAGGAGACGCTTAGGCCCCGCATACTGGGAGCGTGAACTCCAAGAGAAGGACCTACCACAAGGTCAGCCAGCGCAGAACAGAGACAAAGTTAGGCCTAGCTCCAGGCAGGTCAGAAACTTACTACGCAGAGGCAAGAAACAGGAGGCCCTACACCCGCTCATTGGGGAGGATCCTGATATGCACCCTTCACCCTACAGTGCTCCGGGATGTGCCTGAATTTCCACCAGTAAAAGGTACTGAAGTGACTACCGTGTCCATTCCCGTTCTTGCTCTGACCCAGCTGGGTCTTGCCTGTCCTGCATTCCCCCTGCATACGCTGCCCTGAGACCTAGCTCCACCTGTAGGGAGCTATACCATCGAGCTGCCTTATCACAGGCCTCAGTGGACTGCTGCAGCGCTGGTGCTTCTCACCAGATACCACAGGTGGCGTCAAGAACTCTTATAAAATTAACAATTATCCACTCTTTTAAAGAGTGACCCCAGGGTATGGGCCAGGGAGCCGACCACCGCGACATCCCCAAGGCCAGGCAAAGGCCCAGGTACCGAGTCATCCCCATCCCGTGGGCTAGTCACATCCTCCTCCACCTCCTCTGCTGACCTCATCGACTGGCTGACTGTGGGTTGACAGTAAGTGGGATCTCCAACCTCGTCATCATCACCCTGTGTGTTCTCACACCCGTCGTCCTCAGAGCCAACCTCTTCCTACCCTGACCGAAAAGTCAAGTTGTCGCTCCAATCAGGTATTTGAGTCTCATCATCATCTTCCTCATTGTCTCCACCAACAGGAGTTACAGTTTGGGAACGAGGGTCTACATTATGCTCAGAACCTTCTTCATCTGGTCCTGGATCCGATTTATAAAGATTCTGGGCATCAGTGCAGATCATTTCCTCGTCTGGATTCACAGAAGCTCTGGAGCAGACCTCCGTTTCCCAGGCTATAGTATGAGTAAACAGCTGTGCAGACTCAACCATCTGTGTTACCCCATACTCAGACGGGCAGCTGGAGACTTGGAAGCTGTGAGGAAGCAAGTGCGATTGGGGTGACACCTCTGAGAACTGGAGTATTTGTGATGTTGAAGTTGAGGTGGAGGAGAGCCCACTTGAAGGAGCACTTGATAACCGTTGAAGCACCTGCTGTTTTTGTGCCTCATCTGGAATTTGTAGCGATTGGCGTGGCCGTAAGAAAGGGATCTTATCACATTGTCCACGAAAAGAAGTCGACATCTCAGTTTGGCTGGAAGATGGTCTTTCTTCTGCAGATGTTTCTCCCCCCCCCACCGCGGGGGGGCTCGACCCACCAGTGGACAGGCACCAGTATTGGGAGAGGGGGAGCTGGCCGTCAGGGTCCACCGCGGCTCTGGCACAAACCCGGCGACACGGAGGTGGCACGGGCAGGAACGGACTGGCCGTGTCGGCTTCGCACTTCTTAGCTTTTAGAAGGGCATGGCATGCCTATATCTGTGTCTCCCCCTCCTTTTACTCCTCCACCTCTTTTCTTTTCGCATGACTATATGTACTTGTCACTTTTCCATGTGTTAGTTGTCTCTTCTGAGCAGTTTGTCAGGTTTTGGACACCTTTGAAGGTGTTTTCTATGTGTTTCTATGTGTTTTTGTTTGCCTGCCATTGGTTTTAACGGTGTTCAAAGGTGTTCGACGAACAGTTCGGCGAACACACGGTTGTTCAACGAACCGAAACGAACTCGAACACTACGGGGGTGGCTCAACACTAGTTACTATATAAAACTTTTTTAAAGAAAACATTTTTCTTCTTCACACATATAAAACATTTTTCAAGCAGATCAAACTCTTCTCATATCAAACATTTTCAATCAAATACAGTGAAATTTACTGCCGAATGTCCTTTTCACTGGTAAGGTGCACTGTGAGCAACATGAGGGACCCATCCGAAAATCCTCAGCGTAGGCCCTGGGTGTGGCTGCAGGGCATAGGTGATCCAGGTGTTGGACCACGTCTTTGGCCACACCAAACGGGTTTTTGTCTTGTCATATAAAACCAATAAGGGGCACTTTAAGAAATGCAACTATCTACAAGGAAAGTTTTTGGCTGCTCACAGTCCTCAGCCTACAAGTTCTGGTACCCTCACCGGGTAACTATGTAAACACACACACAAACAAACTTGCAGTATCTCAGCTGTACCCTTCCGGGTAACTATATAAAGTTCAGTCAACTAAAAAGTTTAACAGTGGGGCCCCTGTTGGAGATGGGGCTCGACGTCCCACAGATTGACTAAGACGTCCCGATCCATCTGCGGCTCTCTGACGAAGCCCCACCCGGCGTCCAGGTCGAACTTCACTACTATCCCCTCCAGACGGGGACTGGGTGTGGTGGACCTTGCCTTGCGGGCCCGGGTCTTGGCCACCATGTTCCGGGCCTCCATTTGCTCCGACTGCACCTGCTGGTCATGAAGCTCCTTCTCCAGCTGCAGGAGCTCCCATCTGCAGTACTCCTCCCTCCTGAGGGCCTGGTTTTGGGTCTCCCATGGGATCCCCATGAGGTCCCCCTCCCGGTTGTCCTACCGAAACTCCTCTCCTCCTTGGCAGGTAATCGGGGGTGCAGGTGTGGGCATCAGGGGGAGTCCCTGCTGGTCTTCATATTTGGCGGACCAGTCGTAGACGGGGCTTCCGTACACCCACTCGGGTGCGGGCGCAGGTGGCTCTGGTATGGGGCCTAGGAGCAGGTCGGTGGAGCAGGCACCCGGGATCAGAGGCTCTGCCATGGAGCCCAGGAGCAGGTGTGCACTCTCAGCGCCCGGGACAGGGAGACTCCTCTTACCTGCTCCCGCGGCCGCGCCTGTGTCGTCCTCTGCCTCCTGGCTCTATTCAGGCTCCTCCGGGGCTGGGGTGCTGCTGGTGGAACGCAGCGCTGGCTGCTGCCAGGTCACAATCTTCCCCAGCAGCTCCTCCTTCCAGCTAGCGATGGCATCCTGCTGGGCCCTCTACATCCTCCGGCCTAGCTCCTGGATCTCAGCATGGAGGAATTCGGTATCCTCCAGGGATAGTTTAGCCATTGCCTCCTCCAGGGTGAGAGGCATTTCTGGTTGCTGCAAGCCATGGATGGGAGCTTTCTCCGGACTCTCCTCCATGTTGCCTGCCGGGTGCGATCTGTCTTGACTGCTGGAGACTCCGCCCTGTCTCCCAGGTTTCTTCTTTCCTCTCCCCTTTCGGGGGCGGTTCCATGGCAGCTTGCTGTCGGCCACACCTTGGGGCGGCCCCCCCAGCTTGATGGACACATCCACATACATGGTCACTGCTGCTCGGGGCGGGCCCCACTTTTGGCGCCATTCAGGAACCCGGCCCACGATGGGAGGTGGTTTCTTGTTGTCTTTGGTCTCGCACATAATGGCGCCTGTTCTTCTGGGGCGGGCGCCACATTCAGTATAGAACATAGTCTCTAGGCGCACAATACCCAGTGATAACGGGTGGGTTCATATCCTGTTCGTGATGCCAAATATGACGCGCCCCCTGGGCCGTGGGGTACTCGGTGCCGGGCCGGTCGTTGCTAGGGGAGATGTCACAGTGGCGGTGACCTGGTCCGTGTCCCAGTGCAGTCAATAAAAGGGGTTATTCACAGGTGAATTAAAGTTCTTGTAGAGAGTTTGTGACGCCACCTGTGGTATGCGGCTATATGGAGCCGCCGCTGCGGAGCAGGTCCTCTGGAGCTGGTGTAAATGTAGCAGAGTTGGTTCAGCTCTCCACGGGTAGAGCTTAGCTAGCTTAGCTCCAGGGCAGTGTAGATGTTGCTGTTATGGAAGTAGCACGCATGATGCAGTTTAGTGCAGGGGGTGATGACGCAGCAGCAATAACTGACAGAAACGGTGGGTTGCAGTCTTCGGGGTTTTACTCACTATTATCAGACTCCAAGTTTCCAGGGCCAGAGTAACTTCCCACATCGTCCTGTGCTTACTCAGGGAGGGGTTCAGCCAACCCTCAGGCACCTCCGGAGTACATAGCGGAACCCCCTTCTGTGTCGTCCTTCTGGCCGTCTCCCTGCACCTCACACCTAGTGTCTCAGGCCAGTGGCCGCAGACCTTGCCGGGTGACGTATTCTCTGTCCCCTGGGTCCTCTATGGCCACCTTTCTGGTGATTAGATGTGGTGTGTGGCTGCAGTACCTGAAATACTGCAGCCAACGGTTTCCTAGTTGAGGCTTTAAGAACTCTGCTAGTTTAGGGACCGGTCCCCTCTGTGTGACCTGACCCCTCCACCTCCTGGTAGATTCGGGCGTATGGGTGGCCTCCAGCACTTCCGGTACCCCTGGGGTCCCTTCCACGTTCCTGGAGCCTTTCCTGCTCCTCTCTCCCTTCAGTCTTGGGCCTCACTCGCTAGTCCCTCCTCCTGAGCAGAGCTCCTGCAGAGCTCCTGCTCCTCTCACTGTCCTCCTCTGACTGACTGGCTGGCTCTCCACCCAAGATGGCTTCTCTATTTATATCACTTCTTCCAATGCTCCCCTGATTTACTTCCTCCACCCACACCCACTGCATGGTTCCCCCTACTTTGGTTCCCCCCACTCCAGCCAGGGACAGGGCTCAGCAGGAATTGCGACGCATCTTGCCCCTCCAGCTGGTCTGGAGTAGTGTAGTGTTGGATGCAGGTGTTAGGGTCCCGGGCTGTACTCCTTCCTTACTTGAGAGTGAGATACCACACCTCTGGGTGAGATGCAGTACCTCTGTGGTGACCGAATCCTCAGGGGCACCCTACATATAGCATAAGAGGCTCCATTCCAATTCTGCCTTCCGCTACTGTAGATATTTCTATACAAAGGCCCAGGTCTCAGGGGTCGGTAATACTTTTCTTTGGATCTTAATCCTCATTATTTGCTTAAAAAGCAATCCAGAAAACGACGTTTTTCTGCCCCATTTGCTTGTGTAGGGAGAGGTGCTGCTGCGTCAGGGACAGATTTGCTTGTGTATTAGGTAGTGTAGGGAGAAAAACCGTACATTGCACATATACATCTTAACAAACAGTCCTTCTGAGCAGGGGCGTACATAGGAATCATGGGGCCCCATAGCAGAAGTTCTAATTGGGCCCCCCCCCCCCCCAAAAAAAATGTAAAAATGTAAATAATTGTCGGGGTCACAGAAGAGCAGATCTCACAACCTTCCAGCCTTTACATAGTAATTTTCCTCCTGCTGAAGTTCTAGATCCCTTTTTCATTGCCCATAAAGTGTGGTGCCAACAAAAGTGCCCCCATGGTGAATTCCTCCAGATGCGCAGTATAATGACTCTACTGTACCCCACCTCAACTCCCAGGGTAAAGTATGATGACACCAACACAGTATGATCCCCCAACTGCCCCACACTGCATAGAGTATAATGCACTCACCATAGTCCTCCACACAGTATAAGACTCTCGCCATGGTCCTCCACACAGTATAAGGCACACGCCATGGTCCTCTACACAGTATAATACACTCCCCATGGTCCTCCATGCAGTATAATGCACTCCCTCGTGGTCCTCCACGCAGTATTATGCACTCCCCGTGGTCCTCCACACAGTATAATGCACTCCCACATGGTCCTCCACACAGTACAATGCACTCCCCGTGGTCCTCCACACAGTATAATGCACTCCCACATGGTCCTCCACATAGTACAATGCACTCCCCATGGTCCTCCACACAGTACAATGCACTCCCCCATGGTCCTCCACACAGTACAATGCACTCCCCCATGGTCCTCCACACAGTACAATGCACTCCCCCATGGTCCTCCACTCAGTATAATGCATTCACCCATGGTCCTGTACGCAGTATAATGCAGCCCCCCATAGGGTAAAATGCAGCCCACCCGTAGGGTAAAATGCAGCCCCAGTCCTCCAGTATTATCAGTACACACTGATTTAAAAATAAATACATACTTACCGCTCCTCGTTCCCCGCTGCTTCAGTCTCTGCAGCTCATCACCTCAGCAGCTGCCAGCTCCACTGTCTGACACAGCGTGGTGCATCATCATGCTGCTGCGTCAGACGCAGAGGAGGAATGATGGGAGAGGGAGTGTCACATGATGCTCCCTCCTCCAGGTTTTCGTGGGCCCTGGGCGAAAGAGTCTCAGTGGCCCCTTTAACACATCCAACCATTCATGATGCACAGATACAGTAGAGAAATTATTGATATAGATATAGTACAATGCCAAAAATGTCAATGACTTCTTACATTTCATGAGTGATATCTATTGTAAATTCTACAATAGCTCAGAAACCAGTGAATCCTCACAGCGCACAGTGCAGACCAGACAGTATAGTCCTCCATACAGTGTTATGGCACCACTAAGTCCTCCATACCATATTATGGGCACCACATAGTCCTCCATACAGTATTATGAGCCCCATATAATGCTCCATACAAAATACGGGATCCCATATAATGCACCATAGAGAATACTGCCTGGTCCCCATGTAATGCCCCATGCAGGCTGGGCCCCATGTAATGCCATATGCAGGCTGGACCCCATGTAATGCCCCATGCCTCCTGGGCCCCACACAGAGCCCCCACAAGCCCCCTGAATTCCCCCCAGGGCCCCCAAAAGCCCGCGGCATCCCCCCTGGGACCCCACAAGCCTGCTGCATCCCCCCGGGGCCCCCACAAGCCTGCAGCACCCCCCTCTAGAGCCCCCACAAGCCCCCAGCATCCCCCCAAGGGCCCCCACAAGCCCACAGCATCCCCCTCCAGGGCCCTAAAAGCCCACAGCATCCCCCCCAGAGCACCCACAAGCCCGCAGCATCCCCCCAAGGGCCCCCACAAGCCCACAGCATATTCCCCAGGGCCCCACAAGCCCGCAGCATCCCCCCCAGAGCAGCCACAAGCCTGCAGCATCCCCCCCAGGGCCCCACAAGCCCACAGCAGTGAGGTTTTTCCTAACATTGGTCAGCTGTTGGACTCACTGCATTATCTAGAACTGTATAGCAGACTCTCTCCTTTCTAAATGGAATTTGTCGTTACTGTGGCCCTGCTCTATGTGTCTTTAAATTCTTAGTGAGGTTTTTCCCAAATTTTGGCAGCCCTTGCAGTCACAGCATGGGTATTACCACTATAGGAGACCCGCTCCTTTATAATGGGAACATTTTTTTTACTGAGACCCTCCTCTATGTCTCTTCAAAGGGGTATTGGGTTGCGTCCAAATTTTTGGCAGTAACAGAAAACTAAGCAGATGGTGGCCTCTATCATCATCATGGCCTCACCTCGGTACTATGAACTCTCCTGAAAGAGAAGCCAGGGCCCGCCAGAGGAGTCTCCGGTTCTCTGGTGGGCCTGTCCAACCCTGCTGAAAAGCAGCCTTGGCTAAGAAAAGGGTGGGGGAAGGTTCCCGGACACTCTATGGCTGCTTTTTTAATGTGGATCAGCCATGCTTATGCATGTTATTTCTCAAAACGCATTACAGATCAGGCCATTGTCCGACTCTGTTTTAAAGAAATTAAATGCGCAAAGAAAGATGTGTAAGTCAAAGCACCACCGACAAGTGCGAGTTGATGTTGGACGGGCTGCCATTGCTTCTGCAACAAGCTCAATTACAGGACTTCCTGGGAGAAATGACGCGCAGGGTAGATACGGTTTCCCTCTATGCCAGTCCTTTCACCGAGCTAAATACAACTCTCAGCAAAAAAAGTTGTGGACTGGCTCCGTAAAGTCTCTGGCCACATTCACCTGTCCACGTGTTTGTGATTAGGCGGTCGTTCCCAATAAGTGCACTGGGGAGGGCACGGGTAATGTTGTGGGACCCGTGCTTGTGGAAGGCGGAGGCGATACCGGGAAATATAGTGGCGGCTGGGGACCGAGAAAGGACACCCGGACGCCGCCGGCATGAGGTTGTGAAAAGCTTCTGCCTCCACGAGCTTAAAAGGCCATATTTTAAGTAGAGATGAGCGTTGTTCTACTCGAACTGTTCGCCAATCTCAAATTCGAGCTGTTTTGGGCGGTGTTCGAGCCGTTCGGCGAACACGAACAATTTGAGAAAAATTCGGCTGTTCGAGGTTATGTTCGATAACTGTTCGTGCACCAAAATCATAACTGGATTTTTTCTCAGTAATGATGAAAATTAATGTTAATACGCAGTTTGAGTGTACAGCGGGGTGGGGGGAGGGGCAGGGGATGGATCTCTGCAGGAACAATGAAGATCTCCATTTTTTTTTTCTCTTTCCCGCATTTACAGTGGGAAGGTGCAATCTGTCAGCCTATCAGCAGCGCACACACGGAGCGAAGTGCTTTTTTTCACACAAGCAATGGCATGTGTCATTGGCAGTGTATGTCACATGTCCTTGCCCTATAAGACCAAGCCATTTTCCCCGTCGCCACCATTTTCTCACTGCTGCAGCTGCGTGTTAGACGGCACCGCTGTTGCTGTGTGCGCTATACCTTGTTAATTTCAAGCCAATTTTCGCACAAATCTACAGATAGCTTGGGAGTAGGGAATAGTTGTGATTGCAGTCCTTTTAAGGACTAGATTACAGCATTTCCTACGACTTGTATCAGGCAGGTCTGTGCTCTTAAATAGATAGATTGTGGGAGTAAAGACTAATTGTAATTGGAGTCCTTTTCAGGACTAGGTTACATCAGTTCCTATCAGTTTTTGCCAGGCAGGTCTGTGCCAGTGCTGTGCAAGTTTTTTTCACAGCATTTGGCTGAATCTAGCAAAGCTAATCCTTTTTGGCCTATTGCAGAGTGTGTTAGTCAGTGGAGTAGCCTATCTGTGTTGCAAGATATACCACCTGTGTATAGAATACCAATTTTTTTACTGCACCTAGTGAAGTAAAATCTTTTGGGCATACCATCATTCTATTAGTCCATCTATACTGACCTCCATCAGGTTGCAAATTGAATATAATTTTTTTCTGCATCTAGCTCTGAAAAAATATTGGGCTTCTAGCTGTGTGTGGGACTTGTTGTATTAGTCCATCTATACTGACCTCCATCAGGTTGAAAACTGAATATATTTTTTTCTGCATCTACCTCTGAAAAAATATTGGGCTTCTAGCTGTGTGTGGGACTTGTTCTATTAATCCATCTATACAGACCTCCATCAGGTTGCAAACTGAATATATTTTTTTCTGCATCTACCTCTGAAAAAATATTGGGCTTCTAGCGGTGTGTGGGACTTGTTGTATTAGTCCATCTATACTGACCTCCATCAGGTTGCAAACTGAATATATTTTTTTCTGCATCTACCTCTGAAAAAATATTGGGCTTCTAGCTGTGTGTGGGACTTGTTCTATTAATCCATCTATACAGACCTCCATCAGGTTGCAAACTGAATATATTTTTTTCTGCATCTACCTCTGAAAAAATATTTGGGCTTCTAGCTGTGTGTGGGACTTGTTGTATTAGTCCATCTATACTGACCTCCATCAGGTTGCAAACTGAATATATTTTTTTCTGCATCTACCTCTGAAAAAATATTGGGCTTCTAGCTGTGTGTGGGACTTGTTCTATTAATCCATCTATACAGACCTCCATCAGGTTGCAAACTGAATATATTTTTTTCTGTATCTACCTTTGAAAAAATATGTGGCCTTCTAGCAGTGTGTGGGACTTTCTCTATTAGTCCATCTATACTGACCTCCATCAGGTTGCAAACTGAATATAATTTTTTTCTGCATCTAGCTCTGAAAAAATATTTGGCCTTCTAGCAGTGTGTGGGACTTTCTCTATTAGTCCATCTATACTGACCTCCACCAGGTTGCAAATTAAAAATAATTTTTATCTGCATCTACAGTACCTCTGAAAAAATATTTGGGCTTCTAGCTGTGTGTGGGACTTGTTCTATTAGTCCATCTATACTGACCTCCATCAGGTTGCAAATTGAATATAATTTTTATCTGCATCTAGCTCTGAAAAAATATTTGGCCTTCTAGCAGTGTGTGGGACTTTCTCTATTAGTCCATCTATACTGACCTCCATCAGGTTGCAAATTAAAAATAATTTTTATCTGCATCTACCTCTGAAAAAATATTTGGGCTTCTAGCTGTGTGTGGGACTTGTTCTTTTACTCCATCTATACTGACCTCCATCAGGTTGCAAACTGAATATATTTTTTTCTGCATCTACCTCTGAAAAAATATGTGGCCTTCTAGCAGTGTGTGGGACTTTCTCTATTAGTCCATCTATACTGACCTCCATCAGGTTGCAAACTGAATATAATTTTTTTCTGCATCTAGCTCTGAAAAAATATTTGGCCTTCTAGCAGTGTGTGGGATTTTCTCTATTAGTCCATCTATACTGACCTCCATCAGGTTGCAAATTAAAAATAATTTTTATCTGCATCTACAGTACCTCTGAAAAAATATGTGGCCTTCTAGCAGTGTGTGGGACTTTCTCTATTAGTCCATCTATACTGACCTCCATCAGGTTGCAAACTGAATATAATTTTTTTCTGCATCTAGCTCTGAAAAAATATTTGGCCTTCTAGCAGTGTGTGGGACTTTCTCTATTAGTCCATCTATACTGACCTCCATCAGGTTGCAAATTAAAAATAATTTTTATCTGCATCTACAGTACCTCTGAAAAAATATTGGGCTTCTAGCTGTGTGTGGGACTTGTTCTATTAGTCCATCTATACTGACCTCCATCAGGTTGCAAATTAAAAATAATTTTTATCTGCATCTACCTCTGAAAAAATATTTGGGCTTTTAGCTGTGTGTGGGACTTGTTCTATTAATCCATCTATACAGACCTCCATCAGGTTGCAAACTGAATATAATTTTTTTCTGCATCTAGCTCTGAAAAAATATTTGGCCTTCTAGCAGTGTGTGGGACTTGTTCTATTAGTCCACCTATACTGACCTCCATCAGGTTGCAAATTCAAAATAATTTTTTGTCTGCATCTAGCTCTGAAAAAATATTTGGCCTTCTAGCAGTGTGTGGGACTTTCTCTATTAGTCCATCTATACTGACCTCCATCAGGTTGCAAACTGAATATATTTTTTTTCTGCATCTACCTCTGAAAAAATATTGGGCTTGTAGCTGTGTGTGGGACTTGTTCTATTAATCCATCTATACAGACCTCCATCAGGTTGCAAACTGAATAAAAAAAATTTCTGCATCTACCTCTGAAAAAATATTTGGGCTTCTAGCTGTGTGTGGGACTTGTTCTATTAGTCCATCTATACTGACCTCCATCAGGTTGCAAATTGAATATAATTTTTTTCTGCATCTAACCCAGCCAATAGTTTTGGCCTAATACCACAGTTTGGCCACTCAGCTCTGCTCGGTTCCCATAGATTGTTTTTTTGTGCAAACAACTCCAGAGTTGTGAATTAGTTAACCACCAAAATGAATGGAAAAAGGTCTGCTGCTGGTGGAAAGGGGAATAGGCGTGTTGGGAAGGGGAAAAAAGGTTGTGACCGTGGGGTAGGTGTTAAAGCAACAGTAACATCTGCAGAAGAAAGACAATCTTCCAGCCAAACTACAATGTCTACTTCTTTTAGCGGACAATGTGATAAGATCCCTTTCTTACGGCCACGCCAATCGCTACAAATTCCAGATTAGGCACAAAAACAGCAGGTGCTTCAACGGATATCAAGTGCTCCTTTAAGTGGGCTCTCCTCCACATCAACTTCAACATCACAAATACTCCAGTCCTCAAAGGTGTCACCCCAATCGCACTTGCTTCCTCACAGCTCCCAAATCTCCAGCTGCCCGTTTGAGTATGAGGTAGAACAGATGGTTGAGTCTGCAGAGCTGTTTACTCATACTATAGCCTGGGAATCAGAGGTCGACTCCAGCGCTTCTGTGAATCCAGACGAGGAAATGATCTGCACTGATGCCCAGAATCTTTATGAGTCGGATCCAGGACCAGACGCAGAAGGTTCTGACCATAATGTAGACCCTCATTCCCAAACTGTAACTCCTGTTGGTGGAGACAATGAGGAAGACGATGATAAGACTCAAATACCTGATTGGAGCGACAACTTTAGTTTTTTGTCAGGGCAGGAACAGGTTGGCTCTGAGGACGACGGGTGTGATAACGCACAGGGTGGTGATGATGAGGTTGGAGATCCCACTTACTGTCAACCCATAGTCAGCCAAGAGATAAGGTCAGCAGAGGAGGTGGAGGAAGATGCTAGTGACGACGAGGTCAGGTTGCGCCTTCCTGGACAGAGACGTAGTACTGGAAGCACGTCAACAACTGCATCCTCAAACACAACTCTGCCTCTCACCACAAGTCGTGGTGGCTCTTCAGGTCGCATGGGTGCTAAGCCTTGCATAGCCTGGGCATTTTTTCAGATCGATAAAGATGACCCAACTCGTGTTATCTGTAACATTTGTCAGCAAAAGCTAAGTAGAGGCAAAAAAATACATAGTTTGAGTACTTCATGCATGAACCGGCACATGGACATGAAGCATAAGTTGCAGTGGGAAGCTCAGTGTGCTACAATGCGGCCTAGCCGGCTGGGCCAACCACCGTCTGCCATATCTTGTGCATCCGTGGCCTCTTCATCCTCTGTGACTGGGGGGACAGCAGTCACACCTGTTTTGGGGCGCAGACCTGCCACCTCTTTACCAGCAACAGCCAGCGTGATTGGCAGGTCATCATTTTCTTTGGAGGTGGTAACACCAGCTGGTGTTGAGCGCTGTCCGACATCGATAGCACCACCTTTGGATCAAGGCAACCTAACATGTCCGCCTGCATCTTCCTCACAGACCGGCAGTTTGCCGGGGACACCCTTATCAACCCCGTCTAAGCACAATAGCCAGCCCTCGGTCCCTCAGATGTGGACAAGTAAAAGACCATTTCCTCCTAGCCATGAGAAAGCTAAGAGGTTGAATTTCACCATCTGCAAGCTCTTGGCTACAGAAATGCTGCCTTTCCGCCTGGTGGACACAGAGGATTTTCGAGACCTTATGTCCGTCGCAGTGCCCCAGTACCAGATGCCCAGTCGGCACTACTTCTCAAAGAAAGGTGTGCCTGCGCTCCACCAGCATGTCGCACACAACATCACCGCTTCTTTGAGAAACTCTGTGTGTGACAGGGTGCATTTCACCACAGACACTTGGACGAGTAGGCATGGACAGGGGCGTTACATGTCGCTGACTGGGCACTGGGTAACTATGGTGACAGCAGGACAAGGGGCTGCTGTCCAAGTCTTGCCGTCCCCACGAGTTGTGCGTCAATCCTCTTTATGTCAAAGTTCCTCCACTGCTTCTGCCTCCTCAACCTCCTCTCAGTCTTCCTCCTGCACCCAAAGCCTGTCTGGTCATGCCACAAGCTTTCTAACTGCGCAGAAGGGATCCTGCACACCTCCTTACTATGCTGGCAGTAGGGCTCAACGTCATCAGGCGGTTTTTACATTGAAATGTCTGGGAAATGTGAGTCACACAGCTGAGGAGTTGTGGTCAGCTCTGGAGAACCAATTTCATGAATGGTTGTCTCGAGTGGACCTGAAACCAGGGAAGGCCGTGTGCGACAATGCTGCAAACCTGGGTGCGGCCCTTCGCCGGGGCAATGTCACACACGTGCCTTGTATGGCTCACGTGTTGAACCTGGTTGTCCAGCAATTTTTAGCCCACTATCCCAGACTAGATGGCCTTCTGCAGAGGGCACGGTCGCTGTGTGCTCACTTCCGCCGTTCGCATCCCGCAGCTCAGCGACTTACATCTCTACAGAAGTCGTTGGGCCTGCCACTTCACCGGCTAAAATGCGATGTGCCTACCCGGTGGAATTCAACTCTGCACATGTTGCAGCGACTGTGGCAGCACCGACAAGCCCTGGTGCAATACGTTCTGACGTATAGCCGGGGCCAACGAGATCCAGAGGTGGGGCAAATCACGCTGGAGGAGTGGTCTCAGATCAGGGACCTATGCACCCTTCTGCACAGTTTTGAAATGGCGACGAAGATGTTTAGTGCTGATGATGCCATTATCAGCATGACTATTCCGGTGATTTACATGCTGGAGCACATGTTAAACAGAATTCGGAGTCAGGTGGTGGCACAAGAGGAGGTGGAGGAAGTAGAGGAGGAGGAGTTGTATGCGGAAGGGCTAACATCTGCAAGGTCCAGACGGTCGGCAGCACCAAGGCGGCAGGCATGTGAGGGTGGGGGAGATGGTTTTACCAGGGCGCATGGTAGCAGCCAAACTAGTGAGGAAGGTGCAGGAGCCCAGGAAGAAGTGGAGGACGAACTGATGGAAGACTCATCAGATGAGGGAGACCTTGATCACATTTCTGTTGTGCGAGGTTGGGGGGAGAGGACAGAGGAAGGAAGCATGATTGTTACCTCGCCACCAACACAACAGGGACTTGGTGCTCCTGGATGCGCAACACACATGAGTGAATTCTTGCTGCACTACCTGCAACATGACCCTCGAATTGTGAGAATTAGAAATAATCCTGACTACTGGGTTGCCACACTGTTAGATCCCCGGTACAAAAGTAAATTTGCAGAAATTATTCCTGCCATAGAAAGGGATGCACGCATGCAGGAGTATCAGCAGAGACTGTTGCAGAATCTTACATGTGCGTTTCCACAAAATACCAGTGGTGCACGTAGTGAATCTCACAGTTCCAACTTGCCAACCGTGGGACCGTCAAGTGTTCAGCACTCAAACCGTAACAGAACCACAGTATCTGCTGGTAACATTAATTTTGCGGAATCATTTTTTTAGCCCATCCTTTGCAAGGCCACAGGAGACAAGACGTCTGACACATAGTCAACGCCTAGAGACGATGGTACAGGAGTATCTCCAAGTAAACATTGAAGCCATGACTGTGTCACTGGACCCTTGCTCTTTTTGGGCTTCCAATCTGGATAAATGGCCGGAGCTAGCCACTTACGCCTTGGAGATCTTGTCATGCCCCGCAGCCAGCGTTCTGTCTGAACGTGTGTTCAGCGCTGCTGGTGGTGTGCTGACAGATAAGCGCACGCGGCTCTCCACTGATAATGTAGACAGACTCACGTTCATAAAGATGAACAAATCATGAATCCGAAACGACTTTTCTACCCCTGTGTCATCCTGGGGAGAGTAAAAGCTTGATGATTGGTTAAAATCACCCTACCAACCGTTTTAAGCTTTCAAATTACTAATCATGTTTATCTGTATCTTGGCTGGAAAATAATTTGGGCTTTGTAGCAGTGTGCAGCACTGATTCTATTAGGCCATCTATAATAAGCTCCACCAGATTTAAAATTACTAATCAGGTTTATCTGTATCTTGACTGGAAAATAATTTGGGCTTTGTAGCAGTGTGCAGCACTGATCCTATTAGGCCATCTATACTAAAGCTTCACCAGATTTAAAATTAATAATAATTTTTAGCTGCATCTAGCCCGGAAAATAATTTTGGGGCTCCGAGATGCACAAGACACATAAGTGCCTTCTTGCTGCACTACCTGCAGCATGACCCTCATATTGTCAGAATTCGAAGTAATCATGACTACTGGGTTGCCACACTCTTAGATCCCCCAAACTTTTCGATCAACTTTTTCATTTTAATAAAGACCAAAAAAATGGTCATTTTTGAAATTATAAGCATTAGCAGGTTGTTAGAAACTGAAATCAAACAGTTTTCAACTCAAAACTTTATTCTAGGTGATGTTACATTTTCACATAGGACCCCTTGTTCGAAAGGAGCTTCTGAACTCTCTCGTCCATTGAATTTGTCAGGTTTTGGATGGTTTCTGCTTCAATTGTTTTGCATGAGGACAGAATACCCTCCCAGAGCTGTTGCTTAGATGTGAACTGCCTCCCGCCATCATAGACACTCCTTTTAATGATGCTCCAAAGGTTCTGAATGGGGTAGAGGTCAGGGGAGAATGGGGGGTCACACCATAAGTTTGTCCCCTTTTATGCCCATATCAGCCAGAGATGCAGATGTTTTATGTGCAGCATGAGATGGTGCATTATGATGCAAAAAAATGATCTTGCTGTGAAATACACGGTTCTTCTTCTTGAACCATGGCAGGAAGTGCTGTTTGAGAAAATCCACATACATTATGGAGTTCATCTTTAGCGCCTTCAGGGATCCTAAAGGGGCCGACAATCTCTCTCCCCATGATTCCAGCCCAAAACATTACTCCACCTCCTCCTTGTTGGCGCTGTAGCCGTGTTTTCGTGGGGTGTCCATCAACCAGCCATCCTCCACTCCATCCATCTGGACCATCGAGCGCTGCACGGCACTCATCCGTGAACAAAACAGTTTTGAAATCAGTCTTCATGTAATGTTTGGCCCACTGGAGCCGTTTCTGCTTGTGTGAAGTGGATAAAGGAGGTCGACAGGATGGCGTATGCACAGCTGCAAACCTCTGAAGGACCCTGCATCTTGTTGTTCGGGGGACGTTGGAGGCACCAGCAGCTTCAAAAACTTGTCTGCTGCTATGACAAGGCTTTTTTGCCGCTGCTCTTTCAACCTGACGTAATTGCCTGTAGGAAAGAGTCCTCAATTTGCCCTTATCAGCACGCACACGTGTGTACTGTGAATCAGCTACATACTTCTTGATTGCCAAGACACTTCATCCTGATCATCGCACAATGTTGATTGTAGTCATGCCTTGACCTAAACACTCCACAATTTGTTGCTTCTCAGCAGCCGACACATCCTTTTTCTTTCCCATTTTGGCAGAAAATGTAGGCTGCTTAATAATGTGAGACAGCCTTCTTAAGTAGTCTTGCCTTTCATTGGACACACCTGCCAAACTAATTAGCACAGGTGTCTGCAATTGCTTACAGTGATATAAAGAGCCCTGACACACATCACCATCAATGAGTTTAACTGACAAACAAACAAATTCTTCCCTTATCACTCCTAAACACTTTTTGCATAATAATTTGGAACACAGTGTACATGTGCTTTTCCACAAAACACCAGTGGTTCACGTAGTGAATCTTACAGTTCTAACTTGCCAACCGTGGTCTGTATGGAGTTGTTCAATAAAGGGCCCAAAATTAAAATAACATAGATGGGAGAGGTCTCTATGAATAGGAATTCCTAAGTATTTGATACCCTGTGAGGGTCAGGCAAAGGGAAAGTTGGACTGGATGGAATCCTATATGGATTTGGGGAGGGAGACATCGAGGGCCTCAGACTTCGCTGCATTGATTTTAAAATTTGACCATGTAACAAAGTGATCTATTTCAGCCATAACAGCATGGATGGATATATGTGATTGAGTGATATATACTAGGACATCATCAGCAAATAGAGAGCACTTGTACTCGGTGCCTCCCACCTCAATCCACCTAATATTGGGGTTATGGCGAATTGATGAGAGCAGGTGCTCCGTCACTAGGATGTATAAGAGAGGGGACAGAGAACATCCCTGCCTTGTCCCATTGGTGATTGTGAAAGGTGATGAAAATGTTCTGACGCGCCCCCTGGGCCTTGGGACACCCGGAGCCGGACCCTTTTTGGTGGATGCTGGTGGTTGTAGTCTCCGTGGCGGCGACCCGGTTCCGTGGCTCAGCGCGGTCAAACCAGTGGCGGAACTATTTATGTGGTTTTGATGTTTAAATGTCCGACTACGCCACCCGTGGATTGCGGTCAGAGTGAACCGTCGCTCCAGGGCAGACCGCTGAGGCTGGTGTTGTGGGTGCAGCAGAGCGTAGCATAACTCCCCACGGGAGGAGTATAGCCTCAGGGCAGTGTATGCGGAGGATGGGGGTGATGGTGCAGGGCAGCAGCAGTAACGACACGGATTCAGTGATGCAGTCCAGGGCCTTTACTCACAGTTCTTATTATCCAGACCACGTCTGCAGGTAACGGCTGCCCACGTCGTACTGTGCTCACCAGGTGAGGGGCTCAGACAACTCCCAGATAACTTTGGAGCGCTTCACAGGACCCCCTTTGTGTGTCCTTTGTCTGGCCTTTCTTACCAACCCTTCTGTCCGGCTGCCTCGGGCCTTCTCTTGGTAAACTTGGCGCCAGTTTCCCTGACCCTATGTGGTGCCTTCCTAGCGGGTGTAGCGAGGGGCTGCACCACATAAAATGTCACAGCCTCCTGTTTCTAGCTGAGGGTCGTTTCCTGCCTCCACTAGTTTCGGGGACCGGTCTCCCCCTTTGGCCTGACCCCTCCACGCAGGTGGATTCGGGCGTGCGGTGGCGACTCGCCCGTCCGCACCCCTGGGATCCCTTCGTTCCTCGTTCCTGGAGCCTTCTCCGCTCCTCTTCCTTCCTTCTCCCTCTTCCAGGCCTGGGCCTCTGTTACTAGGCCCGCCTCCGGAGCAGAGCTCATGCAGAGCCCCTGCTCCCTGCCACTTCTGCTCAGACTTCTCTGCACTGAACTAAGATGGTGCCCACCTTTTATACTCCCTTCTCAATGCACCCAGGAACTGCTTCCTCCCTGCTCCTGCACTACAGGGTTCCCCTTCCTCAGTGTTCCCTCCCCCTCTCCAGCCAGGGACAGGGACTGTCGTGCCCATCTCAGGGGCATATTGGTCGCCCTGCCCCACGGCAATGTGGTGTAATGCATGCAGGTGTCGGGTCCTGATCCACACTACATCCTTACCTGAGAGTGAGATATCACACCTCTGGGTGAGGTGCAATACCTCTGTAGCAACCGAGCCCTCAGGGTGCTACAGTTCCATTTATCTTCAGCCTAGGTGACGTATTGCGATACAGGGCCGTGATTTTGGCTATAAAAGGGTCCCCTAGACCCCTACCCCAAGCTTTTAAAGAGAATCATATATGGCGTGCCAGGAGACTCTATGGAATGCTTTCTCAGCATCCAACGAGAGTATCTAATTACAAATTTTTAACTGCATCTAGCCCAGAAAATACTTTGTGCCTAGTAGCAGTGTCTGCTAGTCAGCGGATTATCCCGGCTGTTAAGCAAGCTACACCACCTGTAGTTTGGACAATTAATTTTTTCAAAGGAAATGCTTCGGGACCACGGGATACTCAGTGAAGAGCATCAGGAGGCACCCCAAGGCATAGGGGCTGGGACTGGCAGTAGGATGCCTTGCGGTGGACAGCCGAGCTCGATCCTTATAAAAGCTTTTTAACTGCAGCAGCTTTAGTGGACGCTACTGGAGCTGGAATTACGCGGCTGCTGGCATGAGACTTACCCTCCAATAGATCCTTGTAAATGGATTTAAAGTGTATTCATTCAAATTAGAGAGACAATTTAAATTAAAAAGCTTAGAGCTGCCTCCACCACAGAGGGGCTCGCTCGACCCACCAGCGGA
This sequence comes from Phyllobates terribilis, assembly GCF_046119375.1. Taxonomy (NCBI): domain Eukaryota; kingdom Metazoa; phylum Chordata; class Amphibia; order Anura; family Dendrobatidae; genus Phyllobates; species Phyllobates terribilis. Next base: position 521,391,791 of record NW_027362763.1, on the reverse strand, counting down.
CAGGCACCAGTATTGGGAGAGGGGGGCTGGCCGTCAGGGTTCACCGCGGCTCTGGCACAAACCTGGCGACGCGGAGGTGGCACGTGCAGGAGCGGACTGAACGTGTCGGCTTCTCACTTTTTGGATTTTAGAAGGGCATGACATGCCTATATCTGTGTCTCCCCCTCCTTTTACTCCTCCACCTCTTTTCTTTTCGCATGACTATATGTACTTGTCACTTTTCCATGTGTTAGTTGTGTCTTCTGAGCAGTTTGTCAGCTTTTGGACACCTTTGAAGGTGTTTTCTATGTGTTTCTATGTGTTTTTGTTTGCCTGCCATTGGTTTTAATGGTGTTCGAAGGTGTTCGACGAACAGTTCGACGAACAGTTCGGCGAACACTACGGGGGTGGCTCAACACTAATTTTAAGTACAAAGAGCTGCCCAGAAATCTGGCAGTTTAGTGTTGCGGCCTGTGGGTGGGTGGGTGTCTGGCTGCATACTTGCACTTGCATTCCAACTGACAGAAAACTAAGCAGATGGTGGCCTCTATCATCATCATGGCCTCACCTCGGTACTATGAACTCTCCTGAAGGAGAAGCCAGGGCCCGCCGGAGGAGTCTCCGGTTCTCTGGTGGGCCCGTCCAACCCTGCCGAAAAGCAGCCCTGGCTAAGAAAAGTGTGGGGGAAGGTTCCCCGACACTCTATGGCTGCTTTTTTAATGTGGATCGGCCATGCTTATGTATGTTATTTCTCAAAACGCATTACAGATCAAGCCATTGTCCAACTCTGTATTCAAGAAATGAAATGCGCAAAGAAAGATGTGTGTGTGTCAAAGCACCACCGATAAGTGCGAGTTGATGTTGGACGGGCTGCCATTGCTTCTGCAACAAGCTCAATTACAGGACTTCCTGGGAGAAATGACACGCAGAGTAGATACGGTTTCCCTCTATGCCAGTCCTTTCACCGAGCTAAATACATCTCTCAGCAAAAAAAGTTGTGGACTGATTCCGTACTGTCCCTGGCCACATTCACCTGTCCACGTGTTTGGTCTTCCCATTAGATGCACTGGGGAGGGCACAGGTAATGTTGTGGGCCCCATGCTTGTGGAAGGCGGAGGCGATACAGGGAAATATAGTGGCAGCTGGGGACTGAGTATGGACACCCGGCGGCCGCCGGCATGAGGTTATAAAAAGCTTCCGCCTCCATGAGCCTAAAAGGCCACATTTCAAGTGCAAGCAGCTGTCAAAAATTTGGCAGTATAGTATTGCAGCCTGTAGGTGGGTGGGTGGCTGCATGCATATTTGCGCTTGCATTCCAAGGAATGGGGTAGGGAAAACTGAACGCTGCAGTGGGACAAGGACGTTGACTGTGATTGTTGCAAGCCTGCAATGACAGGTGCATGGCGGGAGGCATCTTCGCATGCGCCAAGGATCACTTATAATGGGCACACTTTTAGGCAGTGACCTGGGAGTCAGAGATGCTTCCAGAGGTCTTCCCCATGCTGTCCCCAAGTCTTTTCAGCACTGTATGCATGTGTCTGATGATGTGTCACACACCACATGGCCAGATAAGGTTGTAAAATGTTAAAATGACATTTCCTGGTGAATGCATTTGTCTTGGTTGAAACAATGCAAAAGTCCAAAAACACACCAAAAACGCTACGTGTGAACATAGCCCAAGTTGTGGAGGAGTATTTTTGTTTTTGGTTATTTATTTTGCCTTATATACAAGTCATTACCCTGGAAAGGAAGTTCCTTAACATATTTCCCAGGAAAATCCATTTTGTTTTCGTTTTTGTATGTTTTATTGTGAGTCCGTAAAAGTGGTGTAATACTCTGACCACGTTGTTGACAGCAGTGATCTGGGAGTCGGAGATGCTTCCAGGGGTCTTCCCCATGCTGTTCCCATGTCATTTGAGCACTGTTCCCATCGATTTGGGCAATTTTTAGGCCCGCTGCAGACTGCCGGGGGGAGCCGCCTGAAAAATGCTCGAGTTTCCCATAGACTTACATTGGGCTTGTTGCTCGGGTCGAGCACTCGAGTATTCCAATTTGCTCGACCCGAGCAACGAGTACCCGAGCATTTTACTGCTCTCTCATCACTAATTATAATACACTGAGTACCCCAATAAAGTAATAATGCCCCAAGTATTCCTAAAGAGTAATAATGCCCCCTCAGTGCCCCTTAAAAAGTAATTAACCCCTGAACACCCTCATTGGAATAATAACCTGAGTGCCTAACCAAAAGTAATATGGTCCCGAGTCTACCCACATAGTTATAATACTCCCTGATTCCCCCTCATGTATAGTAATAATGTCCACTGAGTATCCCCACATAAAGTAATATTGCCACCCCCAGGATGCACCCTCATCCCCCAATTTATAGTAATAATGCCCACTAATCCTCCATGTATACTAATAATTCAGAGTAATTACCTCTATATATAATAATATTATATCCCCCTGATTTACCCGCATATATACTAATTATGCTCATTGCACTCCTCCACAAAAAAAGTAATACTGTACCAGAAATTTAAATGACAAAATATATACAACCCCTGGAAAAAATTAAGGAATCACTGGGCTCGGAGGATGTTCATTCAGTTGTTTAATGTTGCTGAAAAAAAGCAGATCACAGACATGGCACAAAACTAAAGTCATTTCAAATGTCAACTTTATGGCTTTAAGAAACACTAAAAGAACTCAAGAAAAAAAATGTGGTACTCAGTAAGGGTATTTTTTTTCAGACCAAGCAGAGGGAAAAAATTATGGAATCACTCAATTCTGAGGAAAAAATTATGGAATCACCCTGTAAATTTTCATTTCCAAAATTAACACCTGCATCAAATTAGATCTGCTCATTTGTCTCCATCTAAAAAGTAGTGATCACACCTTGGAGAGCTGTTGCACCAAGTGGACTGACATGAATCATGGCTCCAACATGAGAGATGTCAATTGAAGCAAAGGAGAGGATTATCAAACTCTTAAAAGATGGTAAATCATCACGCAATGTTGCAAAATATGTTGGTTGTTCACAGTCAGCTGTGTCTAAAATCTGGACCAAATACAAACAACATGGGAAGGTTGTTAAAGGCAAACATACTGGTAGACCAAGGAAGACATCAAAGCATCAAGACCGGAAACTTAAAGTAATATGTCTCCAAAACAGGAAATGCACAAAAAAACAAATGAGGAACAAATGGGAGGAAACTGGAGTCAATGTCTGTGACCAAACTGTAAGAAAATGCTTAAAGGAAATGGGATTTACATACAGAAAAGCTAACCAAAAATCATCATTAACACCTAAACAGAAAAAAAACAAGGTTACAATGGGCTAAGGAAAAGCAATCGTGGACTGTGGATGACTGGATGAAAGTCATATTCAGTGTTGAATCGCGAATCTGCATTGGGCAAGGTGATGATGCTGCAACTTTTGATTGGTGCCGTTCCAATGAGATTTATAAAGATGACTGCATGAAGAGAAAATGCAAATTTCCACTGTCATTGATGATATGGGGCTGCATGTCAGGTAAAGGCACTGGGGAGATGGCTGTCATTACATCTTCAATAAATGCCCAAATTTACATTGATATTTTGGACAGTTTTCTTATTCCATCAATTGAAAGGATGTTTGGGGATGATGATAGTGCATCCTGCCATAGAGCAAAAATTGTGAAAACATTCCTTGAAATAAGACACATAAAGTCAATGTCATGGCCTGCAAATAGTCCAGATCTCAATCCAATTGAAAATCTTTGGTGGAAGTTGAAGAAAATGGTGCATGACAAGGCTCTAACCTGCAAAACTGATCTGGAAACAGCAATCAGAGAAAGTTGGAGCCAGATTGATGAAGAGTACTGTTTGTCACTCATTAAGTCCATGCCTCAGAGACTGCAAGTTGTTATTAAAGCCAGAGGTGGTGCAACAAAATACTAGTGATGCATTGGAGTGTTCTTTTATGTATTTGTTTTTCATGACTCCAGAATTTTTTCCTCAGAATTGAGTGATTCCATAATTTTTTCCCTCTGCTTGGTCTGAAAAAAATTACCCTTACTGAGTACCACATTTTTTTCTTGATTTCTTTTAGTGTTTCTTAAAGCCATAAAGTTGCCATTTGAAATTACTTTAGTTTTGTGCCATGTCTGTGATCTGCTTTTTTTAAACAACACTAAACAACTGAATGAACCTCCACCGAGCCCGGTGATTCCATAATTTTTGCCAGGGATTGTACAAAAAAACAAAGCTGAACGGTTCTATCAGACCCAGATCAGCTCTGCCAGTAATCATTAAAGGAAATAATAATGTTGAGGGGAAAAATAGGCAAGAAAATAAAAACATGCATATAACATCTGCAAAAAAATAAAGTCCCCAGCCATAAAAAAATATATATTTTTTTGTTATTTAAAATTCCATTTTATTACAATATAAAGACATAATTCCTGAGTTAGAGTCTAATGTTAGAAAAATAAAGCGAGAGCTCCACAGTCTTAGGAATGCATGATGCAATGGTAACCAAATGTGAAAAATCTATTTTGCCACTTTTTAGATGTATAGTTTGACTAATGAGTGTGAAGAATAAACTCATGAAATCAGGCAGTACACCATTAAAGAGAAGCTGTCCTCCCCTAGTTCCTCCAATCATTTATGTAAAGTGTGAATGACCAAAGTACACTCCTGTATATAGACAAACGTATTGGCATACATTTCTTAATCACTGAATTCAGGTTTTTCATTCAGTCCCATTGTCCAAGTAGATAGAATCCAGCCCCTAGCCATGCAGATTTGTGGAAGAATGGGTGATTCTACAAACCTCAGTAAAGTTGGACATTGTACCATAATAAAATGCCACTGTTGCAAGTCAGTTTGTGAAATTTCACCCCACCTCAATATTCCATAATCAACTGTGATTGGTATTATTGAAAAGTGGTGTGTTGCGGCGTATCTAATATATATAATCGTCTTATCCCGTCTGTCTGTCTGTCTGTCTGTCCAGGAAATCCCGCGTCGCTGATTGGTCCGGCCGCGGCCAATCAGGGACGCGGGATTTCAGAAAAAGATGGCGGCCGTTAGCGGCTCATCTGCCGGACAGAGGTCAGCGGCGATGCAGCCGGGAGATGAGCGGCGCTAGCCGCTCATCTCCCGTCTGCTGGCAGCACAAGTAACCCGACGGGCGGCGCCGCTGACCTCCATGCGGCTACCGTCGGGAGATCAGCGGCGATGCAGCGGGAGATGAGCGGCGCTAGCCATTCATCTCCCGGCTGCTAGCAGCATAAGTACCCCTAGCCATGCAGATTTGTGGAAGAATGGGTGATTCTACAAACCTCAGTAAAGTTGGACATTGTACCATAATAAAATGCCACTGTTGCAAGTCAGTTTGTGAAATTTCACCCCACCTCAATATTCCATAATCAACTGTGATTGGTATTATTGAAAAGTGGTGTGTTGCGGCGTATCTAATATATATAATCGTCTTATCCCGTCTGTCTGTCTGTCTGTCTGTCCAGGAAATCCCGCGTCGCTGATTGGTCCGGCCGCGGCCAATCAGGGACGCGGGATTTCAGAAAAAGATGGCGGCCGTTAGCGGCTCATCTGCCGGACAGAGGTCAGCGGCGATGCAGCCGGGAGATGAGCGGCGCTAGCCGCTCATCTCCCGTCTGCTGGCAGCACAAGTAACCCGACGGGCGGCGCCGCTGACCTCCATGCGGCTACCGTCGGGAGATCAGCGGCGATGCAGCGGGAGATGAGCGGCGCTAGCCATTCATCTCCCGGCTGCTAGCAGCATAAGTACCCCGACCTGCGTCGCCGCTGACCCCCATGCGGCTAACGTCGGGAGATCAGCGGCTTGGGCCGCTGATCTCCCGACGGCAAGTGTGAAGGGAGGGACGGCGCCGCTGCCCGGACCTCAGTAATACCGTTCGCTAATTGGTCTGCTAGCAGCATAAGTACCCCGACCTGCGGCGCCGCTGACCCCCATGTGGCTACCATCGGGAGATCAGCGGCTTGGCCCGCTGATCTCCCGACGGCAAGTGTGAAGGGAGGACCGGGGAGTGGCACCGCAGGTCGGGATACTTCTCCTACGAGCAGCCGGTCATCTCCCGCAGCGCCGCTCCCCTGTCCTCACTAATACAATCAGCGATTTTGGCGCCAAATTTAAAAACCGCTGTGCTGATTGGTCGCGGTCGCCAGCCACGATCAATCAGCGATATTGGCACCAAATTTAAAAACCGCTGTGCTGATTGGTCGTGGCCGGTGGACGCGACCAATCAGTGATATTGGCGCCAAATTTAAAAACCGCTGTGCTGATTGGTTGCACCCGCCGGCCACGACCAATCAGCGATATTGGCGCCAAATTTAAACACCGCTCTGCTGATTGCGCCTGGTGTACCTCATACATATTCTAGAAAACCCGATGCGTTTGAATTGGGCCACCATCTAGTGGTATATAAGTCACTAACACTCTGCTAATTCAATGACTGCAGAGTTTCAAACCTCATCTGATATTAACATCAGCTCAAAAACTGTGATCCGGGAGTTTCATAGCATGTGTTTCCATGGAAGATCAGCTATTGTAAATGCAAGCCTTACATCACCAAGCACATTGGTGGACACTGATAGGGTTAAATTCTGTGTCCCAGACTGTGGAGCAAGCATCCTTGATAGCCATCAAGTTCTGCCCCATGCTTCTTGATTGGCTTTCCCTGTTTTAAAGAGGTGTAGTTCCCCCGCTCCTTCATCCCCGTAGCCAATAGGATCTTGAAGCTTTTCCATATATATATATATGTTATGCTGTAGGGTCCATCCCGCTTTCCCCAATACCTTAAGATCTGGTTGCATCTCCCACCCTCCCTCCCTAAGTTCTGTTTCTAAACTAGCACTTTATAATAATTTCACTTTACTGTTTGTCAACATTTATCTGTAATACATCAAGTCAGAGCATGCATATGATGGCGAAAATTGATGACCTTGTGGATTTGCATACCAGTTTGATGTTTCGCATATGCCTAGGATCCATGTGTCACGTTTGTTTGGTGTTTTATTTCATATATATATGGGGACTAGTGATGAGCGAGCATGCTCACCACTGCTCTGTACTCGCCCGAGCATTTCACTGCTCGAGGTGCTCGGTGAGTACCTCCGGGATGCTCGATGCGGGAGCATCCCCGCCCTGCATGTTTGCACTGTTTAAACAGTGAATAAACATGCAGGAATTGCCTGCCATTCACTGAAATGCCATGTTGGTTGTGGCATTACAGTGACTGGCTGGCCGCATAGCCTATCTATATCAGACCCAATGACCCTATGCTCGTCACAGTCTACCCCGGAAACAGGCAGAGTAGGGAGAGGTGCTGCTGAGCTAGGGAGAGAATTGGCGGTTTATTAGTTAGGTATAGGTATTCCACACCAATGTATATACATCTGGACTAACAGTCCTTCTAAGGACTAATCCAGCTGCATATTATTTATCCTGGTGATAGCAGGAATTAGGTCGCAGAGTTTGTGGAGAGTGTATAGAGCAGAATAGGGTCCGTTGCACGTTCTGTCTGCTGCTGTTACAGGTATCCATAGCCCAACATATCTGGGTTAATATTCTTTTTGCTCTTAATCCTGATTCTTTGCTTGAAAAGCAATTTTTTTACACCATTTTTACTGCTCTATTTGCTTGTTAGCAGTATACAGACAGATTTGTTTCATTTTATTCGCATTGCTGTATTGTGGAAGCAGAGATACTTGCCCATCATCAGACGTGATCCGATATTACTGTGGTAATAATCGTGACATTTTTGGGAGCGTGCAAAATATTACACTCCATTTAAAGTCTGCCAGTTGTGTGTTGTTTAACTTATTCACACTTGGTCGCTGACCAATACCATAGTACAAGTCCACTGCCTAAAACCGTGGTCATCGGACATGATCTGATATTATTGCGGTAATAATCATGACATTTTGTGCAGCGTGCCAAATATTGTACTCCATTTAATATGGGCAAGGCGAGTGGCAAGGGACGGGGACTGAATGTGATGTTGATGGTGCACGCAGAGGCCGAGGCTGTGAGCAAGCTGAAATTGTGCCTGCTAAGGGAGCACAGCAAGCACCCATATCATTTCGCCCTGCCTTCCTGTCCCTCTTTGTAAGGGGCCGCGGAACACCATTATTGAAACCATAGCAGTGTAAAAAGGTTATTGGTTGGATAGCAGATAATGCTTCCAGTCAGTTTGCCTCCACCACCACCCTGTTTTCCACATGGTCCAGTCTCAGTAGCCATGAGTCTGGACCACATATTCCTTACCCTGATCCTCCTTCCTCCCACCATGCCGAGTGCCCGGAGACAAGTGATCCCACACTTGGATACTCCGAAGAGCTGTTCACTTTTCCATTTATAGGTTTGGGTCTCTCGCCCGGCTTGCTTCAAGCGGGGCAAGAAGAGATTGCATGTAGCGATGCCCAAATATTTGAGCAGCCACGGTCACATGAAGGCGACAGTGGAAAAGTGCAATTACTGTCGCAAGAGGTGGATGATAATGATGAGACACAATCCCCAGTCCTTTGAACGCAAGCGCAAATATGCAAACTGTCGCAAGAGGTGGATGATGATGAGACACAATTGCCAGAAAGTCAGGAGGAGGACCAGGGTGCGGAAGTGGAAGATGAGGTGGTGGATGATGAAGTCACTGACTCAACGAGGCAAGATGACAAGCAGAGCGAGGACAGCAGCACACAGGGGTAGGGAGTAGTGTTGAGCGAGTATATTCTATTAACCCTTTCACCGAGTACACTCGGGCCGAGCTCCGAGTATTTACAGCTGCTCGGTAATAAGGTTAAATCGCTCCTGTGTGCATGATTTGCAACTGTTTGACAGTTTTATTACATGGGAGGAATGTCTATTTCTTACACATTCCTCACATGTAATAAAACTGTCAAACAGTTGCAAATCATGCACACGGGAGCGATTTAACCTTATCACCGAGCAGCTGTAAATACTCCGAGCTTAGCCCGAGCATACTCGGACTGAACATACTTGCTCAACCCTAGTAGGGAGGTGTAGCACCACAACAGGCAGGAACAAGCAGTGGGGTGGCCACAGACACAAGGCGAGCAATTGCTCCCTGGAACACCAACATGATGGAAGTTGCCAGTACAACTGTTAGATCTTCTCGAGTCTGTTTTTTTTAAAGACTGTGCAGGTAACTCTAAAAAGGCCATTTGCACAATCTACCAGGCCAGCATCAGCAGGGGCAGCAAAACTACCAGCCTGACCACCACCAACATGCTCAGGGACATGACAGCTAAGCACCCGACTAGTTGGGCCAAACACCAGGGTCCAGAAACAGTGTCTGCAGGTGACACCGCTGCCTGTTCTGCTGTTGTGCGTGCATGCCAATCCCCTGTCCGTGGTTCAGGTGAAGATGCCTCCCGCTCTGCACCTGTCGTTGTACACTTGCAACCACCACCATCAGCAACCACGTCCTTGTCCTAGCGCAGGGTTCAGTTATCTCTACCCCAGTACTTTAAACGCAAGCGCAAATATGCAGCCAACCACCCACAGGCCACAGGACTACACTGCGACATTTCTCGAATGCTTGCACTTAAAATGTTGCCATTTAGGCTCATGGAGATGGAATCTTTTCGCAACCTCATGGCAGCAGCCGTTCCTCGGTACTCAGTCCCCAGCCGCCACTATTTCTCCCTCTGTGCCATCCCCACCTTACACAAGCACGTGTCCCAGAACATTACGCATGCCCTCAACAACGCAGTTACTTGGAAGGTCAACCTAACCACAGACACATGGAAAAGTGCTTGTGGCCAGGGATGGTACATCTTGCTGACCGAACACTGGGTTAATATAGTCGAAGCAAGGACCTTGTCAGACCCTGGGACGGAATACATCCTCCCGATGCCGAGGATTGAGGGCCCTGGATCAATCAGGGTTGCCCCCACATTCTACAGCTCCTACACCTCCTCCTTCTTTTCAGCCTCCATCTCCGAAATCACTATATCAGTCGGAAGCTCAAGGCATTGCAGCACTGCCTCAACCAAGCAGCAACAGGCTGTGCTGAAGCTAATATGGTTAGGGGACAAACTGCACACCGCTGCAGAGTTGTTGACAGCTGTATCAGAGCAGGCAGATGTGTGTCTGTCACCGCTGAACCTACAGCCAGGCATGGTCATGTGTGAAAATGGCCGAAACCTGGTGGCAGCTCTGAGGCTATCAACCTCGCTCATGTACCATACCTGGCCCATGTGCTCAGCCTAGTGGTTCAATGGTTTCTCAAAACCTACTCTGAACTGCCTGAGCTGCTTGTGAAAGTACGCCAAGTGTGTGCTCATTTCAGAAAGTCAGCTACAGCTTCCGCCACCCTTGCCATGCTTCAGCTGTGTTTGCAGCTTCCAGCTCACCAACTGGTGTGCAAAGTCACTACGCATTGGAACTCAACCTTACATATGTTGGGAAGGATTTGTGAGCAGCAGAGGGCGATTGTTGAGTACCCACTTCAACATGCCTGTCGGAATTCAAGTCAGCCTCCGCACATAAGAGCTGATGAGTGAATTATCATCACCATCCCACTTCTCTGTCTACTGAAACGCTCGCTGCTCACAATTAGAGAGGAGACATTATAGGCGGAGCACAATGAGATGGAACAAGGAACCTTTCAGGTTGATGTCACAGATCCCAGCCTCATCTCATCTCAACATGGATTGGGTGATAATGAGGAGGAGGAGGAAGAGGAGGAGAAGGAACAGCAGGAGCTGTTTTTCTTCTCTACAGATGGTACTACCCACACAACAGTCATACTGTTTGTTCAGCAGGAATGGCTTGAGGAGAGGGAGAACGTGGAGGAGGACCAGGAAGGGGATGAGGAGAGCATGGATAGTCGTCCTCTTGGTCAGGACAGGAAAGTCTTGGCTTTTGGCAGTCTGCCACACATGGCTGACTTTACGTTCCGCTGCCTTACCCGTGACCCTGGCGTTATATGCATATTGGGCAACAGTAATTACAGGTTGGTCACACTTCTAGACCCACGCTACAAGGAGAACTTTCTATCTCTCCTTCCCGTGGCGAAGAGGTCTAATAAAATGTTGCAGTACCAGAAGGCCCTTGTTGAAGAATTATTATAAAAATTCCCATCTGAAAACGCTGGCGGCAGAGGTCATAGTTCGTTTGACAACCAAGGAGTATAGGTGAGGGAGACACAAATATGATGGGGCAGAGACAGGGGAACACTGTCAAAGGTGTGGGACAATTTTCTCAGACCCTCCCAGCGCACAGGCCCTGATGCACAGGGTACTCTGACAAGGAGGGGAAAATTTTGAAAGATGCTGAAGGAGGTCCTGGCCTGCCCTGCTGTTAGCGTTTTGACAGCGGGTTTTTAGTGCCGCTAGGGGTATTATAACTGATAGGGGCATCCGCCTGTCAACTGAAAATGCTGACAGGCTGACACTTATCAAAATGAACAAGGGCTGGATTGGGCCTGACTTCTTAACACCAGCGGATGATAGCAGCGGAACATAAAGTCAAATCCAGTGTTTTTTTTTTTGGGGGGGGGGGTCTATTCCCATGCACCTCTTCACACTCAGACATGATTTTTTCTATTTTCTGTTGTCCTCCTGCTCCTCCTCATCCTCCACCACCATCTCACCAGGGTGACTGTGATGCAACACCCACATATTTTTTTAAGGGTGATTATGATGCCCATAGGAATTTTTTTTAGAGGCCTACCTCTAACATTCTGTATGTTATACAGTATGTTCATGTATACCCCCCAAAGGTAAATGTTTTTCAGCACATGAACTTAGTGCACAACAATTGCAACAATTGGGAACAATTTTTTTAATGAGTCCCTTCTCTACATCTCTTCAAATGGGTATTGGAGTGTGTCCGAATTATTGGCAGTCACTGCATATTTAATAACATTGAAGGTCTGAACTGAAACGTAAGTTGATGTGCATGCAAAATGTAAATGCATGTTAGCACAAGGCCATTAAACAGAGAAAAACCAAAGACAAGAAAAATACCCAAATAACTGAAAGTAAATGTATAAATCGCACAGTGCAAAAATAATAATAAATAATAAAGCGTATTTAGTTAACATAATTTTGATCAAAATAATGTGAAAGCCATCCCGCCACTTCACGGCAACCCTTATGGGACAGTCCTAACTCTAATATTAAAAACCTTACCATTTATCAAGTGACATACAGTACAGACCAAAAGTTTGGACACACCTTCTCATTTAAAGATTTTTCTGTATTTTCATGACTATGAAAATTGTACATTCACACTGAAGGCATCAAAACTATGAATTAACACATGTGGAATTATATACTTAACAAAAAAGTGTGAAACAACTGAAAATATGTCTTATATTCTAGGTTCTTCAATGTAGCCACCTTTTGCTTTTATGACTGCTTTGCACACTCTTGGCATTCTCTTGATGAGCTTCAAGAGGTAGTCACCGGAAATGGTCTTCCAACAATCTTGAAGGAGTTCCCAGAGATGCTTAGCACTTGTTGGCCCTTTTGCCTTCACTCTGCGGTCCAGCTCACCCCAAACCATCTCGATTGTGTTCAGGTCTGGTGACTGTTGAGGCCAGGTTATCTGACGTAGCATCCCATCACTCTCCCTCTTGGTCAAATAGCCCTTACACAGCCTGGAGGTGTGATTGGGGTCATTGTCCTGTTGAAAAATAAATGATGGTCCAACTAAACGCAAACCGGATGGAATAGCATGCCACTGCAAGATGCTTTGGTAGCCATGCTGGTTCAGTATGCCTTCAATTTTGAATAAATCCCCAACAGTGTCACCAGCAAAGCACCCCCACACTATCACACCTCCTCCTCCATGCTTCACGGTGGGAACCAGGTATGTAGAGTCCATCCGTTCACCTTTTCTGCCTCGCACAAAGACACGGTGGTTGGAACCAAAGATCTCAAATTTGGACTCATCAGACCAAAGCACAGATTTCCACTGGTCTAATGTCCATTCCTTGTGTTCTTTAGCCCAAACAAGTCTCTTCTGCTTGTTGCCTATCCTTAGCAGTGGTTTCCTAGCAGCTATTTTACCATGAAAGCCTGCTGCACAAAGTCTCCTCTTAACAGTTGTTGAAGAGATGTGTCTGCTGCTAGAACTCTGTGTGGCATTGACCTGGTCTCTAATCTGTGCTGCTGTTAACCTGCGATTTCTGAGGCTGGTGACTAAGATAAACTTATCCTCAGAAGCAGAGGTGACTCTTGGTCTTCCTTTCCTCGGGCGGTCCTCATGTGAGCCAGTTTCTTTGTAGCGTTGGTTGGTTTTTGCAACTGCACTTGGGGACACTTTCAAAGTTTTCCCAATTTTTCGCACTGACTGGCCTTCATTTCTTAAAGTAATGATGGCCACTCGTTTTTCTTTACTTAGCTGCTTTTTTCTTGCCATAATACAAATTCTAACAGTCTATTCAGTAGGACTATCAGCTGTGTATCCACCTGACTTCTGCACAACACAACTGATGGTCCCAACCCCATTTATAAGGCAAGAAATCCCACTTATTAAACCTGACAGGGCACACCTCATAGTTTTGATGCTTTTAGTGTGAATGTACAATTTTCATAGTCATGAAAATACAGAAAAATCTTTAAATGAGAAGGTGTGTCCAAACTTTTGGTCTGTACTGTATATATGGACAAGGGCAGAGAGACTGGATCCCTAGTGTAAGCATAAAACCGAGGCAAAATGAGCGTCTCAGCCCAGACAAAGGGCGGCCACACCCTTTTATATGCACTAAAGCATACTGACTGCAAAGAAAAAACCTGAAGGTCTGAACTGAAACGTAAGTTGATGTGCATGCAAAATGTAAATGCACGTTAGCACAAGGCCATTAAACAGAAAAACCAAAGACAAGAAAAATACCCAAATAACTGAAAGTAAATGTATAAATCGCACAGTGCAAAAATAATAATAAATAATAAAGGGTATTTAGTTAACATAATTTTGATCAAAACTTCACGGCAACCCTTATGGGACAGTCCTAACTCTAATATTAAAAACCTTACCATTTGTCAAGTGACATACATATGGACAAGGGCAGAGAGAGCCTTGTGCTAACATGCATTTACATTTTGCATGCACATCAACTTACGTTTCAGTTCAGACCTTCAGGTTTTTTCTTTGCAGTCAGTATGCTTTAGTGCATATAAAAGGGTGTGGCCGCCCTTTGTCTGGGCTGAGACGCTCATTCTGCCTCGGTTTTATGCTTACACTAGGGATCCAGTCTCTCTGCCCTTGTCCATATGTATGTCACTTGACAAATGGTAAGGTTTTTAATATTAGAGTTAGGACTGTCCCATAAGGGTTGCCGTGAAGTTGCGGGATGGCTTTCACATTATTTTGATCAAAATTATGTTAACTAAATACCCTTTATTATTTATTCTTATTTTTGCACTGTGCAATTTATACATTTACTTTCAGTTATTTGGGTATTTTTCTTGTCTTTGTTTTTTCTCTGTTTAATGGCCTTGTGCTAACATGCATTTACATTTTGCATGCACATCAACTTACGTTTCAGTTCAGACCTTCAGGTTTTTTCTTTGCAGTCAGTATGCTTTAGTGCATATAAAAGGGTGTGGCCGCCCTTTGTCTGGGCTGAGACGCTCATTCTGCCTCGGTTTTATGCTTACACTAGGGATCCAGTCTCTCTGCCCTTGTCCATATGTATGTCACTTGACAAATGGTAAGGTTTTTAATATTAGAGTTAGGACTGTCCCATAAGGGTTGCCGTGAAGTTTTGATCAAAATTATGTTAACTAAATACCCTTTATTATTTATTATTATTTTTGCACTGTGCGATTTATACATTTACTTTCAGTTATTTGGGTATTTTTCTTGTCTTTGTTTTTTCTATATGTAATAACATTATAAGAGACCCACTCCTTAATAATGGGAACAACAAAGCATAGTCGGCTGATGGCCCCCTACCAATTGTTATGATCTGCTACAAGCACTAAGGAAAGACAGGAGATCTGTCCCTACAATAGAACTAAGCTTGAACCCTACGATGTAACGGGGAACCTGATCCTGCGATCAGACCCGCTAAAGTCCTCAGCTAGTCTGTACGAAGACCTATAGATGTGAGGGAGGGATCCCTACAAGAACTGGGAACTGGGAGTAAGATGGACACCTCCTAGCAGAAATTGTAGCAGAAAAGGACAAACTAGCAACATAGAACATAGAGGTCAAGAGACCTAGCTAAACTGACGGAGTAAGGTAACAAAGCACCTGTCTAGCTTAAGAGTAGAAATTACAATGAAGTCCAGCAAGGCCAGAAGGGTGGAGCAGGATTAAATAGGCAAAAAAGGTCATGTGACCAGCAAACTAGAAAAAACCTAACAGGAGAGTTCTAACACCAATAGTGTGGACCGACTGCTGGCCCTTTAAGAATAGTAAAAATAGGCTTTGTGTCTTTCAGGGGCCTTCCTTCATAATTGAAACAGGATGTGTCTGATCATGTCTCACACACGACATGGCCAGATAAGGTAGTAAAATGTTAAAATTACTTTTACTGGTGAATGTATTTTTCGCCGTTGAAAGCAATGCAAAAGAGCAAAAACGCATTCAAAACCCTATGTGTGAACATAGGTCAAGGTATGGAGGAGCATTTTTCTTTTTGCTCCAAAATTTTGTTTAAAGTCTTCGCAGAAGAGTGGAAACGGCTTAGGTGCACAGAGTCGCCCACTCCATATTAATGCATATGGATTTAGAATTGGATATCATAAAAACTTCTGAATCTGTAAGTGTCCTGATATCTAGGTAAATATAGTGTATTTATATGTGTAGAGTAGCAAGGGTTTGCATATTACATCTAAAATGGCTCAGGATTTCTACAAAACTTTCACTCTTACAATATTGAGAACACTGACATCTTGTGGCTAAGTATGAACAATGAAGGACATTCACTACACTCATAAAGTTAGAAGTAGATGCAGGTCTTTGATGTTGAACTCTGAGATCAGGTGCATGTGACGGGGAGCAAAGGGGTATAAACAGAGAAGTTTGTTGGGAGTAGTCCATGAAAACATGAGAAAAGGACAAACATTACTTCACATCAATGTGTCTGACTTCTGTTTCTGATCCTCAAGGCCAACATGTAAGCAAAACAAAGTGAGGCTTCAAGGCAATCACCACATCCTGTTTCAGGTTTATTTATCAATGTGTTGCTTTGCTTGTTTTACTCTGTCGCTAAGCATAGTTGCCAGTATATTCAATTATTTTCCAAGGAAATCATACAACATGCTTTTACTGTGGAGTACATTGACCTAAGACCACATCAAGCGATGAGGATTAAAAAATATATATATAAAATTTATATAAAGCAGAAATGTGTCCATGTTAGAGATATGGGCATGACAGCCGTACCCAAAACTGCATTACGTTTGCTTTAATCGCTTAAAAAAAAAAAGTTTACATGTGTTTGGATGCCTCGATTTACAATTTGTTATACAGTTCTATATGTCTGACTTATGGCCCAAATGTGATATGAAAAGAGAGCAAACCACACTAAGATTGTTCCATTTACATATGGCCTGGTTCTAAAAGAGTTAAAACACATGAAAATAAATGTGGTGTTTTTTATTACATATTTTTCATGCATTATTTCTGCCATTTTTGAAACCTAAAGGAAAAATAGTTAAAAGAATGCAATACTTAGTGCATGCTGGGCTTAAAAATAAAAAACATAACTGACCCTTAGGTTAAGTGCACACGCAGTGTTTTTGATGCGTTTTCGCAGCGTTTTTTCCGTGCGGAAATGCATCAAAAATGCTTGGTAATCGGTCTGCCAGCTAATGCAATGACAATCCTGATGTGCTGTGCACATGATGAGGAAATTTCCGCCCATGATTGGCATTGCATTTTAAAACGCAGCATGTTTCTATGCAGCGTTTCCGTGGCCCATTGACTTTAATTGAACCGCAGCAAATCCGCAGTTATAATATTTATACTTGCGGATTTGCTGCGGTTCAATTAAAGTCAATGGGCCACGGAAATGCTGCATATAGTGGTACCCGGGTCGGCTGGGGAGGACTTCACTCCTGCAGCAGAGCCATGTACACTGACAGGAGTGATTATGTAACGGGTCTGGGAGGCGGAACCTCTGAGCTACTATACAAGGGGGCAGTCCTTGTAAGGGAGCGGGTGGCGACCAGGGAAGACGGGCAGGAGGTCACAGCAGGTGACCGGGACAGTCTCTGCGTGAACGGGCTGGAGGTCACGGCAAGTGACCGGGGCAGTCTCTGGATGAACGGGCTGATGGTCACGGCAAGTGACCGGGGCAGTCTCTGAGTGAACGGGCAGATGGTCACGGCAAGTGACCGGGGCAGTCTCTGGATGAACGGGCAGATGGTCACGGCAAGTGACCGGGGCAGTCTCTAGGTAAAGGGTTGGTACGACCTGTGGCGGCTGATGATAGACGTGAGCTTCCAGGTGAGCAGGCGAGAGTCTCTGGATGAACGGGTGGTCACAGCATGTGACGGCGGAGCCTCCAGGAAGACCAACAGACAGGCGGCAGATGAGCGCTCCCAGGTGAGCGGGCAGAAGTCTCTGGACAGGCGGGTGGTCACAGCACGTGACGGCAGAGCCTCCAGGTAGGCTAGCAGACAGGCAGCAGATGAGCGCTCCCAGGTGAGCGAGCAGGAGTCACTGGACAGGCAGGTGGTCACAGCACGTGACGGCGGAGCCTCCAGGTAGACTAGCAGGCAGGTAGCAGGTGTGTGCTCCCAGGTGAGCGGGCAAGCTGGTCCATAGACAGACTGACAGGAGTTGAAAGGCAGACCGTCGGACCTCGGGCAAGCAGGCAGGTGGCTGATGTGCGCTCCCAGGTGAGCGGGCAGACTGGTCCTTAGACAGACTGACAGGAGTAGTAAGGCAGACCGTCGGACCTCAGACTAGCAGGCAGGTAGCAGATAATCAGGCAGGAATCTGGCAGGTAACTGGCAGGTAACTGGCAGGAACTGGCAGGAACTGGCAGGAACTGGCAACGGGACCTGAGGGCTGAAGCAGAGTAGTGAACAGTGCAACAACATTGCTCGGGCACCTCCATTTTGGAGGAGGTGCCTTATATATGGTGAAGTCCTCCGGCCATTGGCCGGGGACTCCTTAGGACGGCGCGCGCGGCCCCTTTAAGAGGGAGGGAGAGCGCGCGCGCCCTAAGCACAGTGGACGGGAAGGAGCGCGCGCTGCCAGCAGAGCGGGAGGAGGACGCCGGGCACGGAGCAGGGATGTGAGGGGAACAGCGTCCCTGCCTAGCAGAGGGCAGGGACGTCGGCGCTACAGATTACACCTCTGTCAGTGTACATTGCTGTCTTCTACAGCAGTGACATCAGTGATTGCTGATGTCACTGCTGTAGAAGTGACCCAAATCGCCGAGGGACAATCTGGACTACGTCATGACGGAGGACAGGTGAGGGATATGATTGTTTTTTTTTTTTTTTCAGAAGATCAAGGTATTCGGGGACTGGGCGTGAAATAAAAAAAAATTAAAACCGTGTGTTATTTTATTTAATTAAAATACTTTATTCTGGCCATGTCTTTTATTGAAAAAGCGGCAAAAAATTTACTACGCGGCTAGTAATGGGGGCATCTTATAGATGCCTCTCCATTACTAACCTGGGCTTCATGTCAGCCGCCAATACCCCACTCGACATCGCTACAAGGCAGTGGGAAGAGCGGAGGCTAAGCGCCAGATTTGGCGCATCTTATGGATGTGCCTTTTGTGGCACTGCTGATGGGTGATATTATTAGCCACGGAGGGGCCTAGCATCCATGGTCACTTCTCTGGCTATTAATATCAGCCCGCAGCTGTCTATTTAGGCATTTCCGGTGAGAGTTTATAGGGGGACCCTACATCAATTTTTTTCTGGCGTCTCCCTGTAATCTAGCCAGTAAAGGCTAAACAAACAGCTGTGGGCTGATATTAATAGCCAGGGAACATTTTTGGCTAATGGCCCCTACCCCGGCTACTAATATCAGCTCCCAGCAGTCGGCTATCCCTCTGCTGGTTATGAAAATGACGCGGGAGCCCACGCCATTTTTTTTTTTTCATTTTAGGCTGTGTGCTCATGATTCAGACTTAGCAGCGCTATGGATGCATATTTTTGCTTCGTCTAAAATGTTGCATCTATTGAATGCTGGTAAATCCGCATGTGTTCACTGACCCATGCGTATTTACCACATTCAATACATTTTAGTGGTCAAATTTCTGTTACGGAGACTAGCGACTCTGCAAGAGAATTTGACATGCTGTGGTCCTAAAAAACGTGCCGCATGTCCATGTCCGCGGGTGATTCGCATCCTCTGATGCACGCATAGTGGACATGGGATTTCTAGACATCCCATCCACTATACTGTAACATCTGGATGCTGCAAGTTTGACGCTGTATAGACACGCAGGGTCAAACCCGCAGCGGCTCCTGACTGTAGCCACATACCCAAACTCACCCACAGCATGTCAATTTCTGTAGCGGACACGGTAGTCTCCTCTGCAGATTTTGACAGATTGAAGTGTCATTGTATGCGGTGGATTCACATGTACAGACAACAAAAGTGCGGCATTAGAACACCGCGTTTTGGACTCAGCAAAAATATGCTGCGTCCAAAGCACTGCTTATTGCTGTTTGTGGGGATGTAGCAGCTAACGAAACAGCTGTGGGCTGTTAATAATATCCAGGGACCATGTTTGCCTAATGGCACCTTCCTAGGCTAAAAATAGCAGCTCATAGCTGCGCCAGAAATCACATGAATGGAAATGTTAATGAAGATTGGGTATGAGGGATTAGCTGACACCTAGCTCTTTTGTTTGGTGATGACAAGGTATCAATCAGACCCTTTCATCACCAAACTTAATTAAAGTAAAGAGCTAAATAAACACACAGACACAAAGCAAACACTTTATTTGAAATACAACAGACACTTTCTTAAATTAACCAATATACTCACCCAAGTTCTGACGGTAATCCAAGGGTTAAAGCAATGTCCCACATTCCTTTTCAAATAACTTTATTTAGATCCAAAAAGCATTCATTGATGTACAAAAACACATTAAAAAACGATACAAAAAATGCTTAAAAAATGCAGCAAAATGCACTTTTTTTCCGCAGCGTTTTTCCTGCCAAGGAGATGCAGAAACGCTGCAGAAATTTCTGCTATAAATCCTGAACGTGCGCACATACCCTAAGGGTTCATATTAGCGTATAAATTGGATGAGTGCAAAATGAGAAAAAATCAGATTGCATTTGTGGCGCCCCTGAGGGTTCAGTCGCCACAGGGTTACTGCACCTCAGAATGAGGTGTGGTATCTCCTCTCCAAGGTAAGGATGGAGCACAACACAGGACCCCTACCACACACTCAACACTACACCACTCCAGTTCTGTAGGGGGCCTAAAGCACCATAGTGCTGCCCCGGGACGGAATGGAGGAGTTTGGGGGAACCAAAGTTAGGGGGAACCAAGTAGTGAGTGAGGGTGGAGGAAGCACTTTACTTTAGCACTTAATAGAATCATATATAACTGGAGGCCATTTTAATAACCGGGTCTTTAGTCGTGGGTCTATGGGATGGCAGGTCAGCACAAGGCTCCACGGTTCCCGGTCTCAGGCCTCGAGACGGGGGATTGGGGCAGAGTTATAACCGGCTCTGTCCCCGGTCAGAGTCCAACCAAGAAGGCCCAGGAGGGGAGCAGAGGAGTTAGGCTCCACAGGCGAAAGGATCTCAGGGGGTGCGGACGGAGCGGAGTCACCACCTGCATACCTTATTCTGGCCCTGGCAGAGAGACCCTGCCGCAAGAGGGGCTACCGCTCCCCGATTATCTGACTTTGCACTTCACGTCTCTGTCGGAAAAGTCCAGAGGCTTATGTGGATCCCAGGGGGATACGGACGGAGCGGAGTCGCCACCTGTATTCCCTAATCTGATTTCATCCAGAGGGACCCGGCTTTACGCCAAGTTCTCACCACTAGAAACCAAGAAGGCACCCAATCGGTCCGGGAGCTACAAGCTACCCATCAAGGACATTGCAGTACCCGTACGGGACACAGTGGGGGACACAAGGCGGGAGAAGTACAACAGGAGAGGAACACTTTAGAGCGAGGGTCCTGTCAAGCGCTCCTGAACTGCTGAACCCCACCCTGGCGGCCGCAGCTCGCCGTGTGACAGCAGAGAGAAGCTCTGAGCTGAGAAAGCACCACCGTGAGTAAAGACTTGGATGACTTCAAATACTGCCTCTGTCTGTTCTTTTCTCCGTGGCACTGCACCCGCCAACGCTCTATCCTGCATCCCTTCTCCTACGCTGCCCTGAGGCCCCGCTCCACCTGTGGGGAGCCGCACCAACTAAGCTGCCTGATCACCGGTCTCAGAGGACTGTAGCAGCGCTGGTGATCCTCACCAGACACCAAGGGTGGCATCACGAACTTTCCCCTTTCCCATATACCTTTCCCCCACTATTCCTTGATTTTAAGAGTGACCCCAGGGTACGGCCTCGGGAGCCGGCCACCGAGGCATATCCCCAAAACCAACAACAAGGCCCGGGCGCCGAGTCATCCCCATCCCCTGGGCGCGTCACATTCGGACCAATGTTATTCAATGAGGCAGTGCAGATCTGCTTTTTGCTCATTTGTATTCAGCTTGAGGAAAAAATCTCAGCATGCTGCGAGTGGCTGCGCATATCAGCCGAGACTCGCCAATGCAAGTCTATGGGTGTGAGAAAAAAGACGGACAGCTCACGGACCATGTGTATGCTGTCCAATTTATGCGCAGAGAAAAAACAAACACAGGATATGCAATTGACGCGCCCCTGGGCCTACTTGGTGTAGCGTTGCGCACGCGGGGACTACCCGGAGCCGGGCCTGTTGGGGGTAGTAGTCTCGTGTCGGTGACCCGGTCCGTGCCCAGAGAGTCAAACTGTGTGGCTGAGTATTAGCAGTAGATGTTGGACGACTACGCCACCCGTTGAATGCAGCTATGGAGCTGCCGCTGCAGGGCAGACCGCTGAGGCCGGTGATACGATTGTGCAGCGTAGATGGTATAACCCCCAACGGGAGGGGTATGGCCTCAGGGCAGCCGACGTGGATGATGGGGGTAGCAGGAACCACTCAGAGACGATGCGGTGTAGTTCAGGGTCTTTACTGGTGACAAAGATAGACCCTCCCGGAGTACTGGCTAGCGATTGGGGCCTGGTCAGTCCTTGAGCAGATGGGATCTCCCCTGGCCAGGCGGAGTTGTAGGCCTCCCCAACTAATTGTACTCTTCTGGCTACCTTGCTAGAGGCGGGTAAAGTAGCCCACGTCCCTGAGTGTACCGTGTGGTGCTCACCCGTATGGCCGGTGACTCGGGGCCTTCTAGTGGCTTCCGCTCCACGACGGCGGTGCTGGTCCCACGCGTGTGACCGTGCCTTCGGGTTTCTTGGCCAGAGGACCTGAAATCCCCTGCCGGTCGGTTTCTGCTGCTGGGTAAGGATTAGTCCCCACAGCCTCGGACTCCGGGTCCGGTGGTAACTCTTCAATCAGGGCGAGCTCTACAGCTGCCAGCCCCTGATTCCTTTTAGCACGACTTCCCCAGAGCTCCTGATCTCTCTTTCCTATAGCTGCTTCTCCTCTTCTTAACTCTCCTTCTTAACTCACTAACCCTGCCTCAGCCCCAGTTTTATATAGGGGAAGTTCTTCCCCTCCCAGGACTGGGCAGGAGGTGTGGCATGCATAGGATTCCTGACCAAGAGACCTCCCACCTGCTCTCAGACGTAATATCTCTATTACTGTGGCAACCAGACCCCTGGGGTATCACATTCCCCCCTAGTGAAATTTAGTACTCCGGGACTAAACATATTTTTGTAAAACATAACAAGTAAAAACAGAAACGGTACAATAAAGAAAAACACATTAAGATGGTCACGGCATGTCCGCAACCGGGTGCAGTCTTTGAAGAAAACAAAGGTGTCCATTTCACCATGAGACCGGGAGCCGTAACCAGGTAGGGGTCTGTCCTACCCCAAGTCCTTAACAGTCTTAGTCCTTTCCTGGGTTACGCTCCAAACATATGTACAAAGGATTCCGGATAATCCATAAACGACATCTATAAAATAACTAGAAATACACAATTATACACAAGCAACAATAAACAGGTAAACATTAATAAAATAGCTTGAACATTTAGATCCTCCACCGTATGGGCAACTGGCCTCTAGTGACCCTAGTGGACCTACGGAGCTGGCTGACTGGTCCTGAGCTACAGGGTATAGGAGCTGTCAAGGGTAAACTGGGCAGCCGTCTACGGACTCTTTGGCTCACTAGGGGTATGGCAGGCTCACTATAAGCAGAGGGTTGATTCTCCTGGTCTGCTTGTGTGGGGTCTTCTGCCTCCTGGACCGGCTGTTCTTCCAGCTCTACCTGTGTCTCCGTAGGCACTTGGGATGCTGGTTGGAGGAACGTGAGGACGGGTACCACAACAGCACCATTGACTTGAGTCCAAGACCGAGGGAAGTCTCCAAGCACAGTACTAATCATATCTTCCCTTTCCTCTACGGGTCGAGGGTCTTCTTGTTCCTCTTCAGGGTTCCGTAGCTGTTCGGGACACTTCTTCAGGTGATCCCGGGATACAATGGCTGTGGTTTCCCCTCCGTCTTTACTGATTGTACAGATCTTTGGGTTGTCGTGGCTTGAGGGCAGTACGGTGTACGGGTCCTTCTCCCACTGGTCGTCCAACTTGTGGAGCCGTCTTTTCCTCTTCAAGACCTGCTCTCCGGGCACCAGGGGAACAGCGGGAGCATACTGATTGTAAGTTTTCTCTTGTCTTTCCCTAGCTTGACAGAGACTTCGCTCCACGCTCTCCTGTACTTTCCGGTACTGCTGCTGCCTCTCTGTGTCCCAGTCTGCTTCTGGTGAAGTGTCCTCGGGTGTCAGGACTCCCATCTCCAGATCAACAGGAAGCTTACCAGGTCTTGCCCTCATTAGGTAAGCCGGGGTACAGTTGGTAGAACCTACAGGGATGTGGTTGTATAGGTCCACCAGGTCGGGCAGCTTTTCAGGCCACAGACTACGTTCTTCCAGGGGCAATTTTTTCAGAAGATCTATCACCACCTGGTTCATTTTCTCACAAAGTCCATTAGTTTGCGGGTGATAGGGTGTTGTTCTAATCTTCCGGCAGCCATACAGGGTGCAGAACTCCTGGAAGACTTCCGCTTCAAAGGCAGGCCCCTGGTCCGTCAGCACCTGCTCCGGGTATCCGTGCGGACGGCAGAAGTGCTGCTGGAAGGCTCTAGCTGCTGTTTGAGCCGTTAAGTCCTTGACGGGGACGACAACCAAGAAACGGGAGTAGTGATCCACGATGGTTAATGCGTAGACGTAGCCACTTCTGCTTGGGGTCAGTTTTACATGATCCAAGGCTACCAGTTCCAACGGCTGTCTGGTGACGATGGACTGCAGGGGAGTCTTCTGGCTGGCACGGTCCTTCCTTCTTAGGTTGCACGGGCCACAGTCTCTGCACCACCTCTCGATGGTTCCTCTCATGCCTACCCAATGGAACCGCCCGCGCAGCAGGAACTCCAGCTTCTTCCATCCGAAGTGCCCAGCTCCGTCGTGGTATGCCTCCATCACCATAGCTGCATCTCTTCTTGGCACCACTACTTGCCAGATTAGTTCATGCGTCCGGGAGTTAACCATTCTGCGGCACAACTTCCCCTTGTAAAGGAACAGTCGACTCTTCTCAGCCCACAGTTGCTTGGCTTCCTCCGGAGCGTCTGGGTCAAGGCGTACATCTGGCCGAGTCAGCATCTCCTTTACCAGTCGGACGGCAGGGTCACTGTCTTGCGTCTCCGCCCAGTTGTAATGAGGTAATGGGTTGAACGTAGCGGATTGCTTACTCCTTACACGGTGGGAATACTGGATAGTCCCATGACGGTGGAACGCGGGGAGTTCAACTTCTTCTAGTTCCTCTGAATCTTCCCCTACGTCCGGTAGGTTCGGCATCCTGGACAGGGCGTCCGCGTTGGTATTGGAGCGTCCTGCCCGGTATTTGATTGTAAACTCATAGTTGGACAAGCGGGCCATCCATCTCTGCTCTAGGGCACCGAGTCTTGCAGTGTCCAGGTGTGTCAACGGGTTGTTATCCGTGTACACGGTGAACCGGGAAGCAGCGAGGTAGTGCTTAAAGCGTTCGGTGACTGCCCACACCACTGCCAGGAACTCTAGCTTAAATGAGCTGTAATTCTCAGGGTTTCTTTCGGTGGGTCGCAGTTTTCGGCTGGCGTAAGCAATTACCCGTTCCTTCCCCTGCTGGATCTGGGACAGTACGGCTCCTAGCCCGATGTTACTGGCGTCGGTGTAGAGGATAAAGGGCTGGCTATAATCAGGGTACGCCAGGATTTCATCCCCCGTGAGGGCCATCTTCAGCTGGCGGAAGGACTCTTCTTCCAGCTTCTCCCATCTGAAGGGTGGCTTCTGGTTCTTGGCCTTCCTGGACTGGCCTATCAGGAGGTCCTGCATAGGAGCTGCCTTTTTGGTGAAACCGGGAATGAACCTTCGGTAGTAGCCTACCAACCCGAGGAACTGCCTCACTTCCTTTACGCTGGAGGGGCTTGGCCATTCCTTAATTGCGGTGATCTTATCAGGGTCGGGAGCCACTCCGTCAGCACTCACCACGTGTCCCAGGTACTGCACCTTTGGCTTCAGGAGGTGACACTTGGAGGGTTTCACCTTTAGGCCGTAACTTGCCAGAGCTTCGAACACTTCCGCCAGGTGTTTCAGGTGGTCCTCGTAGGTCTTGGAATAGACCATGACATCGTCCAGGTATAACAGGACCGTCTCAAAGTTTCGGTGTCCCAGACAGCATTCCATCAATCGCTGGAAGGTTCCTGGTGCGTTGCAGAGTCCGAACGGCATGTAGGTAAACTCGCTAAGTCCCATCGGGGTGGTGAATGCGGTCTTCTCCCGGTCCGCCTCTGCTACAGGAACCTGCCAGTACCCGCTAGTGAGATCCAAGGTGGAGAAGAAGTTAGCAGATTTTAAAGCAGCCAAAGACTCGTCTATTCTTGGTAAGGGGTACGCATCTTTGTGTGTGATACGGTTAATTTTCCGGTAATCTACACACATTCTCATGGTGTTGTCTTTCTTTTTGACCAAGACTAGTGGAGCTGCCCAGGGGCTACAGCTATCCCTGATTACCCCAGCCTCCTTCATGTCTCTAAGCATCCCCTTGGCGTGTTGGTAGTGTGCAGGGGGTACGGGTCGATACCTCTCTTTTATGGGAGGATGGTCTCCCGTGGGGATGTGGTGTTCTACCCCCTTGACTCGCCCGAAGTCTAACGGGTGTTTACTAAACACTCTCTCGTACTCTCGAACCACCCGGTAGACTCCCTGTTTCTGGTGGGAGGGAGTGGAGTCAGTACCCAAATGTAGTTGCTGACACCAATCCTCCATTATTTTCGTAGAGCCGTTACCTTCCTCCGGGTGAGATGGAGGCAAGGGTTCCACAGACTGTATAGAATTTTGGTTGATAGTATATAATTTGGCTAGCGTAGCATACCGGGGCAGGTATACTTCCCTTTTCCCGATATTTATTATACGAACGGGCACCCTCCCATGGCGTACATCAACTACCCCCCGTGCTGTCAAAATGGTGGGCCTACTGTCTGAGTAGACTGGTTCTACCATGGCCTGGTAATCTCTACCTCTCAGACCAATAGCTGCCCGGCACCAAATCATCATTTCACTTTTCGGGGGCATGGCAATAGGAAAAGGGTCACACATTCTTACGCTACCAATCTCACCACGGGAGAGTTCTACCTGTTGCCGTCGCATCAGTGCCCGGATCTCTTTCTGGAGCACTCGCTGCTGGCCGGAGCTGGCGTTCTTGGCAACCTGCTGTAAAATGAAAATCACCTCTGCAAGACAATTTTCAATCACATTAGTTCCTAGAGTTATCTTTGGGTGACTCTCGCGCTTGTCAATGTCTACAATGATCAGTCCCTGTGCTGCCAGTTCGACTCTACCGATTTTAATGGTCATTTCTTTAAATCCGATCTGTGGCACGGGCTGACCATTACTGGCGATGATACTCAAGTCGTCGTCTGGATAGCGGGTTATATCCGAGTCATTCCAGTACTGCTTGAAGAGCACGTACGGGATGGTGGTGACCTGTGACCCGGTGTCCAGTAGGGCACTCATAGGGATGCCATCCAGTACCACAGGCAAGACTGGACGTCCTCCCACATATTTGTCGCGCCAGTTCGATGGGCCTGGTGATCTTTTTCCTGGGGGTTGGCCCTCTACCCCAGGTTGTGCCAGTTTAAAGGACAGTACCTTGCCATATGTCCGGGTTGATTGCAGCGGCGGCAGATGGGTTGTCCGTCCTCGTTGTATCGGTCGCTGGGTCTTCCTCTGGCCGGTGGGGTCCTCCTTGGTCGACGCCACGGGATGTCCACCGGTCCGGATGCCAGCTGGATCTTCCCTGGAGTGGAAACCTGTAAAGACTGCACAGTTCGGGTTAGCGCAGCAACGCTTTTAGCTAGCTCTTGGACCTGATGGTGCAGGTCCGGAGCCGGGTCATTGTTCAAAGCCTGCGCATCAGCCCCCACAGGCCCTGCCGACAAGGGCGCCGCCTCCTGGTGGTAAGTGATAGCTGGGCGCCTGTGGGTCACAACGCCACCCGGTGCCGGTTCTCGGAGCACCCGGATGGCTCTGTCCTTGAACTGTGCAAAGTCCAGATGAGGATCCTGTAAGGCTATGGCCCGCAACTGGATTCGGTGGACATTGCAATATAGTCCCTCTATAAATTGCTCGGTCAACAGCCTGTCCTCGTTTCCCACGCTGTCAGGGTCGGTCTGCTTAATGGCTCTCAGGGCCTCTTGTAGCTTTAGCGCATAGTCCCTTATACTCTCATGTGCTCGCTGCTTGCACCCATAGAATCTAAGCTTAATCTCGGCTGAGGTGCGGGTATCAAAGGTGTCCCTCAGCCGGGTTAGTATCCCTGCGACAGTCCTCCTCCCAGGTGGCCAGGACTTTACCTCCCTTTGGGCTGCCCCGGTTAATTGGGCCACCAGGATGCTCACTTTTTGCTCTTCTGTGAGGGGGTACACCTGGAAGAGGCTATCCAGCTTTTCTTTAAAGTCATTCAGGGTATGTGACTCCCCTGAGTACTGGGGTAGCCAGGCTGCTCCCGGGATATAGGGCATGGTGAAAGGCATGACTGCAGCAGCGGTGGCGCTGGCGGGGGTTGAGACAGTGAAGCTCTCCTCCATATCCGACATCTTTCTCCCCCCCTAGTGGACCGTGGCCTACCTTGCGATGATCCTCTTCCGTAGGCCGCGGCTCCGCAGTGGATCGTCAGGGTTGAGGACCTTCCGTCGCGCTCCTGTGACGTCGGCGTCTGCTGGGCTCCTTCCAGGACCTTACGCAACGTCCGGACGTGAGGCGGGGCTTCAGTTCTCGCGCGCTTTCGGAGTCCACGCCCCTCTTCTTCCCGCGCGGCGTCTTCAAGATGGTGTCCAACGGCGGGAAAACTCCACGGATGGCGGGAAAAAGGCAGAAGATGGCGCCGGATGGCGGGAAAACTTCGCGGATGGCGGGAAGAAGGTAGAAGATGGCGCCGGATGGCGGGAAACCTCCACGGATGGCGGGAATCTTCACCACTTGGTAAGTTTGAACAGTCTTTTTCAGGCACGCAGTACCCGGTGGTTGCGGGCACGAAATCCTGCCGACTACGCCAAAAGTTGACGCGCCCCTGGGCCTACTTGGTGTAGCGTTGCGCACGCGGGGACTACCCGGAGCCGGGCCTGTTGGGGGTAGTAGTCTCGTGGCGGTGACCCGGTCCGTGCCCAGGGAGTCAAACTGTGTGGCTGAGTATTAGCAGTAGATGTTGGACGACTACGCCACCCGTTGAATGCAGCTATGGAGCTGCCGCTGCAGGGCAGACCGCTGAGGCCGGTGATACGATTGTGCAGCGTAGATGGTATAACCCCCAACGGGAGGGGTATGGCCTCAGGGCAGCCGACGTGGATGATGGGGGTAGCAGGAACCACTCAGAGACGATGCGGTGTAGTTCAGGGTCTTTACTGGTGACAAAGATAGACCCTCCCGGAGTACTGGCTAGCGATTGGGGCCTGGTCAGTCCTTGAGCAGATGGGATCTCCCCTGGCCAGGCGGAGTTGTAGGCCTCCCCAACTAATTGTACTCTTCTGGCTACCTTGCTAGAGGCGGGTAAAGTAGCCCACGTCCCTGAGTGTACCGTGTGGTGCTCACCCGTATGGCCGGTGACTCGGGGCCTTCTAGTGGCTTCCACGACGGCAGTGCTGGTCCCACGCGTGTGACCGTGCCTTCGGGTTTCTTGGCCAGAGGACCTGAAATCCCCTGCCGGTCGGTTTCTGCTGCTGGGTAAGGATTAGTCCCCACAGCCTCGGACTCCGGGTCCGGTGGTAACTCTTCAATCAGGGCGAGCTCTACAGCTGCCAGCCCCTGATTCCTTTTAGCACGACTTCCCCAGAGCTCCTGATCTCTCTTTCCTATAGCTGCTTCTCCTCTTCTTAACTCTCCTTCTTAACTCACTAACCCTGCCTCAGCCCCAGTTTTATATAGGGGAAGTTCTTCCCCTCCCAGGACTGGGCAGGAGGTGTGGCATGCATAGGATTCCTGACCAAGAGACCTCCCACCTGCTCTCAGACGTAATATCTCTATTACTGTGGCAACCAGACCCCTGGGGTGTCACACAATCATGCCACGATAGGAAGTCATCATGCAGGGAAGTGTTTACATCCTCCCTAAACTGATCCCTAACTTCCAGACTTACACGCCTCCATGAAGACATAGAGCAGGAGTCTCAAACACGCAGGCCACATGCGGCCCCTTAGACTCTGTTCTGGGGACCTCGGGCCCCTGAGACAATTGCGTCCAGCGAGCCAGGGGCCCGCTGCCGTCAGCGCTTCTTTCCATCTGAATGTGCATCCTTGGACGCACTCAATTGTAATGTATTGCAGCACAGAGACCAGCACTCTGAACCGTAATACCAGCCACTGGCCAATCAGAGGCCAGCAGCTGACGTCGGCATCCCGGCACAGCCGCACATGACATTATTGATAAGCACCCCAATTGTTGAGAAGGAAGAGGACGCTGTTCGCCGAGGGAGCAATGTAAGGTGAAAATATTTTTTTTTATGTATGTAAAGAGATGGGGACGTCATGATTCCACCACTCTCTGTGTGTTAGGGAAGCTATGAATGACAGCTCTGCTGTCCTATGGAATTGAGGGCTGGCTGAACTGTCAGGATTGTGAGTGGCAGCTCTGCCACCCAATCTGAGGCAGAGCTGTTAATATAATGATTGACCATTCAGCCGTCCTATCTGGCTAGGTCTGTGGGATCTCCTGCAGGTGTCATCCATTCTGGGTGATTACAGGGCTATTTAGTACTCTGTCAATTACCAGACAAATTGTAGCTTTGCTCAAGTGGTGTGCGTGCTTGCTTTGTACTCTGATTTGTATTCTGATTAGTGATGAGCGAGCGTGTTCTATTAACCTGCCTGCCAGACAGGCTATCTCTATATGTGTGACAGCTGTCAAACAGCCGTGACACTTGCAGGCGCGGCGACATCAAAAGAAATGCCGAGCAGGCCAAAATACTCAGCGAGCACACGAGCATGCTCACCGAAGGAGTTAATAGAACTTGCTCGCTCATCACTAATTCTGATCTCTGTTGCAGACCTGCGATTTACCTTTTTGACCACCTATCTACCTTACCCCTTTTGTCTTGATCCACTACCTTCTTGATTCTCTGACTTCAGACTGTTTCCTGACTACGCTTTTGTCTCACCCCTCTGTTTATTACAAGCCCTCTTGGTACTATCCCCTGACTTCTTGACTATCCTGCCTCACTGTAAGTCTGTGAGTAGTGACTAGCGTCACATTACAATTGGCCCAAATACTTTCTTTTTTTTTCTTTTCTCCCACAAGTATGGAACCAATTTGCACACTTTGCAATCAGGTGATGAACCTGACCCAGGTGGTTCAGAATCTGGCCAGGGAACACCCAAAATTAGAAGAGTCACAGTCTCAGCTGCAGTGTCAGTTTTCAAGCACGATGAATGCTACTCAAAACCCTCTGCTGATGGCAGTAGCTACGACAACTGTATCTTCTGATGTACAGTTGATCTTTCCCGAACCAGTAGATGCTCTCACGGATAAATTTTCAAAGGAGAAAGATCAGTTCAGGGTGTTCAAGGAGAGCTGTAGGTTATTTTTTACCCTGCGATCCTGGTCTTCAGGGGATGTGCCTCAGCGGATGGGAATAATCATATCACTACTGTGAGGAGGTTCTCAGACTTGGGCATTTTTTTTGTCCTCAAAAGCCACAAGTCTCAGAACGGTCTTTGGCTAACGCCTTCTTCGACGCATTAGAGTTAAGCTATGATGAACCTGACAGAATTCAGGTCATGGAGTCAAAAATTATGATTCTGACACAAGGGGGTCCCATCAATGAGGATTACTGTACAGAGTTCCTGCAGTGGTCAACAGGAGTGCTATGGAATGTTACAGCTCTCACGGGTCAGTTCCAAAGAGGCCTCTCAGATACTCTCAAGGACGCTCTGGCTCTCCATATGGCTCCATGTTCCTTGGAGTAGGCCATGACTGAGGCTATTCAGTTAGATCACAGAATTCAGGACCGGCGTGATGAGCGGTGGGGGGGTTCAGGGTTTACCCCTGAACCTATCCATTTACCTGAAGCAGAAACAATGGAAGTTGGAGCTGCCAGCTCTCGGTTCATTGAGAGGAGACGTCGGCGCAATCTCAGACTCTGCTTTTACTGTGATCGTGCTGGACATTTTCTTCGTAACTGCACGATACACCCTCACACAAGCAAGCCAGACAAATGCCTAAGTTTGGGTGATTGTCGAGGAGGTCACCCAGACTTCCATGTACCTTTTTATTCCTCTTATAAAGTGCTGTTAAATGTGGAACTATGTTTACAGAACCTGTGGTTATTTGCATTTGCTTTCATTCACTGTGGGTCTGCAGTCAACTTCATTGATTCTGTGCACACCTTCAGGAGAAAGACATACCTTCAGAGTCTGAAGCCGCAGAAGGACAGGAGGAGGAGGCTGAGCTATCTGTTGGACCACCAATAAAGGTAGAACAGGAAGACCAGGAGAACAGCAGCAGTCCGACATTGCCCCTGGCCACATCCATCCCAAGCGGCACTCATAGCCTGCATGGCATGGCAAAGGAGGGAGGCCCTCCTCAACACCACACAACGTGAGGTAGATAATCGAGTTATCTATTTCGCACAGTGAATGATGATGGTGAGGAGGCCTTTTAATACAGCTTGGCCCAAAATTTGCATCAGGTCTCTGCTGAAATAAAGCTCCTCACCAAGTCGGTAATGCTCCTCCTCCTGGACGCTGCAATCCCTCCGAATGACCGACAGGATGTTCTGTTCCCTGGCCTTACTGCCAGCACCACCACCACCTCCAGCACCATCATCACATGGTCATCCTGTATCCCACTCTGACCAACAGCACATCAGGACATCAACTGAAGGATGGCACCAAGGGCCACACACCCCAGTCCTTTAGCATTGGTCATATGCCACATCAATGCCAGATTATCACCATGACCCAGCATGTGGGCCAATTTTCCATGGTCCCTTTGGTCCCACAGAAGACACACTCCTATCATTCCCCTTACTACCCTTGCCCCTCATCATCTTTGTATTTGCCCTCTTATCAATTAACCCACCCTAATGTGAAGACATGGGGTCTTCCGTGGGTGTAATACTACTCAGATAACACAGGGTGAGGGTAAAACAATGTGTCAATACTTTATTGAATCACCAATCGGACAATAAACACATAGAACAGTCCCAGCAAATACCCAAGATAGTGAAAAATTACAGTCTCACCCTTCTGTTGGCCCGCCTGGAAATAGAACAGCTGCGACTTTGGGACTTCCAGGGCCAATTTCCTCAACCAGTGGCCTCCTGCTTTTGGTGGGCCCCCACAGAGAGGAGGTAGCAGCAAGTTTAGGAAGCTGACAGTCCATTGAGGTACAAGGCCAGAAGACCCAAGGGTCCCACCCTGGCCTCCCTGAGAGTTTCCATGGGGCCAGATGACCGGCTGGTCCCAATCTGGCTTCACCAAACATCTCCATGGGTTCCAGGTGAACGGAGGGTCCACCTGGCAACCCCAAAGAACATATCCATGAGGCCAGGTGACTTCATTGTCCCAACTAGGTTTCCCCTAATGTATCCATGGGTTCTCTGATGGTCAATGGAGCAGATCTATATCCTTCCAGTCCTGGCCATGTACCCTTAGGCCGGAATCATGTAGAATCCAAATCTGTGTCTCTCAGGATCGAGACATGCTACCAAGCTGCTGTTCTGAAGAGGGTCTCTCTGATTCTCTGCTTCTTCTTGATTTCCTCTCCAGTAGGATAGAAAAAACCCTTTTTATATTTACATATGTGGTTAAGGTCATCAGTCACAGGTCGGGAAGGGGGGAGGTGCAGTGCTCAGGTCTCATTGTTTGAGCTAATCCCCCTGCTCTTGTAAATAAATTAGCTGACTTTAGTACAATAGGTAATTAGCATATTAACAAACATTATTGTTTCCATACCAAGAGAAGTCAAAATTCAGGTTTATACACATTATAGTATGTCCTTCTTGATCAGCCAAAGAAAAACACATACATTCACAAGTCAGCACAAACACAATAGTGTATTTCTCTTGGATTAACAAATCTAGATGTCTCGCTGATTAAGATTAGAAGCTGTTTCAACACACCTAATCCTTCTACCAGTCTCACCTCCCCTTCCAGATCCCCAGCCTCATATTATATTTATTTTTTTTTTTATTTGTGAAAATAACAAACTGAAGGTGTTGCGGCCACATTTGTCTTTACCGTTTTTTGGACCATGTTGAGGGTTTTTAAAAAAAGTAAAACAAACAAGTTTACATTTAATATGTCTCTTTAATATGTCTGAATTTACACATTCCATTCTTTTGGATAAATATAGCATTTTACACTTAAGTATCATATTGCCATGTAAAACATATATTTTATTAACATTTAACAAAAAATAAATTGCACAACAACAGTGCCTTGACATAGTATTCAACCCTCATGCATCGGAAAATAGTTGGCAAACATCTCCTGGACTCTGAGGCCAGTAGGGTCATGGCGTCTTGGAACAACGTGGGATCCTGGAACTGGATTGGGGGCGGATCCTCCATCAGCATTGACAGAGACAGGCGAATCATGGATTCAGGTGTAATTATGGAGGAAAACACATGCTTGGATGATGCAATAGATATTTTGTTCGCCTAATTGGAGAGCACTCAATCAATACCATCTATTTAGTGCACAAAATGCCAAAGGTGGATTCTGCCAATTGGTAGGCCCTGGTAAAGCGGTAATTAAAATTTCTCCATTGATGGTCAACTGAAACACCTCATCCCCAGGACAAAAGGTACATGTTCTCCACTTGATCCAGGCAGTATCCGTGGGGTAGGGCCTCTCGTTTAGTTGTTTTGAACCTGCCGACTCATTAAAGGAGTTTTCTCACAAAGAAAATTAATTTTAATCAATACATTTTTGAATAATAATTTCCACAATTGGATGTGTTTTAAAAAATGTTCCTGTGCTGAGATGATCTTATAAATGTGCCCATCTTTGCATTAGGCCCTCTATTTAGATATACATACACTTATCTGTTTAGCAATATATTTGGTGTTTTTCACTCTTACGTACGTCTTGATTTTATCCCTTATTCTATTTTTCCTTTTTGTTACCTATTTTCCTATTTTTACCTTTGTTGTTTAAAGCCATCCACAGTCATTCCTATTGCTAAGATGGCCACCGCAGGGTGCGCCTGAGCACTGGCGCTCCTACCCGCCCCCATCTCTGATGGCATCTACACGGTGCAGTGTGGGTCATTTGACATCACGGGAACTTTCTCCTGATCCGCAATTCTGCTGGGATTGCGGAAGTGATACGATTGCATCCGGAGCTCCGCCTCCATGCGCCTGTTTAATGTGGTGTGAATCCCACGCTCCTGGTGGGAAATGTGTATATATATCTACATAAGCACACACATTCATATAGCCCCTCTAGGACTATGGTCACTTTTTACATGATGTTGCTCCTATACAGTATATGCATCTGGTTCTATTTGCATTTTGGTGCCATCTAGTGGCCATTAGAGTCATTACAAACAGAGTGATGTATTTCAAGTGTTTATTTCGGTTAATGTTGATGATTATGGATTACAGCCAATGAAAACACAAAACTCATTATCTCAGTAAATTAGAATACTTTATAACAACAGCTTGAAAAAGGTTTTTAAAATCCGAAATGTTGGCCTACTGAAATGTATGATTATTAGTAAATGCACTCAATATTTCATTTGGGCTCCTTTTGCATCAATTACTGCATCAATGCGGCGTGGCATGGAGGCGATCAGCATGTGACACTGCTGAGGTGTTATGGAAGCCCAGGTTGCTTTGATAGCAGCCTTCAGCTCGTCTGTATTGTTGGGTCTGGTGGCTCTCATCTTCCTCTTGACAATACCCCATAGATTCTCTATGGGGTTAAGGTCAGGCGAGTTTGCGGGCCAATCAAGCACAGTGATACTGTTGTTTTTAATCCAGGTATTGGTACTTTTGGCCGTGTGGACAGGTGCCAAGTCCTGCTGGAGAATGAAATTTCCATCACCAAAAAGCTTGTCGGCAGAGGGAAGCATGAAGTGCTCTAAAATTTCCTGTTAGACTTTGGTCTTGATAAAACACAGTGGACCTACACCAGTAGATGACACGACTCCCCAAACCATCACTGATTGTGGAAACTTCACACTAGACCTCAAGCAGCTTAGATTGTGGCCTCTCCACTCTTTCTCCAGACTCTGGGACCTTGATTTCCAAATGAAATGCAAAATTTACTTTCATCTGAAACCAACACCTTGGACCACTGAGCAACAGTTCAGGTCTTTTTCTCATTGGCCCAGGTAAGACACTTCTGGGGTTGTCTATTTGTCATGAGTGGCTTGACACAAGAAATGTGACACTTGTAGCCAATGTGCTGGATACATCTGTGTGGGGTGGCTCTTGAAGCAATGACTCCAGCAGCAGTCCAATCCTTGTGAATCTCCCCAAAATTTTTGAATGACCTGGGTGATCTGGAAGTCACAACTCAATGGAAGTCTAGAATAGTGTTACTCAACTCCAGTCCTCAAGGCCCACCAACAGATCATGTTTTCAGGATTTCCTCAGCATTGCACAGGTGATGGAATTATTACCTGTGTAATACTAATGAAATGCTGAAAACATGATCTGTTGGTGGGTCTTAAGGACTGGAGTTGAGAACCACTGGTCTATAAGAACAAGGCCAGAACAAGGCTTTCATAGACTTGCATTGATTGAATGTGAGAGGTTAAAGTTACAAGCTATCAGTCAGAAGTAGTGGTCACAATATGGCAGGAACAGCTGAAGACGGTATCTGGTGAGTATAATACTAGGGGCACTCCAGTGCTGAAATAAAATTAAAAAAAAGCTGAAATGGTGCTTTCAGGATTTCAATTTATACAGTATACAACATATATTGCACAATAGCACACACTATTTATCTTCTTGAGTGCACCTTTTGTAAAGTCCAGTATATGGAGTGCAGAAAAGAACTTCTAAACATACGTATACGCAGGCACCTTTCTGATATGCTTAATCCTATTTCACCATCAGCAGTTACCAGACATTTTGTCCAGGTAAACAAAGGCAACCATAGCAGTTTTAAATTTATAGGTATTGAGAAAGTATATAGACCACTGCGAGGGGGGCGACCACAGATGCAAACTATAAAGGGAATCAAAGTGGATCTTTACCATGGAAACCCATGTACCTAATGGCCTTGACATCAGACAAGATCTCATCTTACAAGATTCTTTTTTTTTTTTTTTCTGATTCCAGTTTGATGTGTAGCTTTTGCTATGTCACATTTTTGGTTGTTCATCATGTATATCGGCATTGTGTTATTTTAATTGTCTTTTTAATTTAAGGTATCACCCCATACCTTGATTAGTTCCCCCTCCACATACTAAATAGTAATGAAGATTGCCCTACTACGGGACAACTTTAGTATTTAATATGGGGATGCTAGCTACAATTATCTACACCATAAGTAAGGCTCTCTAGCCGAAATGCGTAGGTTCGACTGGACAGCTTTTTTTTTATATAATGGCTGTCACTGTGACTTACCAGTTATTTTCTCTGGAGCTTTTAACTGACCCTAATAAAAGTTACGTTTTATTTATACTTACCTGGGATGGTGCACCCAGTGCTGGATCCTTCCTCTGCGTTTGTTCCATATAGTAATATTGTGTTTCAAATACAGTAAGTCAGATTCTTGGTGATAATATTTATATTTTCTTTACCCTTCTTGACACATGGCTATAAGGCTACGTTCACACATGTTGGGTTTTTTCAGCATCACAAATCTGCAGCAAAACCCATCTCTGGCAGAAAATCAGCTGCATCAAAAACACAGGTTTTGCTGCATTTTTTGTCTGTTTTCACTGTCCTTTTGTCTCTTTATGTATGTACATATAGTTCAGTGAAAAAAAAAATCTCATTCTGGTTTTGACATAGTGGGGGAGGTGAATTGTTCAGGAATAGTTTACCTAAGACACTGGCAGTGCATTGACTTTGTATAACACTATTTACTTTCACACTATGGGGTATGCCATTGAGTTGCTCAGGTCATTCTTCAATTTCACACCTGTCTGGGCCACATGTATTGTTAAATCTCACAAGTAGCTCAGCTAATGTTTACACTGTACACATCACTAATTTAATTACACTATACTAATACAACCATCTCAGTGACCAAGACAAGATGGTAAAATCACAAAAATAAATGAGTTTCACATACTGCTGTACTTATTTTTCACTAAAAAAGCAGCAAAACCTGATAGCTATGTTCACACATCATGTTTTTTTCAGTGTTTTTTCAATACCCATTACTTCAAATGGGTGAAAAACGGTGAAAGAAGTGACATGCTCTATTTTCCAAAAACTTAACAAAGGCACAAAATACGCAAAAAAAAACAAAAAAAAACAAGATGTGTGAACAGAGAATTCTGGTTTCTCATAGGCTTTGCTGGTGCTGCAAAACACAGCTGAAGATTTGCATAAAAATCTGCAGTAAAAAACGCTGAAAAGCCCAACATGTGTGAATATAGCCTTAGGGTTGAAATTGGAAACTGAACATCCTCTGCAGCCAAAACAAAGTATTGCACTGGCTGAGATTCATGTCAGCACCCCTAACCATCAATGAAAATCTCTTAAATGTGTATGATGATTCCTGTAGTAAACTGTTCCCAGGAAGGTCATATACCTTCAGATAACATTGATCCAGGGAACCTTTAGGCTACTTTTCCAGGATGATTTTTTTGGTGAGTTTTTGATGTTGCAGACTTTCTGCACCCATTAAGTAAAATAGGTTATTGCATTTTTTCGAAAATCCACAGCATTAAAAAAAACTCTCCAAAAACCCATGGTGGGAACGTAGCCTTAGGTTGCATTCTGCCGCAACGGTTGTGTTGTGGCTGAAAATACAACACCTCTTTGCCACTGTGATCTTTCCACCGTTTCCCTGGACAATCAGTTTATTGTGCAGGGAAACAGCTGTTTCACATGCAAAACTATATGGCCTTTTCGATTGGTCACCGATCTTCAGTACTTTATCGTGCAGCTGTTTTCCTGCAAGACAAAGTGATTGTCCAGGGAAACAGTGGAAAACTGCAGTGGCACAGGGCTGTTGGGGTTTTCAACTGCAGCATAATCGCTGCGTGAGAAAGCAGCCACAGTCTGTGTCAGACAGGGATGTCTGCCAGTTAATTCTGGGGGCGCACTTATTCAGCAAATTTCAATTACAGCATTCTTCATTTGCACGCAGGAACATTTTCACTAATGCAAATGGAGAATGTACTGGGTGCGAATTGGCAAATTTGCTTACGGTCACTTATGGGATATCCTGTGAAAGCTGGACACTTTATATGCAGCAACTGTGTTTTGCCTACATTTTAGCCACATTGTTGCCGCTACATGTGAACTCACTCTTAGGCTTTATTCGCACATCAGTATTTTTAGCAATATTTGTATGTCAAAACCAGAAATGTCTCCAAAACACAGAACAGATGTAAATCTTTCAATTCTAGTTTTTCGCTGTAAGTTCAACTCCTGGTCTTGGCACACAAACACTGATGCAAAATACTGACCAAATACTGACATGTGAATGAGGCCTTAGGTTAAGTTTCCACTGAGTTTTGGATGAGTTTCTGGCGCTGCGTATTATCACTGTGCAAAAAACTTACAGTTCCAGGAAAGTAGAGGGGATTTATAGAAATCTCATGCTGCTTTTTTAATGCTTCATCATAATCTGAGCTGCTGTGCATGTTTGAAATCCACAACATATCAACTTCTGTGTGGATTTTCCCCATACATTAGATATGGAAAATTTGCATGTAAAAATCAAAATGTAATCCACACAAGACAGTATCAATAAAGTTTTGTCAAAATACCAGGAAGTATCAAAAACATAACAACTTTGCTTTAAATACGATATACCAAAATGAGACAAAAAATAAATGCAGTAAAAAACACGATGAAAAGGAATGAAAGTAATCTAATTTGCTAATAGATGTAGAAATACTGCAGAAAATCTGCAACATCAAATACACATTGTGGGAATGGAGCCGTACTAAGGTTACGTTCCCACTGAGTTTTTGGTGAGTATTTTACGCTGCATATTTTTGAAACATTAAAGTAACCTGTTTTACTTAATGGGTGCTGAAAATCTGCAACATAAAAAATGCACCAAAATGCTCATCATGAGAACATAGTCTAACGATGCTGAAGGAATAAAATCTGTACAGGTTCAGTATTTTGCATCAGTATCTGTAAACCAAAACCAGGAGTGGGTGATAAATACAGAAGTGGTGACGTGTTTCTATTATACTTTTCCTCTGACTTTTCCTCTCCTGGTTTTGGCTTACAAATACTCAGGTAAAATACTGAGCATGTGCATGTGGCCTTAGGAAACCTATTATTCCCAGCAAATCTGTGGGTCTCTAGCAGTCAGTGCATGCTGAGAGATCCAATTCTCCATGTCGGATAAATGGAGATGTGAATAATTTGGAGAGAAGAGAGAAAGCACATGCTTTTGTTTTTCCGAGTAGTATCCCAGTTCCTTACTCTTGACTTAGATTTGGGGTCACGCTATTAGGGTATGTCCACACAATGTTTCTTTGAGGCAGGTGAACCTTACAGGTCCTCAAGAAGAAGATACTTCAGGAAACTGGCATTTTTTGATTATTTCCTAAGTATCTTTTCAATGTTTTTGTCTGACAGCTTGTTTATTGATTGATTTTCTAGTGTTTTTTTTTTTTAAACTCCATTCAGCAAGCAAAAGAACTGGCAAGCCGCTCATTAACTCACCCCCGGCATCTTTGTGGCTTTCTATTGATTTTTATTGTAAACCATAGTGTCATCAGAGCACAAGATGCCTGAAGAATGGTCAATCCACCTCTTTTAACTGCTTAGCATTTTTAGAAACCTAAGTATTTAAAAGACGCTCAAAAGACTAAACATATGACAAGCCAGTTATTTTTACATAAAAATGAACTTATTCATTCTTTGGAGAACTTTCTGGGTCTTTTTTTTCTGCTGGGTTTTGTTGAGGACCAACCTGATAAAAGATGTCATGTGCACATAGAGGCTCAACTTCTTTCCTGTTATTGTCCACATCAGGGCTGGTTTTAGACAAAGTGGGTCCTCAGGCAAACGTTTAAAATGCTAACATATTGCACCATCACAAAGAATTATTTTGGTTGCATTTACATGGGCTGCATTTTGCTTGTTGCTGTCGTTTACACCTACAAACTCATCTGCGCTGCAATTATTTATAAATGTGGGTGTTATGCTGTCTGCCCACGATGCAAATTTAATGCGTTTCCGCGGCGCCATTTCTGCCTCAAAAACGCATTAAAAATGCTTGTTAAGTTGTCTGCCATGTTTTCCAATGATAATCCGCACGTGCTGTGCACATGCTGCGGAAATTTCCGCTGCGGATTATCATTGCGGAAAAATCTGCAGCACAACCATTAATTTTGTGGAATCGCAGCAAAATCGCCGCCATTGACTTGCATTGGACCGCATAACTACACATACACATGCGGATATTATGTGATTCAATGCGCGGATGGTACCTGGGTCTGGAGAAGAGGAGACTCTTCTCTAGACCCGGGTACCATAGTACTTGTAGCTAAAAAAGAATTAAAATTTAAAAAAAAAACATAACGTCGGTGGTCGCATGACCTGTCACATGACTAAATGACATCATGGATGGTTCTTTTTAGAGCACCGCGAGCCGCCGAAGACACCGGACGAACCGTAGTGCAGACCGGGGGCCATCTGAAGGTGAGTATAATTTTTTTTGCAACATTTTTTTTTTTTTTTTTTTTTACTATTTATGCTGCATTTGCAGCATCATAACTTGGTCACACAACATTATAAATCCATGCCGGTTGCATGGATTTATATAGTGTGACCAAGTTGTCAAGCACTTTCCAAGTGATGCTAAAATCGCTTGGAAAGCGCTTGATAACCCGCATGCGAAATCGCATGTTAAAAACACTTCTACAGAAAAAATGCATGTAAAATCAACATGCGTTTTTTCTGCCAGGGAGATGCAGAAATGCTCCGCAGCATTTCTGCATCGCGGGCACTTAGCCTTACACACACATTGCCCCCACTACTGTGTTTGTCACGCCAGAACTTATTGTTCTTGTGATGAACCAATTTGTTGACTCCGATATTTACCCTGGACGTCCACCTCTTGGCTTTTGAATGGATGGATGGACCTCATTTTGTGTTCTTCCAACTGTCATGGTGCTCACATGATGCAGTTTGGCAATTTTCTTGGCCGAGAGACTGCT
This sequence comes from Phyllobates terribilis, assembly GCF_046119375.1. NCBI lineage: Eukaryota > Metazoa > Chordata > Amphibia > Anura > Dendrobatidae > Phyllobates > Phyllobates terribilis. The sequence goes on along the minus strand of NW_027362763.1, from coordinate 521,349,836 downwards.
ATCTGGATGATGCTGTTTCTCCTTTCTTGGGAAATTTCTTCATGGCTCCTCCTCCATTCGAACCAGTGTCCTTTGCCTTGGGAATCAACTAATCAACTAATAACACACTGAGATGTTAGGTAATGTGAGAACAGGTTGTATTTTGTAGTATGCCGGAAGAAAAAGATTTTTCCACCACCAGGAGTAAAACAGTAACAATGCAGTGACATGACAAGTATCTGCATAACTAATTATATGCTAAATAGTTTAAAGTCAAATTTATATATGAGATAGCCAAGATGATTGTCCATAAAATGATGGTAGTCTCATGTCCGAAGCAGTAGTGGATGATGAGATATGGAGCCTGAAAGTCAAAACTTCAAAACATTGTTACCCTTTTGCTCATCACTGTATTATTCCTACAAAATCACCAAGTCCCATCATCGGCATTTTGCAGAGCAGTTTTCCTAATCACTAGTCTCACTTTCCTGAGCCATGTGTGCTTGCTCAAAGGTCCTGTTATCTCTACATACAAATATAGTGATAACAGTGTAGACTTCAGAACAAGGATTGATAGCTCATTAATGTGTCACAGTAGTGTTATAGCAGAAGATGAGGCCCCTCAAGTTCAAAGACCCCATCTATGCTATATAAGCCTGACAGTTACTTTAGGTCAAAATAACAGCAGCTGTATGTTCCTTCCTTGTATCAATAATGTGTCCTTGCTAGAAGATAACGTGGCCTTGCTAGCCAGATAAGTCTAATTAAATGTTTCAAAGCTTACAGAAACTAGTTTTTTGCTTGCGCAGCTAAATTGTATAATCGAACCATATATGGTAAATCCGTTTCCTGCCTTCAGGGTGTATATTAACCCTGTGTTTGTAATAAAGTTTAGAGCTTGTTGACACATACATGCTGTCCTGTGTCTCATTCTCTCCGATATCGTAATCCAAGGATAGAAGACCCAGAATGCAGTGACGACAGCTGGCGCCTGAACAGGGACCTAGAGTTAATCTACCCAGGGGTGCTCGACCGGTCCGAGACGTGGGACGAGTGAAGCTCTCTGTTGGTGATATATACAGCACTGAGGTAAGAATAACTGTTATATTCCACCTAATTATATCACTACATAGAAGAGACTCCCTCACCCCTGAGCGGTCGGCTCCCAGGTAATTCACAGATTGTTGTCTGGCTCAGGTCCCTTTGAACGAGTAGAATTCCCTCAGATAAATTGACAGTCCTGCCATTCTATCCTTTGGAAAAACTTAAGAATGACAGTATGGATCCAATGATTGTGTTGTCGGTGTGTCTTGGGATCGGTGTTTTTGGTCTGTTTTTCTGGCTGGCGTATAAGTCCTGGAAGGCTAGTAGTGGTATGGTTCAGAAACCTTTGTGGCCCATTGTCTAAGTGATCATTGTCTAAGTGACTGAGGAGTCTACTCTAAGTGAGGAGAACCAAAAGAATGGGGAACCAAAATGCCAAAGAAGGCATTACAGCCAAAGACTTAGTAGTACGCAGAGAAGGGAAACAGGCACTGATTGCAATTGATAAAGTATTGTGTAAAGCGGGAATGAATGAGAATGGAGAGATGAACAGAGAGAAAAGGAAATCCTTCTTTAACTCCTATCATGGATGGCTGAAAGATAAGGGTCTGTTGAAGACAGTGGATGTATGGATGAATGCATGCGCTCATTTTGAAGGAAAGATTGAAAAATTAGGAGACGGATGTTACAGACTGACAAAAACTTGAATGACAGATTTTCCTCCCTGTCCACCCCTGACGTCACCCCCACCCCAGTACCAGAATTCTCAGGAACCCAATTGTTAGGTTTGCCCCAGATGTGGACAGCAGAACCCCTTGACAGTAGACATTTGTGTGGCATGTGGAGGACCGAGACCCCACCCAGCTTGTCTATTCCCAATGAGAACGGTAGTTGTGCCAGGAGCACCAGGAGCAGCAGCAGGGGGGGGTGTGCAGGGGTTCCAGGTCAGGAAGCTCGCACAATGTTAATGTATAGACCATGGAGTCCCTCAGAGCAATTGGCACTGATCTCCCAGCTGCCAGATCCGTCCCAGTCCCCTATGGGTTTTGCCAGAATGATAAGAACCATACAGGATACGTATAATGCAACTAAGTTTGATTTACAGGGAGTAATAAAAGGAAAATTGGCAGATGAGGCACGATATGACAGACTGACTGACGAAACGTACAAGCAATACCCAAATAGAACAGGGCCGGAAGATGCGGAAGATAATAATGCAGCGGCCGGTGTTTCATTTGCTGCTGCCTTGATTAAGGCATGCAAAGAGAGACAGGGTGACAAAGCGGTCACGTTAGAGGACAGAACCCAGGGAAAAGAAGAGGACCCCAAAGACTATTTTGGGGCTCTGAAGAAAGCATGGGTGAGATGGGTTTTAATGAAGGAAATAAGACTAGTGAGAGAATCCTAGCAAGTGCTTTTATGAACGGATTGAAAAAGGAAGTAGCTGAGAAGGTAAAAGCAAGTAGACCAGACTGGAGATCAGTGAAGGCAGAAGATTTAGCTAGAATAGCTCAAGGGGCACAGCATGATATAACTAGAGATGAACGTTGTTCTACTCGAACTGTTCGCCAATCTCAAATTCGAGCTGTTTTGGGCGGTGTTTGAGCCGTTCGGCGAACACGAACAATTTGAGAAAAATTCGGCTGTTCGAGGTTATGTTCGATAACTGTTCGTGCACCAAAATCATAACTGGATTTTTTCTCAGTAATGATGAAAATTAATGTTAATACGCAGTTTGAGTGTACAGCGGGGTGGGGGGAGGGGCAGGGGATGGATCTCTGCAGGAACAATGAAGATCTCCATTTTTTTTTCTCTTTCCCGCATTTGCAGTGGGGAGGTGCAATCTGTCAGCCTATCAGCAGCGCACACACGGAGCGAAGTGCTTTTTTTCACACAAGCAAGGGCATGTGTCATTGGCAGTGTATGTCACATGTCCTTGCCCTATAAGACCAAGCCATTTTCCCCGTCGCCACCATTTTCTCACTGCTGCAGCTGCGTGTTAGACGGCACCGCTGTTGCTGTGTGCGCTATACCTTGTTAATTTCAAGCCAATTTTCGCACAAATCTACAGATAGCTTGGGAGTAGGGAATAGTTGTGATTGCAGTCCTTTTAAGGACTAGGTTACAGCATTTCCTACGACTTTTATCAGGCAGGTCTGTGCTCTTAAATAGATAGATTGTGGGAGTAAAGACTAATTGTAATTGGAGTCCTTTTCAGGACTAGGTTACATCAGTTCCTATCAGTTTTTGCTAGGCAGGTCTGTGCCAGTGCTGTGCAAGTTTTTTTCATAGCATTTGGCTGAATCTAGCAAAGCTAATCCTTTTTGGCCTATTGCAGAGTGTGTTAGTCAGTGGAGTAGCCTATCTGTGTTGCAAGATATACCACCTGTGTATAGAATACCAATTTTTTTACTGCACCTAGGGAAGTAAAATCTTTTGGGCATAGCATCATTCTACTAGTCCATCTATACTGACCTCCATCAGGTTGCAAATTGAATATAATTTTTTTCTGCATCTAGCTCTGAAAAAATATTGAGCTTCTAGCTGTGTGTGGGACTTGTTCTATTAATCCATCTATACAGACCTCCATCAGGTTGCAAATTGAATATATTTTTTTCTGCATCTAGCTCTGAAAAAATATTGGGCTTCTAGCTGTGTGTGGGACTTGTTCTATTAATCCATCTATACAGACCTCCATCAGGTTGCAAACTGAATATATTTTTTTCTGCATCTACCTCTGAAAAAATATTGGGCTTCTAGCTGTGTGTGGGACTTGTTCTATTAATCCATCTATACAGACCTCCATCAGGTTGCAAACTGAATATATTTTTTTCTGCATCTACCTCTGAAAAAATATTGGGCTTCTAGCTGTGTGTGGGACTTGTTCTATTAATCCATCTATACAGACCTCCATCAGGTTGCAAACTGAATATATTTTTTTCTGCATCTACCTCTGAAAAAATATTGGGCTTCTAGCTGTGTGTGGGACTTGCTCTATTAATCCATCTATACAGACCTCCATCAGGTTGCAAACTGAATATAATTTTTTTCTGCATCTACCTCTGAAAAAATATTTGGGCTTCTAGCTGTGTGTGGGACTTGTTCTATTAGTCCATCTATACTGACCTCCATAAGGTTGCAAACTGAATATAATTTTTTTCTGCATCTACCTCTGAAAAAATATTTGGCCTTCTAGCTGTGTGTGGGACTTGTTCTATTAGTCCATCTACACTGACCTCCATCAGGTTGCAAATTGAATATAATATTTTTCTGCATCTAGCTCTGAAAAAATGTTTGGCCTTCTAGCAATGTGTGGGACTTGTTCTATTAGTCCATCTATACTGACCTCCATAAGGTTGCAAACTGAATAGAATTTTTTTCTGCATCTACCTCTGAAAAAATATTTGGCCTTCTAGCTGTGTGTGGGACTTGTTCTATTAGTCCATCTATACTGACCTCCATCAGGTTGCAAATTGAATATAATATTTTTCTGCATCTAGCTCTGAAAAAATGTTTGGCCTTCTAGCAGTGTGTGGGACTTGTTCTATTAGTCCATCTATACTGACCTCCATCAGGTTGCAAACTGAATATATTTTTTTCTGCATCTACCTCTGAAAAAATATTGTGCTTCTAGCTGTGTGTGGGACTTGTTCTATTAATCCATCTATACAGACCTCCATCAGGTTGCAAACTGAATATATTTTTTTATGCATCTACCTCTGAAAAAATATTGGGCTTCTAGCTGTGTGTGGGACTTGTTCTATTAATCCATCTATACAGACCTCCATCAGGTTGCAAACTGAATATAATTTTTTTCTGCATCTACCTCTGAAAAAATATTTGGGCTTCTAGCTGTGTGTGGGACTTGTTCTATTAGTCCATCTATACTGACCTCCATAAGGTTGCAAACTGAATAGAATTTTTTTCTGCATCTACCTCTGAAAAAATATTTGGCCTTCTAGCTGTGTGTGGGACTTTTTCTATTAGTCCATCTATACTGACCTCCATAAGGTTGCAAATTGAATATAATATTTTTCTGCATCTAGCTCTGAAAAAATGTTTGGCCTTCTAGCAGTGTGTGGGACTTGTTCTATTAGTCCATCTATACTGACCTCCATCAGGTTGCAAACTGAATATATTTTTTTCTGCATCTACCTCTGAAAAAATATTTGGGCTTCTAGCTGTGTGTGGGACTTGTTCTATTAATCCATCTATACAGACCTCCATCAATATTTGGGCTTCTAGCTGTGTGTGGGACTTGTTCTATTAGTCCATCTATACTGACCTCCATAAGGTTGCAAGCTGAATATAATTTTTTTCTGCATCTACCTCTGAAAAAATATTTGGCCTTCTAGCTGTGTGTGGGACTTGTTCTATTAGTCCATCTATACTGACCTCCATCAGGTTGCAAATTGAATATAATATTTTTCTGCATCTAGCTCTGAAAAAATGTTTGGCCTTCTAGCAGTGTGTGGGACTTGTTCTATTAGTCCATCTATACTGACCTCCATCAGGTTGCAAACTGAATATATTTTTTTCTGCATCTACCTCTGAAAAAATATTTGGGCTTCTAGCTGTGTGTGGGACTTGTTCTATTAATCCATCTATACTGACCTCCATAAGGTTGCAAACTGAATATAATTTTTTTCTGCATCTAGCACTGAAAAAATATTTGGCCTTCTAGCAGTGTGTGGGACTTGTTCTATTAGTCATCTATACTGACCTCCATCAGGTTGCAAATTCAAAATTATTTTTTGTCTGCATCTACCTCTGAAAAAATATTTGGCCTTCTAGCAGTGTGTGGGACTTGTTCCATTAGTCCATCTATACTGACCTCCATCAGGTTGCAAACTGAATATAATTTTTTTCTGCATCTAACTCTGAAAAAATATTTGGCCTTCTAGCAGTGTGTGGGTCTCATTGTATTAGGCCATCTATACCAAGCTCCACTAGCTTTTCAATTAATAATAATTTTTCGCTGCATCTAGCCCTGAAAATAATTTTTCTTCCCAATAGTGGTAGCAATAGAAATATGGGGCGCGCTCCTGGCTTACAAAAATATACGCTTCATAACAAAAAACACCAGCTTAGCGCACTGCATTAATAAGATGGCATCATCGTCTCTCCCAGTGCTAGGCCTACTACCCAGGCTAGCATTCCTGTGCCTAAAGCACAATGTATGGGTCCGCGCTAGCCACTATGCTGAGGGGTCTAAAGCTGCTGCTAACGCTTTATAACAATTCAATTGGCAGATTTTCACAGAGCTCTTCCACAATGCCCACCCATCGGGACAACAGTTGCCCACCTTCCCTATGGGATCTAGTGGCGAATAGTTGATGCCATTAATCAGAGCGTCAGTTGCCCCGTCGACGTGGCAAGCATACGGTAAGGCATGGGAAGAGTGGACACGACTAGTAGCAGGCAGACGGGTTGACCAATGTGAACAAGCCAGATCACAAGTCACCATAGAATTTCTCCACCAGCTAATGATGAGGGGCATATCAGGGGCGTCAGCGCAGCGGTGTCTGACCGGAGTAGCATTTCACTTCCAACTACTGAATTGGGGAGATGTGACAAAGATTCATCATCAGTAGTGTTGAGCGATACCTTCCGATATCAGGAAATATCGTATCGGATTGGATCGGGCCGATACCCAAAAAGTATCGGATATCGCCGATTCCGATACCGGAAACCAATGCAAGTCAATGGGACACAAATATCGGAATGAAAATAAACCCTTTCTTTCCTTGTAGGTTAATTCTACATGAAGTAAAACAACTAAGAATAATGTAGAATGACATGAAAAGCCGGCAATTCTTCAGCGGCATTCACCGGTACCCGACAATTTACAACAGAAAGAATAGAGCTTCACACATAGATTAGATAGATAGAAACATGTCAGTCACATATATATGAAGTACAGGGACAGTGTTGCTAACTGTACTTGTCATTTAGTGTAAAGGATTTATTTTAAAAAATATTAGTGTTTTCATGCACCGTCTCTTTAAAAAAGCCGGCCGGCAATTCAGCAGCGGTACCCGACAATTTATAACAGACAGAATAGAGCTTCACACATAGATTAGATAGATAGAAACATGTCAGTCACATATATATGAAGTACTGTGACAGTGTTGCTTACTGTACTTGTCATTTAGTGTAAAGGATTTATTTAAAAAAATATTAGTGTTTTCGTGCACTGTCTCTTTAAGAAAGCCGGCCGGCAATTCAGCATCTGTACCCGACAATTTAGAATAGAAAGAATAGAGAATCACACATAGATTAGATAGATAGAAACATGTCAGTCACATATATATGAAGTACAGTGACAGTGTTGATTACTGTACTTGTCATTTAGTGTTAAAATAAAGGATTTATTTAAAAAAAATTGGCGTGGGGTTCCCCTTAATTTTAGGCTCTAGCGGAGGTTAAGCAGACGGCTGGGGCAGATGTTTGAAGCCTGGGAAGGGGGTAATACCCACGGAGCTTCCCAGGCAACTAATATCAGCCCCCAGCTGAATACCTAGCCTTTACTAGCTATTAAAATGGGGGAACCCCCCAAAAAAATAACGTGGGGTCCCCCCTCATTTAATAGCTAGCAAAGGCTAGGCAGACAGCTGGGGGCTGATTTTAATAGCCCAGGAAGGGTGCCATGAATATTGGCCCCCTCCCAGGCTAGAAACACCAGCCGTCAGCCGCCCCAGAAATGGCGCATCCATAGGATGCGCCAATTCTGGCACTTAGCCTCGCTCTTCCCACTGCCCTGTAGCGGTGGCAGTGGGGTAATAGGGCTGGGGTTGATGTCAGCTAATAATGCCAGCTGACATCAAGCCCAGGTTAGTAATGGAGAGGCGTCTATAAGACACCCCCATTACTAACCCCATAGTCAAAGTTAAAGAAAAACACAAACACCCAGAATAAAGTCCTTTAATTGAAATAAACACACAATTCTTTATTGTTCTAAATTAAACCATACTTACCATCACGCCCATTCCAGCTGAAGCCAACGATCTCCTGCAATAAAAGTAAAATAATAAAGCAACATCATCCTTACCTTTCCATGGCTCCCACGACGGCTCCAGCTCTGCTACATCGAGATGACAGGCTGGACCGCAGCAGAACGCTGCCATCCAGCCTGTCATCCCGCAGACACTGAGAAGCGCAGGCTTGCTTGCACTCCTCAGTGTCTCTCTGTGACGTCATCCAGATGAGCCGAGTTCATGTCCAATGAACTCAGCTCACCTCATGCACGTCACTGACAGCGTGGGAAAATTCTCACGCTGAAGTGCTGAGTGCAGGAGAATTTTCCCACGCTGTCAGTGACGTGCATGAGGTGAGCTGAGTTCATTGGACATGACCTCGGCTCATCTTTATGCCCTCACAGCCAGACACTGAGGAGTGGAAGTATGCCTGCGCTTCTCAGTGTCTGCGGGATGACAGGCTGGATGGCAGCGTTCTGCTGCGGTCCAGCCTGTCATCTCGATGTAGCAGAGCTGAAGCTGTCGTGGGAGCCATGGAAAGGTAAGGATGAGGTTGCTTTATTATTTTACTTTTATTGCAGGAGATCGTTGGCTTCAGCTGGAATGGGCGTGATGGTAAGTATGGTTTAATTTAGAACAATAAAGAATTGTGTCTTTATTTCAATTAAAGGACTTTATTCTGGGTGTTTGTGTTTTTTTAAATACTTTACTAGAAATTCATGGTGGTCATGTCTAATATTGGCGTGACCCCATGAATTTCGGGCTTAGGGCCAGCTGATAATGCCAAGCTGGCCTTAACCCCTTTATTACCCAGTGAGCCACCGCACCAGGGCCCTGGAAGAGTTGGGTACAGCGCCAGAAGATGGCGCTTCTATGAACGCGCCATTTTCTGGGGCGGCTACGGACTGCAATTTGCAGCGGGGGTGGCCCAGAAAGCTTGGGTCTCCCTGCGCTGCGGATTCCAGCCCCCAGCTGCCTAGCTGTACCTGGCTGGGCACAAAAATAGGGCGAAGCCCCACATCAATTTTTTTTAAAATAAATCCTTTATTTTAACACTAAATGACATTTGAGGATTTAATAAAGATGCAGTCCCTAAATTATTATTTATTTTTTAATTAATTTTTCCCAAAACTTTTGACGTGGGCTTCGCCATATTTTTGTATGCCAGCCAGGTACAGCATCCAGCTTCTATGAACGCGTCATTTTCCGGGGTGGCTGTGGACTGCAATTTTCAGCGGGGGGGGGGGGGGCAGAAAGCTTGGGCCTCCCTGCGCTGCAGATTCCATCCCCCAGCTGCCTAGTTGTACCTGGCTGGACACAAAAATAGGGAGAAGCTTCACGTATTTTTTTTTTTTAATTATTTCATGAAATTCATGAAATAATTAAGAAAAAAAGGGCTTCCCTATATTGTTGTGTCCAACCAGGTACAAATAGGCAGCTGGTGGTTGGGGGCAGCCCGTTCCTGCCTGCTGTACCTGGCTGGACACAAATATAGTGCGAAGCCCCACGTCAATTTTTTTAAAATCATTTCAGGAAATTCATGAAATAATTAAAAAAAATTGATGTGGGGCTTCGCCCTATATTTGTGTCCAGTCAGGTACAGCAGGCAGGAACGGGCTGCCCCCAACCACCAGCTGCCTATTTGTACCTAGCCGGACACAACAATATAGGGAAGCCTTTTTTTTCTTAATTATTCCATGAATTTCATGAATTTAAAAAAAAAATACGTGGAGCTTCGCCCTATTTTTGTGTCCAGCCAGGTACAACTAGGCAGCTGGGGGCTGGAATCTGCAGCGCAGGGAGGCCCAAGCTTTCTGCCTCCCCCCCCCCGCTGAAAATTGCAGTCCGCAGCCGCCCCGGAAAATGGCGCGTTCATAGAAGCTGGATGCTGTACCTGGCTGGCATACAAAAATATGGCGAAGCCCACGTCAAAAGTTTTGGGAAAAATTAATTAAAAAATAAATAATAATTTAGGGACTGCATCTTTATTAACTCCTCAAATGTCATTTAGTGTTAAAATAAAGGATTTATTTAAAAAAAAATGGCGTGGGATCCCCCATAATTTTAGTCTCTAGCGGAGGTTAAGCAGACGGCTGGGGCAGATGTTTGAAGCCTGGGAAGGGGGTAAAACCCACGGAGCTTCCCAGGCTACTAATATCAGCCCCCAGCTGAATACCTAGCCTTTACTAGCTATTAAAATGGGGGACCCCCCCCAAAAAAATGACGTGGGGTCCCCCCTATTTTAATAGCTAGCAAAGGCTAGGCAGACAGCTGGGGGCTGATATTAATAGCCCAGGAAGGGTGCCATGAATAATGGCCCCCTCCCAGGCTAGAAACACCAGCCGTCAGCCGCCCCAGAAATGGCGCATCCATAGGATGCACCAATTCTGGCACTTAGCCTCGCTCTTCCACGCTGCCCTGGTGCGGTGGCAGGGGGTAATAGTGGTGGGGTTCATGTCAGCGCCAGCTGCCATGAAGCCCAGGTTAGTAATGATGGGCGTCTATAAGACACCCCCATTACTAACCTACAAAGTGTTAAAAAGAAAAAACACACTACACCAAGAAAAAAATAATTTATTTGAAATAAAACACACCATTTTATTTAATTCTTAGTTTACTAAAAATAATAGTTACCTGTCCACGTTCCTGCGCTGATCTCCCATGCACAGCTGTCACATCTGGAGATGGTGACAGCTGTGCATGGCTGCTGTAAGCTCACGCTGCCGGGAACACGTCCGCTCCCGGCAGCGGGAGCCACTGACTGAGGTCACCGGAGTGCATTCAGGCAGCGCAGCTCCGGAGACCTCCTTTACCGCACTGCTGTACCGTGGGAATTTCTCACGATACAGCAGGGCCGTAAAGCAGCTAACCGGAGCAGCGCTGCCTGAACTCCGGTGAACCCGCTTATGCAGTGACGGGGCTGCTTTACGGCCCCGTCATTCTAGCGGCGGCAGCGGTTCAGAGCGGTCACATTCTATGTGGCTGCTCTGAACTGGAGATCTTCGTGGGACACTCGTGGACTACTCCGGAGGGGTAAGGATAAGGTTGTGGTTTATTATTTTATATTTTATTACAGGAGATCGATGGCTTCGGGGAATTAGGTGTCTAGGTGAGTATAGGTGTAGTTTTTTATTTTTTACTTTATTTTAGGTGGCGATCGGCGGGGACAGGTAATTTATGAACTAATTTATTGTAGGCAACCACTGGCCACCAATGACATGTATTTAACATTTATTGGGGAAACAGTAGGGCAATTTAAATAGCAGGATCAGGCTGATGGGAACTACTGCTCCCATCGAGCTGATCCTGCTGGCAGGAGTGGACGGGGGACAGACATAGGCCGATGGGAGTAGTAGTGTCACATCGGCCTATGTCTGCCTGCACGCACACCCCCCCCAGACATCGCACACACACCCCGCACAAACATCGCACACACACCCCGCACAAACATCGCACACACACCCCGCGCACACACACCCGCACACACACCCCGCGCACACACACCCGCACCCCGCACACACACACCCGTACACACACCCCGCACACACACCCCGCACAAACATCGCACACACACCCCGCGCACACACCCCGCACAAACATCGCACACACACCCCGCGCACACACACCCGCACACACACACCCCGCACACACACCCCGCACACACATCGCACACACACCCCGCGCACACACACCCCGTACACACACCCCGTACACATACCCCGCACACAAACATCGCACACAAACATCGCACACACACCCCGCACACACACCCCGCACACACATCGCACAGACACCCCGTACACATACCCCGTACACGCACCCCGCACACACACCCCGCACACACACCCCGCACACACACCCCGCACACACACCCCGCACACACACCCCGTACACACACCCCGCACACACACTCCGCACACACACCCCGCACACACACCCCGCACACACACCCGCACACACACCCCGCACACATCGCACACACACCCGCACACACACTAATCATGACCGGTCTGATGGTCTGGGAGGTGAGGCTGACCTGTGCGGCCGTGGGAAAGTTCATGTGAGTTCATGCAGTGAAGCATGAACTCACATGAACCCTCAGAGGGCACCGCGGCGACTTCAAATGAACAGCTGATCGGCATCACCTGATACCTCAGCTGTTCATTTGAAATAACCGGCGGGAAAGCGCAGCACAGAACGGGAAAGCCGGCGGTGAAGTCTTTTCACTGCCGGCTTCCCCGCCCGGGTCCTTCGCTCCCCGCCCGGTCCTAACTTACGATCAGGATGGGGAGAGCGGAGGATCGGGGTGGGAGGCTGCGGGGAAGCAGTATGGGGCTGTGTGATTGTTTAAAAGCCGGCGGCTTTTTACCGCGCGCCGGCTTTTAAACAATCAGGAGAATTCTCTCACGCTGGGATGGCATTCTGATGACAGGCTGGATCTCAGCTGAGTTCTGCCATCCAGCTTGTCATCCTTCACAGACACTGCAGAGCGCAGGCATTATGGGAACTTCCGATTCCGGTATTCGATATTGTAAAAGTATCGGAATTAAGTATCGGAATTCCGATACCGCGAATATCGGCCGATACCCGATATTACAGTATCGGAATGCTCAACACTAATCATCAGACAATACATAAAAGGGTGGAAAAGGGGTCAGCCAAGTCAGGAGTGTAGACGTCCCGTCCCGTGTCACTAAAACTGATTTCTCACATCATATCCCTAACACCATTAACATGACACTCACAATTTGAAGCAACACTACTGTCTACTGCATTTGTGATCGCCTTCTTCGGGGCGCTATGCATAAGCGAATTAGTCCCTCAATCCAAAATTAGCACCAGTGGAGGCTTATTACACCAGGACGTAGTCATAGGCAATAATGCAATACGTCTACGCATACACAAATCGAAAATGGTTCCAGCGGGCAGGGGCACTTGGGTACTTCTACAACCCACAAACGGTACACTGAGTCGGGTAACAATAGTAAAACCATATCTAACCATCAGATCACAAAGTAATTTGTTCCTATCACACATTGATGGGACGCCATTATCAAGATACCAGTTCCAAGCTATATTTAATAAATGCATAACATCGGCAGGGAACCACCCCAAAGATTACGGGACACACTCATTCCGCATAGGCGCGGCCACAGAAGCAGCAAGAGCAGGACTGTCAGAAACGGAAGTTCAGAGGATAGAGAGATGGTGATCCACGTGTTTGGCAAGATACATAAGACCGGACTTGTTATCCTAACGTGGTTTGTTTCTTTTACAGGTGACGCTAAGCCAACAGTGTGGGTGATAGGCCACTCGTATATATATTGGGCAGATTAAAGGGCGAAAGTCCGCCCAGGCGGGAGGAAATTAGAGTTTCATAAAACATATTTCAACTGGAGAGGTATTAGAGGCCTGCAATGGCCACAGGTACTAATGAAGTTAATCAAGGTAGAGAGAGAGGCAAGATGTCTGGTCATCTTAGTTATACAGGCCGGGGGAAACAACCTAGGTCATCACAAGAGCGCATAACTAATGGCAATAATGAAACTAGACACTGAGCGCTTCAGAGAATTTTTCACAAAACTAGCTATAGTATGGTCAGAGATTGTGCCGATAGCGGTATGGCAAGGTGCGCGAGACATCACGGCCATCGAACGGACAAGGCGGGTAATAAATATTCGGATGGCAAAATTTAGAAGAGACAGAGGCGGTGTAGTGGTACGACACCGACAACTGTAAGGAGATAAAGCAGGCCTCATACGGCCCGACGGTGTTCACTTAATGGATATTGGACTGGACATATTCCTGTCAGGACTCCAGGACGGAGTGGAACAAGCGTTAAGAGTGATGGGTGGGGGTCAGAGTCATGCATACGAGTATGCAGGATCCTCCGTGGCCTGGAAATAGAAAGGACATGTTGGAGAGTTACACTTGTTGGCCAAGTTGCCGGAGTGGAGACCCAGGGCATGCTGCAACAAGCTGAATTATTTTAGAAATAAAATGTCTTTCTAATGGAATGAGTATAAAGAGTTAATAAAGCTGTGACCGATCCTCACCCATCCAGTTGTAAGAGTTACATTATTGTATTGTCAAGGAAAGGGGGGCGGTAGGGGGGCTGAGCGTCTGAGTTTGGTTGGGGGTCCCCACAGTCTGCCTAGGCTAGATGCATTTAAAAATTCTTATTAGATACACAGGCGGTGCAGCTTGCTTCGCAGCTGGGCTACTACGCCCAAAGTATTGCCTAGGCTAGATGCAGTTAAAAATTCTACGCTGACTAGCAGACACTGAAGATTTGGAGCAGACCTCTGAGTAAACAGCTCTTCAGACTCAATCATCTGTGTTACCCCAAGCCATAATGTATGTAGTTTCTTACAGTTAAAAAGGGGGGGGGGAGCGACCCAACCCACCTGGAATTGACGATGCCAACGTCACGTAAGACACAGCAAGGGGACTCCAAAAAGAGTTTCCATTTTTTCCCAAAATTGTGGCACAGACACCACTTAACCCTAGAACGCATACCTGGGGCCTCGCAGTCCCGCCCTGTTAATTGTTTTCTATTTTCTGCAAGATTACTTTAGTTAGAATTTTGAAACTCTAGGTATTCTTCATGTATATAGTTGTTTGTCATTTGAGTTTGAGTTATTCAATGTTATTTGCACACGGGCCTAAAAGGCCCCAGGTATATGAAAGTGTAGATTTTTATGGTCATGCGTTCTAGGGTTAAGTGGCATCAATTGCCCCACAGTTGCTTAAAACGGTTGGTGAGGTGATATTACCAAATCCTCAAGCTTTTAGCCTCCCAAGGATAACACAGGATTAGAAAAGTCCTTGCGAATCCATGATTTGTTCATCTTTATGAACGTGAGTCTGTCTACATTCTCAGTGGACAGCCGCGTGCGCTTATCTGTCAGCACACCATCAGCAGCGCTGAACACACGTTCAGAGAGAACACTGGCTGCAGGGCATGACAAGATCTCCAAGGCGTGAGTGGCGAGCTCCGGCCATTTTTCCAGATTGGAATACCAAAATGAGCAAGGGTCCAGTGACACAGTTATGGCTTCGATGTTCACTTGGAGATACTCCTGCACCATCCTCTCTAGGCATTGACTATGTGTCAGACTTCTTGTCTCCTGTGGCCTTGCAAAGGATGGTCTAAAAAAGTGGTGAAACGATTTCACAAAATTGCTGTTACCAGCAGATACTGTGTTACTGTTACGGTTTGAGTGATGAAGACTCGACAGTCCCGCGGTTGGCAAGTTAGAACTGTGAGATTCACTTCGTGCACCACTGCTGTTTTGTGGAAAAGCACATGTAAGATTCTGCAACAGCGTCTGCAGATACTCCTGCATGCGTCAATCCCTTTTTATGGCAGGAATTATTTTGGCAAATTTACTTTTGTACCGGGGATCTAAGAGTGTGGCAACCCAGTAGTCGAGATTACTTCGAATTCTGCAATCTGAGGGTCATGTTGCAGGTAGTGCAGCAAGAAGGCACTCATGTGTCTTGCGCATCCAGGAGGACCAAGTCCTTGTTGTGTTGGTAGCGAGGTAAGAATCATGCTTCTTTCCTCTGCCCTCTCCCTCCAACCTCGCACAACAGAAATGTGATCAAGGTCTCCCTCATCTGATGAGTCTTCCATGCCCATCGCCAGTTCATCCTCCACTTCTTCCTCGGCTCCTGCACCTTCCTCAACAGTTTGGCTGCTACCATGCGCCCTGTTTAATCCCTCTCCCCCACCCTCCCATGCCTGCCTCCTTGGTGCTGCCAACCGTCTGGACCTTGGAGATGTTATCCCTTCCGCATACGACTCCTCCTCTACTTCCTCCACCTCCTCTTGTCCGACCACCTGACTCTGAATTCTGTTTAATGTGTGCTCCAGCATGTAAATCACCGGAATAGTTATGCTGATAATGGCATCGTCGTCAGCACTAAACATCTTTGTCGCCATTTCAAAACTGTGCAGAAAGGTGTGTGGCGCCCCTGAGGGTGCAGTCACCACAGAGTTACTGCATCTCACCCAGAGGTGTGGTATCTCACCCTCAGGTAAGGAAGGCGTATGGCTCGGGACCCTAACACCTGCATCCAACACATACCCGCAGTGGGGTTAGGGCGAGATTGCTCCTAAGGGAGAGCACAGTCCCAGGTCCCTAGCTGGTGGGAGGATCCTATGTAGTGGGTGCTTAGGGGAGCAGCTTAGGGGAGCACATGACAGGGAGAGTATAAATAGGAAGCCATCTTAGAAAGAGCAAGCCAGTCAGAGGAGGAAAAGTGACAGGAGCAGAGGCTCGGCATGAGCTCTGCTCCGGAGGCGGGCCTAGCCTGGGAGGCCCAGGACTGAAGGAGAGAAGAGAGGAGTGGGAGCAGGAAGGCTCCAGGAACCAAAGGGACCCTAGGGCTACGGGCCGTGCAGAAGGCCATCTGTACTCCCGCTGCTACCAGGAGGTAGAGGGGTCAGGCCAGATAAGGGGAACCGGTCCCTCAACTAGAGGAGAAACAGCAAGGCTCAACTAGAAACCGGAGGCTGCAGCATTTCATGTACTGCAGGCAAAAGTCCACACCAGTCTCACTAAGAAGGTAGCCACATAGGACCCAGGGGACGGAACACAAGTCGCCCGCCAAGGCCCGAGGATACCGGATAGAAGTGTCACTGGGTGTGAGGTGCAGGGAGAAGGCCAGAGAAAGGACACACAGAAGGGGGTCCTGCTAAGTACTCCGGAGCTATCTGGGGGTGGACTGAGCCCCTCACTGAGTACGCACAGCACGACGGGTGAGATAGCTCTGGTACCTGTAATCTGGACTGCAACAACTGTGAGTAAAGATCTTGGGACTGCATCACACGGACTCTGTGTTCATTACTGACTCCCTGCACTACAACCACCATCATCCACCCACACTGCCCTGAAGCTACACTCTTCCTGTGGTGAGTAATAATACCATTGCAGCAAAACCACCAGCTTCAGAGGACTGTTCCGCAGCGGCGGCCCCTTTGGCCGCACTCCACAGGTGGCGTAGTCGGACATTATAAAATCCATATATACAAATTACCGTTGGATTGACCGCCCTGGGTCACGGACCGGGTCACCGCCACAGTGACTACAACCCCCAGCGTCTACCGGCCCGGGTCCGGGTACCCCACGGCCCAGGGGGCGCGTCAACTTCATAGGTCCCTGATCTGAGACCACTCCTGCTGTGTGATTTGCCCCACCTCTGGATCTCGTTGGCCCAGGCTATACGTCAGAAACTATTGCACCAGGGCTTGTCGGTGCTGCCACAGTCGCTGCAACATGTGCAGAGTTGAATTCCACCGTGTCGGCACATCGCATTTCAGCCGGTGAACTGGCAGGCCCAACGACTTCTGTAGAGATGTAAGTCGTTGAGCTGCGGGATGCGAACGGCGGAAGTAAGCACACAGCGACCGTGCCCTCTGCAGAAGGCCATCTAGTCCGGGATAGTGGGCTAAAAATTTATGGACAACCAGGTTCAACACGTGAGCCATACAAGGCACATGTGTAACATTGCCCCGGCGAAGGGCCGCACCCAGGTTTGCAGCATTGTCGCACACGGCCTTCCCTGGTTGCAGGTCCAGTGGAGACAACCATTCATGAAACTGGGTCTCCAGAGCTGACCACAAGTCCTCAGCTGTGTGACTCACATTTCCCAGACATTTCAAAGTAAACACTGATGCCGTTGAGCCCTGCTGCCAGCATAGTAAGGAGGTGCGCAGTTAGAAAGCAGGTGGCATTACCAGACAGGCTTTGGGTGCAGGTGGAGGACCGAGAGGAGGTTGAGGAGGCAGAAGCAGTGGAGGAACTTCTAGATAAAGAGGAGTGACGTACAACTCGCGGGGACGGCAAGACTTGGACAGCAGCCCCTTGTCCTGCTGTCACCATAGTTACCCAGTGCCCTGTCAGCGACATGTAACGCCCCTGTCCATGCCTACTCGTCCAAGTGTCTGTGGTGAAATGCACCCTGTCACACACAGAGTTTCTCAAAGAAGCGGTGATATTGTGTGCGACATGCTGGTGGAGCGCAGGCACACCTTTCTTTGAGAAGTAGTGCCGACTGGGCATCTGGTACTGGGGCACTGCGACGGACATAAGGTCTCAAAAATCCACTGTGTCCTCCAGGCGGAAAGGCAGCATTTCTGTAGCCAACAGCTTGCAGATGGTGAAATTCAACCTCTTAGCTTTCTCATGGCTAGGAGGAAATGGTCTTTCACTTGTCCACATCTGAGGGACCGAGGGCTGGCTGTTGTGCTTTGACGGGGTTGAGTAGGGTGTCCCTGGCAAACTGCCGGTCTGTGAGGAAGATGCAGGCGGACATGTTAGGTTGCCTTGATCCAAAGGTGGTGCTCTTGATGTCAGAGAGCTCTCAACACCAGCAGGTGTTTCCACTTCCCAATGAACTGACGACCTGCCAATCACACTGGCTGTTGCAGGTAAAGAGGTGGCAGGTCTGCGTCCAAAAACATGTGTGACTGCTGTCCCCCCAGTCACAGAGGATGAAGAGGCCGCGGATGCACAAGATGGGGCAGACGGTGGTTGGCCCAGCCTGCTAGGCCGCATTGTAGCACAGTGAGCTTCCCACTGCAACTTATGCTTCATATCCATGTGACGGTACATGCATGAAGTACTCAAACTATGGATTTTTTGGCCTCTACTTAGCTTTTGGTGACAAATATTACAGATAACACGAGTTGGGTCATCCTTATCGATCTGAATAAATGCCCAGGCTATGCAAGGCTTAGAGCCCATGCGACCTGAAGAGCCACTACGACTTGTGGTCAGAGGCGGAGTTGTGGTTGAGGATGCAGTTGTTGACGTGCTTCCAGTACTCCGTCTCTGTCCAGGAAGGCGCAACCTAACCTCGTCGTCAATAGCATCTGTGACGCCCCGCTGCGCTTGGTATCACAGATCCTAGAAGAGTGTATTGATGGAATCCTCCACAAGAGGCCCCCATAAACATTCACACATCTCCACCTTCCACCTCAGACCAGCAGAGGGAGCCCGTTAGGGATATAAATAGGGAAGGTGGAGCTAGGCAGTTCAGTTCCTCTGAAGAGTTCCTGCAGTAGAGAAGCCTAAGAGAGGTCAGTCTGCAGTGGAGCTCAGTCTAGTCTAGAGAACTCAGTTAATAGTTCAGCAGTGGAGCACGAGGCTCCTGCTAGCTAGATTCAGGGAGCCCAGATAGAGCTTAAGGTGTGCCGGCGTCATAAGATCGGTGAAGCGCGGCAAGCTGCCTTTAGTGTGTATAGCCTATTGAGGGCCTGAGTAGGCCGAAGGCGAGTGGCGAGTTAGTACATAAGGGGCAGAGGAGCTTAACCAGCTCACCCCGAAGCATTTACCGGACACCGGATCCGAGCTTACCGGGATCTCTATGACCCAGTAAGGCATAACCGGAATCCCTGGAGAACTACAAGTCCCAGGATCGCTAAGGTGCTGATACGTAACAGAGCCAGGAGACGCTTAGGCCCCGCATACTGGGAGCGTGAACTTCTAGAGAAGGCCCTACCACAAGGTCAGCCAGCGCAGGACAGAGACAAAGTTAGGCCTAGCTCCAGGCAGGTCAGAAACTTACTACCGCAGAGGCAAGAAACAGGAGGCCCTACACCCGCTCATTGGGGAGGATGCTGATATGCACCCTTCACCCTACAGTGCTCCAGGATGTGCCTGAATTTCCTCCAGTAAAAGGTACTGAAGTGACTACCGTGTCCGTTTCCGTTCTTGCTCTGACCCAGCTGGGTCTCGCCTGTCCTGCATTCCCCCTGCATACGCTGCCCTGAGACCTAGCTCCACCTGTGGGGAGCTATACCATCGAGCTGCCTTATCACGGGCCTCAGTGGACTGCTGCAGCGCTGGTGCTTCTCACCAGATACCACAGGTGGTGTCACAAACTCTTATAAAATTAACAATTATCCACCCTTTTAAAGAGTGACCCCAGGGTACGGGCCAGGGAGCCGACCACCGCGACATCCCAAAGGCCAGGCAAAGGCCCGGGTGACCTCATCGACTGGCTGACTGTGGGTTGACAGTAAGTGGGATCTCCAACCTTGTCATCATCACCCTGTGTGTTATCACACCCGTCGTCCTCAAAGCCAACCTCTTCCTGCCCTGACCGAAAAGTCAAGTTGTCGCTCCAATCAGGTATTTGAGTCTCATCATCGTCTTCATCATTGTCTCCACCAACAGGAGTTACAGTTTGGGAACGAGGGTCTACATTATGCTCAGAACCTTCTTCATCTGGTCCTGGATCCGACTTATAAAGATTCTGGGCATCAGTGCAGATCATTTCCTCATCTGGATTAACAGAAGCTCTGGAGCAGACCTCCGTTTCCCAGGCTATAGTATGAGTAAACAGCTGTGCAGACTCAACCATCTGTGTTACCCCATACTCAGACGGGCAGCTGGAGACTTGGGAGCTGTGAGGAAGCAAGTGCGATTGGGGTGACACCTCTGAGGACTGGAGTATTTGTGATGTTGAAGTTGAGGTGGAGGAGAGCCCACTTGAAGGAGCACTTGATATCCGCTCAAGCACCTGCTGTTTTTGTGCCTCATCTGGAATTTGTAGCGATGGGCGTGTCCGTAACAAAGGGATCGTATCACATTGTCCACGAAAAGAAGTCGATATGTTAGTTTGGCTGGAAGATGGTCTTTCTTCTGCAGATGTTACTCCCCCCCCACCGCGGGGCGCTCGACCCACCAGCGGACAGGCACCAGTATTAGGAGAGGGGGGCTGGCCGTCAGGGTCCACCGCGGCTCTGGCACAAACCCGGCGACACGGAGGTGGCACGGGCAGGAACGGACTGGCCGTGTCGGCTTCTCACTTTTTGGATTTTAGAAGGGCATGACATGCCTATATCTGTGTCTCCCCCTCCTTTTACTCCTCCACCTCTTTTATTTTCGCATGACTATATGTACTTGTCACTTTTCCATGTGTTAGTTATGTCTTCTGAGCAGTTTGTCAGCTTTTGGACACCTTTGAAGGTGTTTTCTATGTGTTTCTATGTGTTTTTGTTTGCCTGCCATTGGTTTTAACGGTGTTCGAAGGTGTTCGACGAACAGTTCGACGAACAGTTCGGCGAACACACGGGTGTTCGACGAACCGAACCGAACTCGAACACTACGGGGGTGGCTCAACACTAGATATAACACAGGCAAAAAGAGCCGTAAAAGTACACGAAATGGGGACTGGTTTTAGGAATAACAGAGGCCGGGGACGGAATGAAGGAGGAGGACAGAAACTGTGTTACGGATGTAGAAAGCCAGGACATTTTAGAAAGGACTGTAGGACCAACCCGTATCCAAATGCTCAGAGTACGGGTCCTCCAGCTGACCAAACAACGCCCCCATAGGATGAGGGTAGCTTGCACATGAACCCCCTCATCTCCTTACCCCCAACTCCCAGTTGTATAGTGCAGGTGTACCTACCAGGGGGACATGAAATCGATTTCCAAGTAGATACGGGGGCCGACAATTCAGTAATTACACAAGGTGATTGGCCATACACTGACACTGATTTTTCACATCAGGTCATTGCCACCCCCTTCAATTCCCCGTCTATCCTGCTCCCTGTCACTAAGAGAATTCCCCTGCAAATTCAAGGAGCTACTGTACATAGCCAGCTCATGGTATCGCCCCGAGGCCAATGTAATCTTTTGGGAAATGATGTGTTGTCCCAATTACAAGCACATATTGAATATCATCCCGATGGCACTGTCACCATGACCCCAGGTTTAAAACCAAGCACCCTTTGCAAAATTATGTCACTAGATATTGCCAGC
The DNA here is from genome assembly GCF_046119375.1 of Phyllobates terribilis. Classification (NCBI taxonomy): domain Eukaryota; kingdom Metazoa; phylum Chordata; class Amphibia; order Anura; family Dendrobatidae; genus Phyllobates; species Phyllobates terribilis. The sequence continues at coordinate 521,328,056 of NW_027362763.1, read as the reverse complement.
ATAGAAGAGAAAAATGATTTTCCCCTGATATTGGAGCATGCTGTGCCACATGACTTTTGGGCCTCAGACAAAACAGATGTTGGTAGGTTAAGAGTTCAACCAGTAATGGTGAAACTAAAACCAGGAGCAATCTTACCCCAACAGAGGCAGTATCCCCTTAGCTCGGCTCAGGAGAATGCCATAGCCCAGCAAGTCCAAAAATTACTACACAGGGGAGTCCTAGTCAAAACCCAGTCCCCTTGCCACACTCCCCTGTTCCCAGTAAAGAAAAAGAGCGTGCCAGGACAGCCAGCTGCATATAGAATGGTCCATGACCTCCGGTTGGTTAACACACACCCCGCACAAACATCGCACACACACCCCGCGCACACACCCCGCACAAACATCGCACACACACCCCGCGCACACACCCCGCACAAACATCGCACACACACCCCGCGCACACACCCCGCACACACATCGCACAGACACCCCGTACACATACCCCGTACACACACCCCGCACGCACACCCCGTACACATACCCCGCACACAAACATCGCACACACACCCCGCACACACACCCCGCACACACATCGCACAGACACCCCGTACACATACCCCGCACACACACCCCGCACACACACCCCGCACACACACCCCACACACACACCCCGCACACACACCCCGCACACACACCCCGCACACACACCCCGTACACACACCCCGTACACACACCCCGCACACACACTCCGCACACACACCCCGCACACACACCCGCACACACACCCGCACACACACTAATCATGACCGGTCTGATGGTCTGGGAGGTGAGGCTGACCTGTGCGGCCGTGGGAAAGTTCATGTGAGTTCATGCAGTGAAGCATGAACTCACATGAACCCTCAGAGGGCACCGCGGCGACTTCAAATGAACAGCTGATCGGCATCACCTGATACCTCAGCTGTTCATTTGAAATAACCGGCGGGAAAGCGCAGCACAGAACGGGAAAGCCGGCGGTGAAGTCTTTTCACTGCCGGCTTCCCCGCCCGGGTCCTTCGCTCCCCGCCCGGTCCTAACTTACGATCAGGATGGGGAGAGCGGAGGATCGGGGTGGGAGGCTGCGGGGAAGCAGTATGGGGCTGTGTGATTGTTTAAAAGCCGGCGGCTTTTTACCGCGCGCCGGCTTTTAAACAATCAGGAGAATTCTCTCACGCTGGGATGGCATTCTGATGACAGACTGGATCTCAGCTGAGTTCTGCCATCCAGCTTGTCATCCTTCACAGACACTGCAGAGCGCAGGCATTATGGGAACTTCCGATTCCGGTATTCGATATTGTAAAAGTATCGGAATTAAGTATCGGAATTCCGATACCGCGAATATCGGCCGATACCCGATATTACAGTATCGGAATGCTCAACACTAATCATCAGACAATCCATAAAAGGGTGGAAAAGGGGTCAGCCAAGTCAGGAGTGTAGACGTCCCGTCCCGTGTCACTAAAACTGATTTCTCATATCATATCCCTAACACCATTAACATGACACTCACAATTTGAAGCAACACTACTGTCTACTGCATTTGTGATCGCCTTCTTCGGGGCGCTATGCATAAGCGAATTAGTCCCTCAATCCAAAATTAGCACCAGTGGAGGCTTATTACACCAGGACGTAGTCATAGGCAATAATGCAATACGTCTACGCATACACAAATCGAAAATGGTTCCAGCGGGCAGGGGCACTTGGGTACTTCTACAACCCACAAACGGTACACTGAGTCGGGTAACAATAGTAAAACCATATCTAACCATCAGATCACAAAGTAATTTGTTCCTATCACACATTGATGGGACGCCATTATCAAGATACCAGTTCCAAGCTATATTTAATAAATGCATAACATCGGCAGGGAACCACCCCAAAGATTACGGGACACACTCAAGAGCAAGAGCAGGACTGTCAGAAACGGAAGTTCAGAGGATAGAGAGATGGTGATCCACGTGTTTGGCAAGATACATAAGACCGGACTTGTTATCCTAACGTGGTTTGTTTCTTTTACAGGTGACGCTAAGCCAACAGTGTGGGTGATAGGCCACTCGTATATATATTGGGCAGATTAAAGGGCGAAAGTCCGCCCAGGCGGGTGGAAATTAGAGTTTCATAACACATATTTCAACTGGAGAGGTATTAGAGGCCTGCTATGGCCACAGGTACTAATGGAGGTAATCAAGGTAGGGAGAGAGGCAAGATGTCTGGTCATCTTAGTTATACAGGCCGGGGGAAACAACCTAGGTCATCACAAGAGCGCATAACTAATGGCAATAATGAAACTAGACACTGAGCGCTTCAGAGAATTTTTCACAAAACTAGCTATAGTATGGTCAGAGATTGTGCCGATAGCGGTATGGCAAGGTGCGCGAGACATCACGGCCATCGAACGGACAAGGCGGGTAATAAATATTCGGATGGCAAAATTTAGAAGAGACAGAGGCGGTGTAGTGGTACGACACCGACAACTGGAAGGAGATAAAGCAGGCCTCATACGGCCCGACGGTGTTCACTTAATGGATATTGGACTGGACATATTCCTGTCAGGACTCCAGGACGGAGTGGAACAAGCGTTAAGAGTGATGGGTGGGGGTCAGAGTCATGCATACGAGTATGCAGGATCCTCCGTGGCCTGGAAATAGAAAGGACATGTTGGAGAGTTACACTTGTTGGCCAAGTTGCCGGAGTGGAGACCCAGGGCATGCTGCAACAAGCTGAATTATTTTAGAAATAAAATGTCTTTCTAATGGAATGAGTATAAAGAGTTAATAAAGCTGTGACCGATCCTCACCCATCCAGTTGTAAGAGTTACATTATTGTATTGTCAAGGAAAGGGGGGCGGTAGGGGGGCTGAGCGTCTGGGTTTGGTTGGGGGTCCCCACAGTCTGCCTAGGCTAGATGCATTTAAAAATTTTTATTAGATACACAGGCGGTGCAGCTTGCTTCGCAGCTGGGCTACTACGCCCAAAGTATTGCCTAGGCTAGATGCAGTTAAAAATTCTACGCTGACTAGCAGACACTGAAGATTTGGAGCAGACCTCTGAGTAAACAGCTCTTCAGACTCAATCATCTGTGTTACCCCAAGCCATAATGTATGTAGTTTCTTACAGTTAAAAAGGGGGGGGGAGCGACCCAACCCACCTGGAATTGACGATGCCAACGTCACGTAAGACACAGCAAGGGGACTCCAAAAAGAGTTTCCATTTTTTCCCAAAATTGTGGCACAGACACCACTTAACCCTAGAACGCATACCTGGGGCCTCGCAGTCCCGCCCTGTTAATTGTTTTCTATTTTCTGCAAGATTACTTTAGTTAGAATTTTGAAACTCTAGGTATTCTTCATGTATATAGTTGTTTGTCATTTGAGTTTGAGTTATTCAATGTTATTTGCACACGGGCCTAAAAGGCCCCAGGTATATGAAAGTGTAGATTTTTATGGTCATGCGTTCTAGGGTTAAGTGGCATCAATTGCCCCACAGTTGCTTAAAACAGTTGGTGAGGTGATATTACCAAATCCTCAAGCTTTTAGCCTCCCAAGGATAACACAGGATTAGAAAAGTCCTTGCGAATCCATGATTTGTTCATCTTTATGAACGTGAGTCTGTCTACATTCTCAGTGGACAGCCGCGTGCGCTTATCTGTCAGCACACCATCAGCAGCGCTGAACACACGTTCAGAGAGAACACTGGCTGCAGGGCATGACAAGATCTCCAAGGCGTGAGTGGCGAGCTCCGGCCATTTTTCCAGATTGGAATACCAAAATGAGCAAGGGTCCAGTGACACAGTCATGGCTTCGATGTTCACTTGGAGATACTCCTGCACCATCCTCTCTAGGCATTGACTATGTGTCAGACTTCTTGTCTCCTGTGGCCTTGCAAAGGATGGTCTAAAAAAGTGGTGAAACGATTTCACAAAATTGCTGTTACCAGCAGATACTGTGTTACTGTTACGGTTTGAGTGATGAAGACTCGACAGTCCCGCAGTTGGCAAGTTAGAACTGTGAGATTCACTTCGTGCACCACTGGTGTTTTGTGGAAAAGCACATGTAAGATTCTGCAACAGCGTCTGCAGATACTCCTGCATGCGTCAATCCCTTTTTATGGCAGGAATTATTTTGGCAAATTTACTTTTGTACCGGGGATCTAAGAGTGTGGCAACCCAGTAGTCGAGATTATTTCGAATTCTGCAATCTGAGGGTCATGTTGCAGGTAGTGCAGCAAGAAGGCACTCATGTGTCTTGCGCATCCAGGAGGACCAAGTCCTTGTTGTGTTGGTAGCGAGGTAAGAATCATGCTTCTTTCCTCTGCCCTCTCCCTCCAACCTCGCACAACAGAAATGTGATCAAGGTCTCCCTCATCTGATGAGTCTTCCATGCCCATCGCCAGTTCATCCTCCACTTCTTCCTCGGCTCCTGCACCTTCCTCAACAGTTTGGCTGCTACCATGCGCCCTGTTTAATCCCTCTCCCCCACCCTCCCATGCCTGCCTCCTTGGTGCTGCCAACCGTCTGGACCTTGGAGATGTTATCCCTTCCGCATACGACTCCTCCTCTACTTCCTCCACCTCCTCTTGTCCGACCACCTGACTCTGAATTCTGTTTAATGTGTGCTCCAGCATGTAAATCACCGGAATAGTTATGCTGATAATGGCATCGTCGTCAGCACTAAACATCTTTGTCGCCATTTCAAAACTGTGCAGAAAGGTGTGTGGCGCCCCTGAGGGTGCAGTCACCACAGAGTTACTGCATCTCACCCAGAGGTGTGGTATCTCACCCTCAGGTAAGGAAGGCGTATGGCTCGGGACCCTAACACCTGCATCCAACACATACCCGCAGTGGGGTTAGGGCGAGATTGCTCCTAAGGGAGAGCACAGTCCCAGGTCCCTAGCTGGTGGGAGGATCCTATGTAGTGGGTGCTTAGGGGAGCAGCTTAGGGGAGCACATGACAGGGAGAGTATAAATAGGAAGCCATCTTAGAAAGAGCAAGCCAGTCAGAGGAGGAAAAGTGACAGGAGCAGAGGCTCGGCATGAGCTCTGCTCCGGAGGCGGGCCTAGCCTGGGAGGCCCAGGACTGAAGGAGAGAAGAGAGGAGTGGGAGCAGGAAGGCTCCAGGAACCGAAGGGACCCTAGGGCTACGGGCCGTGCAGAAGGCCACCTGTACTCCCGCTGCTACCAGGAGGTAGAGGGGTCAGGCCAGATAAGGGGAACCGGTCCCTCAACTAGAGGAGAAACAGCAAGGCTCAACTAGAAACCGGAGGCTGCAGCATTTCATGTACTGCAGGCAAAAGTCCAGTCTCACTAAGAAGGTAGCCACATAGGACCCAGGGGACGGAACACAAGTCGCCCGCCAAGGCCCGAGGATACCGGATAGAAGTGTCACTGGGTGTGAGGTGCAGGGAGAAGGCCAGAGAAAGGACACACAGAAGGGGGTCCTGCTAAGTACTCCGGAGCTATCTGGGGGTGGACTGAGCCCCTCACTGAGTACGCACAGCACGACGGGTGAGATAGCTCTGGTACCTGTAATCTGGACTGCAACAACTGTGAGTAAAGATCTTGGGACTGCATCACACGGACTCTGTGTTCATTACTGACTCCCTGCACTACAACCACCATCATCCACCCACACTGCCCTGAAGCTACACTCTTCCTGTGGTGAGTAATAATACCATTGCAGCAAAACCACCAGCTTCAGAGGACTGTTCCGCAGCGGCGGCCCCTTTGGCCGCACTCCACAGGTGGCGTAGTCGGACATTATAAAATCCATATATACAAATTACCGTTGGATTGACCGCCCTGGGTCACGGACCGGGTCACCGCCACAGTGACTACAACCCCCAGCGTCTACCGGCCCGGGTCCGGGTACCCCACGGCCCAGGGGGCGCGTCAACTTCATAGGTCCCTGATCTGAGACCACTCCTGCTGTGTGATTTGCCCCACCTCTGGATCTCGTTGGCCCAGGCTATACGTCAGAAACTATTGCACCAGGGCTTGTCGGTGCTGCCACAGTCGCTGCAACATGTGCAGAGTTGAATTCCACCGTGTCGGCACATCGCATTTCAGCCGGTGAACTGGCAGGCCCAACGACTTCTGTAGAGATGTAAGTCGTTGAGCTGCGGGATGCGAACGGCGGAAGTGAGCACACAGCGACCGTGCCCTCTGCAGAAGGCCATCTAGTCCGGGATAGTGGGCTAAAAATTTATGGACAACCAGGTTCAACACGTGAGCCATACAAGGCACATGTGTAACATTGCCCCGGCGAAGGGCCGCACCCAGGTTTGCAGCATTGTCGCACACGGCCTTCCCTGGTTGCAGGTCCAGTGGAGACAACCATTCATGAAACTGGGTCTCCAGAGCTGACCACAAGTCCTCAGCTGTGTGACTCACATTTCCCAGACATTTCAAAGTAAACACTGATGCCGTTGAGCCCTGCTGCCAGCATAGTAAGGAGGTGCGCAGTTAGAAAGCAGGTGGCATTACCAGACAGGCTTTGGGTGCAGGTGGAGGACCGAGAGGAGGTTGAGGAGGCAGAAGCAGTGGAGGAACTTCTAGATAAAGAGGAGTGACGTACAACTCGCGGGGACGGCAAGACTTGGACAGCAGCCCCTTGTCCTGCTGTCACCATAGTTACCCAGTGCCCTGTCAGCGACATGTAACGCCCCTGTCCATGCCTACTCGTCCAAGTGTCTGTGGTGAAATGCACCCTGTCACACACAGAGTTTCTCAAAGAAGCGGTGATATTGTGTGCGACATGCTGGTGGAGCGCAGGCACACCTTTCTTTGAGAAGTAGTGCCGACTGGGCATCTGGTACTGGGGCACTGCGACGGACATAAGGTCTCAAAAATCCACTGTGTCCTCCAGGCGGAAAGGCAGCATTTCTGTAGCCAACAGCTTGCAGATGGTGAAATTCAACCTCTTAGCTTTCTCATGGCTAGGAGGAAATGGTCTTTCACTTGTCCACATCTGAGGGACCGAGGGCTGGCTGTTGTGCTTTGACGGGGTTGAGTAGGGTGTCCCTGGCAAACTGCCGGTCTGTGAGGAAGATGCAGGCGGACATGTTAGGTTGCCTTGATCCAAAGGTGGTGCTCTCGATGTCAGAGAGCTCTCAACACCAGCAGGTGTTTCCACTTCCCAATGAACTGACGACCTGCCAATCACACTGGCTGTTGCAGGTAAAGAGGTGGCAGGTCTGCGTCCAAAAACATGTGTGACTGCTGTCCCCCCAGTCACAGAGGATGAAGAGGCCGCGGATGCACAAGATGGGGCAGACGGTGGTTGGCCCAGCCTGCTAGGCCGCATTGTAGCACAGTGAGCTTCCCACTGCAACTTATGCTTCATATCCATGTGACGGTACATGCATGAAGTACTCAAACTATGGATTTTTTGGCCTCTACTTAGCTTTTGGTGACAAATATTACAGATAACACGAGTTGGGTCATCCTTATCGATCTGAATAAATGCCCAGGCTATGCAAGGCTTAGAGCCCATGCGACCTGAAGAGCCACTACGACTTGTGGTCAGAGGCGGAGTTGTGGTTGAGGATGCAGTTGTTGACGTGCTTCCAGTACTCCGTCTCTGTCCAGGAAGGCGCAACCTAACCTCGTCGTCAATAGCATCTGTGACGCCCCGCTGCGCTTGGTATCACAGATCCTAGAAGAGTGTATTGATGGAATCCTCCACAAGAGGCCCCCATAAACATTCACACATCTCCACCTTCCACCTCAGACCAGCAGAGGGAGCCCGTTAGGGATATAAATAGGGAAGGTGGAGCTAGGCAGTTCAGTTCCTCTGAAGAGTTCCTGCAGTAGAGAAGCCTAAGAGAGGTCAGTCTGCAGTGGAGCTCAGTCTAGTCTAGAGAACTCAGTTAATAGTTCAGCAGTGGAGTACGAGGCTCCTGCTAGCTAGATTCAGGGAGCCCAGATAGAGCTTAAGGTGTGCCGGCGTCATAAGATCGGTGAAGCGCGGCAAGCTGCCGTTAGTGTGTATAGCCTATTGAGGGCCCGAGTAGGCCGAAGGCGAGTGGCGAGTTAGTACTTAAGGGGCAGAGGAGCTTAACCAGCTCACCCCGAAGCATTTACCGGACACCGGATCCGAGCTTACCGGGATCTCTATGACCCAGTAAGGCATAACCGGAATCCCTGGAGAACTACAAGTCCCAGGATCGCTAAGGTGCTGATACGTAACAGAGCCAGGAGACGCTTAGGCCCCGCATACTGGGAGCGTGAACTTCTAGAGAAGGCCCTACCACAAGGTCAGCCAGCGCAGGACAGAGACAAAGTTAGGCCTAGCTCCAGGCAGGTCAGAAACTTACTACCGCAGAGGCAAGAAACAGGAGGCCCTACACCCGCTCATTGGGGAGGATGCTGATATGCACCCTTCACCCTACAGTGCTCCAGGATGTGCCTGAATTTCCTCCAGTAAAAGGTACTGAAGTGACTACCGTGTCCGTTTCCGTTCTTGCTCTGACCCAGCTGGGTCTCGCCTGTCCTGCATTCCCCCTGCATACGCTGCCCTGAGACCTAGCTCCACCTGTGGGGAGCTATACCATCGAGCTGCCTTATCACGGGCCTCAGTGGACTGCTGCAGCGCTGGTGCTTCTCACCAGATACCACAGGTGGTGTCACAAACTCTTATAAAATTAACAATTATCCACCCTTTTAAAGAGTGACCCCAGGGTACGGGCCATGGAGCCGACCACCGCGACATCCCAAAGGCCAGGCAAAGGCCCGGGTGACCTCATCGACTGGCTGACTGTGGGTTGACAGTAAGTGGGATCTCCAACCTTGTCATCATCACCCTGTGTGTTATCACACCCGTCGTCCTCAAAGCCAACCTCTTCCTGCCCTGACCGAAAAGTCAAGTTGTCGCTCCAATCAGGTATTTGAGTCTCATCATCGTCTTCATCATTGTCTCCACCAACAGAAGTTACAGTTTGGGAACGAGGGTCTACATTATGCTCAGAACCTTCTTCATCTGGTCCTGGATCCGACTTATAAAGATTCTGGGCATCAGTGCAGATCATTTCCTCGTCTGGATTAACAGAAGCTCTGGAGCAGACCTCCGTTTCCCAGGCTATAGTATGAGTAAACAGCTGTGCATACTCAACCATCTGTGTTACCCCATACTCAGACGGGCAGCTGGAGACTTGGGAGCTGTGAGGAAGCAAGTGCGATTGGGGTGACACCTCTGAGGACTGGAGTATTTGTGATGTTGAAGTTGAGGTGGAGGAGAGCCCACTTGAAGGAGCACTTGATATCCGCTCAAGCACCTGCTGTTTTTGTGCCTCATCTGGAATTTGTAGCGATGGGCGTGTCCGTAACAAAGGGATCGTATCACATTGTCCACGAAAAGAAGTCGATATGTTAGTTTGGCTGGAAGATGGTCTTTCTTCTGCAGATGTTACTCCCCCCCCACCGCGGGGCGCTCGACCCACCAGCGGACAGGCACCAGTATTAGGAGAGGGGGGCTGGCCGTCAGGGTCCACCGCGGCTCTGGCACAAACCCGGCGACACGGAGGTGGCACGGGCAGGAACGGACTGGCCGTGTCGGCTTCTCACTTTTTGGATTTTAGAAGGGCATGACATGCCTATATCTGTGTCTCCCCCTCCTTTTACTCCTCCACCTCTTTTATTTTCGCATGACTATATGTACTTGTCACTTTTCCATGTGTTAGTTATGTCTTCTGAGCGGTTTGTCAGCTTTTGGACACCTTTGAAGGTGTTTTCTATGTGTTTCTATGTGTTTTTGTTTGCCTGCCATTGGTTTTAACGGTGTTCGAAGGTGTTCGACGAACAGTTCGGCGAACACACGGGTGTTCGACGAACCGAACCGAACTCGAACACTACGGGGGTGGCTCAACACTAGATATAACACAGGCAAAAAGAGCCGTAAAAGTACACGAAATGGGGACTGGTTTTAGGAATAACAGAGGCCGGGGACGGAATGAAGGAGGAGGACAGAAACTGTGTTACGGATGTAGAAAGCCAGGACATTTTAGAAAGGACTGTAGGACCAACCCGTATCCAAATGCTCAGAGTACGGGTCCTCCAGCTGACCAAACAACGCCCCCATAGGATGAGGGTAGCTTGCACATGAACCCCCTCATCTCCTTACCCCCAACTCCCAGTTGTATAGTGCAGGTGTACCTACCAGGGGGACATGAAATAGATTTCCAAGTAGATACGGGGGCCGACAATTCAGTAATTACACAAGGTGATTGGCCATACACTGACACTGATTTTTCACATCAGGTCATTGCCACCCCCTTCAATTCCCCGTCTATCCTGCTCCCTGTCACTAAGAGAATTCCCCTTCAAATTCAAGGAGCTACTGTACATAGCCAGCTCATGGTATCGCCCCGAGGCCAATGTAATCTTTTGGGAAATGATGTGTTGTCCCAATTACAAGCACATATTGAATATCATCCCGATGGCACTGTCACCATGACCCCAGGTTTAAAACCAAGCACCCTTTGCAAAATTATGTCACTAGATATTGCCAGCATAGAAGAGAAAAATGATTTTCCCCTGATATTGGAGCATGCTGTGCCACATGACTTTTGGGCCTCAGACAAAACAGATGTTGGTAGGTTAAGAGTTCAACCAGTAATGGTGAAACTAAAACCAGGAGCAATCTTACCCCAACAGAGGCAGTATCCCCTTAGCTCGGCTCAGGAGAATGCCATAGCCCAGCAAGTCCAAAAATTACTACACAGGGGAGTCCTAGTCAAAACCCAGTCCCCTTGCCACACTCCCCTGTTCCCAGTAAAGAAAAAGAGCGTGCCAGGACAGCCAGCTGCATATAGAATGGTTCATGACCTCCGGTTGGTTAACAAAGCCACAGAACTTCTAACACCAGTTGTGCCCAACCCGCATACTCTTCTGTCACAGATACCTTCTAACTCTCTTTGTTTTTCAGTGGTCGATTTGGCAAATGCATTTTTCCGTGTACCATTACATCCTGACTGCCAGTACTTGTTTGCTTTCACATTCCAGGGTAGTCAATATACATGGACAGTGTTGCCACAGGGTGCCCAGAATTCACCCACAATGTACACTGCAAGTCTGCAGGAAATACTGGAGGGATGGTCTGAACCACATATCGTTGTTTTGCAGTATGTCGATGACCTGCTCATTTGTGCCCCCTCCAGGAAACAATGTCATAGTGCAACTATATCACTTATGTTGTTTCTCTATCACGCTGGCTGCAAGGCATCGAAAGATAAGCTTCAGTTTTGTAAATCTTCAGTCACCTTTTTGGGACATTGCATTACACCAGGAGCTCGTCATTTAACAAATGCACGCAAACAATCAGTACAGGCATTCACCGTCCCCATTAATGTTTCAGCCCTCAGAACTTTTCTTGGACTGGTCTCCTATTGCAGACAGTGGATTCATGCAGTCTCTATTTTGATGCAGCCCCTCTATGACTGTCTTACCCCAACACCTTTTGTACTAACACCAGAGGCTATAGACTGTTTTTATTCACTCAAAAAACGTATTTTGGCCGCTCCAGCTTTGGGTACCCCTAACTATGAGCTCCCATTTACTCTGTACCTTCATGAACAAGCTGGACATGCAGCAGGAGTTTTAACTCAAACACACGGTGATAATCAGAGACCTGTTGGCTATTTTAGTGGCAGATTAGATGCGGTAGCCAGAGGTGCACCATCCTGTGTACGTGCTCTGCATGCTGTTGGACTATTACTCCATAAATCCGCAGACATTGTTCTTGACCACCCGCTCACCGTTCTAACACCTCATGATGTCTACACTATATTGAATCAAGTGCAACCCGCTCAACTCTCAGCAGCACGTCATCTTAGGTTACAATGTGCACTGTTAATGCCTCCCAATGTTTCTTTACAGAGGTGTACTACCCTGAATCCAGCAACTTTGTTACCTCTCTCGGATCTAAAGGAGGGGTCAGGTACTGTGCTTTTTAAGGAAGATCCAAGCGAGGAAGTTCCTCATGACTGTGTACAAATGATGGCACAAGAAACGGCAGGTTTACCTACTGTATTTGAACATGAATTAGAAAATGCAGATTTTGAATTTTTTGTAGATGGATCCCGTCATCAGGACGATTCAGGTACTTTCCATACTGGATATGCAGTTGTCTCCCTCAATGCAGTAATCAAGGCAGAACCAATGCTCCCACACCAATCGGCTCAAGAGGCTGAACTTAGGGCCCTAACCGAGGCCTGTAAACTAGCAGAAGGTAGTATTGTTAACATTTACACAGATTCTAGGTACGCATTCGGTATATCGCATGATTTTGGTCCCATATGGAAGTCAAGAGGTTTCCTGATGGCAGCAGGACACCCCATTAAGAATGCTGATGAGGTCCAGCAGTTAATTGATGCACTACAATTACCCAAAAAAGTAGCAGTCATAAAGGTAAGAGCACATACCAGACGCACCGACCAGGTGAGTAGAGGAAACGCGATGGCAGATGCAGCGGCAAAAACAGCAGCCTGTAAGCCGCAAAAAGGGCCAACAGTACGTCAGTTAAGTGCCCCTAAAAACCCCTTTGTGTCGGAGGACATCTTATCCCAAATGCAGGCTCAGGCTCAAAAGGAGGAGGTTGATAAGTGGTTAAAGGAAGGTGCATGCCTGAATGAAGAAAATGGGGTATGGGGGAAAGGGACACGACGATGCCTTCCAAGGGCACTTTACCCAGCAGCTGCCCAGATACTACATGGGCCGACACACCAATCTAAAACGGCTGTGATGAGTGTGATGCAGAAACATTGGGTGGCACCAGGATTCTCCACCTGTATAGAAAGCCTGATACAAGGGTGCATGATATGTGCTACACATAATCAGGGTAGAGTAGTTAAAACACCACCCAAACACACCCCCAGCCCCTCTATCCATTCCAGAGACTGCAAATTGATTATATTCAGCTGCCAAAGTCAGGATCATGGGAATATGTGTTGGTCTGTATTGATTTGTTCTCAGGATGGCCAGAGGCTTTCCCGATTACCAAAGCCACGGCTGCGGCAACCACAAAGGAACTGCTTGCGGAGGTGGTCTGCAGGTATGGGGTACCAGAGGTAATTGAGAGTGACAGAGGTACACACTTCACAGGTGAAATAATGAATGAAGTCATGTCAGCTCTAGGAATTCAACAAGCATTCCACACCCCATATCACCCGCAAAGTAGTGGTAAAGTGGAAAGACTGAATGGGACATTGAAATTAAAAATTCAGAAAGCCATGGCTGAGACAGGAAAACCATGGCCGGACTGTTTACCGCTTGCTCTGTTTTCAGTAAGATACACGCCTAATAAAAAGACTGGACTCTCTCCATATGAGATATTGTTTGGCAACGTACCCAGCCTAGGGTGTTTCTATCCGCAAGCATTAGAAATGAACAACCATGTGCTAAGTTCCTACGTGAGGGCTTTACACAAAAAGATTAAGCAAGTACATGATAATGTCTTCAGTTCTCTTCCAGATCCAGATCAAGACTCTAGCAGCCATACGCTGCAACCTGGAGACTGGGTGGTTATAAAAAGACACGTGAGGAAAAGCGTAGATCCACGGTTTGACGGACCCTTTCAAGTTCTGCAGACAACAAGTACAGCCGTTAAGCTAGAGGGAAAAGAGACCTGGATCCATGCGTCCCATTGCAAAAAGATACTAGGAGAACCAGCGGACAAAGAATGATGACATTGTTTATACTTACCTGCATACTTACAACCACAGGTGCATGGACTAGGTTGAGCACCACAGATGGAGACGACAATAGATTCATTAAACACCATCTTGCTTCAATTGATGGACTAAAGGAGCAAAACCAGACCATTGCTAATTGTTGGATATGTACACATGCCCCTGTGATATCCACTAGCATACCCTTTCTCAATGTTCCAGTCTCATGGGAAGAGAAACTTTTGGGTGAACTGTTCAGATAATAGGGCCCGCATGTTGCCATTATATAGACAATTCTAGTGTATTGACGCTGAAACATAAGTTAGAAGACGTTGTAAAATTAAGGAAGCTTTATGATGAGGCCAACCTCAAGAATCAGGATTCCTGGTGGGCAAATACCTTTTCCTTTCTAAATCCCGCAAATTGGTTTAAAGGTATCGGTGGGTGGTTGGCTGGCTGGTATAGTGCAAGCTATTTTTCAGGTTTTGCTAATGTGCCTTGCGGTTTATTTGGTTTTTAAGCTTTTTCTAATGTGTATTCAGCGTTGTACTAAAAGAAAATATAGAGAATCATATTGATAAATGAAGGAACAAAAGGATGGAATGTTATAGCAGAAGATGAGGCCCCTCAAGTTCAAAGACCCCATCTATGCTATATAAGCCTGACAGTTACTTTAGGTCAAAATAACAGCAGCTGTATGTTCCTTCCTTGTATCAATAATGTGTCCTTGCTAGAAGATAATGTGGCCTTGCTAGCCAGATATGTCTAATTAAATGTTTCAAAGCATACAGAAACTAGTTTTTTGCTTGCGCAGCTAAATTGTATAATCGAACCATATATGGTAAATCCGTTTCCTGCCTTCAGGGTTTATATTAACCCTGTGTTTGTAATAAAGTTTAGAGCTTGTTGACACATACATCCTGTCCTGTGTCTCATTCTCTCCGATATCGTAATCCAAGGATAGAAGACCCAGAATACAGTGACGACAGTAGCATAAGCTCAGAAGTAGGACAAAGCTACTGAACCAGAACTGTCACTCAAGGTGGTATGCCTGCACCCCAGGGCCAGCTCCAGGTTTTTGTGGGCCCTGAGCGAAAGAGTCTCAGTGGGCCCCTTTAACACATACCATGATTCATGATGCACAGACACCGCAGAGAAATTATATATATATATATACAGTACAGACCAAAAGTTTGGACACACCTTCTCACTTAAAGATTTTTCTGTATTTTCATGACTATGAAAATTGTACATTCACACTAAAGGCATCAAAACTATGAATTAACACAGGTGGAATTATATACTTAACAAAAAAGTGTGAAACAACTGAAAATATGTCTTATATTCTAGGTTCTTCAAAGTAGCCACCTTTTGCTTTGATGACTGCTTTGCACACTCTTGGCATTCTCTTGATGAGCTTCAAGAGGTAGTCACTGGAAATGGTCTTCCAACAATCTTGAAGGAGTTCCCAGAGATGCTTAGCACTTGTTGGCCCTTTTGCCTTCACTCTGTGGTCCAGCTCACCCCAAACCATTTCGATTGGGTTCAGGTCTGGTGACTGTGGAGGCCAGGTCATCTGGCGTAGCACCCCATCACTCTCGTTCTTGGTCAAATAGCCCTTACACAGCCTGGAGGTGTGTTTGGGGTCATTGTCCTGTTGAAAAATAAATGATGGTCCAACTAAACGCAAACCGGATGGAATAGCATGCCACTGCAAGATGCTGTGGTAGCCATGTTGGTTCAGTATGCCTTCAATTTTGAATAAATCCCCAACAGTGTCACCAGCAAAGCACCCCCACATCATCACACCTCCTCCTCCATGCTTCACGGTGGGAACCAGGCATGTAGAGTCCATCCGTTCACCTTTTCTGCGTCGCACAAAGACACGGTGGTTGGAACCAAAGATCTCAAATTTGGACTCATCAGACCAAAGCACAGATTTCCACTGGTCTAATGTCCATTCCTTGTGTTCTTTAGTCCAAACAAGTCTCTTCTGCTTGTTGCCTGTCCTTAGTAGTGGTTTCCCAGCAGCTATTTTACCATGATGGCCTGCTGCACAAAGTCTCCTCTTAACAGTTGTTGCAGAGATGTGTCTGCTGCTAGAACTCTGTGTGGCATTGACCTGGTCTCTAATCTGTGCTGCTGTTAACCTGCGATTTCTGAGGCTGGTGACTCAGATAAACTTATCCTCAGAAGCAGAGATGACTATTGGTCTTCCTTTCCTGGGGCGGTCCTCATGTGAGCCAGTTGCCTTGTAGCGCTTGATGGGTTTTTGCAACTGCACTTGGGGACACTTTCAAAGTTTTCCCAATTTTTCACACTGACTGACCTTCATTTCTTAAAGTAATGATGGCCACTCGTTTTTCTTTACTTAGAATTTGTATTATGGCAAGAAAAAGCAGCTAACAGTCTATTCAGTAGAACTACCAGCTGTGTATCCACCAGACTTCTGCACAACACAACTGATGGTCCTAGCCCCATTTATAAGGCAAGAAATCCCACCTATTAAACCTGACAGGGCACACCTGTGAAGTGGAAACCATTTCCGGTGACTACCTCTTGAAGCTCATCAAGAGAATGCCAAGAGTATGCAAAGCAGTCATCAAAGCAAAAGGTGGCTACTTTGAAGAGCCTAGAATATAAGACATATTTTCAGTTGTTTCACACTTTTTTGTTAAGTATATAATTCCACATGTGTTAATTCATAGTTTTGATGCCTTCAGTGTGAATGTACAATTTTCATATTCAAGAAAATACAGAAAAATCTTTAAATGAGAAGCTGTGTCCAAACTTTTGGTCTGTATTGTGTATATATATATATATATATATATATATATATAGTACAATGCCGATGATTTCACTTCTTACATTACATGAGTGATATCTATTGTAAATTCTACAATAGCTCAGAAACCGGCGAATCCTCACAGCACACAGTGCAGACCGGACAGTATAGTCCTCCATACAGTATTATGGGCACCACATAGTCCTCTATACAGTATTTTGGGCCTCATATAATGATCCATACAGAATAATGGACCCCATATATTGCTCCATACAGAATATTGGCCCCCATAAAATGCGCCATACAGGATACTGGCCCCCATGTAACACTCCGTATGGGATACTGGCCCCCATATAATGCTCCATACAGAATACTGCCCCCATATAACGCTCCACTCAGGCTATGCCTCCACATAATGCTCCATGCAGGCTGTTCCCTCCACATAATGCTCCATGCAGGATGTCACCCCCCCCTTATAATGCCCCATGCAGGATGTCACCCCCCCTCCCTTATAATGCCCCATGCCGGATGTCACCCCCCCTTATAATGCCCCATGCAGGATGTCACCCCCCTTATAATGCCCCATGCAGGATGTCACCCCACCCCCCTTATAATGCCCCATGCAGGATGTCACCCCCCACCTCCCTCATCTCACTTCTCATCTGATTCTGCTGCTCCGGACTCCTCAGCGTCGCCGTCTTCCCACTCTGCGCTGTGACGGCTAAGAAGAGGGCGCGGTGGAAAGACGTCACTGCGCCCTCTGACCTGAGACGTCACAGTGAGAGGACACGGAAGAGACCGGTGCTGCTGCGGAGGCACGGGGAGGGGTAAATATTGTGCCGGCTGCCAGGGCCCTGAGCAAGCGGGGGGGGGGAGCGGGCGCTGACACCGCTCTCCTCCGCTCATGGGTCCCATAGCTCAGGGCCCCGGCACTTGCCCTAGTTTGCTGGGTAATGGCGCCGGGCCTGCTGCACCCCATACCTCCAGCAAGAAGGAAATGAGCAGTACAGAGTTCTCCAGTCTCCTTTAGATACAACTTAAGAATAAACCATTAAGAGAGAAGGTTTTATTTCACCCTTTGCAAATAAAATTAATTACAACCCAGACAAACAAAATGACAATATACCCAAATATATTAATAGAGTATAGAGCCTATAATTAAATTTTGCACGTCATTCTAAAGATTTTAATGAAGTCAGAATAAAAAAAAACACATTTGATACAGAAAATATACCAAAACAGCAACAAAAGTTACATTTATCACATAATTACAAAGGACACAATATAAGACATACATACATAAACATATTCGCAAATAAGATGGCAACATAAAAGTCTATTTGTTTTTAAATTGTATTAAAAAGTCCAAAATAAATATCAAATTGTGAAAGTGACCACAAAAACAGATACATAAAATATATTAGGGTATATTCACATGAGGCATCTTTCTCAGTTTTTTGTCACTGTAGTAGTAAATTAAAGCAGTTGTGAGCATAGGTTTTATTTTCAGGGGAAGCTACAGTTTTTCCTTCACAAATCAGCTCCAGAGAGTCCGATCATAGTGTCCCTGTAGGGGAATTATATTCTTACATTTTAATGGTCCAAAACTTAATATTTCCAAAAAATATTCACTACTTACCCTGTGCTACTACAGCTCTAACTCTGTTGGTTCTCACTGGTCTTTGTTGATATGCCTGCGTTGGTGACTTTACGACTACAGTAATTGACCGCTGCAGCTAATCACTGGGCACAATGGTCATGTCTAGGCAGACTGTTCAAGGTTTGTAATGCTCCTGAACAGTGCAATAGTCAAAACTAGGGCTTCCCAAAATTCAACACGCTGGCATCTAGAGAGGATATATTTACCCCGAAATGGCTGTTCAAACTAGGCACGTACAAACCCGGGAAACAATTTATCAAGATCAGCGTTGTTCACACCAGTCTTTATGAGAAGGTGTGCCGGAGTCAGACACTCCTCATTCATTAAGAGGCACTCACCTCTTAATGGATCAGGTACATATGAAAAACGCGCCACACCACAAATCTTACTCCAGTCCTTGAAGATTTGTGACATAAGTAACACCACAGTTAATCATGAATTAGACGAGCCGTGGTGTCCCAACTCTGCCCATTTTTTTGCACAAATGTTTAGATGTTCTTCTTTTGAGCTATAGCCAATATGCACTGTAAACTCAATTCTAGGGTATGGGTGCATTTGGCTCACAGAAGATATATTACTAGATATAATTGCAGAAAATTCATGCGTTACTAAACCTTGATACTAATTTTTTATATTTTTTGTCCTCTTAAGTGAAAGTAAATCAGTGATTGTTCTGGTTCTGAAACTCCCACCTATTGCTAAAAAAAAAAAACAGGTGATGTGTGCAGCTCAGGAGACAGGTGCACAGTGCTTGTGTGAGCATAGATCAGAGTACGGAAAGGATAGACTTTCTATTGAATCCAGACTCTGATCTCTGTGCCCGCTCAGGCAGCAGTTGTGTGCTCCTGTCTTCTGAGCGGTGCACTTTAAGTTTTTTTTAAAGAAATCGGTAGGGGTTCGGGTGTGGAGTTAAAAGGATAAAAAAAATAGTAGAAATATTTTGTTGAAAGTTTAGTTATTCTTTAAATTAATTCAAGATAAACACAACGTTGACAAGGGCTTGTCTAAAACTAAAAACCTGCCATGCTGACGTACTGTCACCCCCATGTAACCAGTGCCGGCATCTCAGTGCCTGCATCATCACTGGAAGTGTTCTCGTATCATGAGATTGTGTAAAGAAATGTTCTTTAAAGGGGTATTCCCATCTCCAAGATCCTATTCAAAAGTGTAGTAGGTGTAATAATAATAATATTAGCAAATACCTTCAATTAGAATTGTACTATAGTTTTTCTGATTTGCTATGTCTCTTTCCTCGTGTGCAGGCATTGCAGGACCTTA
The DNA here is from genome assembly GCF_046119375.1 of Phyllobates terribilis. NCBI lineage: Eukaryota > Metazoa > Chordata > Amphibia > Anura > Dendrobatidae > Phyllobates > Phyllobates terribilis. The sequence continues at coordinate 521,308,657 of NW_027362763.1, read as the reverse complement.
GGTATCTATGGTTACAACCACTGATATAGCGACAGTTAGCTAGTTGCTAGTGGTCATAACCATGCGTACCTAAGGTCCTGCAATGCCTACACATGAGGAAAGAGACATAGCTAATCAGAATAAATATACTACATTTCTAATTGGAGGTATTTGCTAATATTATTATTACTACACCTACTACATATCGGGATAGGAACTTGGAGATGGAAATAGCCCTTTCACATGTGCAGAAGTCCAGTAACAGGGGTCATACCAAAGTCATGCCAACAAAGTCCAGGCTAATTAATACATTTTGAGCAGGCCTTTGGACCATCCAAATGCTAAAACTGAGCACCTGTTTGATGTAGCACAGGTAATAAGCATTATAGGTTGATGCTTTATCAGAAGAAGTAACCCAATGCCTTCTGTAGTAAGCAGAATGAAAAGTTCTTTGGGGTATGGGTTGAAGTTTGCTACACAAAACACACTAATTGGGCTTACAACTCTCATAAATAACTAGAGAGAAATGTTTTGAGCTGTAAAATTTCAGAAACTGAGAAATTTGTGTTATGGAAGAAACTAAGAGCAGTAAGAAGTTCAATGTCCTTCACACGGGCTACATGCAGCTGATAAAGTTCTTCAATCCATTTTATATCTTTATGCTCCTGTAAAGAAATAGAGAAACCCAATAAGCACATAATATCCCAAGAAATTCTATCATTTTAAGAATGTAAGAAAAAAATATGCATTTTAGATATTTTATATTAAAGTAAAAGAACAAATGATCCCTGTATAAATAGTTAAAGAAGCCCTTGCTTGAACTTTTTTTTCTAAATCTATGTATATGTGTATGTAGTGTGTGTTAATATACTCACTGTGCTCTGGTATCCAGCACCATTCTGACTTCCGGCTCTTCAGATTCTCAGAGTCTATGGATGACCCACAAATGCTTTTACAATGTAAGTCTATGGAGTGTCAGAATGAGGCTCCATAGACTTATATTGTAAGGGCACATTCACACTATCAGTATGTGGTCAGTATTTTAACATCAGTATTTGTAAGCCAAAAAAAGGAATGGATTAAAAATACAGAAGTGGTGACGTGTTTCTAGTATACTTTTCCTCTGCTTGTTCCACTCCAGCTTTTGGCTTAATAATACGGACGTAACATACTGACCAGATACTTTATGTGTGAACGTGGCCTAAGAGAGAATTCCGGCTCACACATAGACCAGAGTGTGATCCAGATAGTCTGAAGAGCGGCGCGACACTGGATACTGGAGAAGACAACATGAAGGCTACGTTCATACAATGAGCTATTGTTGAGTTTTTGATGTAGCAGAATTTTTGTACCATTTCTGCACCTATTATTCAAATTAGGTTACTTGCATTTTTTCATGCACTACACTATAAATCTCATCCACTTTGTTGGAACTATAAGATGTTGCATTTTTGACGCAGCTAAAACATACAGCATCAAAAACTCACCAAAAGCTCATTGTGGGCACACAGCCTAAGTGAATATATTAACGCATATTACACTATATACATGGACTTGTTAATGGTTTCACACAAGAATGACTCTGATGCAATGATTATAGATCCCCGTGAAGCCATTTAGTTCAGGTCATTAGATCCATGGACTGACTGGAATTTGAGCCCATAATACAGCAATACAGGTGTGAAATTGAAAAAATGGCCTCATGGTCAAATATAGTCAACAATTAATTGGCTCGCTTTACAGACCTACCCAATTCTCTCCCTCAGCAGAATTAGGAGGGACATCATTGTGGGAGGTCACCCAGACCAGTACCAATTAAAGAGAATCTGTCAGCAGGATTTCACACCCCAAACTATTTATAGGTCCATATAGATCTTTCAAAGTCCAGCAATACCATTTCTGAGAAATCAGGGTTTGAATGGATATGAAAATGAGGCTTAAAAGCAACTGTAGATCTCCGACACTCCAGCTCTATCCCTCGCCCAGCGCCGCCGCCTCCTGCTTGACTGACAGCCTCTATGCTGTGTGACTTCAGGAAAAATAGCTATCAGTCAAGTAGAAAGCGGCGCTGGGTGGGGAATAGAGCTGGAGTGACCGAGGCTTCAGCATATTAGGTCAAACATTGATTTCTCAGTTATTATACTCAGAGTTATCTATGGTGTTACATAGGACTGCAGGTAACATCTACTACATTATCTATACTCAGTTATCACGGTGTTGTGTTATTTTACATGGGATTGCAGGCAACCTCTACTAGATTATTTGTACTTGAAGAGTTATCACTGTTATATGTGGGGTTACATAGGACTGCAAGTAATATCTACTATATTATCTGTACTAAGAGTTCTCACTGTGTTGTCTGTGGTATTACTTAGTACAGCATGTAACACCTATTACATTATCTGTACTCAGAGAGAGCCATCTCTGTGTTATATGTTGTGTTACATCGGACTGCAGGTGTCATCTACCACGTCTGTATGCAAAGGGTTGTCATTGTTATCTATGCTTTTACATAGGTCTGCAGGTAACATCCACTATATTATCTGTAGTCAGAGTTATTCCTGTTATTTGTAGTGTTACATAGGACTGCGGGTAATGTCTACAACAGTGTTATCACTGATATCTGTGGTGTTATTTAGGACTGGAGATGACAAGATAATGTGCATTTATTTTAGTTACTGTTTTATCTTATAGTGAGAAAGGGGCAGGTAAATGGGCGTGGACCATAGGCGGATTATAATGAGGGCAATCCGGGCGACTGCCTGGGGCCCCGAGCCTCCAGAGGGCCCGCGGCTCTGGGCGGGGTGTCTAATGCCGGATTGCCCTCATTATATGTGCGGGCCGCCGCGGCACATACCGGTAGCAGTGGCGGGAGGGGGGGCCCCGTACCGCTCCCCCAGCAGCGGCCGCCACTACTTCTTCATCGGCCGGGCCAGCACTGCAGCAGTTAACTTCCCTGTGCTGGCCCGGCCGCGTCACTGCTAGGAGACACGGCCCTGTGCGTCATGCAGTGTGCGCCCGGCCTGCAGTGCTGCACCGAAGAGCCTGAGGACTGGAGCCGAGCCGGGGGATGGTGTGTGTATATGTGTATGTGTGTGTGTGTGTGTATGTGTATGTGTATGTATGTGTATTTGTATGTGTTTGTGTGTGGGCAGATGTCATTGTGTGATGTCTGTTTGTGTGTGTGTGTGGGGGGGCAGATGTCATTGTGTGATGTCTGTTTGTATGTGTGTGTGGGGGGGCAGATGTCATTGTGTGATGTCTGTTTGTATGTGTGTGTGGGGGGCAGATGTCATTGTGTGATGTCTGTTTGTGTGTGTGTGTGGGCAGATGTCATTGTGTGATGTCTGTTTGTGTGTGTGTATGTCTGTGTGTGTGTGTGGGCAGATGTCATTGTGTGATGTCTGTTTGTATGTGTGTGTGTGGGCAGATGTCATTGTGTGATGTCTGTGTGTGTGTGTGGGCAGATGTCATTGTGTGATGTCTGTTTGTGTGTGTGTGGGGGGGCAGAAGTCATTGTGTGATGTCTGTGTGTGGGCAGATGTAATTGTGTGATGTCTGTTTGTATGTGTGTGTGTGTGTAGGCAGATGTCATTGTGTGATGTCTGTTTGTGTGTGTGTGGGGGCAGATGTCATTGTGTGATGTCTGTGTGTGTGTGTGTGTGGGCAGATGTCACTGTGTGATGTCTGTGTGTGTGTGTGGGCTGATGTCATTGTGTGATGTCTGTGTGTGTGTGTGTGTGTGGGCAGATGTCACTGTGTGATGTCTGTGTGTGTGTGTGTGTGTGGGCTGATGTCATTGTGTGATGTGTGTGTGTGTGTGGGCAGATGTCATTGTGTGATGTCTGTTTGTATGTGTGTGTGTGTGTGTGTGGGCAGATGTCATTGTGTGATGTCTGTGTGTGTGTGGGCAGATTTCCCAGACATTTCAAAGTAAACACTGATGCCGTTGAGCCCTGCTGCCAGCATAGTAAGGAGGTGCGCAGTTAGAAAACAGGTGGCATTACCAGACAGGCTTTGGGTGCAGGTGGAGGACCGAGAGGAGGTTGAGGAGGCAGAAGCAGTGGAGGAACTTCTAGATAAAGAGGATTGACGTACAACTCGCGGGGACGGCAAGACTTGGACAGCAGCCCCTTGTCCTGCTGTCACCATAGTTACCCAGTGCCCTGTCAGCGACATGTAACGCCCCTGTCCATGCCTACTCGTCCAAGTGTCTGTGGTGAAATGCACCCTGTCACACACAGAGTTTCTCAAAGAAGCGGTGATGTTGTGTGCGACATGCTGGTGGAGCTCAGGCACACCTTTCTTTGAGAAGTAGTGCCGACTGGGCATCTGGTACTGGGGCACTGCAACGGACATAAGGTCTCAAAAATCCACTGTGTCCTCCAGGCGGAAAGGCAGCATTTCTGTAGCCAACAGCTTGCAGATGGTGAAATTCAACCTCTTAGCTTTCTCATGGCTAGGAGGAAATGGTCTTTTACTTGTCCACATCTGAGGGACCGAGGGCTGACTGTTGTGCTTTGACAGGGTTGAGTAGGGTGTCCCTGGCAAACTGCCGGTCTGTGAGGAAAATGAAGGCGGACATGTTAGGTTGCCTTGATCCAAAGGTGGTGCTCTCGATGTCAGAGAGCTCTCAACACCAGCAGGTGTTTCCACTTCCCAATGAACTGACGACCTGCCAATCACACTGGCTGTTGCAGGTAAAGAGGTGGCAGGTCTGCGTCCAAAAACATGTGTGACTGCTGTCCACCCAGTCACAGAGGATGAAGAGGCTGCGGATGCACAAGATGGGGCAGACGGTGGTTGGCCCAGCCTGCTAGGCCGCATTGTAGCACAGTGAGCTTCCCACTGCAACTTATGCTTCATATCCATGTGACGGTACATGCATGAAGTACTCAAACTATGGATTTTTTGGCCTCTACTTAGCTTTTGGTGACAAATATTACAGATAACACGAGTTGGGTCATCCTTATCGATCTGAATAAATGCCCAGGCTATGCAAGGCTTAGAGCCCATGCGACCTGAAGAGCCACTACGACTTGTGGTCAGAGGCGGAGTTGTGGTTGAGGATGCAGTTGTTGACGTGCTTCCAGTACTCCGTCTCTGTCCAGGAAGGCGCAACCTAACCTCGTCGTCAATAGCATCTGTGACGCCCCGCTGCGCTTGGTATCACAGATCCTAGAAGAGTGTATTGATGGGATCCTCCACAAGAGTCCCCCATAAACATTCACACATCTCCACCTTCCACCTCAGACCAGCAGAGGGAGCCCGTTTGGGATATAAATAGGGAAGGTGGAGCTAGGCAGTTCAGTTCCTCTGAAGAGTTCCTGCAGTAGAGAAGCCTAAGAGAGGTCAGTCTGCAGTGGAGCTCAGTCTAGTCTAGAGAACTCAGTTAATAGTTCAGCAGTGGAGCACGAGGCTCCTGCTAGCTAGATTCAGGGAGCCCAGATAGAGCTTAAGGTGTGCCGGCGTCATAAGATCGGTGAAGCGCGGCAAGCTGCCGTTAGTGTGTATAGCCTATTGAGGGCCCGAGTAGGCCGAAGGCGAGTGGCGAGTTAGTACATAAGGGGCAGAGGAGCTTAACCAGCTCACCCCGAAGCATTTACCGGACACCGGATGCGAGCTTACCGGGATCTCTATGACCCAGTAAGGCATAACCTGAATCCCTGGAGAACTACAAGTCCCAGGATCGCTAAGGTGCTGATACGTAACAGAGCCAGGAGATGCTTAGGCCCCGCATACTGGGAGCGTGAACTTCAAGAGAAGGCCCTACCACAAGGTCAGCCAGCGCAGGACAGAGACAAAGTTAGGCCTAGCTCCAGGCAGGTCAGAAACTTACTGCGCAGAGGCAAGAAACAGGAGGCCCTACACCCGCTCATTGGGGAGGATCCTGATATGCACCCTTCACCCTACAGTGCTCCAGGATGTGCCTGAATTTCCTCCAGTAAAAGGTACTGAAGTGACTACCGTGTCCGTTTCCGTTCTTGCTCTGACCCAACTGGGTCTCGCCTGTCCTGCATTCCCCCTGCATACGCTGCCCTGAGACCTAGCTCCACCTGTGGGGAGCTATACCATCGAGCTGCCTTATCACGGGCCTCAGTGGACTGCTGCAGCGCTGGTGCTTCTCACCAGATACCACAGGTGGTGTCAGAAACTCTTATAAAATTAACAATTATCCACCCTTTTAAAGAGTGACCCCAGGGTACGGGCCAGGGAGCCGACCACCGCGACATCCCAAAGGCCAGGCAAAGGCCCGGGTGACCTCATCGACTGGCTGACTGTGGGTTGACAGTAAGTGGGATCTCCAACCTTGTCATCATCACCCTGTGTGTTATCACACCCGTCGTCCTCAAAGCCAACCTCTTCCTGCCCTGACCGAAAAGTCAGTTGTCGCTCCAATCAGGTATTTGAGTCTCATCATCGTCTTCATCATTGTCTCCACCAACAGGAGTTACAGTTTGGGAACGAGGGTCTACATTATGCTCAGAACCTTCTTCATCTGGTCCTGGATCCGACTTATAAAGATTCTGGGCATCAGTGCAGATCATTTCCTCGTCTGGATTAACAGAAGCTCTGGAGCAGACCTCCGTTTCCCAGGCTATAGTATGAGTAAACAGCTGTGCAGACTCAACCATCTGTGTTACCCCATACTCAGACGGGCAGCTGGAGACTTGGGAGCTGTGAGGAAGCAAGTGCGATTGGGGTGACACCTCTGAGGACTGGAGTATTTGTGATGTTGAAGTTGAGGTGGAGGAGAGCCCACTTGAAGGAGCACTTGATATCCGCTGAAGCACCTGCTGTTTTTGTGCCTCATCTGGAATTTGTAGCGATGGGCGTGTCCGTAACAAAGGGATCGTATCACATTGTCCACGAAAAGAAGTCGACATGTTAGTTTGGCTGGAAGATGGTCTTTCTTCTGCAGATGTTACTCCCCCCCACCGCGGGGGGCTCGACCCACCAGCGGACAGGCACCAGTATTAGGAGAGGGGGGCTGGCCGTCAGGGTCCACCGCGGCTCTGGCACAAACCCGGCGACACGGAGGTGGCACGGGCAGGAACGGACTGGCCGTGTCGGCTTCTCACTTTTTGGATTTTAGAAGGGCATGACATGCCTATATCTGTGTCTCCCCTTCCTTTTACTCCTCCACCTCTTTTAATTTCGCATGACTATATGTACTTGTCACTTTTCCATGTGTTAGTTATGTCTTCTGAGCAGTTTGTCAGCTTTTGGACACCTTTGAAGGTGTTTTCTATGTGTTTCTATGTGTTTTTGTTTGCCTGCCATTGGTTTTAACGGTGTTCGAAGGTGTTCGACGAACAGTTCGGCGAACACACGGGTGTTCGACGAACCGAACCGAACTCGAACACTACGGGGGTGGCTCAACACTAGATATAACACAGGCAAAAAGAGCCGTAAAAGTACACGAAATGGGGACTGGTTTTAGGAATAACAGAGGCTGGGGACGGAATGAAGGAGGAGGACAGAAACTGTGTTACGGATGTAGAAAGCCAGGACATTTTAGAAAGGACTGTAGGACCAACCCGTATCCAAATGCTCAGAGTACGGGTCCTCCAGCTGACCAAACAACGCCCCCATAGGATGAGGGTAGCTTGCACATGAACCCCCTCATCTCCTTACCCCCAACTCCCAGTTGTATAGTGCAGGTGTACCTACCAGGGGGACATGAAATCGATTTCCAAGTAGATACGGGGGCCGACAATTCAGTAATTACACAAGGTGATTGGCCATACACTGACACTGATTTTTCACATCAGGTCATTGCCACCCCCTTCAATTCCCCATCTATCCTGCTCCCTGTCACTAAGAGAATTCCCCTGCAAATTCAAGGAGCTACTGTACATAGCCAGCTCATGGTATCGCCCCGAGGCCAATGTAATCTTTTGGGAAATGATGTGTTGTCCCAATTACAAGCACATATTGAATATCATCCCGATGGCACTGTCACCATGACCCCAGGTTTAAAACCAGGTACCCTTTGCAAAATTATGTCACTAGATATTGCCAGCATAGAAGAGAAAAATGATTTTCCCCTGATATTGGAGCATGCTGTGCCACATGACTTTTGGGCCTCAGACAAAACAGATGTTGGTAGGTTAAGAGTTCAACCAGTAATGGTGAAACTAAAACCAGGAGCAATCTTACCCCAACAGAGGCAGTATCCCCCTAGCTCGGCTCAGGAGAATGCCATAGCCCAGCAAGTCCAAAAATTACTACACAGGGGAGTCCTAGTCAAAACCCAGTCCCCTTGCCACACTCCCCTGTTCCCAGTAAAGAAAAAGAGCGTGCCAGGACCACCAGCTGCATATAGAATGGTCCATGACCTCCGGTTGGTTAACAAAGCCACAGAACTTCTAACACCAGTTGTGCCCAACCCGCATACTCTTCTGTCACAGATACCTTCTAACTCTCTTTGTTTTTCAGTGGTCGATTTGGCAAATGCATTTTTCCGTGTACCATTACATCCTGACTGCCAGTACTTGTTTGCTTTCACATTCCAGGGTAGTCAATATACATGGACAGTGTTGCCACAGGGTGCCCAGAATTCACCCACAATGTACACTGCAAGTCTGCAGGAAATACTGGAGGGATGGTCTGAACCACATATCGTTGTTTTGCAGTATGTCGATGACCTGCTCATTTGTGCCCCCTCCAGGAAACAATGTCATAGTGCAACTATATCACTTATGTTGTTTCTCTATTACGCTGGCTGCAAGGCATCGAAAGATAAGCTTCAGTTTTGTAAATCTTCAGTCACCTTTTTGGGACATTGCATTACACCAGGAGCTCGTCATTTAACAAATGCACGCAAACAATCAGTACAGGCATTCACCGTCCCCATTAATGTTTCAGCCCTCAGAACTTTTCTTGGACTGGTCTCCTATTGCAGACAGTGGATTCATGCAGTCTCTATTTTGATGCAGCCCCTCTATGACTGTCTTACCCCAACACCTTTTGTACTAACACCAGAGGCAATAGACTGTTTTTATTCACTCAAAAACCGTATTTTGGCCGCTCCAGCTTTGGGTACCCCTAACTATGAGCTCCCATTTACTCTGTACCTTCATGAACAAGCTGGACATGCAGCAGGAGTTTTAACTCAAACACACGGTGATAATCAGAGACCTGTTGGCTATTTTAGTGGCAGATTAGATGCGGTAGCCAGAGGTGCACCATCCTGTGTACGTGCTCTGCATGCTGTTGGACTATTACTCCATAAATCCGCAGACATTGTTCTTGACCACCCGCTCACCGTTCTAACACCTCATGATGTCTACACTATATTGAATCAAGTGCAACCCGCTCAACTCTCAGCAGCACGTCATCTTAGGTTACAATGTGCACTGTTAATGCCTCCCAATGTTTCTTTACAGAGGTGTACTACCCTGAATCCAGCAACTTTGTTACCTCTCTCGGATCTAAAGGAGGGGTCAGGTACTGTGCTTTTTAAGGAAGATCCAAGCGAGGAAGTTCCTCATGACTGTGTACAAATGATGGCACAAGAAACGGCAGGTTTACCTACTGTATTTGAACATGAATTAGAAAATGCAGATTTTGAATTTTTTGTAGATGGATCCCGTCATCAGGACGATTCAGGTACTTTCCATACTGGATATGCAGTTGTCTCCCTCAATGCAGTAATCAAGGCAGAACCAATGCTCCCACACCAATCGGCTCAAGAGGCTGAACTTAGGGCCCTAACCGAGGCCTGTAAACTAGCAGAAGGTAGTATTGTTAACATTTACACAGATTCTAGGTACGCATTCGGTATATTGCATGATTTTGGTCCCATATGGAAGTCAAGAGATTTCCTGATGGCAGCAGGACACCCCATTAAGAATGCTGATGAGGTCCAGCAGTTAATTGATGCACTACAATTACCCAAAAAAGTAGCAGTCATAAAGATAAGAGCACATACCAGACGCACCGACCAGGTGAGTAGAGGAAACGCGATGGCAGATGCAGCGGCAAAAACAGCAGCCTGTAAGCCGCAAAAAGGGCCAACAGTACGTCAGTTAAGTGCCCCTAAAAACCCCTTTGTGTCGGAGGACATCTTATCCCAAATGCAGGCTCAGGCTCAAAAGGAGGAGGTTGATAAGTGGTTAAAGGAAGGTGCATGCCTGAATGAAGCAAATGGGGTATGGGGGAAAGGGACACGACGATGCCTTCCAAGGGCACTTTACCCAGCAGCTGCCCAGATACTACATGGGCCGACACACCAATCTAAAACGGCTGTGATGAGTGTGATGCAGAAACATTGGGTGGCACCAGGATTCTCCACCTGTATAGAAAGCCTGATACAAGGGTGCATGATATGTGCTACACATAATCAGGGTAGAGTAGTTAAAACACCACCCAAACACACCCCAGCCCCTCTATCCATTCCAGAGACTGCAAATTGATTATATTCAGCTGCCAAAGTCAGGATCATGGGAATATGTGTTGGTCTGTATTGATTTGTTCTCAGGATGGCCAGAGGCTTTCCCGATTGCCAAAGCCACGGCTGCGGCAACCGCAAAGGAACTGCTTGCGGAGGTGGTCTGCAGGTATGGGGTACCAGAGGTAATTGAGAGTGACAGAGGTACACACTTCACAGGTGAAATAATGAATGAAGTCATGTCAGCTCTAGGAATTCAACAAGCATTCCACACCCCATATCACCCGCAAAGTAGTGGTAAAGTGGAAAGACTGAATGGGACATTGAAATTAAAAATTCAGAAAGCCATGGCTGAGACAGGAAAACCATGGCTGGACTGTTTACTGCTTGCTCTGTTTTCAGTAAGATACACGCCTAATAAAAAGACTGGACTCTCTCCATATGAGATATTGTTTGGCAACGTACCCAGCCTAGGGTGTTTCTATCCGCAAGCATTAGAAATGAACAACCATGTGCTAAGTTCCTACGTGAGGGCTTTACACAAAAAGATAAAGCAAGTACATGATAATGTCTTCAGTTCTCTTCCAGATCCAGATCAAGACTCTAGCAGCCATACGCTGCAACCTGGAGACTGGGTGGTTATAAAAAGACACGTGAGGAAAAGCGTAGATCCACGGTTTGACGGACCCTTTCAAGTTCTGCAGACAACAAGTACAGCCGTTAAGCTAGAGGGAAAAGAGACCTGGATCCATGCGTCCCATTGCAAAAAGATACTAGGAGAACCAGCGGACAAAGAATGATGACATTGTTTATACTTACCTGCATACTTACAACCACAGGTGCATGGACTAGGTTGAGCACCACAGATGGAGACGACAATAGATTCATTAAACACCATCTTGCTTCAATTGATGGACTAAAGGAGCAAAACCAGACCATTGCTAATTGTTGGATATGTACACATGCCCCTGTGACATCCACTAGCATACCCTTTCTCAATGTTCCAGTCTCATGGGAAGAGATAAACTTTTGGGTGAACTGTTCAGATAATAGGGCCCGCATGTTGCCATTATATAGACAATTCTAGTGTATTGACGCTGAAACATAAGTTAGAAGACGTTGTAAAATTAAGGAAGCTTTATGATGAGGCCAACCTCAAGAATCAGGATTCCTGGTGGGCAAATACCTTTTCCTTTCTAAATCCCGCAAATTGGTTTAAAGGTATCGGTGGGTGGTTGGCTGGCTGGTATAGTGCAAGCTATTTTTCAGGTTTTGCTAATGTGCCTTGCGGTTTATTTGGTTTTTAAGCTTTTTCTAATGTGTATTCAGCGTTGTACTAAAAGAAAATATAGAGAATCATATTGATAAATGAAGGAACAAAAGGATGGAATGTTATAGCAGAAGATGAGGCCCCTCAAGTTCAAAGACCCCATCTATGCTATATAAGCCTGACAGTTACTTTAGGTCAAAATAACAGCAGCTGTATGTTCCTTCCTTGTATCAATAATGTGTCCTTGCTAGAAGATAATGTGGCCTTGCTAGCCAGATATGTCTAATTAAATGTTTCAAAGCATACAGAAATTAGTTTTTTGCTTGCGCAGCTAAATTGTATAATTGAACCATATATGGTAAATCCGTTTCCTGCCTTCAGGGTTTATATTAACCCTGTGTTTGTAATAAAGTTTAGAGCTTGTTGACACATACATCCTGTCCTGTGTCTCATTCTCTCCGATATCGTAATCCAAGGATAGAAGACCCAGAATGCAGTGACGACAGTAGCATAAGCTCAGAAGTAGGACAAAGCTACTGAACCAGAACTGTCACTCAAGGTGGTATGCCTGCACCACAGGGCCAGCTCCAGGTTTTTGTGGGCCCTGAGCGAAAGAGTCTCAGTGGGCCCCTTTAACACATACCATGATTCATGATGCACAGACACTGCAGAGAAATTATATATATATATACAGTACAGACCAAAAGTTTGGACACACCTTCTCACTTAAAGATTTTTCTGTATTTTCATGACTATGAAAATTGTACATTCACACTAAAGGCATCAAAACTATGAATTAACACAGGTGGAATTATATACTTAACAAAAAAGTGTGAAACAACTGAAAATATGTCTTATATTCTAGGTTCTTCAAAGTAGCCACCTTTTGCTTTGATGACTGCTTTGCACACTCTTGGCATTCTCTTGATGAGCTTCAAGAGGTAGTCACTGGAAATGGTCTTCCAACAATCTTGAAGGAGTTCCCAGAGATGCTTAGCACTTGTTGGCCCTTTTGCCTTCACTCTGTGGTCCAGCTCACCCCAAACCATTTCGATTGGGTTCAGGTCTGGTGACTGTGGAGGCCAGGTCATCTGGCGTAGCACCCCATCACTCTCGTTCTTGGTCAAATAGCCCTTACACAGCCTGGAGGTGTGTTTGGGGTCATTGTCCTGTTGAAAAATAAATGATGGTCCAACTAAACGCAAACCGGATGGAATAGCATGCCACTGCAAGATGCTGTGGTAGCCATGTTGGTTCAGTATGCCTTCAATTTTGAATAAATCCCCAACAGTGTCACCAGCAAAGCACCCCCACATCATCACACCTCCTCCTCCATGCTTCACGGTGGGAACCAGGCATGTAGAGTCCATCCGTTCACCTTTTCTGCGTCGCACAAAGACACGGTGGTTGGAACCAAAGATCTCAAATTTGGACTCCTCAGACCAAAGCACAGATTTCCACTGGTCTAATGTCCATTCCTTGTGTTCTTTAGTCCAAACAAGTCTCTTCTGCTTGTTGCCTGTCCTTAGTAGTGGTTTCCCAGCAGCTATTTTACCATGATGGCCTGCTGCACAAAGTCTCCTCTTAACAGTTGTTGCAGAGATGTGTCTGCTGCTAGAACTCTGTGTGGCATTGACCTGGTCTCTAATCTGTGCTGCTGTTAACCTGCGATTTCTGAGGCTGGTGACTCAGATAAACTTATCCTCAGAAGCAGAGATGACTATTGGTCTTCCTTTCCTGGGGCGGTCCTCATGTGAGCCAGTTGCTTTGTAGCGCTTGATGGTTTTTGCAACTGCACTTGGGGACACTTTCAAAGTTTTCCCAATTTTTCACACTGACTGACCTTCATTTCTTAAAGTAATGATGGCCACTCGTTTTTCTTTACTTAGAATTTGTATTATGGCAAGAAAAAGCAGCTAACAGTCTATTCAGTAGAACTACCAGCTGTGTATCCACCAGACTTCTGCACAACACAACTGATGGTCCTAGCCCCATTTATAAGGCAAGAAATCCCACCTATTAAACCTGACAGGGCACACCTGTGAAGTGGAAACCATTTCCGGTGACTACCTCTTGAAGCTCATCAAGAGAATGCCAAGAGTATGCAAAGCAGTCATCAAAGCAAAAGGTGGCTACTTTGAAGAGCCTAGAATATAAGACATATTTTCAGTTGTTTCACACTTTTTTGTTAAGTATATAATTCCACATGTGTTAATTCATAGTTTTGATGCCTTCAGTGTGAATGTACAATTTTCATATTCAAGAAAATACAGAAAAATCTTTAAATGAGAAGCTGTGTCCAAACTTTTGGTCTGTATTGTGTATATATATATATATATATATATATATATATATATATATATATATATATATATATATATATATATATAGTACAATGCCGATGATTTCACTTCTTACATTACATGAGTGATATCTATTGTAAATTCTACAATAGCTCAGAAACCGGCGAATCCTCACAGCACACAGTGCAGACCGGACAGTATAGTCCTCCATACAGTATTTTGGGCCTCATATAATGATCCATACAGAATAATGGACCCCATATATTGCTCCATACAGAATATTGGCCCCCATAAAATGCGCCATACAGGATACTGGCCCCCATGTAACACTCCGTACAGGATACTGGCCCCCTTAAACTACTCCATACAGGATACCGGCCCCCATATAACGCTCCATACAGAATACTGCCCCCATATAACGCTCCACTCAGGCTATGCCTCCACATAATGCTCCATGCAGGCTGTTCCCTCCACATAATGCTCCATGCAGGATGTCACCCCCCCCTTATAATGCCCCATGCAGGATGTCACCCCCCCCTTATAATGCCCCATGCAGGATGTCACCCCCCCTCCCTTATAATGCCCCATGCCGGATGTCACCCCCCCTTATAATGCCCCATGCAGGATGTCACCCCCCCTTATAATGCCCCATGCAGGATGTCACCCCCCCCCTTATAATGCCCCATGCAGGATGTCACCCCCCACCTCCCTCATCTCACTTCTCATCTGATTCCGCTGCTCCGGACTCCTCAGCGTCGCCGTCTTCCCGCTCTGCGCTGTGACGGCTAAGAAGAGGGCGCGGTGGAAAGAAGTCACTGCGCCCTCTGACCTGAGACGTCACAGTGAGAGGACACGGAAGAGACCGGTGCTGCTGCGGAGGCACGGGGAGGGGTAAATATTGTGCCGGCTGCCAGGGCCCTGAGCAAGCGGGGGGGGGGGAGCGGGCGCTGACACCGCTCTCCTCCGCTCATGGGTCCCATAGCTCAGGGCCCCGGCACTTGCCCTAGTTTGCTGGGTAATGGCGCCGGGCCTGCTGCACCCCATACCTCCAGCAAGAAGGAAATGAGCAGTACAGAGTTCTCCAGTCTCCTTTAGATACAACTTAAGAATAAACCATTAAGAGAGAAGGTTTTATTTCACCCTTTGCAAATAAAATTAATTACAACCCAGACAAACAAAATGACAATATACCCAAATATATTAATAGAGTATAGAGCCTATAATTAAATTTTACACGTCATTCTAAAGATTTTAATGAAGTCAGAATAAAAAAAAACACATTTGATACAGAAAATATACCAAAACAGCAACAAAAGTTACATTTATCACATAATTACAAAGGACACAATATAAGACATACATACATAAACATATTCGCAAATAAGATGGCAACATAAAAGTCTATTTGTTTTTAAATTGTATTAAAAAGTCCAAAATAAATATCAAATTGTGAAAGTGACCACAAAAACAGATACATAAAATATATTCGGGTATATTCACATGAGGCATCTTTCTCAGTTTTTTGTCACTGTAGTAGTAAATTAAAGCAGTTGTGAGCATAGGTTTTATTTTCAGGGGAAGCTACAGTTTTTCCTTCACAAATCAGCTCCAGAGAGTCCGATCATAGTGTCCCTGTATTTTTGCATGTGAAACAGCTGCTTCTGATAAGATTCTATATAGACGGGATGAGATGGAGGAAGAGCTGTCTCTAGCTCCTCCCACATCCTCCTGTCTCCATAGAATCTTATCGGCACCAACTGTCATCTCTTATCTCAGTAACGTAAAAATTTGTGTTCATGGAATGCAGATTTTATTCCAGAATTGAGAATTTTGAAAAAGAATCAGTCCTGGAGGAGAAAGAAGTAGATTTCTCTGATAACATACTGTATATTGCAAAATTACTTATTTTGATGCATATTAATTAAAAAACTAAAAATGAAAACGATGGTTACTCTTTAACTCTGAAATGTTGCGGCATTTCAGAAAAAAACAAACAGTTTGATAACTGCCCAGGGATCAAAGAGCACAGGAAATTAGTCAGACCGGAGGGTCCCCAGCAGCTTCTCCCCAAATGCTGCCCTCGAGTGATAGGTCTCTCCTTATACACAGCTGTATCTTCCCCGGTTTGTTCCTCTTCTGGGTAATGTGACAACTATTCTGGCTAGTCAGCCCTCACTAGAGTTTATGTGTGAGCCAGTAGTCGCTATTACAGTATAAACCTATGGACTGTATGTGTGAGCCAGAAGTAGCTTTTAGGCCACGGCCCCACTATCAGTATTTTGTCAGTATTCGGTCAGTATTTTTTCTCAGGAGTTGGAGCCAAAACCAGGAGTGGGTGATAAATGCAGAATTGGTGACTTGTTTCTATTATACCTTTTCTCTGATTGTTCCTCACCTGGTTTTAGCTCCCACTCCTGAGAAAAAATACTGACCGAATACTGACCAGATACTGATAGTGGGGCCGTGGCCTAAAAGCTACTTCTGGCTCACACATACAGCCTTGTGTGATCTGTAGAGTCAGAACTTCAGCCACGTGACACAGATGCAATGCTGGATACTGGAGAAAACTGCGATAAGTGAGTGCATTAAAACATCTACACTACATATACATTCACACAAGTTTAGGATTTATGGCACACCCTATAGATATGTTAAAAATGCTTAAAATGTGGCTTTACAGATTTTATGGATGTTATTTATAAGCAATTATACCCGATTGCAGCATTTCTGAATAAAACATTCATGGCTGCAGTAAAAGAGCTGCTCTCTGATTCACGCAGCTTGATCCACTTTATCTGCACTGTAGACACATTGGTGCCAATTCTTCAATGCAATTTCACCAAAATTCAGGCATAAATTGCTTAGAAAAGTTGCAAAATTCTTGCACAACCAGTAGTTGCGCAGAAATTTTGTGACATTTGACATTTTCACTCTAGTTTTTACCAGCTCCACCAAAAGGGGCCACAAGTTGTCTAATTCATGACTAACTATGGCGTTCCTCATGGCAGAAATGATACTCCGGGTAGAGACTGGAGTAAGATTTCTGGCGCAGTTCACGGAGGTGAATGCCACTCATTAGATGCTCCTGATTTATTAAGATGAGTGCGCCTCCTAATGAATCGGGAGCATCTGACTCCATCACTTCGCGTCGCCAACACCAGTGTGAAAATCACTGGTCTTGAAGAATTGGGCCAATGTAGCAAATTATCAGAACAAAAAAACTTTTTGGCTTACAGAGAATGTGTATGTAATTGTAGCAAAATCTCAGCTGTGAAAAGTATTTGGTCTGCAGGTTTTCACCCCATGGATATAAACAAGTACCTCTATACACTTACTGCAAGCAGAGATCTTTGAAATGTTGAGGACTTAATTCAAAGCATATCAGAAATAACTTTTCATTGTACAAAGAATTAACTTTATTTATATAAAACTACAAACATATTAAAAACTTTCTAAAATGTGTCATACATTTGTCTTGTCACCAGTTAAATCTTTACTTATAATCATATTTATGGGGCAGCATTACAGCTTTGCACAACCTCTAGGTTGTACGTAGCCATAATAAGGCACCCATAGACTTGTATGGGACCTTAGGATGCCTCCATATACCAGTTCTCATGTTTAGTATTGAACAGGTCATAATAGGTTATCATGGCATTATTCTCGAAAGAAAGTTTTGGTTTATGGGTCTACACTTCCCGTTGTGCTGAAGCTTGTTGGACTACAATATGCTATTGTATGATCACATAGCATGAATAACTGCAAGAATTGTTTCAAAGGGGAATTATATTCTTACATTTTAATGGTCCAAAACTTAATATTTCCAAAAAATATTCATTACTTACCCTGTGCTACTACAGCTCTAACTCTGTTGGTTCTCACTGGTCTTTGTTGATATGCCTGCGTTGGTGACTTTACGACTACAGTAATTGACCGCTGCAGCTAATCACTGGGCACAATGGTCATGTCTAGGCAGACTGTTCAAGGTTTGTAATGCTCCTGAACAGTGCAATAGTCAAAACTAGGGCTTCCCAAAATTCAACACGCTGGCATCTAGAGAGGATATATTTACCCCGAAATGGCTGTTCAAACTAGGCACGTACAAACCCGGGAAACAATTTATCAAGATCAGCGTTGTTCACACCAGTCTTTATGAGAAGGTGTGCCGGAGTCAGACACTCCTCATTCATTAAGAGGCACTCACCTCTTAATGGATCAGGTACATATGAAAAACGCGCCACACCACAAATCTTACTCCAGTCCTTGAAGATTTGTGACATAAGTAACACCACAGTTAATCATGAATTAGACGAGCCGTGGTGTCCCAACTCTGCCCATTTTTTTTGCACAAATTTTTAGATGTTCTTCTTTTCAGCTATAGCCAATATGCACTGTAAACTCAATTCTAGGGTATGGGTGCATTTGGCTCACAGAAGATATATTACTAGATATAATTGCAGAAAATTCATGCGTTACTAAACCTTGATACTAATTTTTTATATTTTTTGTCATCTTAAGTGAAAGTAAATCAGTGATTGTTCTGGTTCTGAAACTCCCACCTATTGCTAAAAAAAAAAACAGGTGATGTGTGCAGCTCAGGAGACAGGTGCACAGTGCTTGTGTGAGCATAGATCAGAGTACGGAAAGGATAGACTTTCTATTGAATCCAGACTCTGATCTCTGTGCCCGCTCAGGCAGCAGTTGTGTGCTCCTGTCTTCTGAGCGGTGCACTTTAAGTTTTTTTTAAAGAAATCGGTAGGGGTTCGGGTGTGGAGTTAAAAGGATAAAAAAATAGTAGAAATATTTTGCTGAAAGTTTAGTTATTCTTTAAATTAATTCAAGATAAACACAACGTTGACAAGGGCTTGTCTAAAACTAAAAACCTGCCATGCTGACGTACTGTCACCCCCACGTAACCAGCGCCGGCATCTCAGTGCCTGCATCATCACTGGAAGTGTTCTCGTATCATGAGATTGTGTAAAGAAATGTTCTTTAAAGGGGTATTCCCATCTCCAAGATCCTATTCAAAAGTGTAGTAGGTGTAATAATAATAATATTAGCAAATACCTTCAATTAGAATTGTACTATAGTTTTTCTGATTTGCTATGTCTCTTTCCTCGTGTGCAGGCATTGCAGGACCTTAGGTATCTATGGTTACAACCACTGATATAGCGACAGTTAGCTAGTTGCTAGTGGTCATAACCATGCGTACCTAAGGTCCTGCAATGCCTACACATGAGGAAAGAGACATAGCTAATCAGAATAAATATACTACATTTCTAATTGGAGGTATTTGCTAATATTATTATTACTACACCTACTACATATCGGGATAGGAACTTGGAGATGGAAATAGCCCTTTCACATGTGCAGAAGTCCAGTAACAGGGGTCATACCAAAGTCATGCCAACAAAGTCCAGGCTAATTAATACATTTTGAGCAGGCCTTTTGACCATCCAAATGCTAAAACTGAGCACCTGTTTGATGTAGCACAGGTAATAAGCATTATAGGTTGATGCTTTATCAGAAGAGGTAACCCAATGCCTTCTGTAGTAAGCAGAATGAAAAGTTCTTTGGGGTATGGGTTGAAGTTTGCTACACAAAACACACTAATTGGGCTTACAACTCTCATAAATAACTAGAGAGAAATGTTTTGAGCTGTAAAATTTCAGAAACTGAGAAATTTGTGTTATGGAAGAAACTAAGAGCAGTAAGAAGTTCAATGTCCTTCACACGGGCTACATGCAGCTGATAAAGTTCTTCAATCCATTTTATATCTTTATGCTCCTGTAAAGAAATAGAGAAACCCAATAAGCACATAATATCCCAAGAAATTCTATCATTTTAAGAATGTAAGAAAAAAATATGCATTTTAGATATTTTATATTAAAGTAAAAGAACAAATGATCCCTGTATAAATAGTTAAAGAAGCCCTTGCTTGAACTTTTTTTTCTAAATCTATGTATATGTGTATGTAGTGTGTGTTAATATACTCACTGTGCTCTGGTATCCAGCACCATTCTGACTTCCGGCTCTTCAGATTCTCAGAGTCTATGGATGACCCACAAATGCTTTTACAATGTAAGTCTATGGAGTGTCAGAATGAGGCTCCATAGACTTATATTGTAAGGGCACATTCACACTATCAGTATGTGGTCAGTATTTTAACATCAGTATTTGTAAGCCAAAAAAAGGAATGGATTAAAAATACAGAAGTGGTGACGTGTTTCTAGTATACTTTTCCTCTGCTTGTTCCACTCCAGCTTTTGGCTTAATAATACGGACGTAACATACTGACCAGATACTTTATGTGTGAACGTGGCCTAAGAGAGAATTCCGGCTCACACATAGACCAGAGTGTGATCCAGATAGTCTGAAGAGCGGCGCGACACTGGATACTGGAGAAGACAACATGAAGGCTACGTTCATACAATGAGCTATTGTTGAGTTTTTGATGTAGCAGAATTTTTGTACCATTTCTGCACCTATTATTCAAATTAGGTTACTTGCATTTTTTCATGCACTACACTATAAATCTCATCCACTTTGTTGGAACTATAAGATGTTGCATTTTTGACGCAGCTAAAACATACAGCATCAAAAACTCACCAAAAGCTCATTGTGGGCACACAGCCTAAGTGAATATATTAACGCATATTACACTATATACATGGACTTGTTAATGGTTTCACACAAGAATGACTCTGATGCAATGATTATAGATCCCCGTGAAGCCATTTAGTTCAGGTCATTAGATCCATGGACTGACTGGAATTTGAGCCCATAATACAGCAATACAGGTGTGAAATTGAAAAAATGGCCTCATGGTCAAATATAGTCAACAATTAATTGGCTCGCTTTACAGACCTACCCAATTCTCTCCCTCAGCAGAATTAGGAGGGACATCATTGTGGGAGGTCACCCAGACCAGTACCAATTAAAGAGAATCTGTCAGCAGGATTTCACACCCCAAACTATTTATAGGTCCATATAGATCTTTCAAAGTCCAGCAATACCATTTCTGAGAAATCAGGGTTTGAATGGATATGAAAATGAGGCTTAAAAGCAACTGTAGATCTCCGACACTCCAGCTCTATCCCTCGCCCAGCGCCGCCGCCTCCTGCTTGACTGACAGCCTCTATGCTGTGTGACTTCAGGAAAAATAGCTATCAGTCAAGTAGAAAGCGGCGCTGGGTGGGGAATAGAGCTGGAGTGACCGAGGCTTCAGCATATTAGGTCAAACATTGATTTCTCAGTTATTATACTCAGAGTTATCTATGGTGTTACATAGGACTGCAGGTAACATCTACTACATTATCTATACTCAGTTATCACGGTGTTGTGTTATTTTACATGGGATTGCAGGCAACCTCTACTAGATTATTTGTACTTGAAGAGTTATCACTGTTATATGTGGGGTTACATAGGACTGCAAGTAATATCTACTATATTATCTGTACTAAGAGTTCTCACTGTGTTGTCTGTGGTATTACTTAGTACAGCATGTAACACCTATTACATTATCTGTACTCAGAGAGAGCCATCTCTGTGTTATATGTTGTGTTACATCGGACTGCAGGTGTCATCTACCACGTCTGTATGCAAAGGGTTGTCATTGTTATCTATGCTTTTACATAGGTCTGCAGGTAACATCCACTATATTATCTGTAGTCAGAGTTATTCCTGTTATTTGTAGTGTTACATAGGACTGCGGGTAATGTCTACAACAGTGTTATCACTGATATCTGTGGTGTTATTTAGGACTGGAGATGACAAGATAATGTGCATTTATTTTAGTTACTGTTTTATCTTATAGTGAGAAAGGGGCAGGTAAATGGGCGTGGACCATAGGCGGATTATAATGAGGGCAATCCGGGCGACTGCCCGGGGCCCCGAGCCTCCAGAGGGCCCGCGGCTCTGGGCGGGGTGTCTAATGCCGGATTGCCCTCATTATATGTGCGGGCCGCCACGGCACATACCGGTAGCAGTGGCCGCCGCTACTTCTTCATCGGCCGGGCCAGCACTGCAGCAGTTAACTTCCCTGTGCTGGCCCGGCCGCGTCACTGCTAGGAGACACGGCCCTGTGCGTCATGCAGTGCGCGCCCGGCCTGCAGTGCTGCACCGAAGAGCCTGAGGACTGGAGCCGAGCCGGGGGATGGTGTGTGTGTGTGTGTGTGTGTGTGTGTGTGTGTGTGTGTGTGTGTGTGTATGTGTATGTGTATGTGTATGTATGTGTATTTGTATGTGTTTGTGTGTGGGCAGATGTCATTGTGTGATGTCTGTTTGTGTGTGTGTGGGCAGATGTCATTGTGTGAGGTCTGTGTCTGTGTGTGTGTGTGTGGGCAGATGTCATTGTGTGATGTCTGTTTGTATGTGTGTGTGGGGGGGCAGATGTCATTGTGTGATGTCTGTTTGTGTGTGTGTGTGGGCAGATGTCATTGTGTGATGTCTGTTTGTGTGTGTGTGTATGTCTGTGTGTGTGTGTGGGCAGATGTCATTGTGTGATGTCTGTTTGTATGTGTGTGTGTGGGCAGATGTCATTGTGTGATGTCTGTGTGTGTGTGTGGGCAGATGTCATTGTGTGATGTCTGTGTGTGTGTGTGGGCAGATGTCATTGTGTGATGTCTGTTTGTGTGTGTGGGGGGGGCAGATGTCATTGTGTGATGTCTGTGTGTGGGCAGATGTAATTGTGTGATGTCTGTTTGTATGTGTGTGTGTGGGGGGGCAGATGTCATTGTGTGATGTCTGTGTGTGTGTGGGG
The DNA here is from genome assembly GCF_046119375.1 of Phyllobates terribilis. Taxonomy (NCBI): domain Eukaryota; kingdom Metazoa; phylum Chordata; class Amphibia; order Anura; family Dendrobatidae; genus Phyllobates; species Phyllobates terribilis. The sequence goes on along the minus strand of NW_027362763.1, from coordinate 521,285,948 downwards.
GGGGCAGATGTCACTGTGTGATGTCTGTGTGTGTGTGTGGGGGGGCAGATGTCACTGTGTGATGTCTGTGTGTGTGTGTGTGTGTGGGCAGATGTCACTGTGTGATGTCTGTGTGTGTGTGTGTGTGTGTGTGTGTGTGTGTGGGCTGATGTCATTGTGTGATGTCTGTGTGTGTGTGTGTGTGGGCAGATGTCACTGTGTGATGTCTGTGTGTGTGTGTGTGTGGGCTGATGTCATTGTGTGATGTGTGTGTGTGTGTGGGCAGATGTCATTGTGTGATGTCTGTTTGTATGTGTGTGTGTGTGTGGGCAGATGTCATTGTGTGATGTCTGTGTGTGTGTGGGCAGATGTCATTGTGTGATGTCTGTTTGTGTGTGTGTGGGGGGGGGGGCTGATGTCATTGTGTGATGTCTGTGTGTGTGTGTGTGGCCAGATGTCATTGTGTGATGTCTGTTTGTGTGTGTGTTTGTGTGTGTGTGTGTGTGTGTGTGTGGGCAGATGTCATTGCGTGATGTCTGTTTGTGTGTGTGTGTGTGGGCAGATGTCATTGTGTGATGTCTGTTTGTGTGTGTATGTGTGTGTTTGTGGGCAGATGTCAATGTGTGATGTCTGTTTGTGTGTGTGTGTGTGTGTGGGCAGATGTCATTGTGTGATGTCTGTGTGTGTGGGCAGATGTCATTGTGTGATGTCTGTGTCTGTGTGTGTGTGTGTGTGTGTGGGCAGATGTCATTGTGTGATGTCTGTTTGTATGTGTGTGGGGGGGCAGATGTCATTGTGTGATGTCTGTTTGTGTGTGTGTGTGGGCAGATGTCATTGTGTGATGTCTGTTTGTGTGTGTGTGGGCAGATGTCATTGTGTGAGGTCTGTGTCTGTGTGTGTGTGTGTGTGTGTGTGTGTGTGTGTGGGCAGATGTCATTGTGTGATGTCTGTTTGTATGTGTGTGTGGGGGGGCAGATGTCATTGTGTGATGTCTGTTTGTGTGTGTGTGTGGGCAGATGTCATTGTGTGATGTCTGTTTGTGTGTGTGTGTATGTCTGTGTGTGTGTGTGGGCAGATGTCATTGTGTGATGTCTGTTTGTATGTGTGTGTGTGGGCAGATGTCATTGTGTGATGTCTGTGTGTGTGTGTGGGCAGATGTCATTGTGTGATGTCTGTTTGTGTGTGTGTGGGGGGGGGGGCTGATGTCATTGTGTGATGTCTGTGTGTGTGTGTGGCCAGATGTCATTGTGTGATGTCTGTTTGTGTGTGTGTTTGTGTGTGTGTGTGTGTGTGTGTGGGCAGATGTCATTGTGTGATGTCTGTGTGTGGGGGGGGGGCAGATGTCACTGTGTGATGTCTGTGTGTGTGTGGGGGGGGGCAGATGTCACTGTGTGATGTCTGTGTGTGTGTGTGGGGGGGCAGATGTCACTGTGTGATGTCTGTGTGTGTGTGTGTGTGTGGGCAGATGTCACTGTGTGATGTCTGTGTGTGTGTGTGTGTGTGGGCAGATGTCACTGTGTGATGTCTGTGTGTGTGTGTGTGTGTGTGTGTGTGTGTGTGTGTGTGGGCTGATGTCATTGTGTGATGTCTGTGTGTGTGTGTGTGTGTGGGCAGATGTCACTGTGTGATGTCTGTGTGTGTGTGTGTGGGCTGATGTCATTGTGTGATGTGTGTGTGTGTGTGGGCAGATGTCATTGTGTGATGTCTGTTTGTATGTGTGTGTGTGTGTGGGCAGATGTCATTGTGTGATGTCTGTGTGTGTGTGGGCAGATGTCATTGTGTGATGTCTGTTTGTGTGTGTGTGGGGGGGGGGGCTGATGTCATTGTGTGATGTCTGTGTGTGTGTGTGGCCAGATGTCATTGTGTGATGTCTGTTTGTGTGTGTGTTTGTGTGTGTGTGTGTGTGTGGGCAGATGTCATTGCGTGATGTCTGTTTGTGTGTGTGTGTGTGGGCAGATGTCATTGTGTGATGTCTGTTTGTGTGTGTATGTGTGTGTGTTTGTGGGCAGATGTCAATGTGTGATGTCTGTTTGTGTGTGTGTGTGTGGGCAGATGTCATTGTGTGATGTCTGTTTGTGTGTGTGTGTGTGTGTGTGTGTGTGTGTGGGCAGATGTCATTGTGTGATGTCTGTGTGTGTGTGTGGGCAGATGTCATTGTGTGATGTCTGTGTGTGTGTGTGTGTGTAGATGTCATTGTGTGATGTCTGTGTGTGTGTGTGTGGGCAGATGTCATTGTGTGATGTCTGTATGTGTGTGTGTGTGTGTGTGGGCAGATGTCATTGTGTGATGTCTGTATGTGTGTGTGTGTGGGCAGATGTCATTGTGTAATGTCTGTTTGTATGTGTGTGTGTGTGGGCAGATGTCATTGTGTAATGTCTGTTTGTATGTGTGTGTGTGTGGGCAGATGTCATTGTGTGATGTCTGTGTGTGTGTGTGGGCAGATGTCATTGTGTGATGTCTGTTTGTATGTGTGTGTGTGTGTGGGCAGATGTCATTGTGTGATGTCTGTGTGTGTGTG